>NC_090648.1:370375502-371020502 GCF_040937935.1 Hyperolius riggenbachi | reverse complement strand
AGAGTGGCAGTACACACAATGCTATATAGTCTGGCTGAGCGGTATACACAGAGTGGCAGTACACACAATGCTATATAGTCTGGCTGAGCGGTGTACACAGAGTGGCAGTACACACAATGATATATATAGTCTGGCTGAGCCGTGTACACAGAGTGGCAGTACACACAATGCTATATAGTCTGGCTGAGCCGTGTACACAGAGTGTCAGTAAACAATGCTATATATAGCGTGGCTGAGCGAGGTACACAGTGGCAGTACACACAATGCTATATAGTCAGGCTGAGCCGTGTACACAGAGTGTCAGTAAACAATGGTTTATAGTCTGGCTGAGCGGTGTACACAGAGTGTCAGTAAACAATGGTATATAGTCTGGCTGAGCGGTGTACACAGAGTGGCAGTAAACACAATGCTATATATAGCGTGGCTGAGCGAGGTGCACAGTGGCAGTACACACAATGCTATATAGTCAGGCTAAGCCGTGTACACAGAGTGTCAGAAAACACAATGCTATATATAGCGTGGCTGAGCGAGGTGCACAGTGGCAGTACACACAATGCTATATAGTCAGGCTAAGCCGTGTACACAGAGTGTCAGAAAACACAATGCTATATATAGCGTGGCTGAGCGAGGTGCACAGTGGCAGTACACACAATGCTATATAGCCAGGCTAAGCCGTGTACACAGAGTGTCAGAAAACACAATGCTATATATAGCGTGGCTGAGCGAGGTACACAGTGGCAGTAAACAATGCTATATATATAGTGTGGCTGAGCGAGCGGTGTACTACTGTTCCCAGCAGCGACACACAATGACTGGGGGGGACCCTGGCTAGCGTGGCTGGAGAGCGAACTACCCTGCCTGCCTATCCAAAGCTAAACCCACAGAGAAATGGCGGAGATATGACGTGGTTCGGGTATTTATTTACCCGAACCACGTGACCGTTCGGCCAATCAGAGCGCGTTCGGGCCCGAACCACGTGACCCGTTCGGCCAATCACAGCGCTAGCCGAACGTTCGGGGAACATTCGGCCATGCGCTCTTAGTTCGGCCATGTGGCCGAACGGTTTGGCCGAGCACCGTCAGGTGTTCGGCCGAACTCGAACATCACCCGAACAGGGTGATGTTCTGCAGAACCCGAACAGTGGCGAACACTGTTCGCCCAACACTACTCATAGCCAGCTGCACTCACCACAGATTCTTTTCTGAAAACCGCTCTGATGATCATGTATGATTTTCGTTCCACTTCTCACGTGTACATCACCTTGTATTGGTCTTTCACGTGGAATTCCAATACAATTGATTCATGTTTGTGGCGGTAATGTGAGAAAGTGTGGAAAACTTCAAGGGGGCCGAATAGTTTTGCAAGCCACTGTAAAAGTAACTTTAAGTCAAAATTTGCCAGGGGTATGAATAATTATGGGATTATGGGCAGCACTATATATATATATATATATATATATATATATATATATATATATATATATATATATATATATGAATAAATAGCAGGATTGTTGTGTTGCATAGTTCAGAAAAGTGTCATGTGGTTATGCGATATTTTGCTAAGTACCATATCATTGACCTGCAGCAACCACCTGAATTGCTTCCTGGACAGACTGCAGCAAATTACAGCTATCAGTTTTTCTTAAGGGGCTGGCTGAAGGTCTTAGGAGAGTTTTTACATGAGAAAGCTAAATGAATCACTTTCATCCCTCTGACAACAGTGGTGAGGATGTTGAAACATTTTTCTGTGGAGGAATTCATGAAATCACAAGTCTGTAATTGGCTCTTGAAGTAACAAGGACTTTCACACAACATTTTTTCCATAGGTTGAGCAAAATGTGGTCAAAGGTTCATTCCACTGGAAAACCATTACTGAATGAGGCACTATTCCAAATGTTATAGCTTTTCATGATAGTGGTTACATGGAAACAGGCCTCTTGTGTGCACTGTGTTCTTGCCTGTGTTAACCCCGAGCCCAGGGCAGGGATGTCTGCTTTAAAGTAACGTATAAGCCTAAGTTTGATGTGTGTGGTGTTTGTTTTTGTTTTGTATTTATTTTATTGTACAGGCAGTTTCTGTGTTCTACTCTTTTGTAAAGCCGTGTACACACTAGATTTTCCTGGCCCATTCATGATCATGTCAGGAGAAAATCTAACATGGGTAGAGGTATCCTATTCAGCAACACAGATGAACCTGTGTTTGGTATTATTACCTGGGGAAATTCTATACTATGAAAGACCATGAAAAAGGGACTACCTATATCTCAATTAAAGGACACCCGAGGCGAAAATAAACTAATGAAATAAACGATTGTTTCTATCTTCCTTCTCATAAAAATGACTTTTTAAGATATTCCACAGTTCTATTTTATGTTTAAATCTACTTTTTAAGTTTTAACTGTTTTATTGTTTTTGCTCAACGACACATTCATTTAGTATGCCAGAGCTAAAAATCTATGAACTATAGGCCCTTTTTATCTCTTTCCTGCTCTCAGAAGCCATTTTCTGCTAGGAAAGTGTTTTATAGTTAAAATTCTTATCAGTGAGTCAGGACTGAGTCAGCCACTTACATACCTGAAATTTAACTCTTTTAGGCAGAGAAAGAAAAAAAAGGAACACAGCTTAGGTATTTGTGTGCTAGGCACTGTACATACCCATGTCTATCTCATCATGTCACATGTCTCCTCGGGTATCCTTTAAATGGTTTTGTTTCCTCTTTTAATTGTAAAAAGTATTACAATTCTTTATTTCAAGTTTAGACATTATATATATACAGGATCTTCTCAAAAAATTAGCATATTGTAATAAAGTTCATTATTTTCTGTAATGTACTGATAAACATTAGACTTTCATATATTTTAGATTCAAATACACACAACTGAAGTAGTTCAAGCCTTTTATTGTTTTAATATTGATGATTTTGGCATACAGCTCATGAAAACCCCAAATTCCTATCTCAAAAAATTTGCATATTTCATCCGACCAATAAAAGAAAAGTGTTTTAAAACAAAAAAAAGTCAACATTCAAATAATTATGTTCAGTTATGCACTCAATACTTGGTCGGGAATCCTTTTGCAGAATTGACTGCTTCAATGCGGCGTGGCATGGAGGCAATCAGCCTGTGGCACTGCTCAGGTGTTATGGAGGCCCAGGATGCTTCGATAGCGGCCTTAAGCTCATCCAGAGTGTTGGGTCTTGCGTCTCTCAACTTTCTCTTCACAATATCCCACAGATTCTCTATGGTGTTCAGGTCAGGAGAGTTGGCAGGCCAATTGAGCACAGTAATACCATGGTCAGAAAACTATATACCAGTGGTTTTGGCACTGTGAGCAGGTGCCAGGTCGTGCTGAAAAATGAAATCTTCATCTCCATAAAGCTTTTCAGCAAATGGAAGCATGAAGTGCTCCAAAATCTCCTGATAGCTAGCTGCATTGACCCTGCCCTTGATAAAACACAGTGGACCAACACCAGCAGCTGACATGACACCCCAGACCATCACTGACTGTGGGTACTTAACACTGGACTTCAGGCATTTTGGCATTTCCCTCTCCCCAGTCTTCCTCCAGACTCTGGCACCTTGATTTCCGAATGACATGTAAAAGTTGCTTTCATCCGTAAAAAGTACTTTGGACCACTGAGCAACAGTCCAGTGCTGATTCTCTGTAGCCCAGATAGGGGGTTCTGCTGCTGTTTCTGGTTCAAAAGTGGGTTCATGCTTCCATCTGCTGAAAAGCTTTATGGAGATGAAGATTTCAATTTTCAGCATGACCTGGCACCTGCTCACAGTGCCAAAACCACTGGTAAATGGTTTACTGACCATGGTATTACTGTGCTCAATTGGCCTGCCAACTCTCCTGACCTGAACCCCATAGAGAATCTGTGGGATATTGTGAAGAGAAAGTTGAGAGACGCAAGAACCAACACTTTGGATGAGCTTATGGCCGCTATTGAAGCATCCTGGGCCTCCATAACACCTGAGCAGTGCCACAGGCTGATTGCCTCCATGCCACGCCGCATTGAAGCAGCCATTTCTGCAAAAGGATTCCCGACCAAGTATTGAGTGCATAAATGAACATAATTATTTGAAGGTTGACTTTTTTTTGTTTTAAAAACACTTTACTTTTATTGGTCGGATGAAATATGCTAATTTTTTGAGATAGGAAATTTGGGTTTTCATGAGCTGTATGCCAAAATCATCAATATTAAAACAATAAAAGGCTTGAACTACTTCAGTTGTGTGTATTTGAATCTAAAATATATGAAAGTCTAATGTTTATCAGTAAATTACAGAAAATAATGAACTTTATCACAATATGCTAATTTTTTGAGAAGATCCTGTATATATATATATATATATAGAGAGAGAGAGAAAGAGAGAGAGAGAGAGAGAGAGAGGACGTAAAAGTTATTTCCAATTTCCCATACACTTATATATATCTTGTGTGTACATATTGTTGGCTTTCCATTTTACAATGCATGATTTAATGCTGCCTAACGCATATTTTGCAGCTTCCTCAGAGGCTCAGCAAGATAACTTTTAAACCAAATTTACATTTTCAATTTCCCAGTGGTTTAGTGATAAGGACCTACAGTGGTCATATATAAAAAACCTTGTAAAGGACATGCCTATTAGGCTACAGTATAGCTATCTATTAGGCTACAGTATAGTACTAGGTAGTCAAGCTCCATGCTTACAGAGCTTATAATCTCGTTGATGGCATCCCACAAGGAGCAGAGTGCTTTGGGTACAAGTATCCTCCAAGTTTGTTCTCCTCTCCAATGATACACTATGCTGGTTTAATTTTGTGTGACCACTGTTAGGTGCTGCAGTGGGGCCTTCCAGCTTGGCCTGCTTTTTCATAGAGCTAGACTGCATGTTATTAAAACAATCGGGACTAAAGCATCAATAAAGCATTGTCAGGAGCTGACAATACTTCTGCCCTACGCAGCTGATTATTCCTGCAGCACAGTGCGAGTGTTCTGGATAGTCTCATGACAACAATATGATTGCTAACATTGCAAACAAGAGCAATTTGAACTTACTGTCTGTTTTGGAAATTCTTAGGTAGTTGCAAATAGAAATGGAAGGATAATTTTAATAACTTTAAACTAGAGAAAACATATGTAACACTAAACTTGATATCTAGCAGTGTTATTAGGAAAGTGGAATTGCCTTTAGGCCTCTTTCACGCCGAATGCTGAAAACAGATGCATTTTAACTGATCGGTCATTCCATAGCAGCGCATTGTGAAAAGCTTTCAGTTAAAAGGCACATAATGTGAACGGAACCTTGGGGAAACATGGACACTGAACTGCATGTCAGTTGTCCATTCAGTTATAACCGACAGCAACTGATTCAGTGTGAATGGACCCTTAAAGAGAACCTGAACTGAAAATAAAAAGTCAAAATAACCATGCACAGGTCATACTTACCTCCCATGTAGTCTACTCATCAACCTCTTTCTCCTCTCCTTCGTATTGTTTTCCCACTGTGATCACTGGAATTCTCCGGCCTCCATTTTAAAAATGGCCATTACCCCATGACAGCTTCCTGGTCAGCACACTGTTAAACTGTAATATCGCCCACTTGAGCCATAGGGAAACATGGACATTGCCTTGCTTATTCAGTTGTAACTGACAGCTGCTGTTATATAACTGTCAGCAACTGGTATATTTCAGTTCTGTCAAAATATTGTCAGAATGGGAAGGGATCACTGAAAGGAGAAAATGGTGAGCTTCTGAGAGGAACTGGCGGTGAGGTTAGTATGTAATATTCATTTGCAGCTACGTCATGTGTTTATTTTAAATAATTTTACTCGCTTCAGGTTCCCTTTAAAGGGAACTTGAACAGTGAAAAATTATTTAAAATAAACACATGAGGTAACTTTAAATAAACATTACAGTTACCTTGCCATCAGTTCCTCTCAGAAGCTCATGATTTTCTTCTGACAATGATCCCTTCCAGTTCTGACTACATTTTGTTAGAACTGAAATATATCAGTTACTGTCAGTTGTATATCAGTTGCTTTCAGTTATAACTGAGAGGACAACTGATGTGCCAGGTAATGTCCATGTTTCCTTATGGTTCAAATGCGATGTTACAGTGTGCTGACCAGGAAGCTGTTATGGGGTAATGGTCATTTTCAAAATGGAGGACGGAGAGTTCTCTTGATCACAGTGGACAAACAGGATGCAGGAGAGGAGAAAGAGATTGAGGAGTAGATTACACGGGAGGTAAGTATGACTTTTGTGTGGTAAATTTGACTTTTAATTTTCAGTTCAGGTTTTCTTTAAAGTGAACCTGAGGTAAAAATAAACTGGTCAGGTAAACAATTGTCTATCCTCCTCCTACCCACAGTTTTATTTTATGTTTAAAAAGTTAAAGGGAAGGTTCAGGGAGGGTGGAGAAAAAATAAAAATCAATTTCCACTTACCTGGGGCTTCCTCCAGCCCGTGGCAGGCAGGAGGTGCCCTCGCCGCCGCTCCGCAGGCTCCCGGTGGTCTCCGGTGGCCGACCCGACCTGGCCAGGCCGGCTGCCAGGTCGGGCTCTTCTGCGCTCCAAGTCCTGGCACTTCTGCGTCCCACGCGGGCGCGCTGACGTCATCGGACGTCCTCCGGGCTGTACTGCGCATGCGCAGTAGTTCTGCGCCTGCGCAGTACAGCCCGGCGGACGTCCGATGACGTCAGCGCGCCGGCGTGGGATGCAGAAGTGCCAGGACTTGGAGCGCAGAAGAGCCCGATCTGGCAGCCGGCCTGGCCAGGTCGGGTCGGCCACCGGAGACCACCGGGAGCCTGCGGAGCCGCGGCGAGGGCACCTCCTGCCTGCCACGGGCTGGAGGAAGCCCCAGGTAAGTGGAAATTGATTTTTATTTTTTCTCCACCCTCCCTGAACCTTCCCTTTAAAGCAGGAGGATTAGCCATACTATGCCAGGGAAAAAACACATATACCGTAAGTAGATAAATACTTGATCTACTTACTATAAAGAGTGTACCTGTAAACAGTGAAAGTGCCCTCGAGACCCAGGCGGAATCTGTCACTTCTGGGTCTTGGCACTTGTTCCCGCTGCTGGCCCTGCCGGTGACTCACAGTCAGCACGAGCTGATAGGCGGAGGGCGCATTTGCAGTACGCCCTCCGCAAGGGTAAACAATAGTCAGCTGACCCGCTCAGCTGACTAGATCGGCGTCAGCTGATCTCTACCTGACAGGGCCTTGCTGTGTGATTGGTTGTGCGGAAGGTGGCCGGCCACTGATTGGAGAATGATTGATATTTAAATGTGCAGAGTGCTCCCAGTCATCGCCCGTGATAAGCATAGCTTTGGCTAGTTGCTGGGTGCGCACTCCTAAACTCCGTTATCTGGATATTGATCTTGGCTTGTATCTGACTACTCTTGTCTGTTGTGATTAACCTTTGCTTGCTTCCTGGATTCTCTTGTCTGCTGCCTCGACCGACTACTACTTGTTAACTGGATACCCCCTGTTTGCCGCCTGGACCGACCACTGCTTGTTTACTGGATACCCCTTGTTTGCCGCCTGGACTGACCACTGCTTGTTTACTGGATACCCCTTGCTTGCCACCTGGACCAATCACTGCCTGGATATTGGATACTTCTTGCATGCTATTAATCTGGACGATAAGTATACTCTTACCAATTACCATCTTGACTACAGTTGCATGTAAACTATACTCATAATGTCTAAACCATCCTTTGCTACTGGAACCACTTTGCATACAAACTTATCTGAACTTCATTATACCTGGAACCATTATCATCTACTAAATATCTTGCATGCATCTTTGAACTCTGTCATCTGGACCATCTACCATTTCACACAAACTGTATTACATCTGGAATATCTGTTGCATAACTTTGCATGAGATTGCCTGAACTGTGACTTCCAGTTTACTTATTGCATGTGGACTTTTATGCCTCTTCATCATCTCCACTTCCATTGACAAACAACGCTGATAGCTTCAGCCTTCTGAATCAAGGTAATAACCCATTGTGATACTGCTGAACTGTTGAACTGTGTACTAGCCTTAGTAGTGGCTTGGTGGTGTATCTGTTGTCTACGTCAGCTAGTGTACCTTGCTCGCCTAAGTCCTAATTAGGGCCAGCTAGTGGTGTGCCAGGCAGGGACAGTTTAGGTGTCAGCTAGTGGTATGCTATGCAGGGACAGCTAGGGGAAGAGCGAGACTTAACCTGGGCATACACGCTGACTCAATGAGTTACCAACAAGCCTTACACTTACATAACACATGTATTGTACTGTCCACGTTTTTATTTCAGTGAATTTTATATAGTACATGGAGATAATTCTGCTCCTGGTGGGAACCATGTCTTTTGCCCACAGTTTGAGGCTAAATACTAATGTTATTTCTTCCCTTAACTTTTTTTTCTTTTCTCCTCCAGTCGCTGAGTCACCTCAGCCTTGCTTGTAAACACAAGTGAGCAGAGTATCAGGTTTCAGCTAGGCAGGGAAATAAAGGGAAGAGGAGTAATATATCATAGATTAAAAGAACCCCCAGCATGCAACTGTTTGGCAATGGCAATTAAAGGGCCAGTACTCCTAAGGTATGCGATAACTTCAAACCATAACAGCAGAAAAAGTTTTGAGAGTTTTGAATGCAGAATAAGCATCTTTATAACTTAATACACTCAGACCAGTTGCTGGGGAAATTTGATTTTTATGGTGACAATCCCGCTTTAAAAAGCAAATGTAATGTTTTAATGAGTAAATTCTTTTCTTTTTGCAGCTCTGAAAATGTGCCCTAATTGTGTTTGATTTCTGCTGAACTGTGCCCTAATTGCGTTTGATTTCTGCTGAACTGTGCCCTAATTGTGTTTGATTTCTGCTGAAAATGTGCCCTAATTGCGTTTGATATCTGCTGAAAATGTGCCCTAAGGGCCCTTTTCCACCAGCGCGTTTGCGCTGGCTGAATCGCAAAACCGCAAACCGCTAGCGATTTTACAATCGCTACGGTTTGCTTTTTAACATAGGAATCGCGGTAGGTCATTTCCACTACCGCGATTCGCTTTTGTCGGGAACGCGAACGCGCGGCGGAGCGATAATTGCCGCGATTCTGCTATGCAGTGCATAGCATAGCAAAATCGCGGCCGCAAACGGGGGAATCGCCGGTTTTGCGATTCAGCAATCGCTAGCGTTCAGCATGAACGCTAGCGATTGCAGGTGGAAAAGGGCCCTTATTGCGTTTGATTTCTGCTGAACTGTGCCCTAATTGCATTTGATTTCTGCTGAAAATGTGCCCTAATTGCGTTTGATTTCTGCTGAAAATGTGCCCTAATTGCGTTTGATTTCTGCTGAAAATGTGCCCTAATTGCGTTTGATTTCTGCTGAAAATGTGGCCCAAATTGCGTTTGATTTCTGCTGAAATGTGGCCCAAATTGCGTTTGATTTCTGCTGAAAATGTGCCCAAATTGCGTTTGATTTCTGCTGAAAATGTGCCCTAATTTCGTTTGATTTCTGCTGAACTGTGCCCTAATTGTGTTTGATTTCTGCTGAACTGTGCCCTAATTGTGTTTGATTTCTGCTGAAAATGTGCCCTAATTGTGTTTGATTTCTGCTGAACTGTGCCCTAATTGCGTTTGATTTCTGCTGAACTGTGCCCTAATTGCGTTTGATTTCTGCTGAACATGTGCCCTAATTGCGTTTGATTTCTGCTGAAAATGTGCCCTAATTGCGTTTGATTTCTGCTGAAAATGTGCCCAAATTGCGTTTGATTTCTGCTTAAAATGTGCCCTAATTGCGTTTGATTTCTGCTGAAAATTTGCCCAAATTTCGTTTGATTTCTGCTGAAATGTGGCCCTAATTGCGTATAATTTCTGCTGAAAATGTGCCCAAATTGCGTTTGATTTCTGCTGAAAATGTGCCCTAATTTCGTTTGATTTCTGCTGAAAATGTGCCCAAATTGCGTTTGATTTCTGCTGAAATGTGGCCCAAATTGCGTTTGATTTCTGCTGAAAATGTGCCCAAATTGCGTTTGATTTCTGCTGAAATGTGGCCCTAATTGCGTTTGATTTCTGCTAAAAATGTGCCCAAATTGTGTTTGATTTCTGCTGAAATGTGGCCCAAATTGCGTTTGATTTCTGTTGAAATGTTGCACAAATTGCGTTTGTTTTCTGCTGAAATGTTGCACAAATTGCGTTTTTATTTTCTGGTGTCTGGGGTAACTGTTGCTGCATTTATTATTTAATGGTCATAGTTGGCTATATTTGCTGTGCTACGGTTAAGTTCCGCCCATACAATGTCATGGCCAAATCCATCTTTCGGCGCGGCGCGCTGTGCGCGCCTCAATCACCCCCACATCCATTTTCCCCGCAAACAGCCCCGCCCCAATCCGCCCTCCAGCTCCACCCACATGTCATGGCCACGCCCACTTATGCGGGATAGCCACACCCATTTTTCGCTTCCTACAGTCCGCTTGGGGCCACAAAAACCTTAGCTGCACCCCTGCATTCCATCTCCTATCCTGGGTAGCATTGTGGCATAGTGGCTAGCGTTCTCTCCTTGCAGCGCTGGGTCCCTGGTTCGAATCCCAGCCAGGTCAACATCTGCAAGAAGTTTGTATGTTCTCCCCGTGTCTGTGTGGGTTTCCTCTGGGCACTCCAGTTTCCTCCAACATCCCAAAAACATACAGATAAGTGAATTGGCTTCCCCCTGAAAAAAAAATTTAAAAAATGGCCGTAGGGTAGACTATGATAAATGCACTACACGATACATACATAGACATATGACTATGGTAGATATTAGATTGTGAGCCCCTCTGAGGGACAGTTAGTGACAAGACAATATACTCTGTACAGTGCTGCGTAATATGTCAGCGCTATATAAATACATAAATAAATAAATCTCCAACAGCTTTCTATCCATCCATCTCTTTCTTTTCCCATGCTATCCCCACTTCATTCCAGTCACCCTTCGTTCCATCCCACCCTTTCCCCCAACAAAGTTCTCATGGCAGACCCATCTCTGTTACATTTGAATCAATTAATTAAAAACCAATTAGAATAAAAATGCTAGACAACCATATTGTGTTAGATGCGTTAGATCAACACTTTTACTTTAACAAGTAACAGAAAACAGAGATCTTTCAGCACAAATAAAGTATACAGTGGCAGATTGTAGTGTAATCTCTTATTTAGCTCACATTGTTATAGTTTAATAAAAGAACTGTAACAAAACAATGTAACAAGCACACAGATGTCCCATTTTTCTCTGTTGTCTGAGAGGCAGCTTCCAAGAATACGCAGTTCAGTTCATACACACTCCATTGCATGTATGCTGTTAATTTCTTGCGTTTTTTATTTTTCTCCCCTAACCCTGTTAATTAACATATTTCTATATTTCTAGCTATATATATATATATATATATATATATAGAGAGAGAGAGAGAGAGAGAGAGAGAGAGAGAGAGAGAGAGAGAGAGATATAGATATATACAGTGGGTTGCAAAAGTATTCGGCCCCCTTGAAGTTTTCCACATTTTGTCACATTACTGCCACAAACATGCATCAATTTTATTGGAATTACACGTGAAAGACCAATACAAAGTGGTGAACATGTGAGAAGTGGATCAAAAATCATATATCATTCCAAACATTTTTTATAAACAAATAACTGCAAAGTGGGGTGTGCGTAATTATTTGGCCCCCTGAGTCAACACTTTGTAAAACCACCTTTTGCTGCAATTACAGCTGCCAGTCTTTTAGGGTATGTCTCTACCAGCTTTGCACATCTAGAGACTGAAATCCTTGCCCATTCTTCTTTGCAAAACAACTCCAGCTCAGTCAGATTAGATGGACAGAGTTTGTGAACAGCAGTTTTCAGATCTTGCCACAGATTCTCGATTGGATTTAGATCTGGACTTTGACTGGGCCATTCTAACACATAGATATGTTTTGTTTTAAACCATTCCATTGTTGCCCTGGCTTTATGTTTAGGGTCATTGTCCTGCTGGAAGGTGAACCTCCGCCCCAGTCTCAAATCTTTTGCAGTCTCCAAGAGGTTTTCTTCCAAGATTGCCCTGGATTTGGCTCCATCCATCTTCCCATCAACTCTGACCAGCTTCCCTGTCTCTGCTGAAGAGATGCACACCCCGAGCATGATGCTGCCACCACCATATTTGACAGTGGGGATGGTGTGTTCAGAGTGATTTGCAGTGTTAGTTTTCCGCCACACATAGCGTTTTGCATTTTGGCCAAAAAGTTCCATTTTGGTCTCATCTGACCAGAGCACCTTCTTCCACATGGTTGCTGTGTCCCCTACATGGCTTGTGGCAAACTGCAAACGGGACTTCTTATGCTTTCTGTTAACAATGCCTTTCTTCTTGCCACTCTTCCATAAAGGCCAACTTTGTACAGTGCATGACTAATAGTTGTCCTATGGACTGAGTCTCCCACCTGAGCTGTAGATCTCTGCAGCTCGTCCAGAGTCACCATGGGCCTCTTGACTGCATTTCTGATCAGCGCTCTCCTGTTTGGCCTGTGAGTTTAGGTGGACGGCCTTGCCTTGGTAGGTTTACAGTTGTGCCATACTCTTTCCATTTCTGAATGATCGCTTGAACAGTGCTCCGTGGGATGTTCAAGGCTTTGGAGATCTTTTTGTAGCCTAAGCCTGCTTTAAATTTCTCAATAACTTTATCCCTGACCTGTCTTGGACCTGTCTTGTGTGTTCTTTGGACTTCACGGTGTTGTTGCTCCCAATATTCTCTTAGACAACCTCTGAAGCCCTCACAGAGCAGCTGTAATTTGTACTGACATTAGATTACACACAGGTGCACTCTATTTAGTCATTAGCACTCATCAGGCAATGTCTATAGGCAACTGACTGCACTCAGATCAAAGGGGGCCGAATAATTATGCACACACCACTTTGCAGTTATTTATTTGTAAAAAAATGTTTGGAATCATGTATGATTTTCGTTCCACTTCTCATGTGTAAACCACTTTGTGTTGGTCTTTCATGTGGAATTCCAATAAAATTGATTTATGTTTGTGGCAGTAATGTGACAAAATGTGGAAAACTTCAAGGGGGCCGAATACTTTTGCAACCCACTGTATATATACATACACACACACATATATATATGTATATATATATATATACAGGTCCTTCTAAAAAACTTAGCATGTTGTGATAAAGTTCATTATTTTCTGTAATGTACTGATAAACATTAGACTTTCATATATTTATTTTAGATTCATTACACACAACTGAAGTAGTTCAAACCTTTTATTGTTTTAATATTGATGATTTTGGCATACAGCTCATGAAAACCCAAAATTCCTATCTCAAAAAGCATATTTCATCCGACCAATAAAAGAAAAGTGTTTTTAAAACAAAAAAAGTCAATCTTCAAATAATTATGTTCAGTTATGCACTCAATACTTGGTCGGGAATCCTATTGCAGAAATGACTGCTTCAATGCGGCGTGTCATGGAGGCAATCAGCCTGTGGCACTGCTCAGGTGTTACGGAGGCCCAGGATGCTTCGATAGCGGCCTTAAGCTCATCCAGGGTGTTGGGTCTTGCATCTCTCAACTTTCTCTTCCCAATATCCCACAGATTCTCGGGTTCAGGTCAGGAGAGTTGGCAGGCCAATTGAGTACAGTACTACCATGGTCAGTAAACCATTTACCAGTGGTTTTGGCACTGTGAGCATGTGCCAGGTCGTGCTGAAAAATAAAATCTTCATCTCCATAAGGCTTTTCAGCAGATGAAAGCATGAAGTGCTCCAAAATCTCCTGATAGCTAGCTGCATTGACCCTGCCCTTGATAAAACACAGTGGACCAACACCAGCAGCTGACATGGCACCCCATACCATCACTGACTGTGGGTACTTGCAGGGGAGGACTGGCCAGGGGGGAAGGGGGAGATTTCCCCCCAGGCTGCCTCTCATTTAATGATTTAGGGCTGGCACTGTGTCTGATAAATTCAGGTTTTTGTATAAGGCAATGTGAAACACTAGGCTGAATGAGGGAAATAAACGCCCAATTACAGAGCAATTGCAGGGCGGGCAAGCTAGTAAATATACACAGCATGATACAGAGCAGAGGCTTGCCTGCAGGGTCCGTGGGAAAAAAATCTGTCTGGTCTCTCACCATTTTTAACTGCATGTGCACAACTACATAAGATATTGTCTAGGTTGAAAAGTTTTCGACAGTCCCTAGACTCCAGAAGGGCTGCTTGCAGGACTTGTGTAAGAGATAGAAATCCTGACCGTTGTAACTCAAAATGTATTATGTGCCCCCCGGTGCCAGTACATTTATACTTTACCTGTCACGCTGTCCCTCGAGTGTCCTTGCTGTATTTCCCACGTGACTACCGGCATATAGCACGTGGGGTACGTGTGTGATGTCATTTGGGCTGGGGCTGCAGTGAAAACGGGCCTCTGGTTTGTGTTTTCCCCCCAGGCCAAAAGGTCCAAGTCCTCCCCTGGGTACTTGACACTGGACTTCAGGCATTTTGGCATTTCCCTCTCCCCAGTCTTCCTCCAGACTCTGGCACCTTGATTTCCGAATGACATGCAAAAGTTGCTTTCATCCGAAAAAAGTATTTTGGACCACTGAGCAACAAACAGTCCAGTGCTGCTTCTCTGTAGCCCAGGTCAGGCGCTTCTGCTGCTGTTTCTGGTTCAAAAGTGGCTTGACCTGGGGAATGCGGCACCTTTAGCCCATTTCCTGCACATGCCTGTACACGTTGGCCCTGGATGTTTCTACTCCAGACTCTGTCCACTGCTTCCGCAGGTCCCCCAAGGTCTGGAATCTGTCCTTCTCCACAATCTTCCTCAGGGTCCGGTCACCTCTTCTCATTGTGCAGCGTTTTCTGCCACACTTTTTCCTTCCCACAGACTTCCCACTGAGGTACCTTGATACAGCACTCTGGGAACAGCCCATTCGTTCAGAAATTTCTTTCTGTGTCTTACCCTTTTGCTTGAGGGTGTCTATGATGGCCTTCTGGACAGCAGTCAGGTCGGCAGTCTTACCCATGATTGCGGTTTTGAGTAATGAACCAGGCTGGGAGTTTTTAATAGCCTCAGGAATCTTTTGCAGGTGTTTAGAGTTAATTAGTGTAACGGTTGGGTGTTATAACTCAGACATCTGATTATTAGGTGATCTGCAGTATCAATAATAATACAGACACTATACCTGATTATGTGGTGATCTGCAGAATCACCAATAATACAAGTATAGCAACACAAGAGCTGAGTGTGTGGTGTTTGGTGCAACCGTAACTTTAATAGTTTATGAGACCTCACCAGAGGGGCTGGTGAGGTACTATCGGTACACTGACCGTGTACTAGAGTTCAAGCTCCAGCAAGCTGGAGATACAATACTGAAGAGACCGAATCTCCCGAGGAGCGGGTGATTCAGAGTGTACTGCAGCCGAGTGATCACCCGAGGAGCGGGTGACTCAGACTGTACTGCAGCCTAGGAGCAGGAGACACAAACAGTACTGCACTAATGATCGCCTGGGAATCAGGTGATTCATACTGTATTGCAGCCTAGGGGCAGAAAACGCAAACAGTACTGCACTAAAGAATAACTTCACCAGAGGAGCTGGTGAAGCTAGCACCTCATCAGTGGCGAGGGCCCACTGGTGAGTAGAATGATTTGACAGGCAAGGTTCAGCAACAGAGAGGTAAGTGTCGGTACAGGATCGTGAGGCAGGAGAGTAATCGGTAATCAGGCAGAAGTTCAGTAACTAACAAGGCAGATAGGCAGATTGTGACGTAGGTGGAACTCCGCTCACGGCTCCATCCACCGACCGTGCAGGAAAGACGGGCTGCTCGAACCCCAAATCCAGTACAGTAGAGAGTGAATTCCGCACCAGGTCAGTGGAAAAAAACTTCGCTTTATTAAATCACGTACATGACAAGCTAAAATCCATCACCACATGCTGACATGTTTCGGACGTTACACGTCCTTAATCATAGCATGGGTGCAAGTGAACAGGGATGACTCTTAAGTAGGAAGATACCACACCCAAAGTCACATGTTCACAAACCCCACCCACAAACAAAGAGGTGCATACATTAAAAAAAAAAAAGAAAATTGAGAAACAGCCTCAATTATATAATCAATTGAATAAAAACATAATATACAATAAAAATGTGAATACATATGATTATACATGGCACAATAATACGCAGCAACTAGCAAATAGTCATCACAAAAAAGAGTAGTGTATACAGACAGATGTTATTATCGTTGTGATATTGCACTGGTCATAGTCAGGGACGGTAATCCACATTAGGTAACCAAATTCAGGTCCCATCTGGCATTAAGGCCTCTCGGTGAGCGGGTCCCTAATTTGAAAATCCAATATGCTTCCCGAGTGAGGAGTCGTTTGTACACGTCCCCTCCTCTCGCTGGCATATGGACACGCTCAATACCTTGGAATGAAAAAGAGGACATGTCGCCCAGATGGACAGATCTAAAATGCTTGGCTACATTTGAAACCTCCATGGTCACCCACCCGGCACCCCTATAGTGTTCACCTATTCTCTGTCTGAGGTGTCGGGTAGTACACCCAACATACTGTAATTGGCATGAGGAACAAGAGATAAGGTAAACCACAGATTTTGTGTCACAGTTAATGTATTGCTTCATAGAAAAGGTATTCCCGTTGGAAAAGGATACAACAGAACGTGTAGGTCTATGGACAATACAGTACCTACAGGTGGAAAAGTTACACCTATAGGAACCCAAGGTGGTTAACCAACATGGACGCCGAGAACCAGTTGAAAATAAACTAGGGGACAGAATACTTCCCAATGTAGGGGCCCTCCTGCTAGCAAATCTAACTCCTGTTTTAAGGATAACGTTAAGAGCTGCATCAGCCTCCAGTACAGGCAGGTACTTTTTCACAATCTGCGTGACCTGTCTAAATTCCTGGCTGTAGGTAGTCACAAAGACTGTTCCACCAGCCGATTGTAACGGTATCTGACGAGAGCCAGGGGCGAGCAACTCTTCCCTGGTCCTCATTAGGGCTCGTTTTTTCCCCCTCTCAATCATCCATCCCGGATATCCCCGCTCCACAAGTCGGGAGCCCACGACACCTAACTCCGCCTGAAGTGCTGAGGCATCAGAGCAATTCCTACGTGCCCGTATTGACTCACCCACGGGAATAGCACGGATGGTATGAGATGGATGGCAGCTATTAGCCCTCAAGGTGGAATTGCCACTGCAAGGTTTACGGTACGTGGCAGAGACTACCGAGGCCAGAAAGGGGTCTCCCCTGAGGGTGAGGTCAAGGTAATTGACCTCCACAGGTGACCACTGAAAGGTAAAAACAAGGTTCATGGCGTTGACGTACCTCAGATAGGCAGAGGTACAGAATCAGAAAGCGAGATCAGAGTCAGAGTTTTAGCCAAGAGTCATACACAAATAATCAATACAATATCAAATAATCCTAATCTAGGTGTGAAGTCCTTGGCATCAACACCTGGGATCTAATCTAAGGTCTGAGCGCTAACACACGAGGCATTCACGACAGCAGACAGCGCCATACTGAAGCCCGAAGGCTTAAGAAGCAGAGGAGACCTCACTTGGCAGGCCCCCCTGTGCACAGCCAATCCTGGGCGCCGTGAGTCTCCTCTGTGATCAGCTGACCAGCAGGTCAGCTGATCGACTTCCTCCCCGTATAAAGGTCCCGTCTGTGCGCGCGCCCGCGCGAGACGGTGACCCCCCTGCTAAACGAACGTTTTGTCCTCTGCGTCCTAGATGCCGGGAGGACGGGTGGCAGCATGGGGGCAGCCGCGGCGGCGCTGTTCACCGCAGCTGCCCCGTTCATGACAATTAGTTGATTCAGATGATTAGGTTAATAGCTCGTTTAGAGAACCTTTTCATGATATGCTAATTTTTTGAGATAGGAATTTTGGGTTTTCATGAGCTGTATGCTAAAATCATCAATATTAAAACAATAAAAGGCTTGAACTACTTCAGTTGTGTGTAATGAATCTAAAATACATGAAAGTCTAATGTTTATCAGTACATTACAGAAAATAATGAACTTTATCACAATATACTAATTTTTTGAGAAGGACCTGTATATATATATAGTGTCCTTCTCAGTGGCGTAGCTATGGAGCTATGGTCTCCGGTGCGAGTTTTACATTGGGCCCCCCAAGCACTCTATATGTAACACTTTATACGGCGCAACAAAACCTGCCAAGGTCATCCACAGAGTCAGAGGAGCAAGCAGGGAATGGGGACAGTTTGTTAATGATTACTACTATTCAAAGTATCTATAAAAGGGATTATTACCACCAATAAACAGCCAATATTTTGGTTGAGAAAGAGCCCCATGGGGCCCCTCTGGCCCAAGGGCCCTGATGTGGTCGCTACCTCTGCAACCCCTATTGCTATGCCACTGGTCCTTCTGTTCAACCTTCAACTCCTTGCTAAACTTACCATAACAATATACCCTTATACTGGGAATACACAATGAGATTTTTCAGTCGATTTACTGTCCGATTGTGAAGAAACGCAGAAAAGCCGACGCATGGACGCAGGATGAGGCGGCTGTTTCCGCGGCTGGCATAGCGGAACGCGGAAAAGCCGCCGCGTCTGACGCGGCGGTTTGCGCGCACAGGCCTGCTACTGATGGTCTTACCAGGGGCGGGGAGGCCACCCCGCATGCAGGCCAGCAGAGACATTGCAAAACATGACTGGTGTGGCTGGGACTGATAGTCCACACAGGTTCAGAATGACGCGCGCGCTGAGAAGCAGAGTTTATATGACAGCCAGAAGAAGGTCAGCTGACCAAGCTGGTCAGCTGACATCTCCACCACTTTTCATTGGTCCAGCACTTAAGGGTGGCGCTGGAGAGCGCTTTAGTATATATACTGGGTGCTGGTCATTCTCTGGTTGTCTGTCGTTGCGATCACTACGTGGTAGCACTCAGGCCTTGTCTGTTTCTGTGTTCTAGCATAGTTTCCAAAGGTGTTGACATCAAGGAGTTCACACCTTAGCATTAGGAATATTGAATTGTATTATTTGTTATGACCTTCTGCCTGCCTGACTATTCCTCTGAACTCTGATCCTGTACTTTGCTATTTCTGATATCCTGTTGCCAATCTCTGCTCATTCCTGGACTCTGTACCTGCCTCCTGATTCTGTACCTCGTTATTCTGATTCTCCGTTGCCTGACCCTGCCTGTTATTGGATTCCGTTTCTGCCTTCTGATTCTGTACTTTATCTGTCTGTGTGTTGACGACCTGGCTTGGCCGACCTCGAGAACTAGCCTTACTGTTAGAGGCAGTTCCCAGATCTGTTAGTGACACCCGCTCATTGGTGTCACTCACGCTCTGTCCTTCCCACATTCTGCTTAGCTCCTCCCCCGGGAGAGTCTAGGCTTTCGGGAAGGAGCATACTACTGTGCAGTATTCCTTACTGCCTCTGTACCTACTCCTTAGGTAAAGTCTACTGTGTTACTGTTACACCCGATCACTCACTTCTCTCTCAGGTGTCCAGAGGTTAGTAGATATATCTGATTATCGGTGATACTGCAGATCATCAATAATCGGGTATATTCTGCATTCTCGGTGATACTGCAGATCACCGGTAATCAGACCCTCTCTGTGTTACACCGATCGTTACACCGATCTTATTTTTGATCGATTTTCTTATCTTTTCTTATCAATTTCCATTCACTTCTATGAGAAATCTATCAGAAAAATTATCGAAAATAAGATCGGACATGTTGGAAATTATATATCAAACCATCGATCTGCTGAAAAAACGTATGGTGTATTCCTAGCATTAGACTTGCATATCTTGTGTTTACACATTATTATGCTTTGCCCTATCTGTACACAGCTTCTATGTATGCTTGTTTTGAAAGCTGAGACACTAAAGCCATGGACCAGACGTTCTGAATAAATAAGCTACATTTCAAATAGTAGGGGCTGCAATTATAGTAAGCGTTTGATTGCTGTAATAGCCAATGAAGGCTTTTCTATTGATTATTGAGAAGGGTATGAATAATTTTGGACTGGACATTTTTAGTTCAAATGTAAATAAAAGCTGAGAATTTTTTCCCCCACAATAATGCCTCTTGTACATCGTCTTATTAACTTTTGAAAGACACCTATGTCATTTCCCATCAAACAATTACTTGCTGGTTGAATAAAAGTAACTTTAAGTCAAAATTTGCCAGGGGCATGAATAATTATGGATAATTATGGACACACCTTCTCAGTCAAAGAGTTTTCTTTATTTTCATGACTATGAACATTGTAGATTCACACTGAAGGCATCCAAACTATGAATTAACACATGTGGAAGTATAGTACTTAACCAAAAAGTGTGAAACAACTGAAAATATGTTATATTCTAGGTTCTTCAAAGTAGCCACCTTTTGCTTTGATTACTGCTTTGCATACTCTTGGCATTCTTTTGATGAGTGTAACAAACACTGGAGAGGCAGCCGCGGTGAACAGCGCTACCTCTGCGGCTGCCTCCAGCTCCCTGTTTAGCAGCATATCCGGGCCTCAGGCGTCTAGCACACCGAGGACAGAACTGTCAGTTGAACATAGGGTTGCCTTGTCGCGCGCGCGCATGTGCGCATAGACAGGACCTTTATGCGGGGAGGAGGCGCGTCAGCTGACCCGCTGGCCGGCTGACGTCAGAGGAGACGCTCGCCATTCCTCATTGGTCAATTGCAAGGGGCGTGCCTGGAGGGTCTCCTCTGTTTCATAAGCCTAGCTGTGTCACTTGCAATTTGTCTGCTGTTGCGAATACTTCGTGTTAGCACTCAGACCCTTAGATAGTTCCGGTGTGCTTTGATCCGGGAGGAAACCGGGGATTTCACATAAGATAGGAATTGTTTGATAGCCTTAAAGTATTACCTTACTGTATATTATTTGTGTATTACTCTGACTCGCTCTGACCACTCTCTTGCTCAGTGATTCTGTACCTTTGCTCATCTGATCTTGCTGCCAACTCTGCCTGAAATATCTTCCTGACTCTGCCTTCTGATTTTGTACTGCATCTGTCTGTCTGTTGCCAAACTCGATCTGTCTGACTACTCTACTCTCACCAGAGGGATCTTGACTCTGGTGAGAGGCACTATACTGATAGTACCCACCAGCTCCGCCACCTGTATTTGTTGTCACATCAGCTTCTGATATACCAGTATTATAGGTGATTCTCATTCTGCAGATCACCTTATAATCAGGTATATATCTGCATTATAGGTGATACTGCAGATCACCTAATAATCAGAATTCTGTTCTTGCTGACACAAATCGTTTCAATGAGCTTCAAGAGGTAGTCACCTGAAATGGTCTTCCAACAGTCTTGAAGGAGTTCCCAGAGATGCTTAGCACTTGTTGGCCCTTTTGTCTTCACTCTGCAGTCCAGCTCACCCCAAACCATCTCGATTAAGTTCAGGTCTGGTGACTGTGGAGGCCAGGTCATTTGGCGCAGCACCCCATCACTCTCCTTCCTGGTCAAATAGGAAATTGCACAGTTAGTCACTGGGTGGAGCCAACAACTACATTTTTTACATGGGAAAATATAAACTGCTGCCATTCTTACACTGTTAATGCCAGGGTTCTCAAACTTGACACAGTTGGCCACTGGGTAACTAGGATTAACTATTTCATGACTGCTCCATGCCGATTGGCATGAATGCAACAGCAGCCCCAGGACTGCTCAATGCCATTTGGCGCGAAGTCCTGGGGCGGAGTTTTGCAGGAGATTGTGCGCGCCGATGTGCGAGCATCTCCGCTTTAATCATGGAGCTCTGCATCAGACTGTTAGACGGTGAAACCATCTATTTACAATGTACAGCGCTGCAATCTAAGGCAGCGCTGTACTGGAGACAGCCGTGTTACTCAGCTGTCCCCTACAGAGGATCAGGAGCGATCGCGGTGATTGGCTGGCGGGGGGGGGTAGGGTAGGGAATAAAAAAAAAATAGAGAAATTTGTTAAAAATAAATACATAAAAAAACAAACAAACAGGGCAGTAGTGATCAGAGCCCACCAACAGAAAGCTCTGTTGGTGGGCAGAAAGGGGGGGATCACTTGTGTGCTGAGTTGTACGGCCCTGCAGTGAGCCCTTAAAGCTGCAGTGGCCCGAATTGAAAAAAAAAATAGCCTGGTCACTACTAGAGGGATGTACGCCTACGGTCCTCAAGTGATTAATATTCAGAAAAGTGGGTGGAGCCTACAACAGCCAATCAAAGTTCACCTATTGAGGGAATATTTACATTGCTGCCATTCTTATACTCTTAATGGCAAAGGCCTTGAACATGGTACAGTTGGTCATAGGGTGACTGGGGTTCACATTCTGAAAAGGGGGCGGAGCCACAAACAACCAATCAGATTTGTTTCATTTCAGTAGGAAAATTTACATTATTGATGCCAAGGACCACAAAGCTCACAAACTTGGTCACTGAGTGACTGTATGTCAAGGTTTGAAAAAGTGGGCAGAGCTTACAACTACATTTTTTTACATCGGAAAATACAAACAGCTGCCATTCTTACTCTGTTAATGGCAGGCTTCTCAAACTTCACACAGTTGGTCACTGGGTGACTGGGATAAATATTCAGGAAAGTGGGTTGAGTTTACAACAGCCAATCAAAATTCACCTATTGATTTTCAAGGGTAATTATTACATTGCTGCCACTCTTACACTGTTAATGGCATAGGCCTGAAATCTGGTACAGTCGATCATTGGGTGACTGGGGTTCAAATTCTCAAATGGGGTGGGGCCACAAACATCCAGATTTTTTTCAATTTCAGTGTTAAACTTTAAATTATTGATGCCAAGGATCCCAAAGCTCATAAACTTGGTCATTGAGTGACTGTAAGTCAAGGTTAGAAACAGTGGGCGGAGCCAAAAACAACTAACTTTTTACATGGGAAAATATAAACTGCAACCATTCTTACACTGTTAATGCCAGGGTTCTCAAACTTGACACAGTTGGTGACTGGGATTAATATTTAGGAAGGTGGGTGGAGTTAAACAACAGCCAATCAAAATTCACCTATTGATTTTCAAGGGAAATATTTACATTGCTGCCATTCTTACACTGTTAATGGCAGAGGCCTCAAATCTGGTACAGTCTGTCATTGGGTGACTGGGGTTCAAATTCTGGAAAGGGGTGGAGCCACAAACAGCCAATCAGATTTTTTACATTCTTAATGGCAGAGTTCTCAAACTTGACACAGTTGGCCACTGTGTGACTGGGATTAATATTCAGAAAAGTGGGTGGAGCCTATAACAGCCAATTAAACCTCACCTATTGATTTTTAAGGACAATATTTAAGCTGTTGCCATTCTTACACTGTTAATGGCAGAGGCCTCAAACTTGCTACAGTCGGTCATTAAGTGGCTGGGGCTCAAATTCGCTAAAGGGGGCAGAGCCACAAACAGCCAATCAGATTTTTTTGCTGGATAAACTGCTTCCATTCACACACTTTTGATGCCAGGAACCTGAAAGCTTGCAAACTTGGTCATTGAGTGAGACTGTGTGTCAAGGAGGTTACAAAAAGCGGGCAAAGCCAAGTACAAATTTCACTGAGAAAATGTAAACTGCAGCTACTCTTACACTGTTAATGGCAGGTTTTCAAACTTTGCACAGTTGCCCACTGGGTGACTGGGTTGAGTATTCAGAAGTGGGTGAAGCCTACAACAGCTAATCAAAATTCACCTATTGATTTTCAAGGGGAATATTTAAATTGCTGTCATTCTTGCATTGTTAATGGCACAAGCCTCAAACCTGGTACAGTCGTTTTTTGGGTGACCGGGGTTCAAATTCAGGAAAAGGGGTGGAGCTACAAACAGCCAATCAGATATGTTTCATTTCAGTGGGAAAATACAAATGATTGATGCCAAGGACCCCAAAGCTCTCAAACTTGGTCAGTGACTGTTTGTGTGTTAGGGTTAAAAAAGTGGGGAGAGGCAACAGCAGCCAAATACATACCCGGGCAATGCCGTGTTATCAGCTAGTGTATATATATATATATATATATATATATATATATATATGTATATATATATATATATATATATATATATATATGTATATATATATATATATATATATATATATATATATATATATATATATATATATGTATATATATATATATATATATATATATATATATATGTATATATATATATATATATATATATATATATATATATATATATATATATGTATATATATATATATATATATATTTTTTTTTTTAATTTAAAAACAATAAGGTATACAAAAGACCTCAAAACATAAAAGCTACCGTATTTTTTAAAAAAAAACAACACGTAAGGCTGTACCAGTGAAAATATCTTCTTGCCACCATCTGAAGACTTGGCTGGAGACAATTATTATTATTATTATTTTTATTTATATAGCACCAACATCTTCCAACAGTGAACCCAAACAGGGGAAGACCTGGATCTGAATTATATGTATAATAACCTGTAGCAATGTGACTCATACATTTTTCAGTGTGAACAATACATTATAATGTGATAACATTTTACTAGTGTCTAAACAACATATGTAAAATAATAACGTTTCAGTGCCTAAAATAATCATAATCTGTGAGAATCAGCAAGGGTGCTATGCTTATATATATGGCATTACCAATGCTTATATATATGGCATTACCAGGAGAGTGGCCTATTATTCTTGGTGGTTTCAATGGGTACAGTTGGTGGCATGTCAAGGAGAGACTCCCTACACATTATGTGCTTACTGTTTACAATATTAATCAGCATTGTTGCTTTGTATTGATTCTATTGATTCATAGCAATTAATTTAATCATTATACATTTAAGCACTGACATTTTATTACGGTATGTATACAACATTGCTACAGGGTTTAGTTATATATGTGCAAACCAATGGAAAATCCACAGATGCAGGGACTCCTGCTGCTGAAATCAAGGTTTTAGCCGGTACTACACCTCAACCAGGTTGCTCTCCTGGAAGCCACACTCCAGTAGAAATAATGAGGTGGCACACCACAGACTGCTTGCAGTAAGTACTGTACTCAAATAGGACAGAGGGCACACTACATGTTGCAATCCCCTCGGACCTACATCAGGCGTACACCTGATGAAGGTCTGAAGGGACTGCAACGTGTGGTGTGCCCTCTGTCCTATTTGAATACAATACTTACTGCAAGCAGTCTGTGGTATACCATTTTGTTATTTCTTTGAGTTATATATGGTTTGAACTTAGGGCCTAATAATGCTGGGGGTCACTGTTCCCATCAGGTGCTCAAGTGGTGAGGTTAGGTTATCTTCATGGTAGCAGCTCCATATGAGTCCATTTGAATCGTTTTATATTTTTTAAGTGTTTTGACCAATTATTGCTTTTGAATTAATAATGATTATACATATTATATTGGGGCATAACTAATTTAGATGGTTTCTGCTCCCCTTTCTCTTACTTACATTACAGCAGTGCTTGGCATCTACTTATGAATACTGGGTACAAGTCTACAAAAGGTAAGAGCAAGGACCAGGCAAAAAGATGAAACAGTAAGCTCTTCCATATTAGACATCAGGCCTGGGTCACTGTGGCATTTCCAAGCATCCCCTAATTTACTAAGGCATCACCAAGCATTTCACAGCACAAGTCACAAGTGATTCAGGAAACCTGGACTAGACTTCATAAAAATCTGCTGCTACTGCTGCCATAATTAAAAAAAAAGATCAGTTCAGGTTTGCTCAATCACTGATAATATCCCAAATGGAGATGCTTGGAGATGCCTTCATAAATTAGATGTGTGGAGAAGCCTAAGTAAATCAGACCTATGGTTTTGTAGAAACTATAAGTGTTACACATGTATGTACACGGTTTTCCAAAAATATATGATACAAATCCAGCTTCAATATCCCTACTAATAAAATAGGAAATATTTGGCATTTGTAAAAATATATGAAGCAAATTTTTAATTTTTTTTTAATATTAATGTGTTGTGTACAGAAAATGACAAAAAAGCAATTATGTGAAAGAGGTTCTTTGAGTGTTAGCCATATGACTGAATGTTGTAAACTGTTAAATGTTGCCATCATTTTTAGTTTCCTGCTATGAACATATGAAAACGTACAGTGAGTGTAGTGTTACTTTTTGACCCTGAGGAAGAAGTCGCAAGATACTGGAGACAGGTGATCTTTGTAATTTGTTGTAGAACAAATAAACACAACAGGAAAAGTATGCTGTTACCAAGCAGCACCAAGAAAGGAAAACTGTCACCACTAATAATAAACCAGTATATCATTGCAAAACAGCAACAAGTTATTCACATACAGATATACCAAATAGCTGCAAAATAAACTTGGCACAAAAACCGAGTGTACCCATTTAATGCTTTTATGCTGGCCATAGACAAAAAAGGCAAGCTGGTACCATTTCCCTCTGCCAAAATCTTGGTTTGTGTATCGCAAGAAATTGCCTTACATTTTATGGTACAACCTCTGACTTCAATGGTGGCGAGAAGACCTATGTAGAAGTAAGTATTCATGTTTACTCTAACAATCCAAGGTTGACAAAACTTATTTGATCTAGAAGTCACCTTAGGAAAATGAGTAGGCAACTGGTCTGAGCATCACTTCACAAGTGATCTTTTTCAAAAGGGATTCACTAAAACAGACCATACCGAATCTGATTTTTCATTTCAATTGACAAATTTGATCATTTTTGGCCTAAAATCGATCGAACCCATCTATCAAACAGGAAGGAAAATTAGGTTGATCAGGTTGGGGCAGAAGCAGAGGTCGATGGATCATAGCCTTGCGGAATGTTTTGCCACATGGGGATGGGGGGGGGGGGGGGACTTAAAAGGAACCTTAACTGAGAGGAATATGGATGTTTCCTTTTAAACAATACCGGTTGCTTGTCAGTCCTGCTGATCTCTTTGGCTGTAGTAGTGGCTGAATCACACACCTGAAACAAGCATGTAGTTAATCCAGTCTGACTTCAGTCAGAGCACCTGATCTGCATGCTTGTTGAGGAGCTGTGGCTAAAGTATTAGAGACACAGGATCAGCGGGAGAGTCAGGCAACTGGTATTATTTTAAAAGGAAAAATCAACATCCTTCTCAGTTTAGGTTCCCTTTAATGTGTTTATGGGTACATTAAGGTTCCTCTGAAAACAATATTTGCAAATCTAAGACACTCCTGTCTAGAGCGATGGCAGTGATAAATGCTGTGGTAAAATTTTCTAACTGCCTCCAAAGAGAATGTGTTCTTTATGTGAGAGAGCAAACAAGAAGAAGCAATGGTTCCTTATTGTCTATTTCGTGTGACTGTATATTCAAGATGGAGTTCAAAGGTTCAAAATATAAAGAAAGATTTCTAAACCAAGACATAGGGGGCCATATGCAATTCACTTTTTCACCTGACTTTTCTCCTACGAGAAAAATTTTCATCTTCGATTTAAAATAACATTTTAGCACTTTGCAATGGAAAAAAGTATCAAAAAGTAAGTAAAAAGTACTATCAAAATTATTTTGAGCATTTTTTTTGCTTGCTGACGGTTTAAAAGTCATCTTATTGACAAATTTCAAAATATCACCTAGGAGAAAAGTCAGGTGAAAAATTCAATTGCATATGGGCCTGGATATGATATTTTTCCCATGTTATGTGGGAAGGCTGAGACATTGTTTTTTCCCTAGATGCTACATGTAGTGTCCAGGATCAGGTAACTGCTGAAACAAGCATGTTAGATTTGACAAAAATGTCAGAAAACAATTTGCTGCATGCTTGTTCAGGGTCTATGGCTAATAGTATTAGAGGTAGAGGATTAGCAGGATAGTCATTAAATTGTTATTGGTTAAAGGATACCCGAACTGACATGTGAAATGATGAGATAGACATGTGTATGTAGAGTGTCTAGCACACAAATAACTATGCTGTGTTCCTTTTTTCTTTCTCTGCCTGAAAGAGTTAAATGTCAGGTATGTGGCTGTGGCTGGGCTGACTCGGACAGGAAGTGACTACAGTGTGACCCTCACTGGTAAGAAATTCCAGCTATAAAACACTTTCCTAGCAGAAAATGGCTTCTGAGAGCAAGAAAGAGATAAAAAAGGGGAATTTCTGATCAGGGAGAGTCACACTGTAGTCACTTCCTGTCTTGAGTCAGGACTGAGTCAGCTACTTACATACCTGATATTTAACTCTTTCAGGCAGAGACAGAAAGAAAGAAAGAAACACAGCATAGTTATTTGTGTGCTAGGTACTGTACATACACATTTTGATCTCATCATGTCACATGTCACTTTAGGTATCCTTTAAAAGAAAATAAAAATGGCAGCCTGCAAATCCCTCTCACTTCATATGTCCTTTAATTAATGTTCTTAGGGCTGGTTCACATGGACACTTGTGGGGTTGTAAACCCGTCATTTCTAGCGACCGGAAAAGTGACGCTTGAAAGTTTTCGAGTGCCATCCCATTCATTTAAATGGTATCTTTTTTTGTCAGCAATCACTGGCTCTTGTGAAAGCTTTGCGGTCGATCTCTTCGTCACGTCACATCTTGTCCAATACAGCGTCTCTGTAACGGCTGCTTGTTACCTCGCCTGCGCCAACTCCTGCTAGGACAGCAGAGGGTAACGATCACTCATTACCCTCCAGCGGCAGAGCTCCTCGCTTCTTCCTCCCGCATGGCGGAGGATGCTGACCCGACGTGCTTCTGAGAGTCCAGGCGTCCTCTGTTGCCAGGCGAATGCGCCAGTTCATCCCCGCAGCTCACTGCTCCAGCCTGCATAGTCTTCCGGCAGGCAGAGCTGGGCTACGGGAAGATGGCGTCCGAAGCCCTGTACTGGAGACTATTTGTATCTCCAGTACAGGGCTTCGGGCGCCATCTTCCTGTAGCCCAGCTCTGCCTGTCAGCGCGGGACTTTCGGAGGCTGGCTGCGCTGCTGCAGGAAGATCGTCGGGGGAGCTGCGCCCAGGGAGAGGAGTCTTCTGCAGGTGAGTAAATGCTTTTCTTTTTACAGGTAATTATACATTTTTTGTGAAACGCTGTCCACATTAAGATTATTTTCTGGTGAACGCTGGCCACATTACGATTATTTTCTGGTGAATGCTGCCCACATTACGTTTATTTTCTGGTGAACGCTGGCCACATTATGATTATTTTCTGGTGAATGCTGGCCACATTATGATTATTTTCTGGTGAACGCTGGCCACATTACGATTATCTCCTGGTGAACGCTGGCCACATTATGATTATTTTCTGGTGAATGCTGGCCACATTATGATTATTTTCTGGTGAATGCTGGCCACATTACGATTATTTCCTGGTGAACGCTGGCCACATTATGATTATTTTCTGGTGAATGCTGGCCACATTATGATTATTTTCTGGTGAACACTGGCCACATTACGATTATTTTATGGTGAAAGATTGCCACATTACGATTATTTTCTGGTGAATGCTGACCACATTACGATTATTTCCTGGTGAACGCTGGCCACATTATGATTATTTTCTGGTGAACACTGGCCACATTACGATTATTTTATGGTGAATCTTTGCTGCATTATAACTATTTTATGATGAATCATTGCTGCGTTATGATTATTTTATGGTGAATCATTGCTGCGTTATGATTATTTTATGGTGAATCTTTGCTGTTACGATTATTTTCTGGTGAAAGACTGCCGCATTACTTTTATCTTATGGTGAAACATTGCTGCGTTACGACTATTTTCACCAGGGGGCACCACACCACACGGGGGGGTGATAGAGATGCCCCTGTATCCATGCAAAGACACCTGCAGGCTGTCCGAGTTCTGTCTTCCTCCATCCTCAGGGGTAATAGAGCAACCAAATAAAGTTTTTTCTTTCTCTAAGATTCCAAAAGGTTAGTGCCTGGAGGGGAGAATCAGCTAAGAATTGTACACACTTTGGACTAGTTGATTAAGAGTGGGTTAATTTATAGGCCAGTTCTCCAAGCAGATTCTTACACAGATGAAAGAGACATTCTCTATATTTACATTTTTGCATTAATTGTGATGATCAGATCCTTTTAAACTCAGCCTATGTCAGTCCATTGCCAGTGCCGACTACACGCTTTGTTAGGTAAGTTATGAGTATGTTTTTGGAATGTGTAAGTAAATCCCATTGCCTGAAAGACACCCTCGGAAATCACAGAGGAAATGTACAAACTAGCAGGCATGGGCTAAAATTCAGATTTGGGTGATCTATCCGGATATCACCCAGTAATGCTGTGCGGGCATAGTAACTATCCGGATCACCCGAATCCGAATTTTAGCCCATGCCTGCAAACTGGTGTCCCGGTTCAGGTTTGAAGCAGGCGCTCTAGGTAAGACAAGAGTGCTATTCTTCACACCACTGTGCCAGGCACCATGAATGATAAACTGATAACTCCATATGAATGCCTATGTGTTTTTTGTTTTTTTAATTTGAGAGGAACCACTTGCAGTGGTTGGATATCCTACTGTGATGTCCTAGTTCAAAGCTCCCCAACCCTGTCCTCAAGGCCCACCAACAGTACACGTTTTGCAGGAAACCACAAACATCCACAGGTGAGGTAATTAGTGTCTCGGCAGAGCTGATTACCTACCTATGTGGATTTCCACAAAACATGCACTGTTGGTGGGCCTTGAGGACAGGGTTGGGGAACACTGTACCTAGTTATTGCCTCTGCCCCCTCTCACCTTGCCCACTCTATCTTCCAACTTCTGCCTTCAGGATTGAGATACCATTCAGTTGCAACAAAAATTACCAGGCACAGGAGAAGCTTCTTCCATCCTCTTCTCTCCCCCATTAATGCAGAATCATGCTAACGGCAATTCTGCATTTATAGGATTTGAAAGAATTACTGGTACATCACAGAACTGGAAAATAAATTATTTTCGTCCTGATTTCCACTATTTTAACTCTTGTGCTGTCCTTGATCTGTAATATATATATTGTTTGTTCTTATATCACTTAGTCTGTGTTAAGCAACTGCCAAGTCAAATGCCTTGTAAGTGCAAACGTATTTGGCCAAATAAAATGATTCTGATCTCTGCAGCAGTTCCAGGAACAGCCGAAGTCACAGGACAGAGCAGAAATGCACTTCAGTATGTCTCTCAGCTGGCCTGGAAATGTCTGAATCATCAAGGAAGAATCAGAATACAGCCAGGGCAGGTTTGCTGTCTTCTAGTTCTAATACCTATATGCCATTTACATTATCATTTACTGATAAGGTATTCCTGGTATGCATCAGGTGGCCGTCAGCCAAATTCTCTTTATTGTAACCCCAACCACAATGCTTTTGTTGCAACTGAAGGTTGTATGCTGCTGAGGTCATTGAAAACTATTCCTGTTCATATCTGACCTTGTATGTCTTTCAGCAAAATCTAGCAGATTTCCCACGCTCCATTTACTCTTAGGGTTACTAAACCACTTACATTTCTACTATTGAGCTTCTGATGGAAACCTCTCTCTATGGCTTGAACAATCATGTGACTGTCCCAGCTGTGTTCTGTTTATCTGTGTGGTTCTGTCAACATTTGCTGTGTTTTGTGTTTGTGGTAGATTTTTCTTAATTTACTTAACATATACACGTCGTGGGCAACCATTACACAGTATTTTTATTATTATTTAGTATTTATAAAGCGCTGACATCTTCCGCAGCATTGTACATAGTACTGTATATGGTCTTGTTATTTATCTGTCCCTCAGAGGGGCTCACAATCTAGTCCCTACCATAGTCATATGTCTATGTTATGTATCATGTTGTGTATGTATCATTGTCTAGGGACAATTTAGGGGGAAGCCAATTACCTTATTTGTATGTTTTTAAGATGTGGGAGGAAACATATGTGCCCGGAGGAAACCCACGCAGATATGGGGAGAACATACAAACGCCTTGCAGATGGTGCCCTGGCTGGGATTCAAAGCAGTGACTCAGGGCTGCAAGACGAGGGCTAACCACTATGACACCGTGCCTGTCACCTTATTGAGGTATTAGCTTTAGTACCCAGACCCCTTGGCATGATCCATAGCTAGTAACTTTACAGAGTGGTCACATAAATGTGCAGGGAGCTCTGCACTCACTACTGAGGATACTATGACCTAATTCAGGGGTCAGGAACCTTTTTGGCTGAGAGTGCCATAAACGCCACATATTTTAAAATTGAATTCTGTGAGAGCCATACAATGTTTCAAACTGGGACAGTGCGCATTTGCAGCAGAGGTCCATGTTGCCATGGACATGTGTACGCAGTTGATCCACCGGGCAGCGGAAGCATCAGACAAGTCTTCAGCTTCTCTTGGGTTTCAGAAACATCAGCAATTTCCCCGAGAGCCAGACAAGAGAAATACAGACTAACAGCTTGTACAATTAGCTAGCTGACTTGGAGGTTGATTCACTTTGTAGGAAGAGATCCCCCACTTTGGCCCAATAGGTTACCTGCCAAGTGACAGGCAGCCTATTGAGCCAATCAAAGTGCGGAGATCTCGTCCTACAAAGACACTGGACCCGACAGGGTCCAGAGTGGAACAATTGGAGCAGCCATTCATTTTGGGGTTATTGCAAGTAAGTTAGTAGTGCATGCTACAGCAGTAGCGTGCCTACTTTGAAAATTTTACTTAAACCCCTGCTGATTTGTATGTGAGCCAGATGTAGCCATCAAAAGAGCCACATCTGGCTCCCGAGCCATAGGTTTCCTATCCCTGGCCTAATTGCTGCAGAATGTATTATTGTGTACAGCATACACTTCATGAAGTGTTCACACTAGAGCATATTTTGTATAAAATGAACAGCAGTAGTATTAAACATGAGAGCTTTCAGGTAAGGATTGATACAGTGTAAACGCAGGCAGCAAATAGGACTCCCCTGCTGAAATTCTTTTGCTGTGAGTAGCCTGAATTATTGTTGCATCATTGTTCGTGCTCTGCGGCAGCTCAGAAATTAGGGCACAGCAAATCCAGCACAGAACATTGTATATTGATTTTGAACAGAAACTCTTGTCACAGATTGTGCAGATCGGCATCACACAGAGCTTACTGACTGCAGAAGTCTGCAAAGGGTATCAGGATGAGAAAACAAAGCATTTTTCATAGCAGATGCATCCACACCCAGTCTGTGGATCCAGGCGAAACTAATACAACAGGTTCTCAGAATTCAGTATTGCCACTGTAATCAATCTCTAGATAGAGTGTCCTGAGAGACTGACAACTAAGGGCAAGAAGAGAAAAAAAAACTATCTGTTCTCTGCACAATTGTTCTAATGACTGCACCTGCTTAGCCACTGATAAGGAATCATTCAAAGTTTTGTAGACAAAGTTTCTGTGCCATCAGAGATGGACAGAGTGAGTGTTTTAGGGAGCTGAGGCTGGGGGCACACTTGTCTGTCAGTTTTCTGTGTGTGTTTTTCTGTATGCATTTTCTGCACACCATGTGTGTCTGTATGTGTGAAAACATGCAAGTTTTATCACAGAAGCGAATGTAATTGATAGAGAAAATTCTCCCAGTGCTTCACTGCTGTCAATTTTTATCTGCTTGGGGAAAACACGTTCAAGTGTGCACTAGCCAATTGAATAAAATAGGTTCTCAGTTTACCTGTTCAGAAAGCAGGGGTGGGACAGGAGGGGGAGGGGATTTGGCAGTAGGGAGCCTAGTCCTAAATGCAATTGTGGAAATACTGATTATATGAAAGGAGAAGTACATTTACAGAGTGTGGATTATGTTTTAAGTGGTATCTGGGAATTAGTTCAGGAAAGTATGAAGGAGCTGCATTACAGAGAAGTGTATAGGCTAGAGCTAAAAGTTCAAACTGGATTCAATGTATGATAGGCAGCCAATGGAGAAAGTGGAATGTAGGAGCAGAGAGAAAGATGGATGAGATATGCTGCAGAGCTCAGGGGAGATTGCAGTGGTACTCCCAGTTCTCCCAATTCACCTTGGTAGAACCAGAGCCTACTAAGTATATACAGTACTATCCCCTGTTCACCTCACCATAGGCCACCACTATCTCAAACATTTATAAATAAAAAACTACCCAACTCTTCCCAGCACTATATGATAATAAGGGTGTAGGAGTGCACAGCAAAACTTGCAGGCAGTCCAAGGAATACCTCTAGTTAACAATTTTTATTATAAGTGTGCTCACATAGTGCCAACCTGGAAGTAGGTGGGGGAACAACAAAGACTCCATGATACCAGAAAATTCAAGCAAGGATTACTCCTGACAGCCATCACAGAGGTGACAATCTCCACTATTCTCCAAATGCACCTCCACCATTACCATCATATGCCATTGGAGGACTTTTTTTACTCCTATGGTTGTCTCACCTGTTAATTTATGCACTTACATTTACATTGAAACTGCAGCCTCTGCTATTTTAGCTTTGATAGACTGGTAAAAAGTAATAACCATCTTGATTTTATAGCTATCTTTGCCCTTATTGGTGAAATATCTTTTCGGTTTCTACAACAGGGGCCCTTTGCCCCTCTGTCCACACTAGAAAACATTGTGGTTGGGGCTCCACCTTATGACAGTGCACCATTGTTCTGACAGTTATTAGCTGTGTTCCTAGATTGCTCTGCATTTGCATGCAAGTGTTGTTTACGTACTCTTCTTATGCTTCCTTGTTTAGTATGCACTGTGAAACACCTGCTGTGCAGGAAACCACCATTGAGCACAACTGGACTGTCAAGTAATACACTCTCAGTCATGTATGAAGATTTCAGGAAATGCACAGAGGTGCCAAGAATGTATCCAAACACTGCCACAGTTTTAAGAAACGGTTAGAAAATATAATGTAAACTGCATTTTCTTGTTTAAACACGTTTGCCTGAAATTTCAAATTAACTATTAACTTGTCACTGTCTTACCATAACTAGCATTTGTTAGTTTCTCTTCGTTACTCAGAGCAGCGGAATGATGCCAAGGGGTTAAAGGCTGCTTTGTGCCAACCGAACAAGTGAGCTCAGCTGTGTCTGTTTATTTTATGCTGTGGAAGACATGATGTCATCGAGTTCTTTCATCTGGGCCATCAAGGGCTTTTATCCCTCTTTAATTTCCTGTGGCCAGCAAAAAGCCTGTTGGACAGTGGTCTGACTGAGCTTTCAATCCACTGGGCACCATTCCCTGGGTACCGCGACAAAAGGAGAGGCAAATGTTAGTGTAATATGCCCATGAAGCATTGCACGTTGCCTTTGTGCGCTTTGTTTGGGGTGAAGTAGTAAGTAAAGTCTGAGGAAAGTACTAATATTTGTTTTATAGTGTTTCCTATTGGCATCATCATGTACCCTATGACTTATTCACTTTCAGTTACCATTTCTTTTTGTTTTGGGTCTGTGTGCTTTCTGCTGCATGTAGGACAAAAGTCCTCTGCAAATTCCTGAACACCTTCCATTCGTACAGACACTTTGGGAGATATGCAATTCACTTTTTCACCTGAGTTTTCTCCTAGGTGATATTTTAAAATTTGTCATTAAAATGCCTGTACAGCCACCAGCAAGCAAGAAAATACTCAAAATAATTTTGAGAGTACTTCTTCACCTACTTTTTGGTACTTTTTTAATTGAAAAGTGCTAGAAAGTTATTTTAAATTGAAGATGAAAAATTATCTCCTAGGAGAAAACTCAGGTGAAAAAGTGAATTGCATATGGCCCTTGGACTCTCAGAAGTGATGTTCAACATGTTGTTAACCCTCCTGGCGGTCTATTAAAAAACCGCCAGGGGGCAGCGCAGCAGTGTTTTTTAAATTTTTTTTTTAAAATCATGTAGCGAGCCCAGGGCTCGCTACATGATAGCCGCTGCGCAGCGGCATCCCCCCACCCACTTCGATTGCCTCCGGCGAAAGAACGGGATCTCCTGTGGCGACGGGCGGGATGACGTCGTGACGTCAAAGGGAATCCCGATCCACCCCTCAGCGCTGCCTGCCACTGATTGGCCAGGCAGCGCACGAGGCCTGGGGCGGCGCGGCGAATCAGCGGCGATTGGAATGCACACGCAGCTAGCAAAGTGCTAGCTGCATGTTGCAAAAAAAAAAAATGTATCCAAATCGGCCCAGCAGGGCCTGAGAAATCCTCCTGCTCCCGAACTACGTTTGGGGTTACCGCCAGGGGGGGGGGGGGGGGTTTAATCTTCTTGTGTTTAAACGGTCAAAAGAAAGTTTGAGTACTGTTTATGGCATTCAATTTGTTCACAGAAATAGTCATTTTCTAGAAAGATTTAGCTTTCAGGAATACAGTTTCTTACTCAGATCATACTTGGTAAAGCATACTTGGCAAAGTTCCAAATTTTCATGAAACAGACAAATCTATTTAAAAGTTCAGGTTAACATAGAGTCCAGTATATCTTCTGTTGAACATGTCAATATGTTGCATCGTCCTGAGTATAAAACTTTCTGAAACTTCCCTTTAGAACTATGACATTTAGATCTTCAGGAAAAAGAGGAGCATGTAGTAGTTATCTTTTCTAGGTTCTTTAAAACAAGATACAGGCACTGCTCCAATTCAATAGATCCTCTATGTGTCTTTCACCAGCTGCTCAGGAGAAAACCATATCCATAATAGGTAGCTTAAATTCCAAGTGTAGCTCCACAGCGCTAGGTATACACCACGATATCTGCAGTTGCACCACAGTGTATACTTTCAAACAGTGACCATCACCAAGGAAAAATCATCATCAGATGGTCACTCACTGTCTTTAAAAGCACTAAAGTTTAATAAAATTCAAAAATAACACATATACAATAGCTTACTTTAAGGGTCCTTTTGACAGGTTCCCTGATGACGGCGGAAAGCCGAAACCGGTCGGAACTGGAGACTGGGCAAACTACACGAACTCCGTGAGACCAATGATTGTGTATTGTTATACACTATATGCTTGTTGTTACTAAGGGTCCCTGTCAAAAGGACCCTTAAAGTAAGCTATTGTATATGTGTTATTTTTGAATTTTATTAAACTTTAGTGCTTTTAAAGACAGTGAGTGACCATCTGATGATGATTTTTCCTTGGTGATGGTCACTGTTTGAAAGTATACACTGTGGTGCAACTGCAGATATCGTGGTGTTTACCTAGCGCTGTGGAGCTACACTTGGAACTTTTCTAGGTTCTGTTATTTTGTATCTATAGGTTCATTCTTTTTTTGTCATTTCTATGATGCTTCCTCAGTGCAACATTCTGTTGTCACAAATGTGGACTTTTCCGTAGTACTACCTTTGTTTTCAAAAAATTTGGAACATTACTATATGTAAAAAAAGTTGGACTAGAGCAACAAAAGAAAAAAAAAAAAAACATCTGGTGGCACATTATTAAATGCTTTCTTTGCTTCTGTCTTCACAAAGGAAACAGCACTGTTGCAAATTACAGAGGCAGAAGAGTCTCAATCTTCTAACTGTAATATTAAATACTTAACACAGGAAGAAGTGAAGGCAAGACTAAATAAATTAAAAATAGACAAGGCACCTGGCCCGGATGGCACGCATCCTCGGGTCCTAAGGGAATTAAGTTCAGTTATAGCTAAGCCCCTTTATCTTATCTTTTGTGACTCTCTTTCAACTGGCAGAGTCCCAGTGGATTGGCGTACAGCCCACGTTTTCCCATTATTTAAGAAGGGCAAAAAATCTGATCCAGGAAATTATAGACCTGTAAGATTAACATCAGTTGTATGCAAACTATTTGAGGGGTTACTAAGAGATACTATACATGTCTTCATAGTAGAAAATAATCTTATTTCTCAGCATCAACATTGGTTTACTAAAGACAGGTCCTGTTTGACTAACATGCTCAGCTTTTATGAGGTAGTGAATGCTAATATGGATATTGGGAATGCTGTAGATGTGATATACTTGGACTTTGCAAAGGCCTTCGACACTGTTCCCCACAGAAGTCTGGTGCAAAAGTTGAGGATGCAAGGACTGGGGAAGAGTTTGTGTGCATGGGTAGGGAACTGGCTAATGGACAGAAAACAAAGAGTTGTGGTCAATGGATCGTACTCAAAATGGGAGACTGTTAGCAGTGGGGTCCCACAGGGGTCTGTACTGGGTCCAGTGCTCTTCAATTTATTTATTAATGACCTAGTAGATGCAGTAGTGAGCAATGTTGCTATTTTTGCAGATGATACAAAATTGTGCAGAATCATCAACTCTCAGGAAGATAGTGTCATATTGCAACAGGATCTGGATAGGATGGCTATATGGGCACATGCATGGCAGATAAAGTTCAATGTTGACAAATGTAAAGTCATGCATTTTGGTCGTACCAATGGTCTAGCACCATACAAAATAAATGGGATACAGTTGGGGACATCAAACTTGGAGAAGGACTTAGGAGTACTCATCGACAACAAGTTAAATAATCGTACTCAATGCCAAGCCGCTGCAGCAAAAGCGAACAAAATTTTGGGATGCATTAAAAGGGAAATAAAAACTCGAGATGCTAGCATAATATTGCCCCTGTTTAACTCTCTAGTAAGGCCACATCTGGAATATGGAATTCAGTTCTGGGCACCACATTACAAAAAAGATATTGCAGTTTTAGAGCAGGTGCAGAGACGAGCTACAAAATTGATACGTGGGATGGAAGGTCTCGCTTACCAAGAAAGGTTAGATAAACTGGGTTTATTTAGTCTAGAGAAAAGACGCCTTAGAGGAGATCTAATTAACATGTATAAATACATCAGAGGGCAATATAATAGCTTGGCGGATGAGCTTTTTGTCCCTAGGCCTTCTCAAAGGACTAGAGGACATGATCTGCGCATGGAGGAAAAACGTTTTAGCCATTTATTTAGGAAAGGGTTCTTTACAGTAAGAGTGATTAAGATGTGGAATGCATTGCCACAGGAAGTCGTTATGGCAAACTCTATACCTGCATTTAAAGGGGGCTTAGATGCTTTCCTTGCGTTGAAAGACATCCATGGCTACATTTACTAGGTTATGCCTAATGATGTTGATCCAGGGATTTTATCTGATTGCCATCTGGAGTCAGGAAGGAATTTTTCCCTTTTGGGGCTAATTGGACCATGCCTTGTGGGGTTTTTTCACCTTCCTCTGGATCAACAGGGGTATGTGGGGGACGAGCTGAAGTTGTACTTTGTACTGGTTGAACTCGATGGACGTATGTCTTTTTTAACCAAAATTCAGTGGTAAAAGGGACCATTTCACTTATGATCTGCGCTGACTTTTTAATAATAACAGAGTCTATATGGTGACAGAAAACATTTCAGAGAGGCGGAGTTTCTCAAAAGTAAAGATGAGGAATGATACATCATGTTTAGAAAACCTCTCTAAACATGCCTAGAATCGCTCTGAAAATCTGCTTCAAAAACCTCTAGCATTTTGCGGATCTGCTAGAGGTTTTTGGTGTGCACTGGGCCTTAGACCATATGCTTGTCGGAAAAAAAGTGACTTTTGAAGTGAGTGTTTAAAGATTTCAAAGGTTGGAGAGTGAAGGATGTGTTGTGGAAGGGCATTCCAGAGGAGGGGTGAAGCAGATGATAAGTCGTGTATACCTGACTGTGAGGAGGACAAAAAGTTCGGGTTAAGTGTTTGAACTGGATCCTCTTGCTAATTGGCAGCCAATGAAGAGCTTGGCAGAGAGTAGCAGCAGAGGAAGAGCGAGAAGGGAGATAAATGAGACGAGCAGCCGAATTCAGTACAGATTGGAGAATGCCAGTCGGTTTGTTGGTAGTCCACTAAGCAGCATATTACAATAATCCAAAGGAGATATTATAAGAGCATGTACTAACACTTCAGTTGTGTCCTGAGTTGGATATGACAGGGGCTGGTTAGGGAATGAATGTAAGGAATACATGAGAGAGAGGAGTCAAATATTACCCCCATGCTTTGGGAACTTAAGTTATAGGGGTGTTATTAACATTTATTGATCTTTCTGGCGCAGGAGAGGTGGACAAAGATGGTGGAAAGATTAGTTCTCTCTTACTAATATATGTTTTAAGAAGCGAGAGGTCATGAAAGACGATATAGCAGACAAGCAGTCAGGAACACGTGTAAGGAGGGAGTTAAAGTACCCCTGAACCTGGGACAGTTACCCGTTCTGGTCAGCCAAAATCTTCGACTAAAGCAGAACGTCTGAGAACTGTGAGCTACGAGGTGCAGGGGTGGAGCTAAAGACGGGCAGAGAGTAGAAGGTACTGACCTTTCCTCCTCCTCCATCATCTACGACTCAGAGCAGGGGATACAGGGGGCGCTGAAGGGGGAGGAGGATCATGCTGTGATATGCCACAGCAGTAGAAATCAAATAATATATAAAAAGTATATTGTTCAAAACCCTGCTCAGGGATACTTTAAAGTCTTGGGCCCAGAGGTACAGTTGTGTATTGTCCGTATTTTGTATGCAAATTTATGACGTGAAAATGGACCAACTGATTTCCACCTTGGCGGGATTTTATTGGTCCATTTTCAAGCTGCAATGCCTTCTCCTGGCCCTCGAGAGCTTCCTCTGGATACCCTTAGCAGCAGTACTAATTTGTACTTCATTGTCCAATGCACAATTCAAGAACACAAATCTTATTGCCATACAGATTTGATATTTCATTATAAGCTCACATCACTGCTGAGACCAGATCTAATTTCAAGTGAGGTGACAGGCAAGGTGGTAAAGGATTAAGATCACGTAGATAGTGATCCTTTACCTCATGTGGCATATGTATGTCTGCCATAGGCCCCTTTCCCACGGGCAACTGACAGGAGGTGAATACTCTGCCAGCTGGCTGCTCAACTGCCCCCCCCATGGAGTCAGATCGGAGCGCTGCTGCCTCGCTCAGACTCGACATGCCATATTCCTCTGCTGCCAGGTAACACAACTGCATGTCAGCACTTGGCAGGCATGGTGTTACTACCGCTGCAAATCCGTTGCATTCAATTTGCAACCAAATTGCACTGGTGGGTGGCACATGGGAAACTGAACTAAAATCGATAATTTTACTTCAGTCATCTGCATTTATAATGTCAGAATTTTCCCACACTGAAAATAAAAGGATCAAAGAAGATTGGTAATGTCTATAGTCACTATTATACCAACAGAAGATCATTAGCCAATGGTTGAGATGGTCAATAACATGCACATGAGATGTATCGCAGCAAAGCAGGGGTGGTGATTAAAACATTAGGGTGTTATTGCTGTTACATTCATTTGCAACATGAACTTATTTTTATAAATACAGTTCAACTTTCAGGATCACTTTTTTGTTTCCCCTCAGGGGAGCCTCAGTAAATTAGATCCTGTGAAGCCTGCTCATCAGGGACCATTTTTAGTCTTGAGAGTTGTCCATAGAGCATTATCTAATTAGAACAGGTTTGTAAATATGAACACCTTCAAACATATTTTTCCCTTTTTTTTCTTAAGTATTTTTGAAGCACAGACAATCTCCGCAGTGCTTTACAGAGGAAATTCAATTCTATACCATATGGCTCGTTCACAGTGCTCAGCTGCATTGCTCAATAATTTTGCTTGTCAACTCACTGCCAACACAATTCTATAGGCCTGTTCACAGTACTGCATTGTAATGGAGTTATTCTAACTGGCTGCATGCAGGCTTTGTATTAAAGTCTATGGCCAGTCTCCATTGTAGTTCACACTCCTAATGTGTGTGTAATGCAACTGACCACTGTGAACCTAGTCTTAGGTGAGTTTCACACTGGTGTGTTGTGTTGCGTTCCCTGGGAAAAAAAAGGAACACAACGGAGGGGGATTAGTCGCCTTGCACATTATGTACACAGTGAATCATACAGTCAATGAAAGGTATTCACTTCCACTGTTAACACACGTTTTGGGATAACGCCCCGTGTTATGCCCGCTGGATCCTTCACTCTGCACTGCTAACATGGCCAGTGTGAACAGTATCATTACAATATACACGGAGCAAAAATATAATTGCAACACCTTTTATTGTGGCCAGTCTGAGGCTGCATTTCCACTTGTGCGGTGCGAATCGCCGCGGTAAAAATTCGCATGCGAATTCGCATGGATGACGATGTATGCGAATTTAACCATGGCAGTGCTGGTGTGCTTTTCCATTGTTTCTATGCGAATTCGCATGAAAATTCGCATATTCAAACCTCATGCGAATTTCCTATTAAATACATTGTATGCAATTCGCATAGCGGTATGCGGTATGCGAATTCTGATGGCTCTGCCATGCGAATTTTCTCTGCACAGAAAAACGCAAAGGAATCCTGACAAGTGGAAACAGTCCCATTCACTTGTATTGCTATGCGAATTTGCATGCGAAAAACGCATGCGAATTCGCGATAGTGGAAATGGGCCCTGAGGAATACCTGTGCAATATTCATGTTGTCTAATCAGCACCTTGATATGCCACACCCGTGAGGTGGGATGGATTCTCTCGGCAAAGGAGAGGGGCTCACTAACACAGATTTAGACAGATTTGTGAACAATATTTGAGAGGAATGGATCTTTTGTGTATGTAGAAAATGTTTCAGATCTTTCAATTCAGCTCATGCAAAATGGGAGCAAAACTGTGTTGAGTTTATATTTTTGTTCAGTGTTATTATTATATTGTTCTGATGCAATGCATCGCAAGGCGGCACTGGTAAAGTAGTCATAGAGAAGCTCCCATTATAATTTCACTACGACCTAAGAACATTTGAGGGGGAACCAATCAATGTAGCAGAAAGTATTCAAATTGTTAAGAAAACTGGAGCATCCAAAAAAAAATCCATACAACCTCTCTGGCTCTCAATTTCTGCTGGATTTCTGTGCAAAACGTGGTTAAATTAATGAAATGTTTGCCTGTAACTTACCAAAATGCATAAAGCAAGGGTCCAGTTTACAATTTGAGTATAATAAAAGTTTCAAACAAAATCATGTAAAAAAAAATAAATTGGCTTTTTCCTCAATTTCTGCCAGGAAACATGCAATTTTCTGCATGAGTTTTTTCGCATTAAAATTCATGTTAGTGCATAAGTTTTCACATGCAGGTTAACAGAGCATGCAAACATTTGCATACGAACTTGAATTTAATGCAAAAATTCTATGCAAAAAAAGAGAACCCTGGTTTAGAAATGCTGGACAAACCTGACTTGTACATACGGTTTTCAGCTATCCTAGGACGAGTCAGGCTTATCCATACCTCCAGAGAGGATATAATGCAAAAGTCATGGGTGTGAACGACTGGTCTGCAATTATTCTCCGGTTGTCAAGATTAAAAGTTGCAGCATAACTTTGGAGTAATAGTGCATATGGAAGTGGAAGGACATGCTAGAGGGAGTACACAACATTAACACTGCTGCAGTACAGGGAATGTCCAGCAAAAACATTAATCCAGTGTGCAGCAGGTGTTTATAACTGAAAATGAATATGAACAATAACCAGATCCATCTGTGGTGATACAAGAAAATGTTAAGTATGGCGGGTTTACTTCCTTTACTGATTGGCGAGTAGACTATGGCTTGTCCATGGCAGCGCCAAACATTTTAATACATTGTATGAAAAGTAATGAAAATATTTAAATATGATCCCCCCTCCCCCCCACACCTGAAATAATAGTGACATCTAAGGCAAATTATTTAGAGTTAAAAGTTTTATTCATTCAACATCTCACATTACAAATATTTAAAAATTATATGCATACTGGTATAAATAGTCATTTGCAAACTATTTAATAACATTAATTTTTTTCACTAGCACTTCAACAAATGAACTCTTTAAAAAAAGGAACTGTGTTATATAACTTAATTAGAGTAGAACATACAAAAATATGAACTTAAACGTGAAAATGACTTTAATAAAAAAATGAATTACCTTTATTTAAAATGCTATAATAAATACTACAACCTCCCCATACACAGTAAAAACTATGTGTAAATTCAGCCAAGTGGTACAATTAACTGACATACTTAAATAACTTTTTTCCTTCTGATAAATGAGCAATAAACTGGAAAAAGAAGATAACATTAGGGATTAGTAAAAACTAGACACCCACTTGTTAATAATTTCACTTCCAAAAAAATATAACAAAGGAATCTGATGAAAATTATAAAAACTAATTATGCTTTTAAATTTAAAAATATAAAAAATAAAACAGTTGAATACAATATTGTCCCAATTCTTACAATGTTATCAATCACAGTAGTTTTAAACTCTGAATACCTGGTAGGGCAAGAGTCCTGAAGCCTCAGTCTCCTCCAGGGCACCAGAGGTTAAAAGGTAATAAAATAACGCCAATGACCAAAACCTCTTATTCCATTTTTTAAAAAATAATCTCAGTTTTACATTAGTAGAAAGATTGATTTCTGATTCTTTTCTTTACAAACACCAGCAAGAAAGAGGATTACTAGAACAGTAGAAAACGACATCTTTAAATGCCTGCAATTAAAAACAATGAAGAATTACACTGCAAAGATCTTTCAAAAGTCAGAAATAAGTATTGCACATAACAACTTGAAGTTCAACTCGCCACAATTTATGATCACATTCAAGTTTTAAATCACCTTTTTAACAGAAGGCTTAACGCTTCAAAACAATTTAAAAAAATAATAAAATAAAAAAGGTGGGATTATCAAGTCTTTCCAACAGCATTTCTTATAAAATGCCAGTCATTCACTGCAAACATTTTTTTTAACCTGCGTTATGCAGAGGTCTGTGTATGGAGAAGTATATACTAGGCCAAAGCATTGGGCAGTGAGGGTTTTTATCACGTTGAAAATAATAAGTAATGCGGTATTGTTTTACAGTGCAGAAAATAACCATGTTAACACCCTGGGATGTGATGCTATAACTGCTTTACAGCTGAAGGTAGCGGCACAGCTACGAAGCTTCATTCAGGAGAAAGCAAGTTAGAGGAAACCAAAAACTTGGCATGTGAAAATACAAGGACTTAGGCTATACATCACATGCTTCTTCCCAGCCTATAAATGAGGTGCCAACTATGGGCCTGAAAGGCATATCGATTATCTACTAGCATACATTATACTAAAGCCATGAATCCATATAATGGCAACTCTGAGGGCACAGAGTAAGTCCATGGTACTTTATGCTCTGTAAAGTAAAGTGTTATCAAGTCATCTGTAAACACGCTTTTCACACAATAACAACAAGTGAATATTAGTAGAATAACAATATTTTTTTTCCTTATATTAGTCATGCATACTAACATTACACATCTGGAACCAGAAGGTATAGATTTATTTCTTGAATTTTTTTTCCACTTAAACATTTTATTTTTCCTCAAAACCGCAGACACTTCTGCATTATGAACACCTAACATTAATTTTGTTAATATGTAAAATGGCTAAACATTCACCAAAAAGTCTGCAACCGTATATATATATATATTTATATATAGATATTTTAATTCCTTAAAAAAATGAGACATATGAAGCAGAATACATTTTCATTTATTTCATCTTTTATTTTCTATGCTACATTTTTTTGTTTTTTTCCAAGGGACTGAAAGGACGAGATTATATTATTACGTTCATGCGATTGGTATTCGTTTTTTCACTTTTTTTGTTTCCTAGTAAAATTTGAAATGAAGTATGCACCATATGTTTGGTATTGGGCTAGAGTATTTGAAGCCGCGTGCTATTTTGTTTTATCTCTGCAGGTTCTGAAGTAGCATTACCAGTGCGCCACATTCATCGCTCAAAATGTATGCAGGGCACTGAAATGTATAAAAAGCAGAATATAAGAAAATAAAAATTTATTAAAATTATTTATCTTAAAAAATGAAGTTATATGAAGATCTCTCCGTAATAAAAGTACAAAAAGCTACTCTTTGCAATATGAAAAATTGAGGTATTGCATAAAGAGATATCCCGCCAGTGAAAAGTGGGCCTAAATGCTCACTGCTGGAAACATAAGATATATAAAATTAGTGCATAACAAGTGTACAATATGTGCATGACAAAAATAAGTTAGCTACAAAAACGCTGTACCGAAATTCAGCAGGTCATGTACAAAGGGAAATAAAAGAAAAAATTCATCAAAACTAGCTTCCAAACAGTGGTTTATTTATGGAGGGTTAATCTTTTCTCTGCTGGTTCAGCAGCTGCAGAAATCCACCTTTCATTTTTTATTGTGTTTTTAGTTGTGGACACCAGCTGGTCTGCAAGCGACAGCAGGACTCTGCTGTGCAAAAAGGTCAGCAATGAAAAGGTTAAATGTTTCCACTGTTAACTGGTAGGAATGGCACTCTAGCACACCCCAAGCCACCTATATTTTCTTCCAACATACAAAAAGTTTAAAATAAACTATTGGTCGGGAGTTGAGAAGATTTGTTGACTAAGTGTTTACAAGAGCACCCACTTCGGGGATGGGAATTGTACTGGACAGGGAGCAATTGTATGAGCAGCTCCCTTACGTAGATTTCTTATAAGCGTTAAAGGTCTCAAATTCATAACATTTTCATATAACTGGGACACTGTTTAGCAATGTTAATGCCGAGGGGGAAGGAAAAACGTTTCCCTTCTTCAAAAACACAAAAATACCTCAATGTTCTGCTGTAATGTAGCCGTTTTATGGAAGGTGGCAAAGAACAGGGTTATAACAGAGGGACTCTTTAAGAGTTAAGCAGCAGCACTGAAGCAAGTCTTTGGTTTTCACAACCTAAGATGGTGAAATAGCACTGAAGTAGTACAATCCACTCAACGAAAACCAGCTAAATCTGCAGTGCTTAGAGCTAGTTAATTACAAGAGCCAAACACCCGTTACTTTATGCAAATAATTAGCATCAACTCTCTTGGACTAAATTGCACTGTATTATAAACTCTTATGATAATCTTAAGAGTGAAACAAATGCAACAGGAGTATGCTCATCCACATATATAATATACTTAAAAGCACAAACTTTCCATTGAAGTGAACTGGATGTTTATGCAGATTTTTAGGAAGACATTTTGTGAATTGGGCTGCAGTTAAACATTCTTTATATGAATTCAGTAAGGACCACTTTACTTACTAAAGCTGCCCACAGGCATATGACTGTAGCAGCCCGATATCCCTGCTTTCAAAATTCCTATTCCATGTCAAATAGATGGTGACTGTCCTACCACTTTTGGGTGGGTAGTGGGGTGGGAGAGGGTGATGATAAATTAAACAGGTTGGTTATTGCCCCACCAATCCCATGGTAAGCAGCGCTAATGACATCTAGCCACTCCAGCCATTTCAACAGAGTATGAATGTTAAGCCAAGCATAGTATTGGCAGTTATAAGCACTAGGAAAGACAGGAGTGCCTGAAAGCAGTCAGATTGTGCCTGCATATCTGACTGTTCTATCACATCTCCACATTTCTCAGACCACTGGCAGTACATTTCATATCTATACGGCAGCTTTAGGTAGTCCTAGTTGAGAGATAGCAGGATCAAAATGAACATCATGGGTTGGAAACCATACTCACTCACTATTGATTCCCTTATGCCTCACCTAAGTAAGAGAAGTCCCGCTACTCAAACATTTCTGTTCATAGCTAAAGCAGCAAAGACATCAAAATGTTTGTGCAACTGCACTGTTCTCCAGGCGCTATGTCTAGGCCTCACTCATTTTTATGAATCCTGTAGAACAAGCAAAATGCTCACTGCTGAAAATTGATTCAGCCCACAAAATAACTTCCAGTGTATTCAGTTGTCAAGCAGACTAAAGGTGGGTACACAGCTTCAATGGTTGTCGCCAGAAGGAATTGGGACTCAAACCTTTTGTTAACAGATCAGAGGCTGAGCCCTGTACAGACGCTTCACTCTGCTATAGCAGAGCAATGCGTCTGTTGCTATGGAGGAAGGAGGAGAGATGACACATGGTGCAGGAAGAGTAGGAGAACAATCCACTCGAGGTTAGCTATTGTTTAAGGATCTGGCATTCCAGATCTTTAAACAAGCTCAGAGGGCATCTGCACACCTGCTCGATTCTCAACAGAGTTCCATCTTGCATGTGTATGTACCTTTAGTAGGAAGTAAAGCTGTTGGAGGATCCAGTGGTTTAGAATACAGGTTTGAATCTAGAAAACCTACATCCTGAGGTTTTATGCAAATAAAATTGTTAGGTCTACTCCTTAATTTGTCCATTGCTTAAGGCTATAGAGATTAGTCTAATAACCACAATTGTGTGGTGGTAGCAGCAAATGTGCATTACACTTACAGCATTGCACAATCAATGGGAATTAGGGATTGTTATTACAATGTCACCTTAAACAGATATTTTAGTTATGGGTAGATGTTGATGGATTAAATTCCTCATAGGCCTCATATACAGGATGCGCAGGAGACGCCACTGTGGAACTGTGGATCAGAGGTCTTAGCCCTTCCATTGTTTCACTACAAACAGCTCTCATTTGCCCTTATGGAAAAGTGATCTTCTAATACAACAGAAGACATCTAGTTACATGGTAGAGTAACTGGAGTTCCAAAAATACGAGACAGAGCATGATTTAGCCCATCAGTGATAACCTACAGCTAAATTATCAGTTTTTGTGGTGGACTTACACTTATTACATTTTGCTTTGCTGTGTAGGCCAGTGCTGTAAGCCAAACTTTATTTTAGATTCATCAAGTGTATTATTTCACAAACCAAACCATACTTAAAGGTTGTTATTCTCTAGGGACTGACAAAGCTGCCAACTGCCTCTGCTACTAGGCCATTTAAAGGTTAAGGCATCAAAAGATTATCCAGCGGTATAAGCAGCTTAAATTCTTCAGTGCCAAAAGAGGTTGAAAACTTGGTACTGGAAGTTTCATAACCAAATTCTGTTCTAGATAGTTTTAGCATTCAAAGTGTTAAAAATTTAACATTAACGGTAATGATTTAAAAACCCTGCTCACACACGATAAGCAAAATAGCAAGGAGAATATTAAAGCAACAATGGGAAATATTGCATTGAGATCCAACTACTGTGTGCAAAGCAAGTAGAAATAATCTGACAGCAATGCAGTATGGAACTGTTTTTACCAAACTTCCTTCTTGCTCTTTACAGGAATGACACTTGCCCAGATACCATTCCACTGCACTGCCTAGATATATAGAAAATACAGGTGTGTAAAGTGACTTCATGCTGAAGGAAGGCCTTCTTCAGCCCTTTATGACTGCCAAAGGGTCATAATACATTTGCAGGCGCTTTTCAGTTAACTACTGAGTTTTGCCACTCTACTCTAAGGCAGGGGTCACACTTGGGGGAAGTTACTCGCATTTTTTCCGTATGCTGAATCGCACCAGATGTGACAGTCCATGGTAATCAATGGACCGGTTCACGTAGTGCGGTTAACCCAGGTTCACATTAGTGTGGGGAAAAAAACTTTGCTGCATGCATTACTTTTGAAATTGTTTGCGGGGAAACTCCCAAGTGTGATCCCACCCTAAAGGTATCCACCGACAAGAAATTCTCAACGTTCCAGGTTAAACAACCATATCTTCACGCAAAAAAAAAGCTGTAAAGTGAAGTGCCTGCTCGCTGAATACAGAACAGGAGAAGCCCGGCTAACGTTTCACAGCTTCCAGGATTACAACAGCTGCTCTTGTGGCAGGTGTACTGGGATTATTTTCACGGCTTATGTCATCTGTTCATGACATTATGTAGCATGAATTAGTCAAAATCTTGAAAAATAGGTAAGTGGGTAAAACTGCACATATGGGTACCTTGCAGGGCTACTTCACCCAAAGCAATATTTAAGTTCTGTACGGTAGTTTTTCACATGCTGAATCACCCAATTTTTTTATACCGCTCACTTCAGGACTACAGTTGCGAGATCTGCTCACCACTACTATGGTGTGATACCAGTCCTTTCTCCAACACATTCTCAGGGTAGGGGTACAGAGATCTCACATCAGTAGCCTCCGAGACAGGTGATAAATCTAAGCTTGATTCAAGCCACCAAGATTTACGTAGAATAGCTATGGGGAGCTCCTCCTTAAAGGGCAGTTTAACTAAAAGGAAAATGGAAGCTGCCATGTTTACTGCCTTTTAATAAATGCTAATTGCCTAACTATAATGTTGATCTTTTGGTTTAAGCAGTTTGAGTCACAAAACTAATGTATGTCTAATGAAACCGGAACACCTGATCTGTACTCAAGTTGTACGTCAAAGATTAAAAAAGCAAAAGAAGGCAAAGGATCAGCACAGCAGCAAGGGAGGTAGCATTTACAAAAGGCAGTCAGCAGTGTCCCATGATCCTTTCAGTTTGGATTTTCTATAACAGTAAAAGATGTACAGGTACAATAATGAGCTCCTCTGTTACAGTCCAGAACTGTAAACCAACTCACCAAAACATTTAATGCCATCTTTGAGGTATCTTCCAAGTGTTCGGTGACCAAATGAAGAACAGAAGCTGGCACTCAATCTAACGTTCGGTAAATCTGGACTATAGATATATATTACTCAACAAAAAAATAAAAATCTATAGATTTGTTCTTTTGAAGCAGATATTACTGCATCGGTAACTGAACTTATTTGAGCTTTGGTAGGAGTATCTTCGGGGGGTAAGGGGAGGGGGGAGATAAGAGTTACAACTGATACTGTAGTATTAACTTTTTTTTTAAGTTCTTTTTTATTTCTGTTTTTTCACTGAAAAAATAAATAAGTGCACTCCCCTCAGTAGTAACTTCACTCAACATGTACATTCTTAAAAAGCTTAAATGCAAACAGTTCACTGTTAAAATATTTTAGCTCCCTAAGGAAACTTAGCCAGTTTGGTGTTAAATAAAAATATATCGAACATATCCATTAATGTTTTAAGTGTACCAGAGTCAAACCCTGGGTCAAAAAACACATTTACCTAAGAAGATGGAAAACTCTGAATCCACTAGAGGCTTCTCGCACTGTCCTCTGGAACTCTGATGTCACTTGTGGACAAGCCAAAGAAATCAGTTAAGAGCTATCGGGTTCAAGATCTGAGCCGTGCTCCTCTTCATGCACAAGTGTGGCCATACTGCGCTTGTGCAGAAAGCCAGAGTGGCTCACACGTAAACAGCTCACTGCTACTGCGCAGGTGCTAATGTGCTTGCATGAGTGCAGGACGGCCGTGCTCCTGCATGAAAAGGAGCGAGATTAGGAGGGTCCGGGTGAGTGGTGGCTGGGGAAAGGAGGACACAGGAAGCATCTACAGGATCCAGAGAGCTCCCTCTTCTTAGGTCAGTATGTTTTTGTTTTTTTACCAGAGGTTCGCCTTGGGTTCACTTTAAGGTTTATGCAACTGCAAATAATAAAAATGTACCTCCACCTTCCACCACAGAATGATAAATATGACAATATAAGGAAGGGCTGCAAATTAATATACCAAATTGAATTGCCTATTTTTTCCATTATGCACATACAGGCTGGTGAAGTATATGCTGGGCCCATAGCATAGACCACTGCTCGGTTACTAATGGAAAACTAAGCAGTAGTCTAGGGCAGGAATTCCCAACGCTGTCCTCAAAAACCACCAACAGTGCATGTTTTGTGGGAATCCCCACAGGTAAGATAAACAGCTCTGCTGAGACACTAATTACCTCACCTCTAAAATGTTTGTGGTTTCCATGCAAGACAAGTACTGTTGGTGGTACTTGAGAACAGGGTTGGGAAGCACTGGTCTAGGGCACATCACTGTATAGGGATCCAAATGAAGCATAAATGCACTCTTATTTAACGAATTGGTAAGCTGGTTATAAAAAACAAAAAACAAACCTTGTAAATGCTCCTACTGATCATCTTGGTCAGTAACAATCTCTCCCCATACTACATGCACCCACCATGCTGAGAATTAGGTGGCCTGGTGTGCAGAAAGTCTCTTTATACTCCAACCTCTCACCCACTGAACATTGTTACTGCTGCCACCCCTGCCCACAGGGAAACGAGATCTAATGCAGTCAGGAAGTCCCAATGTGCTATAGAGTTGTGGTACAGCTAGTGATGTTTTTAGGTAAAATGACAGACATTTTGGTACTGTGGTGACAGTAGAGTTGTTAGGATCTTCTCAAACCCTGGATTTGGGGGTTGCTATGGACCTCGATGCCTGTACAAATGTCAAGATTACCCCTACGGAAGCATCAACCTTGGGTTTAACAAAACTATGGTGAGCATTTAGTGGTGTATGCTGGGGCCCTGACCTATCAGCTACGATTAGACCCACTTTTTGTTTTTAAAGTTCCCATTCTTTCTCCAATGCAAACTGAAGAGATGTAGCACAACAGTTTTCCAGTTCCTTTCCGTCAATAGGACTTCTAACAGTTGTGCTCTCCATATTCAGGTGCACATTGTATCTCCAAAACAGAGAGATCCCCACCTAATGTTGAACATACCAGCAGGTTTAACTATGTTAACCCTGAATATTCTAAAATAAAGGAAACCCCATAACAAGTCAAATGTTAATAAATAGCCTTCAGCATTAGCATCAAAGAATTATCAATATAAACTAAACAATTGGAAATCCCCCTCCCACCCAAATAAGACCCTGAAACATTTTCAATATGTACCCTTATAATATATCAAAACCAGGGATGGTCAATGAGATGCAAATAACTTTGACTTGATGCAGGATTATGCAAATGTTGTATGAAAATGTATGCAGTGTGAAAATGGACCAATCAAATCTTATCTCGGCAGAATTTGATTGGTTCCTTTTTTAAGCTGCATAAATTTGCATACAAATTTTGCATATTTCTGCATCAACTCAAAATAATTTGCATCTCATTGAACATCCCTACTCAAAACTCCATTTGAAAATAAGTATAGCAAAAACATGTCATGCAGGTGTGAAGTATCCAACTAGCATAAGAAATCAAGATTTCAAGAACAAATGTCAGTTATTGTACTATAAAGTGCTAATATACTCAACAAAACTAGAGTAGAAAAAGGAATACGTGTAATATTTAAGTTAAATATCACGTACCATATACAAAGATCTTTAACTACATAAACCGCTGGTTTAACAACATGGTGTACTGCTATAATAAACCATTAAGGGGTGTGGGTGGCATATAAAGAGCAGCCAAGTTCATCTGGAAGCAAGGGACAGAGAACATATTACCCAATCACACTCTATCTGAAGAGGGATTCTACATTACAGTACTAGGATTGGGTGATATTCATCTTGTTTGCTTTCTCCCAGGTTTAGGGCCCTTTTACACTTAAAGAGACACTGAAGTCTCTTAAAAATCATCTTTTTATTATAAAATCCTGTGTAATATGATAGCCCTACCTAAACCGCCACTGAAATCTAAAGCCCCCCTCCCTCTCCTCCGCAAAATCCACAACTTTCTTGGTCGTGGATTTTGCTGCCCTCCACTCTTCCGTGTGAGGCAGAGCTATGAGCTGCAGCCCTGCCTCACACGTGTCTGTCAGTGGCGGATCTCTGCCTCTCCCCCGCCCCTCTCAGTGAAGGAAGACTGAGAGGGGCGGGGGAGAGGCTGCGATCCAGGCCGACAGACGTGCTGAGAGGCAGAGCTGCGGCTCATAGCTCTGCCTCTCACGGAAGCACTGCCGGGATTGGCCCCCGGGGAGTTTGGGGGGATTTAGTTAGATTAGAGTGGCGGGGATGCGGCGGTTTAGGTAGGGCTATCATATTACACAGGATTTTATAATAAAGAAATGATTTATAAGAGACTTCAGAGTCTCTTTAATGTGTTGGTATGCGTTAGTACATATTTTTTCCATAGCAGCGCACTGTGAAAAAGCTTTCCGTTAAAACTCGTATAGTGGGAACTGAGCCATAGAAAAACATGGACATTGCTTTGAAAATCAGTTGTCTTTCAATTATAACTAAAAGCAACTGATTAAGTGTAAAGGGGGCCTAACTCACTTGCTCTCTATATGCTATGCTACACACCAGTTAATGGTACAGCAGTTCCACCAGTGGTTTTCTGTGGATACCTAAAGTAACATGATACTTATATAGTAATATACGTACCGTGCACTTTTTTATACACTTATGTTGTTGTGCATGGTAGTACTTAGCTAGTACTTCGCTAGCTTAGGTATATAGCATGGTTATAGGCTCTTTACTTAAAATCTGGATTTCTTAAGACAGCAGGTTATTGTGCAACATGTTTCTAGTATACCAGTTACACATGGCGTTCTGATTCGACTATCTTAACTGCATTTGTTGCTATTTTAAAGAGGAACTGTAACGACAAAACGTCCCCTGGGGGGTACTCACCTCGGGTGGGGGAAGCCTCCGGATCCTAATGAGGCTTCCCACGCCGTCCTCCATCCCTCAGGGGTCTCGCTGCAGCCCTCCGTGCAGCGGTGACGTCAATATTTACCTTCCCGGCTCCTGCGCAGGCGCTCTGACGGCTGTCAGCTCCGAAGTAGGCGGAAATACCCGATCGCCGTCGGGTCTGCTCTACTGCGCAGGCGCAAGTTTCCGGCGCCTGCGCAGTAGAGCGGACCCGACGGAGATCGGGTATTTCCGTCTATTTCCGTGCCGAAAGCAGCCACAGCGCCCCCGCTGGAGCCAGCAAAGGTTAATATTGAAGCTACAGTCGGGTCTGTCGCCGGCTGTTCGGAGGGCTGCAGCAAGACCCCCGTGGGACAGAGGACGGCGTGGGAAGCCTCATTAGGATCCGGAGGCTTCCCCCACCCGAGGTGAGTACCCCCCAGGGGAGGTTTTTGATGTTACAGAGTCTCTTTAATATAATCATTTTAGTTGTTTATAAAAATATTGATAATTCTTTGGTGCCATTCTGAAGGTTATTACTGTTGGGCACAACAGCCCCTTCAGCAGCCTGTGTAAGCGTCATGGAGGAAGTCAGACGACAAAGACCATTTACAACCTTGATAACATCACTTTTGCGCCTTACAATAATATGTTTACGAGATGGAACAAGAAAGGTGGAGTTACACTTAACCTTCCAATAAAAGATGAAGATTTTGTTCAACAATGCTGCTTAAATTTACCTTTACCCATGCTGATTGTTTGTGGGTCTTTTGTCAACAGGCAACTGCTAACTTTTCCACTCAAGTTAAAAAAAAAAAAAAAAAAAAAAGTGAAATAAAAAAAAAAAAAGAACCCCGAATAAATAGGAAATAAAAAAATCTCCCCAAGTAAAAAATAAGCTGTGTCAAACAGACCAAATAGTGTTATTGTGGTTGCATGGTTACACTAACAGTATTCTTCTGTTACATATTCACAATAATTTAATTAAAATAAAATACTATGGTTTTCTCTTTTTCTCGCTTAATATTTTTTTACCATTTTAAGCTATTTTCTTTGAGACAAAATAAAAAAATACATTAATAATAATATTAATTAAAATTGTTGCAGTCTCCCTGCTCCCTTGGTTTTCAATGAGGACAGCATGAAACTTGCATGCATCAGTGTGATATTGTTATGAACAACAAAGGCGTTTCAATACAGTTCTCAATGACACAAGACTCTACAAAATACCTATGGTGTAGGCCATTCTTTCGTTATACTATTGTTAAAGTACAGACTACAACAAGAGGACATGCTTTCCTAAGGATGGAAGGAGGGAGATTAAGAGAACAGAAGAGTGCACTTATTTGGATCCTCGGGAAGGAAGTAAAGCAAATGGGTCACTCAATTCCAACGGAATGAAATATGCCTTGGGCGATCACCTCCCTCCTTCACCAGCGGCTTGTGGAACTCCCGCCCAGCGCGGGAGTGGATAGCAGCCCAGCAATATTCACAGTAATACTGCAGACAGGTAACATTAGCACAGAAGAATGGAGCGAATTTGCCACTGCAGCGAGCCCCTTGACACTCATCACACAGCTGATCGTCCAGGACATATGGCTTCACTTCCACCTGACAGCAGAAGAAGACAAGAACAATGAGGACATCTCAGGTACTACTGAATGGGACTGAACAATACAAGAGAGCCAACAGCAACAGTACATCAATGAGTACAATACCTACCAGGATTCTCTTCTTCCAGCTCACACTGGTGCTCAGCTAATCTTAAGTCTGCACTGACACTCGGGTGAAATGTTTTATCTAACTTTAGGCAACACTGCGGCCAAGTTAGTACCCTTACCCAAAAAGCAGCCAGGACACCACTACATGGAGGTTATAGGTTCTCCCTGTATGGCTATGGGCTTCCAGTTGCTGCTCCAATATCCTCCCACATAATAAAGACATACTCACCCCTATTCAACGTTTTATCCTAGGTGCCTAAATGTCTTTCAAAGGGAACCTGAGGTTATTTTCTCCTAAACAAAGCAAGCTGCCTGGCTGTGCCCTGATCCTGTGCCTCTAATACATTTAACCATAGACCCTGAACATGCTTGCAGATTAGGTGCTCTGAGAAGCCTGACTGGATTAGCCACATGCTTGTTTCAGGGTTGTGAGTTGGACACTACCGATGCCAGAAGATCAACAGGATTGACAGAAAACTGGTATTGTTTAAAAGAAAAATGGTAGCCTCCATATCACACACACTGGTTTTATGTCACCAACAAGCACCAAAAATACTCAAAATAATTTAGACAGTACTACTACTACTACTACTACTACTACTACTACCACTACTACTACTACTACTACTACTACTACTACATTTTGGTACTTTTATAGTTGCAGATTGTTGAAAAGTTATTTTAAAGATGAAAGAAAAAGTTGATTGAAAAGGGGTCACTGAGAGGTTCATAGGCTTTTGTCCAAACTGGCCCTATACAGTGGAAGGGACACGGAGTCACATATTACTGCAGGCAACTTTACATCTTTGCTGGAAGCTAATGCTTATCTACAGGGATGATATTTTTCTCTTTTTACAACCCTGGGACAGACCATATATTCAATTAGGCACATCGCTTATCACTTCTTATTAGGGACACTAGAGTTCGCAATGTGCACATTTTGTCTGCAATAAAATACTTTCTCACACACTTAAAGTGAACCAGAGATGAAGCACCCTCATGTATTGTACCATATATATCAGTGGGAACATTAGAGAAAACACCTACCCTGCTCTCTGTTTCATTCTTCACTGCTCAGCCTGCTTGTTATCAGCCCTGATAAAATCCCAGACTGAGCATTCAGTCTGGCTTTGCTCAGGAATCATTATAGCGAAGTCTGTCTTCTTTGATGTCTTTTCAAGCCCAAGCCTGCCCCTTTCTGGCTCTGCTATAATGACTCAGCTATAATGATTCCTGAGCAGAGCCAGACTGAATGCTCAGTCGGGGATTTTATCAGGGCTGAGCAGTGAAGAATGAAACAGAGAGCAGGTTAGGTGTTTTCTTTAATGTTCCCACTGATATATATGGTAAAATACAAGAGGGTGCTTCATCAATGGTTCACTTTAACAGCGTTAGATTCTGCCCAACGTATGAATTAGTGACTGCAGGATGAATCAGAAATTTTCTGGGCATATTCTTATTTGTGTATTTTGCCATAACAGACCAAAAAAGTTGCTAAAGTCCTGTATAAATTTTGTAAAGAGTCTATCTCATTACAAGTTCCTAATTCTATTTCCTCTAACAAAAGTAAAATGGAATAAAGAAAAGATGGCCATATAGCTTATGTAAATTATCTGTAGCATTTTTTAAAGTGGCCATACACTTATAGATTTGCAGCAGATTCGACCATCAGATAGATTTCGGTTAGATGCCTGCCAAGTCGAATCTGACAGGAATCTATCTGCTGTGTGCCACACACTAGGAACAGATTTCCAATAGATTTCAGAATTAAATCTATGGGAAATCTATTGAAAAACGATCTGCACTACTGCACCATTAGATCCAATGCAACTCTATCGGCCATCGATCTGCTGTAAGCAGCAGATTGACCTAGATTTTCCATCTTGTCAGATAGATCGAAATCAGCCGCAAACCGATCGACTGGTCAATCGAACGGCCATCGATTTCCGATCGATCAAACCAATTGATTGATGGCAGGAATCGACCAGTGTATGGGCCCCTTAATACGCAACATTTAAAAATAAACAAAGTAACTTACCCGCTTATCAATCTCTCCATGCTGCAGCTGAACAAAGCGGGCACTGATAGCAGCTATATAACTTTGTTGATTGGAAAAGGCAACACGCCCAGCTCCTTTTGGGTACTTTAGCTCAGGGTCTGTGTCTATGCCAGCATAGCATACTCCTCCATAGAGGCGGTCCATTATCATAGCCAATTCCACTGCAAAAGAAAAGAGAAGAAATTCACATAAGCACCAATAATACCATAAGGCCACAGCAACAAGGAACAGTCTCACAAGCAACAGAAGTAAGTAGAGTTGCTTCATTAGTAGCTGAAATGCTACCGGGAACATAACGTTTACCAATGAAGCAACAATGCTTCGGAGGTCGTGCATAGTGTTGGGCGAACATCTAGACGTTCGGGTTCGGGCCGAACAGGCCGAACATGGCCGCGATGTTCGGGTGTTCGAGCCGAACTCCGAACATAATGAAAGTCAATGGGGACCCGAACTTTCGTGTTTTTTAAAGCCTCCTTACATGCTACATACCCCAAATTTACAGGGTATGTGCACCTTGGGAGTGGGTACAAGAGGAAATTTTTTTTTTAGCAAAAAGAGCTTATAGTTTTTGAGAAAATCGATTTTAAAGTTTCAAAGGGAAAACTGTCTTTTAAATGCGGGAAATGTCTGTTCTCTTTGCACAGGTAACATGCTTTTTGTCGGCATGCAGTCATAAATGTAATACAGATGAGAGGTTCCAGGAAAAGGGACCGGTAACGCTAACCCAGCAGCAGCACACGTGATGGAACAGGAGGAGGGCGGCGCAGGAGGAGAAGGCCACGCTTTGAGACACAACAACCAATGCTATACAGTGGCGGGTGAGCGGTGTACTACTGTTCCCAGCAGAGACACAGAGCACAATGCTATACAGTGGTGGGTGAGCGGTGTACTACTGTTCCCAGCAGCGACACAGAGCACAATGCTATACAGTGGTGGGTGAGCGGTGTACTACTATTCCCAGCAGCGACACAGAGCACAATGCTATACAGTGGTGGGTGAGTGGTGTACTACTGTTCCCAGCAGAGACACGGAGTGGCAGTAAACACAATGCTATATAGTGTGGGTGAGCGGTGTACTACTGTTCCCAGCAGCGACACAGAGCACAATGCTATACAGTGGTGAGTGATCGGTGTACTACTGTTCCCAGCAGCGACACAGAGCACAATGCTATACAGTGGTGGGTGAGCGGTGTACTACTGTTCCCAGCAGCGACACAGAGCACAATGCTATACAGTGGTGGGTGAGCGGTGTACTACTGTTCCCAGCAGCGAAACAGAGCACAATGCTATACAGTGGTGGGTGAGCGGTGTACTACTGTTCCCAGCAGAGACACAGAGTGGCAGTAAACACAATGCTATATAGTGTGGGTGAGCGGTGTACTACTGTTCCCAGCAGCGACACAATGACTGGGGGGACCCTGGCTAGCCTGGCTGGAGAGAGAACTACCCTGCCTGCCTACCCAAAGCTAAACCCACAGACAAATGGCGGAGAAATGACGTGGATCGAGTATTTATTTACCCGAACCACGTGACCCGTTCGGCCAGAGCGCGTTCGGGTCCGAACCACGTGACCCGTTCGGCCAATCACAGCGCTAGCCGAACGTTCGGGGAACGTTCGGCCATGCGCTCTTAGTTCGGCCATATGGCCGAACAGTTTGGCCAAACACCATCAGGTGTTCGGCCGAACTCGAACATCACCCGAACAGGGTGATGTTCTGCAGAACCCGAACAGTGGCGAACACTGTTCGCCCAACACTAGTCGTGCACCATGACTCAAAGATGTGTTACAGTACCAAACAGCTTTTTATGGTTTGTGAATACACCTACAGTGAATCTGGGAGTTTATGGCCAACACCCTAGTAACATGGAGATTACATGAAGGCTTTTCCATGGTATTTTTGATATTATAAGTTTACAGTGCAATTTCCAGAAATTACCTATTGCATAATTTTACATACAGGCAACCTTTTTCTTTGCTATGAAACTATAGCCTTGATTCATTAAAGAGACTCCGTAACAAAAATTGCATCCTGTTTTTTATCATCCTACAAGTTCCAAAAGCTATTCTAATGTGTTCTGGCTTACTGCAGCACGTTCTACTATCACCATCTCTGTAATAAATCAACTTATCTCTCTCTTGTCAGACTTGTCAGCCTGTGTCTGGAAGGCTGCCAAGTTCTTCAGTGTTGTGGTTCTGTGATGCATCTCCCCCCTCCAGGCCCCCCTCTGCACACTGCCTGTGTATTTAGATTAGGACAGCTTCTCTCTTCTCTCTTATCTTTTACAAGCTGGATAAATCCTGCTCTGAGCTGGCTGGGCTTTCACATACTGAGGAATTACATACAGGCAGAGCTGTCTGCACTCTGCAGGAAGAAACAGCCTGACACTTCAGTGGAAGATAGCTGCAGGGGGAAAGAAACACACAAATGATCTCTTGAGATTTAAAAGGAAGGTTGTATACAGCCTGCTTGTGTATGAATGTATTTTCTATGTGTGGACATACTGTACATCAACCTACTTCCTGTTTTGGTGGCCATTTTGTTTGTTTATAAACAAACTTTTTAAAACTGTTTTTAACCACTTTTAATGCGGCGAGGAGCGGCGAAATTGTGACAGAGGGTAATAGGAGATGTCCCCTAACGCACTGGTATGTTTACTTTTGTGCGATTTTAACAATACAGATTCTCTTTAAGCGAGTTACAAAATGCCCAAGCACATGCTAAGCGTGGTAGTGCACACTCCTAAATAAGGCACGCTCACCTTAAAGTACGGGCCGCTCCTAGCGCGAGATGTGAGGTTGCACTTGATTGGGCCAAAATGCTTCCCGTCATGCAGCACATACAATGTGGGGGCTGCCTGTAAGCCCGCCTGAACCACCTTTTGGCACCATTAGCAGTGCTGTACTAGTATACTGACAGTTCTGGATGGGCAATAGTCATGTCACTTATATGCACACAGGACCATTGCCCAATCCAGAACCAACCGTATGCTAGTACAGCACTGCTATTGGCTCCGAAAGGTGGTTCAGGCGGGCTTACAGAAAGCGCCTACATTGTATGTGCTGCTTGACGGGCAGCATTTTGGTCCAATCAAGAGCACCATCACATCTCGTGCTAGGAGCGGCCCGTACTTTAAAGGGAGCATGCGTAATTTAGGAGCGCACACTGCTCAGCACTACTGCGCATAGCGTGTGCTCAGGCATTTTTAACACACACTGCTCAATTTAAGTTGCTTAACTGCTCAATTTAGGTTGCTTAAGCAACTTAAATTGAGCAGTGTGTGTTAAAAAATGCCTGAGCACACGCTATGCGCAGTAGTGCTGCGCAGCGTGTGCTCCTACATTACGCATGCTCCCTTTAAAGTACGCTCCTAGCCCGAGATGTTAAGTTTAATGAATCAAGGCCTATGTCCCTAGAGCTGTTCAGCTTAAAGTAATACATAACACACTGAGGTGAGTGCAGCAAATATATGGACTCAGTTAGCCTGCAGGAACCCCACTGAAAGACGAAACAGACTCAGTAGGGAGCCTACCAATAGAATATAGTAAACTGCAAGAAGATTAAGTTTTACTCTTTGCATCCAAACAGACTTGGATGCCCCAGTCACTCCATGGAAAGAGCCCTAGTTAAAGGGACTCCGAGCACCTCTCATGGGCATGCCTTTAAGACTCCGACCAGTATTGCAAAGTACTTAAAGATGCATACCGTTCTGTAGCTTGTGCTCTTCTCTTTCATTTGATGCCTGAATCACCATTCTACACCAAATAGTTTTCGTTCAATTTCAATATCACGGCTGCCATCTATGCTATGTTATAACTTCTGGGTCACCCGTCTTCCCTGTTAGAGAAGTGCATCACTGAATGAAGCAGGAAGAGGAAGTGACACGCATGGCCATTGCAAGAAGCTCCCCCAGAGGGGTCACAGTACGACTTTGTTGCATGTCGCCTGGCTTAAAGGCATACCCATGGGAGGTGCTCAGAGTCCCTTTAAAGTAGCCTACACACTGCAAAAGTTCTATTCTCCTCCTTCTGGGTCTCTTTTCAGCTTTTAGCACAGCGGACCACCCTTTGCATCTTCAGATCCTCTCCTCTGTGTGCAATGCATCCAGAGTCTTGTTCTTTCCAGACTTTCCTCTTAGGAAGGGCCTTTAAAGTTGCATATTCAGGCACTTCCTCTGTTGGGTTTCCCCAAAGCAAAGTCCCTGGACCCTTTCTCTTCTCCATCTATACATATAGTCTTGCTTAGACAACTTATCAGCTCTTTTGGCCTCCAATATCACTTATATGCTGATGACACGCATATCTATCTATTTATCAGCTCCTGATTTAGCTTTGTTAACAGCTCCCGACTGCCTCAACGCCATCTCCTCCCACTTACTGCGATCCCAGCCCACTGCCTAGGTGTACTAATCAACTTTCTAATTCAAGCCACACATCAGCTCCCTATCTACCTCCTGTCACAGCTACCTAAAAAACATTTACCCGCATTCGCCCCGTCTCACCCAGGCCGCTACCAAACTTCTTGTGCATGCCCCAATTGTTTCACATCTTGATTACTGCAACGTCTTGATTAGTACTATCCCACTTTGTCAGTCCCTGCATTGGGTGCCTATCACACAATGGGTACAATTCAAGATACTAACTCACCTACAAACTCCCTACTTAACTACACTTGTCTCCAGGTATTGTCCTGCAAGTATTGTTGCTCTACTTACCATATTCTCCTCTCTAGTCTAGTCTTCATAATCTCACATAAAGGACTTTTCATTAATTTGTCCACATCTCTAGAACTCCTTTCCATAATCTCACAAAGTCACTCACCCTCACTATCTTGAGGAGCAACCTGAAAACTCACCTCTACAGGCAGGTATATAATCTCACCTAAGACACTGAACTCACCAACAAACCACCACCTTGTGCACGGCTCTCCCCTAAATATTGTTCTGCCCTTTGAATGTAATCCCATTTGAGCAAGACTCTCTCTCTTATGTGTCATTCATGCTGTGTAAAGTGGTTACATGTTGTCCACCCTCATGTCTGATGCATTGCTGACTTGTTCAATTGATGTTTATTGGTAAGCCATTGCCTTGCAAGTGTCTGTATTGTACACTCTGCGTCATGGAAGAGGATAGTGCTATATAAATCCATAATAGTAATAATACATTTTTATGAAAATAACGTTTGCAAAGACCTCTGTACATTCCCTCATTGGTGTATCAGTGCGTTGCTATAATTCAACAATGACACAATGATTTATGAAGAGACTAGTTTAAACTACTGGTGATTCCTGGGGTTTAGTGGCATTTTATAACTCTCGCAAAATTGTAGGACATTGTAAACTCTATTGTTCTTAATGAGGCCAATTCACACTGCAAGCTTGGCACTGGCTGGCTCGTCTAAAATTCTCACTGCAGGCAGTTTGTGGCTCAGTCTAATGATCTAACCCTCATCAAAGTGAAAGGAAAATGCCTGTCAGCCCTGGTCAAGCACTTTCATGCCCAGGCGACCCCTTTTCAGCGCCAGCCACCACCTATAAACCACCAGTCAGCGATTGCTAAAAATGGAAATCAGCACCTGCTAAAAGTGGCAATCAATGCTTGCTAGCTCCAGTGGAAAAAATCCAAACAACTCCTGTAATAAAAGTGCCAGTCATTCCCAGCTTTTTTTTCATTAGAGCTTCCAGTATGAATGTAAGTTAACAGGTCTTGTTTGACTAATCTGCAGATTAAAGACACATGTTGACTTTCCTATGCAGCTAAACAATGTCCATCTGAGGTGGTAAAAACCATTAGGATTCTGGAACACAGTCCAGAATTGCTCTTCATGGAAACCCCCCACCCCCCAAAAAGCCACACCTTAATTGTGGAAATAAGCTCAAATTACTCCATGCAAGAGATAAAAACTAGTATGTAGAAAAATTGCAGTTGATGCCCTGGATTGATAAGTCCAAATGTGAAGTATCTTGCTGTACAAAAAAATAATTTATTCACAGAGGGCCCAGGGAGTGGTACAAAGATGAATATCTGTAGGAAACAGTGAACCATTGAAATTCCTCGAAGACTTTGGATGGGATTTCTCCAATGGGGTTGGATATTTGGTGAGAAGAAATACTCTCCTCAGTGCTAGTAAGTGCACACAGATATTTATTCATCATGAAGTACCAAAGGGAAGCCACTGAAATTAAGACCAATTTATTTTTTGCAGCAGGACAAATACAGTCAAAATCATAAACAACTATTTACAGCAAAAAGAAGAATAATGAGCGTTGGCCACCCATGAACTTGCTGCCAGTTCACGGATTGTACTTCCTCAGAACAATCTGCCATTTTGAAGCTGTCCTTACCCAGTAATTTAATTATTACGTTTTGAATCGCTCAAATTCTTATCTTGCCAATTTTCCTGGTTTCCACACATCATCTTTACAAATGAACTGTTCACATGCTTTGGAACACAAGCACCCCTAAATTGTTTTCTCTCTGTCTGCTGAACATATGTATTTGTGAGTATCTATTATTGTATTTAGGGTAAACCTGCGTACAGTAATTAGTATACAAAAACAAAAATACAATACCACATCACATTTAAAACACCATTGCAAAAACTTTGAGTGCCCACATTTCCCCTGCAGTCCTTCAAAGCCAATTTGCAAATAGCAACACATCTCAATATTTGCATAGGTACAGGGTCCTCAGTTTTGTGCCATAAGTCTATGGATCTGGCTAAACTACCACAATTAAAAAGTTCCTGTCTATATAGAAAACTATGCTTGATAGATATACAGCTGACTACAGACTTAGGCCCAGTGCACACCAAAAACGCTAGCAGATCCTCAAAACGCTAGAGCTTTTTGAAGCAGATTTTCAGAGCGATTCTAGGCATGTTTAGAGAGGTTTTCTAAACATGCCTAGCGGTATGGGGGCGTTTTTGTGTAGCAGATGTCATATATTGTTGCAGTAAAGCTGTTCCTGAACAGCTACTGTAACAAAAACGCCTGGAAAACCGCTCTGATCTAGCGTTTTCCAGAGCGGGTTGAGCTTTTCCTATACTTTACATTGAGGCAGAAACGCTTCTGCAAACCGCAAAAGTGCTGCAGGAGCCACGTTTGTGGTTTGTTAAAAACCTCAAACCGCTGGTGTGCACCATCCCATTGAGATACATTAGCCAAGCGTTTTCACAGGCGGAAGCGGTTTGCGAAGCGCTTCAAAAACCGCTCGGTGTGCACCAGGCCTTACTGTTTAAAGTAGACCTGAACTCTTGCACTAACCAGAAGGAAAAGGAGAGAGATGCACCCTGTATGTATTTAGAAAGTTTAGCCTGTCTAATTCCCCCTCATCTGCCACTAATCACATCTGTAATTTGATCCCTCCGCTGTGTCAAGCTGGCTTCCTCAGCAGAGCAGCTAAGTTGTAAGCCCAGGATATTAACCATAAGTCTGCTTCCATGAAAGCAGGAAGTACACACACTGCAGATTTATTGCAGCATTTGTATCAGCTGTAACAAAGAAGATGTTTTAAAGGTTTTTATGCTGATGCTTATTCTATACTTGGGCCCCCATACTGGTTAACCTATACTGGGGGCACCTATACCTGGCTACTTGTAATGGGGGCACCTATGCCTAGCTACCTTTATACTGGGGGCACTTACACCTGGCTACCTATACTGGGAGCACCTATACCGGACTAACTATACTGGGGGCACTTATGCCTGGCTACCTATACTGGGGCCACTTATGCCTGGCTACCTATACTGGAGGCACCTATACCGGACTACCTATACTGGGGCACTTATGCCTGGCTACCTATACTGGGGCCACTTATGCCTGGCTACCTATACTGGAGGCACCTATAGCTGGCTAACCTATAATAGGGTACCTATACCTGGCTAACCTATAATAGGGTACCTATACCTGGCTATATATACTGGCTACCTATACTGGGGGTAACTATACCCGGCTACCTATACTAGGGGTAACTATACCTGGTTACCTATACTGGGGCACCTATAGCTGGCTAACCTATAATAGGACACCTATACCCTGCTATCTATACTGGGGACACTTACACCTGGCTACCTATACTGGGAGCACCTATACCGGACTACCTATACTGGGAGCACCTATACCGGACTACCTATACTGGGGGCACTTATGCCTGGCTACCTATACTGGAGGCACCTATAGCTGGCTAACCTATAATAGGGTACCTATACCTGGCTAACCTATAATAGGGTACCTATACCTGGCTATCTATACTGGCTACCTATACTGGGGGTAACTATACCTGGTTACCTATACTGGGGCACCTATAGCTGGCTAACCTATAATAGGGCACCTATACCCTGCTATCTATACTGGGGACACTTACACCTGGCTACCTATACTGGGGGTAACTATACCCGGCTACCTATACTAGGGGTAACTATACCTGGTTACCTATACTGGGGCACCTATAGCTGGCTAACCTATAATAGGGCACCTATACCCTGCTATCTATACTGGGGACACTTACACCTGGCTACCTATACTGGGGGTAACTATACCCGACTACCTATACTGGGGGCTAAATACTGCATCACAAGAAGGCAAATTTCAGTTTTGCATAGCATTTCAGTAAGAGGGCCCCTTACACAATCCTAGAAGTTCTGGTTTACCATGAGCTTGCTGGGCAATCTATTACTTTAGATTTTGGGGAGAAATTTTAGTTTTGATTTGATTTTGTGTTTCAAGTTTTTATTATACTCAACATATTTACTGGACCCTTGCTTGACACATTTTGGGAAGTTACAAGAAAAAAGGTTATGGAAATTACTTGGATCACTTCTTGCACAGAAATCCAGCAGAAATTGAACACCAACGAGATTAAGGAAGAAAAATGTAATATTTACCCAATACCCACGATCCTGTTTAAAAGACAGCAATTCAAGACCTCTGACAAAGTTGCATCATTTCTGAAATTAACTAGATCGATTTTCTCCTTGAATTAATCATGGGGCTTCAGAAATAAAATACCCTAATAAAATATTTAAAGCAGTTAAAAGCATGGCTATCTATGTAGGTTCAGCCCATTGCAGTGACAGCCACTGTGCAGATCTGTTACTGGGTTGCACACACAACCTTGACTCTGTAAAAGGGTAGGCCACGTAAAGTATGCAGCAGCTAAACTATGCCGGAATAGGTCAGATCTTTCCATCTCCTCAGCATGCACAAACTCTGTTTGATCATCTATCTGGGTGAGTTTCTATAACATGGGTTGAATTTAAGTCACTCAAATAGCGAAAAGAAAAATGGACAGACAAAAATGTTACTTATTGCTATGAGATATCTACTGCACTGTATAGATAAAAACATACCTGCTCTTAGAGGCCTTGGGACACCGCCAACAAAAATAGTCTTCCTTGGGTCAAGAGGTTGTGAGCCATCCATTACAAAGTCACTGTCACTGAGATTCCAGGGCCGGATTTGAACCTGTTGAACAGCATAGCAAGAACTCCATGAGCTCAACAAATGCAAGATTCCATTTTAGGATGCAGTCACAGCACACAGGATTAAGACACAAATACACAGCTCTGGTTCTCTGAACAGTCACAGCTATAAAATAATGAATATACTGGTAAAAAAAAAAAAAAATTGTACTGGCACTGGACAAAAATGACTAGTAGTTTGTGGAATCACGCATGTCAGAGATAACCAGCAGATTCAATGACTCTGATCGAATCTGACGGTAAAAATCGACTTAAAGCCCCCTGCACACTGCATGCGATTCCAAATATGAATTTTAAGTTTAGTTTACTTGTAATTCCGATTTTTAATCGTTACTGCATGCTGTGTTTTTTCTGTGTTTTTCTGTTGATAGTATTCAGGGAAAATCGGAATCGCAAATTGGAATCAAAATCGGAATCGATCACTGCAAATCTGGTTTGCGATTTCGATTTGCGATTCGGTTTTTCCCTAAATGCCATCAACAGAAAAACTCAGAAAAAACACAGCATGCAGTAACGATTAAGAATCGGAATCGCATGTAAAAAAATTAAAAATTGGAATCGGAAACGCATGCGGTGTACAGGGAGCCTTAGGGTGATCTGTCATCTACAGTGAATGATTTCTATCTCTGAAATGGGCAGATCCAGGCCTAATGCTGGGCATACACGAGTCGACTGGGCGGCTCGATTAGCCGCCGGATCGACTCCCGCCGTGTCCCCCCCGCCATCCGGATCGATTCCCGTTCGTCCCCGCGGGCGCTCCTTATCTTCTGCTCGATTCCCCAGCCCCGCTATTGTCCGCCCGAGCGGGGAATCTATCCGGCGGGTCATCGGACCTGTCGGAAATTATCAATCGAGCCATCAGAGGCTCGATTGATAAGGAATAATCCCACCGTGTATGCCCAGCATTAAGCATTTGTCTATCACTAATTTACAGCAATAAGGTGTTAAAGAATTAATTTAGAAATACTAATTTAAAAACTAACAGGGTTGAAAGAAATTCTGCGTTCAAACTGGGGCTTAAAGTTGCATTCTCTGTGAAAACAGGATCACAACAGAGGGGGGAAAGTTGCATCCCGCAGTGAAGCATACAGTACACAATGTATACTGCAACTGTTGACATGCAAGTTATGGCATACAGTACTGCATGCATGGCACTACGCCAATGGATTCCACCCCACCCCGCTGTTAAAGTGCCAATGTGAATGTGCCATTACAATCAGAGCTCGCCCGAGGCAGAGGCGAGAGAGGCTCCAGCCTCAGGGTGCAGTGTAGGAGGGGGCGCACAACTCACTCAGCTATCATTCCCCTATTGGGTTTGAAGCAAAGAGAAATAAGACAAGGGGATACATGGCAGTGACTGCAAGCCAGATAACTAGAGATGAAGGTGTTGGGGCCCCAGGGCGCCTCTTAAGGTGGCCATACACTTATAGATTTGCAGCAGATTGGACCATCAGATAGATTTTTGGCAGATGCCTGTCAAGTCCAATCTGACAGGAATCTATCTGATGTGTGCCACACACTAGGAACAGATTTCCAATAGATTTCAGAATGAAATCTATTGGAAATCGATCTAAATGCATTATTGGACCATTAGATTCAATGCAACTCTACGAGCCATCGAACTGCTACCAACAGCAGATCGACCTACATCTCCCATCCTGTCAGTTAGATCAAATTGATCGAAATCGATAAAAATCGTCTGCAAATCGATCGAATGGGGAATTTGATAGAATCGATTTCTGATCGATCGAAGGCTGAAATCGACCGGTATATGGGCCCCTTTAGTGTAATAGCAATCAGTGTGTGATGGCTGGGGTGAGAGAGATGGAGGGGTGCACTTTGGTGTCTCAGCGTGATAAAATAGAAGGTTTATGCTAGGACGTTTTTACGCTTTCCCATTCCCAAAACTATATGATGCTTATAATAAAAAAAAAATTAGAAAAAAATGTTATCCGCAACAAAATACAGTACACAATTTTTATTAACTGTACAACATAAATGCGCAAAACACAAGTATCTAGAGATTTACATTTGCTTCTAAAACAACAAACATGGGTGTGTGAAATAGGCAAAGTACAAATTAACCTTTGCAATTTTAACTATTTAGCATTACAGTAAAATGGCATCCCTAAATATATTCTAAAGCTAGCCAAATATCTAGCAATGCTGATTCAATCGACAAAGTAATCGACTTTATTAAGAAAACGACTTCAGTATGGTTGATGGAAAGTAGAGCGACTAGTGACCCACACACTACAAATGATATCCTATGCGATTCACCTTCACATTCGATCTGACCGATATTGTGTCTCCATGTTCTGAATGCAAAATTGATTCAGAGTCGATCGAATGACACGTTAACAGTAGCCGATTCCTGAGCGATCGACCAATATCTTGCATCCTGCTTGATACACTAAGCTGGTCGATTCGACATGAATCAACATGAAATCAGACACTTTTCATCGACTGGGAGTTCTGGGACACACAATTCCCTCTCAATTCTATAAAATGATCGATCATACAGCCAAATCGCTAGATGTATGGGCACCTTAACGTGGGATTGTCAGCCACAAAACCGAATTCTATTTAAACACTGCAGTGTGTTTAAAATGCTGCCAGAAATCTCTCTCTGCAAGTACAAGCTCTCTAATCGATTCAGAAATCTCTCTGCTGTTATTTTTCTCAGTCCCCGGGCTTTTTTCTGTGCCACTGCCAATGACCCTCCCACCTTCCTGCTTCTCACTGCCTAGCTGCAACATGATGCTCAGCTCTCTCCTGTTTACAAGCAAGGCTGACGTGACTCAGCAATTGGAGGAGAAAAAAAAAAGTTAAGGGAAGAAATGACATCAGGAATTAACCACAAACTGTGGGCAAAAGATATGGTTCCCACCAGGAACAGAATTCTCTTCATTTACTATATAAAATTCACTGAAATCAAAACATGGACAGTACAATACATGTGTTATGTAAGTAGATCAAGTATTTATTTACTTATCCATGTGTTTTTTTTTCCTGGCATAGTATGACTAATCCTCCTGCTTTAAAGGGAACCTTAACTAGAGTGACCAGACGTCCCGGATTGCCCGGGACACGTCCCGGATTCGGGGTCCGCTGTCCCAGGCTGCATGAGGTCCCGGGAAACGTCCCGCTTTCAGCAGTGGGACGTCCCAGCCTCGGGACTCTGGTCACTGTATCCTCATGAACTGGCAGCGGCGTCTATAGACGCCGTGGCAGTTCATTGCCTGCAGCCACGCTCCAGCCTCCTTAGTCTTCCGGTGTCTGTTCCGACACCGGAAGGCGAGCAGGGCTACGGCAAGATGGCTGCCAAAGCCCTGTACTGGAGACTATTTGTGTCTCCAGTACAGGGCTTCGGGCGTCATCTTGCCGTAGCCCTGTCAGCGCGGGAGACGAGCAGGAGGAAAGTGGTCCCAGGAGCAGCGCGCCAGAGGCCGGAGACTTCTGCCAGGTGAGTAAATGCTTTCTTTTCCAGGTGAAATGTGCTCCCATTGCGTTTATTTTCTGGTGAAATGTTTGCCCGCATTGCATTTATTTTCTGGTGAAATGTTTGCCCGCAGTGCGTTTCTTTTCTGGTGAAATGTTTGCCCGCATTGCGTTTACTTTCTAGTGAAATGTTTGCCTGCATTGCGTTTCTTTTCTGGGGAAATGTTTGCCCGCATTGCGTTTTTCTGGTGAAAGGTTTGCCCGCATTGCGATTACTTTCTAGTGAAATGTTTGTCCGCATTGCGTTAATTTTCTGGTGAAATGTTTGCCCGCATTGCGTTTATTTTCTGGTGAAATGTTTGCCCGCATTGCATTTATTTTCTGGTGAAATGTTTGCCCGCATTGCGTTAATTTTCTGGTGAAATGTTTGCCCGCATTGCGTTTATTTTCTGGTGAAATGTTTGCCCGCATTGCATTTATTTTCTGGTGAAATGTTTGCCCGCATTGCGTTAATTTTCTGGTGAAATGTTTGCCCGCATTGCATTCATTTTCTGGTGAAATGTTTGCCCGCATTGCGTTCATTTTCTGGTGAAATGTTTGCCCGCATTGCAGTAATTTTCTGGTGAAATGTTTGCCCGCATTGCATTAATTTTATGGTGAAATGTTTGCCCGCATTGCATTTATTTTCTGGTGAAATGTTTGCCCGCATTGCGTTAATTTTCTGGTGAAATGTTTGCCCGCATTGCGTTAATTTTCTGGTGAAATGTTTGCCCGCATTGCGTTAATTTTCTGGTGAAATGTTTGCCCGCATTGCGTTTATTTTCTGGTGAAATGTTTGCCCGCATTGCATTTATTTTCTGGTGAAATGTTTGCCCGCATTGCGTTAATTTTCTGGTGAAATGTTTGCCCGCATTGCGTTAATTTTCTGGTGAAATGTTTGCCCGCATTGCATTCATTTTCTGGTGAAATGTTTGCCCGCATTGCGTTCATTTTCTGGTGAAATGTTTGCCCGCATTGCAGTAATTTTCTGGTGAAATGTTTGCCCGCATTGCATTAATTTTGTACTGACATGTTGCCCGCATTGCGTTTATTTTGTACTGACATGTTTGCCCGCACTGCGTTTATTTTGTACTGACATGTTTGCCCACATTGCGTTTATTTTGTACTGACATGTTGCCCGCATTGCGTTTATTTTGTACTGACATGTTTGCCCGCATTGCGTTTATTTTGTACTGACATGTTGCCCGCATTGCGTTTATTTTGTACTGACATGTGTGCCCGCATTGCGTTTATTTTGTACCGACATGTTTGCCCGCATTGCGTTTATTTTGTACTGACATGTTGCCCGCATTGCGTTTATTTTGTACTGACATGTTTGCCCGCATTGTGTTTATTTTGTACTGACATGTTTGCCCGCATTGCGTTTATTTTGTACTGACATGTTGCCCGCATTGCGTTTATTTTGTACTGACATGTTGCCCGCATTGCGTTTATTTTCTGGTGTCCGGGGTAACTGTTACTGCATTTATTATTTAATGGTCATAGATGGCTATGTTTGCTGCTTTGTGGTTACGGTATACTATTAGCATCACACAGTTTCTGCACACCCATGATGCAAAGTCTCGTTTGTCCACATCCTGCCCAACCTACATCTCTGACCTGGTCAGCAGATATACACCTGGCCGCCCACTTCGCTCCTCCAACGACCTCCTCTTAACCACCCCACGCATCTCGCACTCCCATGCCAGACTGCAGGACTTCACTAGAGCTGCCCCTATCCTGTGGAACTCTCTCCCGCTGCCCATCAGGCTCGCTCCCACCTTCAACACCTTCAAAAAAGCACTCAAAACTCACTTCTTCAAGGAGGCCTACATCAACTCGACACTACCCTAATCCTTTCTGCCAATAACTTCTTGATGCACCCCCTCCTTTTGTCACCAGCCCCTCCCTCTAGATTGTAAGCCTTTGGCAGGGCCCTCTTCCCTTGTGTATCATACTTGACTGTGTGCACTTTACCCAGAATTTGGAACTGGTAATTTTTTACCACTACCATTCCAGTTTATGATCTGGCATTGTACTATTATCTGCATTGTGTTGTGTATCTTATTGCTATTACCTGTATTGTTGTATCTATGGTCTGTTACCTGTATTGTTCTGTCAACCCTGTTATCATTGTCTGTAAGCCTATTTATTGTACAGCGCTGCGTAATATGTTGGCGCTATATAAATCTAATAAATAATAATAATAATAATAATAATAATGGCGTAAACACTGCTTTCTTATGCCTCGCTGTTACATCATTACATTAGCTCCGCCCATACAATGTCATGACCACGCCCATTTTTTGCCGTGCCCCCCCCGGCGTTCATCGCTGTGCACTCCTCAGTTCTCCCCACTTTTCGTCGCCACCTCCCTCCCTGTCCCAGGTTGGACCATAAAAATCTGGTCACTATCTTAAAGGGGAACTTCAGCCTAAACAAACATACTATTATTAAGTTACATTAGTTATGTTAATTAGAATAGATAGGTAATATAATCTTTTACCCACCCTGTTTTAAAAGAACAGGCAAATGTTTGTGATTCATGGGGGCTGCCATCTTTGTCGTGGGGCAGCCATCTTTTTGGTTGAAAGGAGGTGACAAGGAGCAGGAGACACAGTTCCAACTGTCCTGTGTCCTGATTACCCCTCCCAGCTGCACACGCTAGGCTTCAAATGTCAAATTGAAAATGTTAAAAAAAAAAAATTTGCACCAAAACAGCAGAACGAGAACAACATTATCAGAAGTCCCATCATGCTTTGCACAGCATAAGGGGAAAACTGCCCGGGCAGTTTTTTTCTGTGCAGCTAAAAATGAGGCTTGTATAAGAGAAACAAAGTTCTGATGCTGTGAAACTGTTAAAGAAACACCAAGCCTTTTCAGTGCTGCTGAGTCGATTTTTAGTCCGGAGGTTCACTTTAACTGAAAGAGATTTACCAGTTTATCATTACAGTACATTGGCAGGTTTCTGCGACTATTTACATGAACTCTACATTAGTCTTATTGCTCTCTGAAGTTTCCAATAGCAATTTGGTTATCCAGTCACTCCCATGCGGTGACTTTAACCACTTCCCGGACCCGCTACTATCCACCAAATATTCACACATTTGAGAGCTGACTAGTTCCGACTGATGCATATGTGATTTTATGTATTTTATTTATTTGTATTTATTTATTGTATTTATAAAGCGCCAACATACTACGCAGCGCTAGATTGATAGATATTCTCTCTAAAGGCCGGGTTTCCATTAGAGTGAAGCGTCCATCTCTGAGACGGACACCGGCAGTTATGCAGCGCAATAACGAATCAAAATCCCTCTTGCCATGCACATCTATGGGAATTTGAATGAGTTTCTAAATATTCCAAATCAGTGCTTCAGTTATTTTTCCTATACACAAATTTGGAAGCAGATCTCAATTACGTGTCTGGATTCATGAGTGGAGATCCGCACAAAATCACCCCTAGTGGAAACGGAACTAAAACTAATTTCCTCAAATGAGGTTCAAATGAGGACTATTGTAAAATTAATTTGTATCCAAAGCGTTTACATATCCTCAACGTAATCTCCCACAGAAACCTCTGTCCCTGCTGAACGTGAACATCCCTTTAGCAGATGTCATTCAGCTATTACAAGGGCAGGATAACAGGCATTGGCGGTGTGGGGAAAGTGCCGGCTTTTCCCCCCATAGAACTGAGAATAAGAGCCCTTTTAAACTGCTGCCTGTGTGTACGCCCCCAATCGCACTGCGGTGTGTACCCACAAGCAGCAATTTCCACTAGTCGCGATTGCGCCATTTATCCGTTGGGAACCTAGCGCGATCGTGTTGATAATCGCGCAGCCTGACATTTCCGTGCAGGTAAAAAGCGATGCTTTAGTGATCGGAAAGTCAGCTACGATCCGCTTTTTGAAGAGGATCACAGTCAGTGGAAAAGGGCCCTAAGGCAGGGGTCCCCAACCTTTTCCGGCCCGGGGACCACTTTCTGACCAATTTTTTCTCCGGGGCCCGCGGGGGGAGGGGGGGGGGGGGTGTAGCGTCCTAGTGGACAGTGTCGTGCACAGCGGGTTACGGGGGGGGGGGGGGGGGGGGGTCATAGCTAGCCTCAGTATAGGGAGTTTGGTTGCCCCAGTATGGCTAGTACAGTTACCCCAGTATAGCTAGTAGAGTGCCCAGTACAGCTAGTATAGTGCCCAGTAAAGCTAATAGAGTGCCCAGTGTAGCTAGTATAGTGCCCAGTATGGGTAGGTAGTGCCCCAGTATAGCTAGTATGCCCCAGTGTAGTTAGTATGCCCCAGTATAGCTAGTATAGTGCCTCAGTATAGCTAGTATGCCCCAGTATAGCTAGTATAGTGCCCCAGTATAGCTAGTATAGTGCCCCAGTATAGCTAGTAAAGCCCCAGTACATAGTGCCCAGTATAGCTAGTAAAGCCCCAGTACAGCCAGTATAGTGCCCAGTATAGCAAGTATAGTGCCTCAGTATAGCTAGTATGCCCCAGTATAGCTAGTATGCCCCAGTATAGCTAGTATGCCCCAGTATAGCTAGTATAGTGCCCCAGTATAGCTAGTATGCCCCAGTATAGCTAGTATGCCCCAGTACAGCCAGTATAGTGCCCACTACGCCTAGTATAGTGCCCAGTATAGCAAGTATAGTGCCCCAGTATAGCTAGTATAGTGCCCCAGTATAGCAAGTATAGTGCCCCAGTATAGCAAGTATAGTGCCCCAGTATAGCAAGTATAGTGCCCCAGTATAGCAAGTATAGTGCCCCAGTATAGCAAGTATAGTGCCCCAGTATAGCTAGTATAGTGCCTCAGTATAGCAAGTATAGTGCCCCAGTATAGCAAGTATAGTGCCCCAGTATAGCAAGTATAGTGCCCCAGTATAGCAGCACACTCCTCCTCCCCCCTCCGCCCCCCACGCGGCCGCCGCTGCAGTTACCTTGGCCAGCAGTCTCTCTTATTCCCCTCTCTCTCTCTTCCCAGCGTGTGAGTAACAGCGCGCCCTGAGGCTGCTGTGATAGAGAGGGAGGAAGCAGGAAGGAGAGAGCGGTTCCCATAGTAACGGCGCGCCGCTACAGGAAGCCGCTCTTTCTCTCCTGTTTTCCTCCCTCTCTATCACAGCAGCCGCAGGGCGCGCTGTTGTGACACACACTGGGAAGAGAGAGAAGGGAGAATATAAGAGACCACGCGGCCGCCAGAGGTAACGGAGCGGCGGCCGCGGAGGGGGCGGGGCGGGCAGACAAGAGGACAGTCCCGCGGCCCAACTGGAAACGTCCTGCGGACCACCAGTGGGCCGCGGACCACAGGTTGGGGATCCCTGCCCTAAGGGACTTAGGCATGAAGTTTATAATATCTGCAAGAAATTTTTAATCAAAAAACAACTGCAGTCTTTGTCACATGATGGCGGTGGCTAGAGGGGAGTTGCCATCATTGGGTTTCTGAGGGTAAAATCATTACAGTCCCCTTTAGCTGTTAGGAATGCTCACTTATCACTTCCACTCATCAGCTTCCTCCTGATCCTTCCAATCCCTGATCTAAAGACTTCTCCTATGGGAGTTTTTAGTCAGTTGGCCAAGTGGACCAGTGGATAGTATATTACTTACAACTGCCATGGAAGCTTGCCCAGCAGCAATTTCTGTAGTGGCTATTCAGTGGCAACCCCCTCCTGTAAGACTATAAAGGCCCTTCCACACTGCATGCACTTTAATGCACGTGCGTTTTGCTGATTGCAAGGGCACTGTGATTACCATAGTAATTGCTGTGCCCTGTACAGAGTGGTGCGATATGCTTTTTATGTGATTAGATTAAATAAATGGCAGTGCATGCAAATCACATAGCAAATGTGGTGCTATGCAATTTGCTTTGCAATCTCCTCACTGAAAAAAACTTCCCACACCTTTTTCTTTTTTTATGTCAGGAATCACAATTACGCCCACCAATCCCACCCATAATGGCGGCAAAACATGTGCTCTAAAACCATGAAGATGGCAATCACAGTGCACCAAGGTTGCGATTTCCAGTGTGGATGAGCCCTAACAATCATGTCCACATTTACATTGCGGCTTGTCATCGTAAACTGAGGAATGGGGATCCCCTTTAAGTAACCAGCTTTTTCGTATCTGACATTATATATCTTAGTGTTACCACTGAACATGAATTGAACACAAATACTAAAAAAAGAGGAGAGAACCTTGAGAAAATATCCAATGTTTTTCATATACATTGCAGCAGGCACCACAAATAATAAGCACATTGCAAGTAGAGTACATAAACAAGACTTTGAAGGCTAGCCTCTTTCTGAAATGAAGAGGATCCTGTGAAGTGCACTTGAAGCTGTCAAGCAGAGTACAAGACAGGATGTTCCACCCAGTTAAAGCTTTCAAGATTCTAGGTAAACACTGGAGGTGCTTCAAATGAAGATTTCTTTAGTGAGCTCCGCCATTTAGGCGGTACTTGCACTTCAAACCTCAGCCAGCACGAGCGACTACAAAGAGAAGTGATGACATTCTATGGAATGAATACTCACAGGCTTGTCTTTAATGGTGGGGCTTGACACACATAGGTACAGCTTACTATCCTCTTCAATGCAAGCATCGATCAGAGACTGCACAGAACTTTCATCTTGGAACAGTAGAAATGCATAGCCTGGATTAAAGGGAGATAACAAATCAGTATTTTATATTGTTTCCAGTAAAAGTGCTGAACTGCAACCTTAACAAATGCTTCTCAACATCAAATGTGACGTTTTCACCCCTTGTAAGCATTTTCCATCTACAGGAGACGCTCAAACCCCATTTTTGGAATGTTATATATCCGGATACACTGAGCTAGATATAGTAAATATATTCCAGTTGCTCTATGAAAATTTGAAAGAGATCAACAGAGCAACGGTAACTGGATGCCATTGGGTTGCAGTCTGACAAAGTAAGAGGACAAAAGAAAGCAGGGATGATCAATGAAATGCAAATATTTCCAAGATGATGCAAATGTATGCGTTTTTTGTGTGCAAACATATGCAGCTTGAAATGGACCAATCAAGTCCCACCCAGGATTAAATTGATAGTTTTCAAGCTGCATATATTTGCATAAAAATGTGCATTAATCTGCATGAACGTGGAAATATTTGCATCTTATTGATCATCCCTAATACACGTTGCAAAGTGAAAACACTTGGGAGAAAAGTTAACTGAATCAGGGTGACTTCCTCAGCAGTGGCCTAGGCAGCAATTCTTTTCCGGTCTGGATTTTTCCTCAACAACATGGAAAGGGGTTTATTATTGGTATCCTATGTAAATAATACTCCCTTTCTGTTATGGGGACAGAATCACCAAGCATTCTGATCTTTGCAGCTCACAGGTGGCTGGACTATCCCTCAGAGATCTACAGGTGCGTCTGGGTGAAACAGATGCCCTATTTTTCATTTCTTTTGCCATCTTGCTTTGTTTTAGGAGGTGTGTCCGCTCATCGACCCACACCCGAATAATATATGCTTAGTAAAGGCCTGATGAAGGGTCAAACTGACCCAAAACGGACTAGTTTTGTTGCCTGAAACTGTCTAAACTATATACAACAAAGCACTTCCTGTTTGTTCAAAATTGCACAATCTTTCAACTGTGAATCTTGTGAAGAGCTCTGTCTTTTTTGACAAACTAAGATTTTTTTTTAACAATTTTTTGTGTGATTTTTGCTATAATAAAGTTTTGATTGATTTTTGCACAGAATTACGGTACTTTTGATGTGGTCTCATAAATACAAACTGATCTTACTACATAGAAATCGGAAGAATCATCAAGGACAGAAGTGAGAGGAACACCCTCAATAAAAACCAATACATAAATAATGTGACAGTGAAGGCCAGTAAATGGAGCCAGTCAGGCTCTATTCCGCTCCTCAATACTGTTTAACCCATTCAGGTTCCGTGGTTTTCACGTGAGAAATGTTCACCTCCCATTCATTAGCCTATAACTTTATCACTACTTATCACAATGAACTGATCTATATCTTGTTTTTTCCGCCACCAATTAGGCTTTCTTTGGGGGGTACATTTTGCTAAGAGCCATTTTACTGTAAACGCATTTTAACAGGAAGAATAAGAAAAAAATGGAAACATTCATTATTTCTCAGTTTTCAGCCATTATAGTTTTAAAATAATACATGCCTCCATAATTAAAACTCACGTATTGTATTTGCCCATATGTCACGGTTATTACACCGTTAAAATTATGTCCCTATCACAATGTATGGCGACAATATTTTATTTGTAAATAAAGGTGCATTTTTTCCATTTTGCATCTATCACTCTTAACAAGTTTAAAATAAAAAAAAATATAGAAATATTTCATCTTTACATTGATATTTAAAAAGTTTAGACCCTTAGGTAAATATTTACATTTTTTTTTTATTGTAATGTTTTTTTTTTTTTATAGTAAACATTTTATTTGGGTAGTTTTGGGAGGGTGGGAGGTAAACAATAGATTTATAATGTAAATGTGTGTTCATTTTAATTTATTTTTATTTTCAGTTGTAGTATTACTTTTTGGCCACAAGATGGCGGCCATGAGTTTGTTTGCATGTTTGCATGACGTCACTCTAAGCGTAACACACGCTTAGAGTGACGCATCGGGGAGGGAACGGCGCAGCAGAGAAGCTGTCGCTTTTTCAGCGGGGGAGAGGAATCAGTGATCGGGCACCATAGCCCGATACATTGATTCCCTGGCTACCGAATCCGCGGCCGGGAGTGCGCGTGCACGCACGCGATCGGCTGCGGGAGCGCGCATTGGTTCCTGGACGTAGTTTCTACGTCCAGGAACCAAAACAGGTTAAATACATTTGGGAAGTTGCTGCTAAGCAGATATGGTGAATGAAATGTTCATTTTTTCAGCTTGCATTCTAAGTTGCAAGTACACTGTATGCAGATTGAAACAGGACGGATGCATTTTTCATGGAAGCCACAGTTATTGGCATCTCATTGACCATCCCCAACTAAGAATTCTGGCTTACATGCAAAGGTTAGGCAGCTTGAAATTTAGCCATTCAGAACTGACTGGAAATTGACAGGTTGGTGGTTGGTGGGGTCTGATCGCACCCCAGGTGTTTTTTTTTTTTTGTATAAATATTTGTTTATTTTGCTAATATTTTTAATTATTTTTTAATTCATTTTATAATTCCCCCTCCCTCTTCCCGCCAGCCAATCAGCGTGATCGGCTGTCATAGGCTTCAACCTATGACAGCAGATCACTTTAGCAGCTACAGAGGGGACAGCCATGTCACACGACTGTCCCCAGTACAGCGCTGCCTTAGAGCGCAGCTCTGTACGGGGTAATAAGACGGCGGTTTCGCCGTCTAACAGTCTCCAAGCGGCGATCACTGCTGGGAGACTGAAGGCGGAGATCCTGCAACAGCCAGCCCCAGGACTTGACGCCAATCGGCGTTAGGCGATCCTGGGGCTGCCGCCGTGGTCACGCCCATTGGCGTGACGAGGTCTTTAGGTAGCTAAAGGGCAGAAGTAGTGGTGGTGAAGCGGCTCCTCTACATGGTGAATGGACTCTTGGTAAAGGAGAAGTGTACAAAAAAGCAACAACACAAGACATAACATTTATATTGTGCTTTTCTTCTGGCGGACTTAAAGTAGTTGAGCTGCAGCCACTTGGGCACGTCGTACCGCTACGTATCAAAACGCAGCGTCGGGTGTGAAAAGTAAAATAAAAGTCTATGGACTTTCCTTTTACCTTGGTTAACGCAAACTATAGACTTTGCGTTAAAACGCTGAAAAAGGGCTCTCGTGTTAAAGAGCCCTAAACTGTTGCTACAAAGCTGGGAGCCTGAAGGGAAGCATTCATCATTACTTTTGTGGGAAGGAAGGGGCCAGCACAATCCCTGGAAAATATTCCCAAACCATAATCCCCCTTCCGCCAAACTCTGTACTTTGCACAATGCAGTCAGGCAAGTATTGTTCTCCTGCCGTCAGCCAAACTCAGACTGGTCCATCAGGCTGCCAGATAGAGAAGCATGATTCGTCACTCCAGAGTCTTCACTGCTCCAGAGTCCAGTGGTGTTGTGCTTTACACTACTGCATCCGACGGTGTGCATTGCACTTGGTGATGTAAGGCTTGGATGCACCTGCTCGGCGATGGAAACCCATTCCATGAAGCTCTCTATGCTGTTCTTGAGCTAGTCTAAAGGCTATACAAAGTTTGGAGGTCTCTAGCGATTGACAGAAAGTTGGCATCAGTATGCACTGACCCCGCTATGTGATTTTATGTGGCCAGTTTGTGGCTTAGTTGCTGTTGCTTCCAATTTGTTATACCACGAGTTGATGTGGAATATTAGAAAGCAAGTAAATTTTACCAATAGACTCATTGCATCCTATCATGGTACAACACTGGAATTCACTTGGGCTTCTGAGAGCAACCCATTCTTTCATAAAAGTTTGTAGAAGTCGTTTGCAAGTCTGAGTGCTCCATTTATACATCTGCAACCATGGAAGTGATTGGGACACCTGAATTCGATTTGGAGTGGGCATCCCAAAATTTTGGCAAAATATGTGTATGAGTACACTTGTACTTCAACTGCAGTGGAGAAAAGTAAGGCCCACGATTTATGTTCGGTAACATGGGTTCCTGGATTACAAGGCCGACTGAACAAAATTACAAATTACTTTCTGTATTTCAACTATGTAATAAGTCATCTGCACAAAGTTCGGATTTAAAAAGAAAACCTGTTTAAAGCAAACAATACTTTTAAAATTGTACATTCCTCTATTCAACCATTTAATAGGTCAGTTTTATTGCAATATCGTCCACACAAATGTGTTTACTCTCTGCACAGTGTGAAGTCTTTCGTATTTGGTTTTCAATTTGTCCCCATCTCCTTTTCATTAACTTTTAGTTATTATTTATTGGATTTATATAGTGCCAACATATTACGCAGAGTAAAGTAATTGTATTGCTAAACGTTGCACACTACAAACATATTGAACTGACCTTTTGGAGGGAAGTAGGACTTGCTTTCTGCTTTGTGTGGCCAATCGACAATCAATGGACCAAACCGACGAAAACTAGCAGTGATTTCATCTGAAACAAAAAATATAAAACAAAATCAGCACAATAGAACAGCACCATAAGAGTATACTGCAGCGTAGTTCATATCAAAAGAAATACATGTCTCTTAGTATGTATAGTTATGACCTCAGGTGGAAATATTTAACAACACTTTATAGTGGACTTTGAAAATACATATGCATACGGTTTAAATTATTAGATCAGTTTTAACCTAACCATCACCGTTAACCACACACCCCGACCGCTTCCAGGATCCCTCCCCATCCCAGGTCTTGTGCTGCCCCGAAGTATAAATGGCCAGCTGTGCTCCCCAGTATTAGGTAGTCTCCTCCTAGTATAGATAGCCGGAAGTATCTCCCAGGGCTAGGTAGCCACTCCTTAGCCCCCCCCCCCCCCCAGTATAGACAGCCAGATGTGCCACCTAGGATTAGGCAGCCACCCCCCTCCAGTAAAGATAGCCAGATGTTTCCCATTTTAGGTAGCCGTCACCCCCTTCCGTCAGTATAGATAGCTATATGTGACACACACACACACACACACACACACACACACACACACACACACACACACACACACACACAGGATTAGGTAACACACACAGGATTTGGTAAACTCCACCCCCACCAATTAGCAGTGTGGAGCAGAGATAAGGGAACAATGTACCTGTCAGCGACATGGGAACTTCAGCAAGTTTTCACCATGTCACCCAATTACAGTGTTTCCTTACTCCTCCAGGAGAAGCGCCACAAGAGGGACGCAGAGAGGAGATGCTGAACTGTGCAAAGCAGAGAAGACTTGGTGAAGTTCCCAGTGGTGTTGACAGGTGAGTTGTAATCTCACGTTCCACTGTGCACCGATCTGCATATAGGAAGGGGGGGGGGGAGCACTCAGGGAGGCCTTGCCTCCTGAGCGCCGCCTCGCCTACACCACCCACACTACAGTGCTCCTCGGCTGGACAAATCTAATTTTAAAATGTGAGATGCTTGAGGGTGCCACTATGGGCTCTTGGGCCCAGGGTAATTACCTCCCTTGCCTTAATTCTAGCACAAGCACACACACTAGATAATCTTTGGCTGATAGTTATCCTGCGCTATCTTGGTCAAGAATTTAACTTACGTACAATTGCCCCCTACGTCGTAGAGCCATTCATCTTGCGGACTGCTAAGGGGCAGATAAGTCCCTCTTGCTTATACTGTAGAATCTCCTTATAGTAAACCTCTGGATATAGTAAACTCAGTCCTCAGCAAATGCGTCTGTATAAATATACAATTTATGACAAACTTTGATGTAGTAAACGTCTGATATAGTAAACTACTTTTCCTGGTCCCTTGGAGTTTAATTTAAAGGCATTCTACTGTACATAGAACATACTGGGGTGTGCAAAACAGGCAAAATCCTAAGCGTTTTCACTGTCCAGGACCCCGATCTACAAGCTACACCCCAAAAGGGGCTAGAAGCAGCGCAAGACATCTTTAGTGCTGTCGTGCGCCGCTCTGTGGAATGTTTGTATACGCCGGTGTCCAAGCCATTCGAAAAAATACCTGGCATCCCAGAATGCTCTGGGAAGAGAATTCTCCATAGCATAACGGCCTAGGCTAGGAGAGCTGGGCTACGTACCAACATACAGGAAGCGCTGCTGATGCTGAACCCAGGATAGTTAATGTAAAAGTGGGTATCCTAAATAATTTACTACACTATTATTTGTCACTACAGTGTCTCTTTAATAAATGAGAGTAAAGAAACTGCTATCACTTGGTAAAAAGTGACATGTAGCTGTCTGGTTGTCATGCTGAACATCTCACTACAGTGCTGTGTAAGGCACACACCTAAAACAAGCAAGAGACAGGAAAACGTGACAGTGGCATTGATGGGAGGAGGATCCAATAACTGGAACATTTTGTCACCCAAATACAAATTAAGATTCCCTTTTTTTCTCAAGTCAAAATCTTGTTTTGCACTCAATTTTATATCATGTATTAAGTTATCTGATGCAACTCTTTTACCCATTCTGGGTTTTTAAAGTATACCTGATGTGAGAGAGATATGTAGGCTACGAGATTTCATTCCTTTTAAATAATACCAGTTACCTGGCAGCACTGGCTAATCACTTCACTGCCGTAGTGTCTGAATCACACACCTGAAACAAGAATGCAGTTAATCCAGCCAGACTACAGTCAGAAATGCCTGATCGGCATGTTTGTTCAGGGCCTGTGGTGGAACGTATTAGATGCAGAGGATCAGCAGGACAGCCAGGCAATGTGCATGGTTTAAAAGAAATAAGGATATCAGTCTCCATATTCCTCTTCTTTCAGTTTTTTTTTAAGGATACCCAAGCTGAATAGTGAGGATGAAAATAAGGCCATATAGGTGAAGGCATTTACATGCTTAGCCTTACCCATGTTTCACTTTACTCCTGAGAGGCTATGTTTCACTGCAGTAGCGACTTTAGTAATTTGACAGCCTATGACCCGGAGGTAGTAGCTATGCACATGTGCAGTCTGTCAGTTCTGAATGCTGGGATTGCAGTCTCCGTTCTCTTGTGACATCGGTGCACACTACCATCACATACAATGCAGTGCAGGAACAAAGATCACGGTCACAGCATTCAGGACTGACAGACTGTGCATGCACAGAGCTGCTACCTCCGGGTCAAAGATTGGCATCTTACTAAAGTCGCGCCAGTGAATTGGAGTCTCTCAGGAGTAATCTGAAGCATAGGTAGAGCTCAGCATACATGCCTTCACCTATGTATGGCCTTATCTTCACGTGTACCATTCAACTCAGCATAAGGAACTGTGCTGGAGGAAAACCTGGGAGCAGGGAGGCTAAGTGGGTTGCACACTTGCCTTGCAATGTTAGAGTGTCAGGTTCTCTTTCTGGCCAGGATCAGCAGAAATCAAATCATACAGATGGGATATTAACCCCAAATTGGCCCTGGACTATGACAGAGACATTAAACTATGACTAAGGCAGGGACATTAGATTGCGCGCCGCTTCAAGTGGCAGTTACTGACATAAGTGTTCTCTGCAAAGTGAAGCAGAAAATGTCAGCACTATCTAAATGCTTAGTAATAAATATTTGTGTTCACATCCAGATATAAAAGACAGTATGGAGAAGCTGCTGAATGAGTGTATGGGCACCCAAAAAGATATTGACAAGAAACAAGACAAGACACTAGGGCACTCTATAGGCAGTAGCAGTGTTAGGAAATCTAGCCCAAGGACTCCTTACTGAATAGGTGCAGGCTTACTGAACAGGAAGCCCCAATACGAGCTCTGTTTTAGAGGCATATCCCTTAACCATTACACTATCCAGCCACTGCCACTGATATTCATTGTGGTTTTTAAAGCGGTATTATCACCATAAAAATCAAATTTCAACAGCAACTGGTCTGAGTGTATTAAGTGATAAAGATATTAATCCTGCATTCAAAACTTGCAAAACTTTTTCTGCTGTTGTGGTTTGTAGTTATCACATACTTTAGGAGCATTGGCCTTAGTGTTAAACAATTGAATGCTGGGAGTTCTTTTTATCTATAATATATTCCATCTCTTCCATTTATTTCCCTGCCAGCTTCTTATTTGAAACACCCTCTGATTACTTGTGTTTACAAGCAAAGCTGAGGTGACTCAGTTATTGGATGTGTAAATAAAAAAGTCAGTGCAGTTGTTAGTATACACCTCAGTGGGAGTGTCTGAAGACTCTGGGAGGAGGGCAGCTAATGAATACACAATGAGCAAGAGAAGGGAGGGGGGAAAACAAGAGTCAGGGAGGATATGATGTCACATTAGCTTGGCAAGATGGCCACTGCCTAGAAAAGGATTTTCTGTTTTTCCTTTATTAAATTCACATTACGTGGATAGCACAATACATCTGTTATGTAAGTAGAAGTAGTATTTAGCTACTTATATATGTGTTTTTTATTTCTAGGTTAGCATGGGTGTCGCTTGTTCTTTAAAACTCTGTTGGCAGACAAACATTTGAGTTTGTCCTTCCTTTCTATATGAACCCAAACTGTCAATCTATTTTTTCCTCTAACAAAATATATATAAGTCTGAGTGACACTAAGATTGATTACAATCATCTGGCTGCACAACACAAAAAATGGAAGACTGTTTGAAATAAGCTCCTTTGTTTCATGCTTACCCCGCCAGCGTGTTAGTTTTCACTCTCCCGAGATATGGGAATTCCATTAAAGCAGGCAAATTGGATTTTGAAATCTCTAGCTACATTAATGAAGCCTTTCCTTGCCTTTTCGTCTAACCTGCTAATCAAGTACTACAAATGTAGTCTTTGGTAACACATACACACAAAAGACATTCTAGCATTTGCTTTGCAGAGGAGGAGGTGGCTGAGATGTTAGCGCTGCTTCACCATGGGGAAAATAAAGGTCTAAAAGAAATCTGTTTTGTGTATAATCATCTTAGCAACCATTGTAGCCTACTTAATTGCTACAGCTTTTCTACAACAACAAAACACAGTGTTATTAAAAAACGATTTTCTTTCTGTTAAGAAAAGCACTGCAACGTACATAGTTATTCAAAAGCATGCCGACCCGTTTGTAAACTGAGAAGATATGTCAAATGATACAAACAAATGCTATTCAGAAGTTAAATACACCAAAAATTGTTTAGTCAATTTTACATGACCAGTGGTGCCCAACCTTTTTTTGCCCGCGGGCCGAACTTCATATCAAGATAAATTTTGTGGGCCGAAATTTATCTTGATACATACATACAAAATTAAAATATAAATCTTTAACTTATTTCTAGTAACAGTTAACATGGAGTTGGAAAAGGAAGGAAAACGGCAAACCAAGAATTGTACTAACCGTTTGATGCCCATTTTCTGGGTTACCGGGGTGTATGTACAGAAGCTTTCTAGGTGATTAACACCCCCCCCCCCCCCCCCCTGCCGAGCACAAGTGCTGTGTGAGCTGCGGGTAGTTGTGGCCTACAATTCAGCAGAAGCCAGGGTCTCAGTTAGTTGCCACAGCCTAGCCACGGGTGAAGGTCAGCTTGACCGGCTGTCCCTTGAGGTGAGAGGCCGGAGCAGTGGCAAATCATCTGGGAGAGGAGAGCCGGAGCACGTGAGGAGAGCCAAAGCAAGAATTCGTGCTGAGGAGGAGGATACAGGATTGTGTTATAGATTTCTTGTGCTCTCGTTCTTTGCAGTAGCGCTCTGATAGTTAGAGACTCTTGCCCATTGGTTGCTGCAGCAACCTCTCGCCAATAAGAATAAGGCTGATACCTATGGTAGGGTGGTTCCTGCAGCAACCAATGAATTAGGGTCTCTAACTATCACAGCGCTACTGCAGAGAACGTGACTACACTGTGTAAACCTCTGACATAGTATGAGACAATCCCCAATCCTCCTCCTTGGGACACTTCTGCGGGCCACAAAAGTTGGCTTCGCGGGCCACAAATGGCCCACGGGCCTTAGGTTGGGCACAGCTGTACATGACCTTTCGTCAAGTTGATCTCTCCATGGAAATGTACTGAGCTCATGATGAGAGAAGATCAAAAGTGTTGCTCCAGTGTGCCTTCAGTTCCAGGGTGTATTTGATGACTGCATAACACTGCTATCATTTGTATTAAACTGCCAATATTCAGATTCTGGTCAAGTGCTAAATTAATCTGAACTGAAACACTAATGATCAAATATCTTCAAAGAATTTCTCCTGCAAGGATAATTTATGAAGCACACAATTGATTTATTAGGTTATGTACACTTTTCAGATTGGCTGTTTATAATCAATATATGCAGGAAGCAAAAGTGGGACATGATTACGATCATCTACAGATTAGTACAAGCCAATCTACACGAATTCAATCTACATGAATTCCCCCAGGACAACTGATCTTCTCTAGCATTGGCCCCAAAAATCTCAGCTCCACACCCCAAACAACTCCAAGTAGCTATGAGAAACCTCACCCAATGTTTGGCTGAGCAATGCTGGAACATGGCAACGTTGGACACAGTCTGACCCAGGAGCTGAAAGGGTGAAACGCAAGCAACTCAACTTGGTGTATTTAGTGCAGTGCACTGAGGAGTAGTCTTAAAGGACACCTTAACTAAGAGGTATATGGAGGCTGACATATGTATTTCCTTTTAAACAATGCAGATTGCCTTTCATACTTTTAGCTACAGACCCTGAACAAGCATGAAGATCAGGTGTTTCTGCCTGAAGTCTGACTGGATTAGCCACATGATTGTTTTAGGTGCGTGATTCAGAAACAGACTGCCAGGCAACTAGTATAGTTTAAAAGGAAATACATATGGCAACCTCCATTTCCCACCGAGTTCAGGTTTCCTTTAAGCCACCGGTTTGCAAAAACCTGAAGTGGGGGTGGGGGGTTCACAGGCTTTCTGGATCGTTGTAGAGCCCACCATTCCAGCACAGGGTCCCACTTCAACTTCTGGCCTTGCTACTGGCAGATGATGTATGCATCCATGCTAGGCAAGCGGGAATGCGGTCCATGCCTGCCCAACAGAACAAAGCTAAGTCTGTATGGCTTTTTCTCCCTCCGTTCAGGAGCACTTTGTTCTACTGATATGTGTGATATATTACTTGTGCATGCCTAGTCTGAATGCTTTTTCCAATAGATATAGAGGAACCCTGCGCTGGTACAGCGGGCTGAAGAAGAATCAGTGAAGCACTGGACCATGTTCAGGGAAGCTTTGTTTATGGCTACCCACGCTTCACCTTCAGCAAGGTCAATAGAAAGGACCAGACTAAGAAACAGAGGGGAAAAAATGATCACAATTCATAGAACTTAGTAATTGATCTTTAACCAACATCCCATCCAATGTATCTTTAAACCATGCAAAACACTAGACAAAAAAAAAAAAAAAAACAATTATATTCTAATGATTAACCCTTTTTCAACCCTTTTTCCTGATCAACGACATTGCCCACCCAGCACCTATTTTTTTTCCAGGGCAGTGGGGGAAGATATATGGGTAATCCAGAAAAAAAGGACCAGGGATCTGTAGGTGCCATTACCAGCATCAGTTGGGGGGGGGGGGGGGGGGGGGCTGGAATCAGTGGCAGGGTCAACATCAACTTGTTCACTGGGGCTCCACCCCCATGCAGAGCACCAGTGTAATATCCTTATTATGAGCTTGGTCCTCCTGGAGGGGATCAAAGACTCGGACTTTGTCTGTCACTTTGATCCACATAGGGAGACACTGTGCAAAACCCAATCCGGGCAGGCGCAGCAGCGCGTGTGGTGATCAGAGTAGAGGACATAGTCAGACACTCTGATCTGTAAAGGATGGTATTGTGGTGGATGTTATTTTGTAAAAGCCCTACCTAGCAGCAGCAAGTTTTATTGTGTTAGACTATACAGTATCTAACATAGGAGCAATGCAGGAAAATGGCAATGTCAGACACAGGCCGACTCAGGAGCTGAACGGGTTAAACAAAAGCAACACAACTTGGTGTATTAGTCCAGTGCACTGAGGAGTGCAAATATTTGAACTTTGGGAATTCCAAGCAACCTCTGAGCATATGGCCTAACATAGGAGGGCTGACTTTGCAAGTCAAGATTAATTTTTTTTAATTATTATTTAGTATTTATATAGCGCCGACATATTACGCAGCGCTGTACAGTATATATATATATATATATATATCTTGTCACTAACTGTCCCTCAAAGGAGCTCACAATCTAATCCCTACCATTGCCATATGTCTATATTATGTAGTGTAAGTACTGTAGTCTAGGGCCAATTTTTAGAGGGAGCCAATTAACTTACCTGTATGTTTTTGGAATGTGGGAGGAAACCGGAGTGCCCGGAGGAAACCCACGCAGACACGGAGAGAACATACAAACTCTTTGCAGATAGTGCCCTGGCTGGGATTCGAACCAGGGACCCAGCGCTGCAAGGCGAGAGAGCTAACCACTACGCCACCGTGCTGCCCTTAAGATTCTGCAATCTACCTACATGTCAATGAGAAAGGACACTGTGCAAAATGTGCACCTTGCCATCCTCAAAACAAAGAAGAAAACTTATCTGAAAGACAATATTCCCAACTACCTCTGTAAACCTTAAAAGCCTTTTGAAAGTGTAATTTTCTACGACATTGCAAACTTTGGGCCGTCACTTAACAAGCACATGCAACTGTTTGAGGATCTGAAAATGAAGCTAGCTAAAACTAAAAAACTGGTACTAAAAGATCGGCTTGCAGTTGGTATAGTCACCAATTTCATTAAGAAATAGCAGTTAAGGCAGGGCCGAGGCAGAGGCTGGAGAGGTTCAAGCCTCAGGGTGCAGTGTAGGAGGGGGCGCACAATTTACTCAGCTATTGTGTTGTAAGCAGAGAGAAAAAAGAAAAGGGGATACGTGGCAGTGACTGCAAGCCAGATAACCAGTGATTAAGATGGCGGGGGGTGCCCTGGGGCGAATCTTATTCTAACATCAATCAATCAGTGTGTAACGGCTGGGGTGGGAGGGATGGAGGGGCGCACTTTGATGTCTCAGCCTTGAGTTCTGGAGGACCTTGTCCCGGCTCTGATTTAAAGAGAATCTGTATTGTTAAAATCACACAAAAGTAAACATACCAGTGTGTTAGGGGACATCTATTACCCTCTGTCACAATTTCACCGCTCCCCGCCGCATTAAAAGTAGTCAAAAACAGTTTTAAAAAGTTTGTTTGTAAACAAACAAAATGGCCACCAAAACAGGAAGTAGGTTGATGTACAGTATGTCCACACATAGAAAATACATCCATACACAATCAGGCTGTATACAGCCTTCCTTTTGAATCTCAAGAGATCATTTGTGTGTTTCTTTCCCCCTGCTGCTCACTGAAGTGTTACAAGCTGATTGTTTGTTTACTCTTGCAGACAGCTCTGCCCGGTTGTCTTTAATTCTGCAGTATGTGACTCATCAGTATGTGACCAGAGGATTTATCCAGCTTGTAAATAATAAGAGAGCAAAGAAAAGCTGGCTAATGTAAATAACACACACACACAGGGGAGTGTGCATAGAGGGGGCATGCATAGCAGATCACACTGAAGAGTTGGCAGCCTTCCAGACACAGGACGACAAGTCCGACAGGGGAAAGATAAGCGGATTTATTACAGAGATGGTGATAGTATAAAGTGCTGCAGTAAGCCAGAGCACATTATAATAGGTTTAGGAACCTGTAGGATGGTAGAAAACACAATGACATTTTTGTTACAGAGTCCCTTTAAGGAGATTTGTGGAGGTCAAGAAAAGATTTGAAGACTACACAATATTCAGCGAGACCTGTGCATATGTTGAGCAGAAAGACAGCAACTTGCCATAGTGAACAGCACTCTCGCCTTGCACCCCCAGGCTACCTGGTTCAAATCTGGGCCAGGAAACTATCTGCACAGTGTTTATATTTGTTTCCGTCTTCCTTTCATATCCCAAAAACATACAGATATGTTAAAGGGGCACTACAGCAAAAAACTGTAAAATTTAAAATATGTGCAAACACATACAAATAAGAAGTACATTTTTTCCAGAGTAAAATGAGCCATAAATTACTTTTCTCCTATGTTGCTGTCACTTACAGTAGGCAGTAGAAATCTGACAGAAGTTACAGGTTTTGGACTAGTCCATCTCTTCATAGGGGATTCTCAGCAAGGCTTTAATTCTTTATAAAGATATTCCCAAAAAAGGAATTAAACAATGATGCTGGTCAGCTTCCCTGCTCCCTACACAGTGTTTTTGGCAGCCGGACAGAGCAACTGCCATTTACTAAGTGCTTTTGAAAATAAATATATCCCTACGAAGAGATGGACAAGTCCAAAACCTGTCACTTCTGTCAGATTTCTACTACTTACTGTAAGTGACAGAAACATAGGAGAAAAGTAATTTATGGCTCATTTTACTCTGGAAAAAATGTATTTATTTGTATATGTTAGCACATATTTTAAATTTTACAGTTTTTCGCTGTAGTGCCCCTTTAATTGGCTACCTCAAAAAAATTGGTCTTTAACTACAACAAGAACATAGCAAAATGACTATGTATCCATGAGGGAAAGTTAATAACAGGGCTATATACATGTAAAAGCACTGCGGAAGAGATCAGGGCTATACATAAATAGGCAATGACAAACCTTTATTTGACTACAGCTAAGTACCCATGTCGCGATTTATGGATGATTTTTTTTTGACTGACCGACGACATTTTAAGCTCCGAACGGTTGTTTCCACATTATCAAAAAGTGAGTACAGGCGCACGACCATGGGACACAACGCAATAACGGCGGTCACGGCGGATTGCTAAAATCCCTGATGACTCCCGCACAAAGTACTGCGATCGCTTGAAGTCTTGTTCCTTCCCGACGTGTAGCGTCGTGTGACATCCTGCGCACCCACCGACAGTAAGAGGCGTCTTTGACGACCATCATCAAGGGAACGTCACAGGACCTGCCAGACGATGAGTACGCAACTTACAAAGGACCTGTAAGAATATGTTAGTGACCAAGTGAGTCAAGGTACCCCAATTTCACGGTGGCAAAAACATGAGCGTCATGGAAGAATTATTGGGCAGGAACCATCCATGTGACCTCATTACAAAAAGAGTCAACATTTGAGATATGCAAAATGGTATTTAGACAAGCTAGAGGACATTTAGAAGCAAGTACTGTGGACTAAAAAATGTAATTATGTAAATATCTGATGACAATCACAAGGGCTTGATTGGAGAAAAAGGAGCATAATTTGAGTAACAACCTTGGGACTGCCAGTAGTATAAACTACGGCGACTTGTGGTTGCTTAAGCCTGATGTGGCATAGTTTATACTACACCGGCTCAGTCACTCCGGACATGATTGGTCGTCCCCTTTGGCACTAAACTCAGCTGTCTAAAGACAGCTGAGCTCCCTACCAGAGTCAAACCCTGTGAGCCAATCACTGTTATCACAAAGGGAAAAAAAAAAAAAAAAAAAAAGGATTTGGAGGCTGCCATATTAAATTTCCTTCTAAACAAGGTTGACTGCATGGCTGTCAAGCTGATCTTTTTGGCATCAGTAGTATTTGAATAACACTCCTAGGAAAGGTCTCCACGTGTCTCTCAGCAATTTCCTCCTGGATGTCAGCTAGGTTCCTGAAGCTTAATCTAGACAAAACTGAGCTCCTGATCTTTCCACCGCATGCTGCTGCACCCCTCCCAGATTTCCACCTGACAATCGATAACACAACCATTCACCCTACCTCCCAGGCCCGCTGTCTGTGTGTCACCTTGGACTCTGAACTCTCCTTCATCCCACATATCAAAAACATCACCAGAGCCTGCAATTTCCACCTCCGTAATATCTCCAAGATCCGCCCCTTCTCAACTCCGGACACGACCAAACTGCTCATCTATGCCCTCATCATCTCCAGTCTTGATTACTGTAACTCCCTCCTTTCTGGCCTCCCCTTGAAACGCACTGCCCCCCTGCAATCAGTGATGAACGCGGTTGCAAGACTCATCCATTCTTCGCACCGCTCCGCATCCACATCCACATCTCCCCTTTGTGAATCCCTGCACTGGCTCCCTATCCGTTTCAGGATAACTTTCAAGATTCTACAGGATCTTCTCAAAAAATTAGCATATTGTGATAAAGTTCATTATTTTCTGTAATGTACTGATAAACATTAGACTTTCATATATTTTAGATTCAAATACACACAACTGAAGTAGTTCAAGCCTTTTATTTTTTTAATATTGATGATTTTGGCATACAGCTCATGAAAACCTACATTTCCTATCTCAAAAAATTAGCATATTTCATCCGACCAATAAAAGAAAAGTGTTTTAAAACAAAAAAAAGTCAATCTTCAAATAATTATGTTCAGTTATGCACTCAATACTTGGTAGGGAATCCTTTTGCAGAAATCACTGCTTCAGTGCGGCGTGGTATGGAGGCAATCAGCCTGTGGCACTGCTCAGGTGTTATGGAGGCCCAGAATGCTTCAATAGCGGCCTTAAGCTCATCCAAAGTGGTGGGTCTTGTGTCTCTCAACTTTCTCTTCACAATATCCCACAGATTCTCTATGGGGTTCAGGTCATGAGAGTTGGCAGGCCAATTGAGCACAGTAATACCATGTTCAGTAAACCATTTACGAGTGGTGTTGGCACTGTGAGCAGGTGCCAGGTCGTGCTGAAAAATGAAATCTTCATCTCCATAAAGCTTTTCAGCAGATGGAATCATGAACCCACTTCTGAACCAGAAACAGAGGCAGAAGCGCCTGACCTGGGCTACAGAGAAGCAGCACTGGACTGTTGCTCAGTGGTCCAAAGCACTTTTTTCAGATGAAAGCAACTTTTACATGACAGTCGGAAATCAAGGTGCCAGAATCTGGAGGAAGACTGGGGAGAGGGAAATGCCAAAATGCCTGAAGTCCAGTGTCAAGTCCCCCCAGTCAGTGATGGTCTGGGGTGCCATGTCAGCTGCTGGTGTTGGTCCACTGTGTTTTATCAAGGGCAGGGTCAATGCAGCTGGCTATCAGGAGATTTTGGAGCACTACATGCTTCCATCTGCTGAAAAGCTTTATGGAGATGAAGATTTCATTTTTCAGCACGGCCTGGCACCTGCTCACAGTGCCAACACCACTCGTAAATGGTTTACTGAACATGGTATTACTGTGCTCAATTGGCCTGCCAACTCATGACCTGAACCCCATAGAGAATCTGTGGGATATTGTGAAGAGAAAGTTGAGAGACACAAGACCCACCACTTTGGATGAGCTTAAGGCCGCTATTGAAGCATTCTGGGCCTCCATAACACCTGAGCAGTGCCACAGGCTGATTGCCTCCATACCACGCCGCATTGAAGCAGTGATTTCTGCAAAAGGATTCCCGACCAAGTATTGAGTGCATAACTGAACATAATTATTTGAAGATTGACTTTTTTTTTTTGTTTTAAAACACTTTTCTTTTATTGGTCGGATGAAATATGCTAATTTTTTGAGATAGGAATTTTGGGTTTTCATGAGCTGTATGCCAAAATCATCAATATTAAAACAATAAAAGGCTTGAACTACTTCAGTTGTGTGTATTTGAATCTAAAATATATGAAAGTCTAATGTTTATCAGTACATTACAGAAAATAATGAACTTTATCACAATATGCTAATTTTTTGAGAAGATCCTGTATGCCTGGCGTATAAATCTGTGCACAAAACCTGCCCTACCTACATCTCGGAGCTTGTTCACAGGTTTACACCAGGTTGCCCCCTCCGATCCTCCAACGACCTTCGCCTCACCACCCCACGCATTTCACACTCCCATGTCCGCCTGCAGGATTTCTCAAGAGCTGCCCCCACCCTCTGGAACGCCCCTTCCACCACCCACCAGACTTGCTCTCTCTTTCAACTCATTCAAGCAAGCCCTCAAAACCCACCTCTTTATGATGGCCTACCCACCTCCTTCCACACAGTAACTCTCTACTGAATATTTAACAGCCTCACCTAGTGTTTCCACCCCACCCTTTAGATTGTAAGCCTCTGGCCGGGTCCTTCCTTCCCTAGTGTAATCTACAGAATCATGTACTCCTGTCCTATGACAGCCTGTACTTGTATTACTGGGCCTACCTAACCAGCCCATATTGCATGATCATGTATTTTGTACAATTTGCATGTATAACTTTGTTCTATGTTGTATAACCTTGTTATGTCTGTCAACCTTGTATCATTGTATATATTTATTGTCCAGCGCTGCGTAATATGTTGGCGCTTTATAAATTCAATAAATAATAATAATAATAAGAAGAAGAAAAGCATGCAACCAGTGTTTTCAGGAATTTGGTCATATCACCTGATCTGCACACTCATTCTGGGTCAGTGGCATAAATATTGTTCAGCGGGAAATAAATATGGCAGCTTTCATATTCTTCATCACATGGTTACTGTAAATAAAGCTAAATGTTGTGGAATGGAACTAAATCTTAAACATGTACTGTACATATAAGTGCCAAGAAAATCTCAGTATGAAAATTATCTAGATAAAAAGGTGGGCCAAATAACTACAAGTACAAGTACTGAAACATTGGATACAAAAGCATATACAAACTGAGATAAATAACAAAGGAATGTTACTAAATGCTGATCTACTGCAGTGTTCAAACTTCTGCAAATGCCCCATACACTATTTGATTTGCTTCGATGTGCTGCATGTAACTGTACATATTGAATAAAAAAAAAAAAAAAACACCAAACAAAACAATTTTAGGCAGTCTTGCCTACTGAAGAAAATGAAAGGAAATCTTTGCTTACTACAGCAAGCTACAGTAGGAACCACAAGTTGTATGGCATCGCATCATACGTCTATAATGACTACATACCTTCATCTATGTCAGGTGGCAGACCACCCACAAACACTTTCCGGGAGTACCGCTCCACTCTTTCTCCATTCTGATGTGGGAAGCAGTGAGGAGACCCCAAACCACTGTGCAAAGTTTGATCACTACGACCATCATCCAAAAAGCCATCTTCCATTGGAAAGAGAGAGGACTGACCTAGAAGACAAAAAAAATAAACATTTCAAGTAACAAACTAGAAAAGATTATATAAATAAATTAGGAAAAGAGTCTTTTATAACGTGTCCGCCTTCAAAACAATTTGAATTCCTTCCTCTAGAATGAAAGTGATAGGCTGACTGAGTGCCAAGAGAAAAAGCAGCAAAAAAGTTTTACATTTGGACAACTACTGTAGAAACAGTATTTCACCTCTCAAATTTTTGTAAATATTTGATTATACCTTTTCATGATACATAAAGACATGACACTTTGATACAATGTAAAGATGTCAATGCACAGCTTGTACAGTATATATGCAGTGTAAATGTGTTGCTTCATCAACACAACACACAACCATTAATATCTAAGCCACTGGTAGCAAAAGTGAGTACACCCCTAAGTCAAGAATACTAGGTTGCTACTGGAATCCTCTTGCACTCTTCCATGACAAAGCTGGTCGTCTGTTGGACCTAAAAGGTACTCTGAGCTAGATACAGCTGTGGACAAGGCGATTTTACCTGAAAAAGTGGCTTCAATAAACTGTCTAAACTCTTGACCATTTGTCATCATTGAAGGTAAGCCCACATTTACTTTCCTTGTAGATATTCTTTAGTTTCATACACTTATTGGGCGCCTCCAGTTAATAGTTACTTGTTCCCACCCAGTTTGGTTGGGTGACATTTTATATATTATTCTTTTACATCTGGAAAATGTATTTCTCTTTTGGCAAATCAACCATACCTGTACCTTCAAGGCTGGGAGGGGACAGTACTCCCCACACCAGAAGAAAACTCATTAATTTGTTTACTTACCCTAACTTTACACTCAAAATACTACTCCAGAGTGGACTTCCGCTTTCCGTGTTCTATTTTCTGTTCCCGCATATCCTGTGAAGCTGGTGGATCTTAAAGACTTTACACTACTCCAGCTTCAGTTTGAGGATGCACGAGAGGGTTAAAGTTTGGACACTCCAGCACCTTCACCCTCAGTTTCTAGGCAATACAGAGGTTGTTTTGGAGGTGTGTTTGAAGTCATTATGTTAGGGATACTGCCTTGTGGCCCAGTTTCCGAAAGAAGGGGCTCATGTTCCTCTTAAGTATGTCAAATGTCATATGTATGCTGGCATTCATGGTTCCCTCAATGAACTGTAGCTCCCCAGTCAGTGGCGTAGCTAGAGATCATAGTGCCCCACGGCAAAACTTTCATGGGGCCCTCAGATGTAAGCAATATTTACCTACCCCTACCATGCGGATATGTTCTTGGCCCCTATGCTCCAGGGCCCCATAGCAGCTGCTATGGCTATTGCTACGCCCCTGTCCCCAGTACCAGCAGCACTCATTCTGCCCAAAATCATGACACTTTCACCACCATGCTTGACTGTAGGCAAAACACACTTGTCTTTGTGCTCCTCACCTGGTTGATGCCACATTTGACACCATCTGAACCAAATAAGTTGATCTTGGTCTCATCCAGTTCCAGTTATCCATGTCATTAGTTTGCTTGTCTTCAGCAAACTGTGGGTTTTCTTGGGCATCATCTTTAACAGAGGCTCCCTTCTGGGCTAACCAATTTGAAGCAGTGTGCAACATGTGGTCTGAGCACAAACATGCAGATCCCTCACCCCCCTTCAACCTCTGCTGCAAGGCTGCCAGCACTCATACATCTATTTGCAAAATGCAACCCCTGAATATGGACCTGTCCTCTTAAATCGCTGTATGGTATTGACCACCCTACTTCAGCTCAGTTCTGTTGTAAGCTCCGTTAGTAGCAGGGCTGTGAAGTCAGTACAAAAATCATTTGACTCCTCAGTTTATGAAACCACTGACTCTGACCCCAGGTACAGAGGATTGCTCTAACTCGACTCCCACTTCTTAGTTTACGTAATACTTACCAGGGCACTCGAGTTGGTACAAAAATCATCCGACTCCTCAGTTCATGAAACCACTGACTCCAGGTACCCAAAAATTTCTCTGACCCCTCAGCCCTGGTTACGAGGCTCCAACTCTTACTAGTAAGGACTTTTGAACAGGAAAGAATAGCCCCCGGTCATGCACAGTAAACACCCCATAGTCATTAGCAAGCACCAGGCAGAAAAGAGCCTCATTGAGCTCAAACAGCACGACTAAAGGTGGCCATACACTCGTTAGATTAGCAGCAGATAGATAATCGGCTAGATTTCTGATCTATCTGATGTGTTGAGGAACATTTTTTTACTAGGAACAGATTTCCAATAGATTTCAGTTTGAAATCTATTGAAAATCGATCTGATGGCATTTTTTTGATTTCCATTAGGGCCAATGCAAAATGATAAGCAATTTTAACAGATCGACCTCGATTTTCCAGCCTGCCAGATCGATTGAAATTGATCGAAATCGGCCACAAATCGGTCGATTGGTCAATCGATTTGCAATCGACCAATTGATCGATCAATTTTGATCGATCGGCCAAAAATCGGCTGAGTGTATGGGCCCCTTAAGCAGAGGCTCCTGCGTATGTACGAGGGTCATTACTTTCGGTTCAAAGGACTTATAACTAAGGCTGTGTAGTCGGAACAAAAATCATCCAACTGCTCAGGTTATGAAACTTGCCCTGGTCCTGACACAAAAACAACTAGTCCTGAGTCTAAAGTCATGAGGAAGGTATTAACAAATGAACGCTAAATTTGTGGCTTTCAGTAAAATGTATGGAGTGAATTTCTCACAGAAATGGAAGTGGAGTAAAGAAACAACATTTTCAGAGTCGTTACAATTCAGAAAACATGAGTTCAGAGGTAATAAAATCCATTTCTTTTTAACCACTTAAGTACCAGCGGTCTCTGCCCCCTTAAAGACCAGTGACTACTGGTACAAAAACAATGGAATCTTGACGAATCGCCGCATATACCCGCCGTAACCGCCATCACAGACGCACGCCGGGATCCTAAGGACACCCACTTTGTGGTCTCTATGACGGCAGAGTCATGTGAGACGGTCAGGAGCCGCTTTTATTGGCTCCTGACCGTGTCTATCAATGTAAGCCTATGGGATCGGCTTACATTCATACAAACGGCCAGGAGCCAATGAAATCGGCTCCTAACCGGCTCACATGGCCCTGCCGTCATAGAGACAGGCAGAGCAAGTGAGATGCGGCGAGAGACGTCAGGATTCAGAGGCGAGTTTGGCAGAAAACAATGAAAACGGCAGATGCGCGCTGCGGCGGTGATTGAAAGCTACGCGCTGCCAGCCAGGTAACCACCAAAACAGGCCATAGATTTCAATCACCGTGGTCCTTAAAGGGAACCAGAGATGAACGTTTCACACAAAATAAACATATCAGTCGATACAGTGATGTGAAAAACTATTTGCCCTCTTCCTGATTTCTTATTCTTTTGCATGTTTGTCACACTTGTCAAACAATGTTTCTGCTTATCAAAAACCGTTAACTATTAGTCAAAGATAACATAATTGAACACAAAATGCAGTTTTAAATGATGGTTTTTATTATTTAGTGAGAAAAAAACCCTCAAAACCTACATGGCCCTGTGTGAAAAAGAAATTGCCCCCCGAACCTAATAACTGGTTGGGCCACCCTTAGCAGCAATAACTGCAATCAAGCATTTGCTATAAATTGCAACGAGTCTTTTACAGCGCTCTGGAGGAATTTAGGCCCACTCATCTTTGCAGAATTGTTGTAATTGAGCTTTATTTGAGGGTTTTCTAGCATGAACCGCCTTTTTAAGGTCATGCCACAACATCTCAATAGGATTCAGGTCAGGACTGACTAGGCCACTCCAAAGTCTTCATTTTGTTTTTCTTCAGCCAATCAGAGGTGGATTTGCTGGTGTGTTTTGGGTCATTGTCCTGCTGCAGCACCCAAGATCGCTTCAGCTTGAGTTGACGAACAGATGGCCGGACATTCTCTTTCAGGATTTTTTGGTAGACAGTAGAATTCATGGTTCCATCTATCACAGCAAGCCTTCCAGGTCCTGAAGCAGCAAAACAACCTCAGACCATCACACGACCACCACCATATTTTACTGTTGGTATGATGTTCTTTTGCTGAAATGCTGTGTTACTTCTACGCCAGATGTAACGGGACACGCACCTTCCAAAAAGTTCAACTTTTGTCTCGTCGGTCCACAAGGTATTTTCCCAAAAGTCTTGGCAATCATTGAGATGTTTTTTAGCCTTAATGTTCTTTTTGCTTAACCACCTTAGCGGTATGGACGAGCTCAGCTCGTCCATTACCGCCAGAGGGTGCCGCTCAGGCATTGCTGGGCCAATTCGTATGAAATAAAAAGCAGCACACGCAGCCGGCACTTTGCCAGCCGCGTGTGCTGCCTGATCGCCGCCGCTCTGCGGCGATCCGCCGTGAGCAGCGGCGAAAGAGGGTCCCCCCAGCCGCCTGAGCCCTGCGCAGCCGGAACAAATAGTTCCGGCCAGCGCTAAGGGCTGGATCGGAGGCGGCAGACGTCAGGACGTCGGCTGACGTCCATGACGTCACTCTGCTCGTCGCCATGGCGACGAGGAAAGCCAAACAAGGAAGGCTGCTCATTGCAGCCTTCCTTGTTACTTATGCTTGCCGGAGGCGATCGGAAGAACGCCTCCGGAGCGCCCTCTAGTGGGCTTTCATGCAGCCAACTTTCAGTTGGCTGCATGAAATAGTTTTTTTTTAATTAAAAAAAAACCCTACCGCAGCCGCCCTGGCGATCTCAATAGAACGCCAGGGTGGTTAAAAGTGGTTTGCGCCTTGGATATCTGCCATGCAGGCTGTTTTTGCCCAGTGAGGCAAGTGAGGCCTGCAGTTCTTTAGATATTGTCCTGGGGACTTTTGTGGCCTCTCGGATGAGTTTTCTCTGCGCTCTTGGGGCAATTTTGGTTGGCCGGCCACTCCTGGGAAGGTTCATCACTGTTCCATGTTTTTGCCATTTGTGGATAATGGCTCTCACTGTGGTTCGCTGGAGTCCCAAAGCTTTAGAAATTGCATTATAACCTTTACCAGACTGATAGATCTCAATTACTTTTGTTCTCATGTGTTCCTGAATTTCTTTGGATCTTGGCATGATGTCTAGCTTTTGAGGTGCTTTTGATCTACTTCTCTGTGTCAGATAGCTCCTATTTAAAGCGGAATATAAGCCTGCATTTCAACTTTGCTCTAAAACATTATTTACAGCATATTATATGCAAAAAGCATTTTTTTTTTACTAGACCAGCATTGGAAGGGTTAAACACAGACGTGGAGAGATATGCAGAAGTTCAGATTGTTACATTCTATGTATCTATTGATAAACAGTTACACACTCTTTGGCTGTCCTCCAAGCTCCTTCTCAGTGAGAGAGATGAGTCACATTCAACACTTAGATACATTTATGTAAACAAAATGTATCTTTTTCAGGTTCGGATGCCTCTGCAGAAATCTCAAGGAACTTTAAAGCCCTGTGTAACCATTCCAATGCTGGTCTAGTAAAAAAAAAATGCTGGTTGCATATAATATACTGTAAATAATGTTTTAGAGCAAAGTTGAAATGCAGGGTTATATTCCGCTTTAAGTGATTTCTTGATTGAAACAGGTGTGGCAGTAATCAGGCCTGGGGGTGACTACAGAAATTGAACTCAGGTGTGATAAACCACAGTTAAGTTATTTTTTTAACAAGGGGGGCAATCACTTTTTCACACAGGGCCATGTAGATTTGGAGTTTTTTTTTCTCACTAAATAATAAAAACCATCATTTAAAACTGCATTTTGGTGTTCAATTATGTTATCTTTGACTAATAGTTAACGGCTTTTGATGAGCAGAAACATTTAAGTGTGACAAACATGCAAAAGAATAAGAAATTAGGAAGGAGGCAAATAGTTTTTCACATCACTGTAGCTTGTAAAGAATAAATGCTCTACCTGATAATTTCGCCACTCTGGTGTGCCTTTTTTAGTGTTTTTTATCCATTATTGCTCCAGGAAAAATCCAATATGGCCGCCAGCTCATATCCCTTCTGCTTCAGGGTTATGAGTTGTTCTGGATGTGCTGTCTAGGCTATATGAGAAAGGGATCTGTGTGCTTTCATCTTGGTATGATGTGCAGCTGCCTGTAGGAAGTGTCTATCATAGGAATGAAACTGCAGTCATCATCATTATCTATGCAGAGTGCACACAGTTCATATTGCAGCCACACTTGTCTGTTTCAGAGCTTTTCTCTTAGCAGAAGCAGCCCCTCCCATGTCATCAGAGCTCTCAGTATGCAAAGCAGCAAAGTTGAGCCAGGAGGGGGCAGGCTTTGGCTTGAAAATCCTCCACAGAAGAGTGACTCAGCTATAAAGTTTCCAGGTCAAACCTAGACTGAAGGCTCAGTCGGGGATTCTTATCACAGCTGATAACAGACTAATTAAGCAAATAAGAATGAAACTAAAAGCAGGGTAGGCGTTTACTGTCATGTTCCCACTGATAAATGTAGTAAAATACATAAGGGTGCTTCGTCTCTGGTTCTCTTTACGTAGTTAAAAAGATAGATTTTTAGTGACGGGGGGATCCACCTTTAAATGTCTCTACAGGCAAAATAAATGCCTATGTATAAGCTCATGTTTCTGGCAGGACAAGTGGCTACACAACTGTTTGTCAGACTTGGACTTCTAGGAGTGCAAAGCAGTGAAGTTTATTTACAGTATCATTAGGAATAGTAGTACACTCTTAAAAACATGTTTTGATATATTTTCTACTGAGCTACAACCACTTTGTGAAACATCAAATATGTTTAAATAGTAAAAATATCTCAAGAATCGTTCATATGCCTCAGGCAGCTAGACAAGTCATGTCTAACTGCCATAAACTACTAAGAATAACGATTCCTTTAAATATTTTAGCTCCTGGAGGTTGTATATTTAAAAGTGCCATGTATTAGTTTCCAAAAAGTTTTTATTTTCAATAAGAAAAAAGAACAATACTCAACAGGCATTATAATTGCCCCAATGGGGCCCATGGTTACAATGATATGCTTTAAGGGTAAGACAAAGACAAGACAGGAACGACATGCCAAAATTATGGGATTGAGGACTACAGAATCTGCAAATATTGAGAAGGGGATGATTTCTTCAACCAGACAATGGCCTCAATTCACTAAGCTTATCTCCTGTCTTTAATAACTCTTCTAGAGTTGTTACCATGGTGATAAGCCATGTAGTATTCAGGAAACATTTTACCTCAGGCAAACCTAAAGTTAACTCTTCTGTCTTTAAGTTAACTCTTTAATCCTTAAAATAACTCCAGAGTTAAAGACAGGCTGTTAACTGTGTGTGAAAATAACTACAGAGGAGGTAAATTAGCTACAGAGGAGGTAAATTAACTACAGAGGAGGTAAATTAACTACAGAAGAGGTAACGTAAGGAATGAAGAGATAAGATAACTCTCTTACTGTGTGGAGGTACGTTTTCTCTTGCCTTATTATCTCCAGCATGATCTTAGTGAATTGAGGCCATTGGCCTCAATTCACTAAGATCATGCTAGAGATAATAAGGCATGAGAAAACTTACCTCCACATGAGAGCGTTATCTTACCTCTTCATTCCTTAGTTACCTCTCCTGTAGTTAATTTACCTCCTCTGTAGTTATTTTCACATGCAGCTAATTAACAGCTTGTCTTTAACTCTGGAATTATTTTAAGGATTGGAGAGTTAACTTAAAGACAGAAGAGTTAACTTTAGGCTTGCCTGAGGTAAAATGTTTCCTGAATACTACATGCCTTATCACCATGGTAACAACTCTAGAAGATTTATTAAAGACAGGAGATAAGTTTAGTGAATTGAGGCCATTGTGTGAGCTCACAAGGGGGAAAGTTATACAGTTGGGACAGTACTTCTGATGTTTTGGGTGTCGGCTAGAGATAGCCAGGGCTGCCAGGTTCTGGTAAATGGTATAGTGGAATCATTGACAATTGCTAGGAGACGCTCATTTATAAGTATATCGTTTATGATTTCTTTAGTTTGGGATAAGGAGTTGGTTAAAGCCATTGGCCTCAATTCACTAAGATCATGCTGGAGATAATAAGGCAAGAGAAAACTTACCTCCACATAAGAGAGAGTTATCTTATCTCTTCATTCCTTAAGTTACCTCCTCTGTAGTTAAGTTACCTCCTCTGTAGTTATTTTACCTCCTCTGTAGCTAATTTACCTCCTCTGTAGTTATTTTCACATGCAGTTAATAAACAGCCTGTCTTTAACTCTGGACTTATTTTAAGGATTGAAGAGTTAACTTAACCTCCCTGGCGATAAGCCCGAGCTGAGCTCGGGCTATGCCGCGCAGGGGGAGATCTCAGCCCCTGGTGGGGCGATTTTTATCCTGTAAAGTGCTGTACGCGCAGCTAGCACTTTGCTAGCCGCGCGTACAGCTTGATCTCCGCCGCTCTGCGGCAATCGCCTGCACGCAGCGGCGCAAGAGGCCCCCCCGCCAGAGCCCTGCGCTGCCCGGACCAATAAGTTCCATGACGGTCCATGACGTCATTCCGATCGTCGCCATGGCGACAGGAGAAGCCAAACAGGGGAGCGCGTTATATACGTGTTCCCGTTTGCTATTGTTGCCGGCGACGATCGAACTAGAGGGACACATGCGCCCTCTAGTGGAGTTTCATGTAGCTACCACTCTGGTAGATTTACATGAAACATAAAAAAAAAATTAAAAAAATTGGATTTCTGCAATTTTTGCAGAAAAAATTAACCGCCAAGGAGGTTAAAGACAGGAGAGTTAACTTTAATTTTGCCTGAGGTAAAATGTTTTCTGAATACTACATGCCTCATCACCATGGTAACAACTCTAGAAGAGTTATTAAAGACAGGAGATAAGCTTAGTGAATTGAGGCCAAAGTCTGGCTAGATGTACTCTGGCAGCCTTGGCTATGTGTTGGGCCAGTCGGTGCTTAGGATATTTCCACCCTTTGGTTTGTGACCTAGTAGAAGGAAAAGCGGGTCAGGAGGTATTGCCTTTTCAAGTGCAGAATTTATGTAGAGCTGAGACCTTGTCCCAGAAGTCGCGAGCAACCCGGGCAGAACCACCAAGTGTGGGAGAGAGTGCCAATTCTACCATAGTTACGAAAGCAATATATAGATTTAGGTGGGTGAAAATTGTGGATTTTATGTGGGACTTGGTATGTGCGGTGTAATATTTTTAAATTGGTCTCTATGTGAGAGTAGCAGCCACTTCCCTTTGTGAGTGTCAGACAACACTTTGACCATTGTTTTAGGGATAGTGTTGTGCCCAGGTCTGCTTCCCATTTAGTCATAGCATCCAATTTTGAGGGTTCTAAAGGCTGGGAAAACAGAGTATAGATAGGAGATTAGGCCCCCTTCAAGAGGTTTGTACAGGCAGCAGAGTTCAAATTGGGTCCTTGGTGGGAGCCCAGTTATTGTCATAGATATTGATTTTAGAAAGTGTTAAAGTTGAAGTGCTGGGAAGAACTCCGATGGTGGGAAGGATGTTTTTTCTTTAAATTGGGCCCAAGTGGGGCATTTGTCATCAACCAAAAAATGTTTAATGAGGAAATAGCCACTACTCTTCCACCAGCGGAACGAATTCTGCTCAAGGCTTGGGGAAGTCTGGATTCCCATATAATCCCATATAGAGGGGTTAATTGAGGGAGGGATGATTTCAGCTGTTTGGTGTTTTTGAGCTTGTTCCACAGAGATATTGAGTGGGCAGAGAATGGAGAGAGGGATTTATAGTCAGGAGAAAAGTGCCATGTATCAATTTGGGCACAAGATATTGTGGATATTGTGGATAGTAGAAAATCAATCATTTCGTAGATCACCTGTTATCAATCCAGTGAGTATCAGAGTATCAGTGATGTTACTGATATTCTACTATCAGCCAATCTGATCCTATCCTTACCCCATCTATGCCTAACACTAACCTACCCCCTACCTATTCCTAACACTATTCTGCCCCTACCTGTGCCTAACACGAACAACTCTGAGATGAACTTCAGCTATACCGTATATGAACTACACCACCGCTATTTCCTCTATCACCCCTGATGCTGAGGCTTAAAGGAATACTTAAGTCAAAAAAAAAAAAAAAGACATTTACTCACCTGGGGCATCCCTCAGCACCCCGAAGCTGGATGGTGCCCTCGCAGCCCCGCTCCAATCGTCCTGTCCCCACCGGCGGCTACTTCCGGTTCGGCGACAACCGCCGACAGGCTGGGAACGCGGCTGATTTTCCGCGTTCCCAGCCGCTGCTATCACTCTCTATGCTGCTATAGCGTCTATATAGACGCTATAGCAGCATAGAGAGTGATAGCAGCGGCTGGGAACGCAGAAAATCAGCCGCGTTCCCAGCCTGTCGGCGGCTGTCGCCGAACCGGAAGTAGCCGCCGGCGGGGACAGGACGATCGGAGCGGGGCTGCGAGGGCACCATCCAGCTTCGGGGTGCTGAGGGATGCCCCAGGTGAGTAAAGGTCTTTTTTTTTTTGACTTAAGTATTCCTTTAAGGTGGGATCAAACATTAACACATTACATGACTAGTATCAATCATTTCTTGATCGATTTTTTTTACTTTGCAATGCATTGATTTTTCTTTCCCTACTACTATCTCTCAACCTTTTGTGTCATGGTATGTTATTAATTTAATTGCTTGCACTCTGTTAGACATTTATACATTTTAATCATCATTTTAAATTTGCTATTGTAATCAGCAGTTCTGTATTTTGTATCTGTGTTCATATTTGATGTATATCATTGTCTGTATCATTATGTATCCCTTGTTTGTTTTCTTACATTGTACAGCGCCACAGAATATGTTGGCGCTTTATAAATAAATAATAATAGTATAGTTCCTCATTAAGAGCCCGAACCAACTAATGAGTTTATCAAGTGTGCATCATTGTCGTTTTATGTTATTCATTTGTCTAATGTAATGCCCTATTCAAACAAAAGCATTACAGTCAGGTAAATACAATTACAATGGATGTAACTTGCAAACAGAACCTTTTTTTATAAATTAGCTTTTTTATCTCCCAAGTTCAGAGGGAACATAGTGGTCAGTGCTAGTACCAATGGTAAAATTGCTGTGCATAGACATGGTGTTGTGCAGTTAGCGCATCTAGAGTTACCTGTAATGCCGGGTTACTAATTTAACATGCGTCTAGTGCTCGTTATCATAGTGTACCTTATCTGAGTAGATAAGTGCGCAATGTGTATAACTGCAGTATGTGCCAGTAAACCGGTTATGTGCTGCTTGGTTTCTGCATCAACCCCATAATTGCATATGGTAACTATGGCCCTGATTCACCAAACTGCAGTAAGATTTTTAACCAGTACTAACGCCCCTTAACCTATTATAATCGTGTGGGTTATCTGGTAGGGCCAATGTTCCATCTGAACATAGGAGATAAATATACAAGCAGAAATATTAAAATATTAGGCCTCTTTTCCACGGACAGTTGATTTTTGTGCTCAGCAAGCAGTTGCCAGGCAGCAGTGAGCAGTTTTGAAAGTTTGAGAGGCTTTTCACTGTCTATCAACTGCCCGTGGAAAACAGGCCTAACTCACTCACAGAACGTACCTGTTGCGTGTGGTCTGGTGTTAGTCATGGAGAGAATCCGAAGGCATAACAAAAGTTGTTTAGGTGGAACCTTTAATGACTAACTGTACAAGATTTTATTGCAGGCTTTCAAAACTTTAAGTTTCTTCTTCATGCATGATACAGAACTGTGAACCGGTTCTGATCCATTTCTGTATCATGGCCTGAAGAAAAAAAAAAAGTTTCAAAAGCTTGCAAAGAAATCTTGTGCAAGTCATTATAGGTATCACCTAAACAACTTTTGTTGCTATGCCTTCGGACAGAACCTACCTGTTATACTGTACATGAGTTTTTTTTTTCTCCTGCATTCTAAGGGAACATAGTTACTTGAACACAGAGAGGTTCTGTGTGCAATTTACATTCATGTTAATTACATTCATGTTAATTGTACAGGTAATTGTACGAAAGACCCATGCGCACCTTACTCTATCACTGCTGTGTGAGTCTTTCCTGGCTCTACTGAAGCCTGTGTGACCTACCGTACTTTGTGTGCCCCAGGAGAGTGTTACCCGTACCTCAGAAACTGCAGGAGAGGGAGGAGATGAAGATGGAATGGAGAGAGGAAGAGGTGGTCGAGTTGGCCTGCTGCAGAAACTTCAATACAATAGCAGTCATGCAAGCAGGATTCAAATTGGCGGGATCACTAATAAAGTTGTGACACACCTGTTCTCACCCAAAAGGATCAGATTGTTTAGTGCATGCATATAGATTTACTCTTCAAAAGGAAAAATATAAGGCATACCCCACTAGTGAAATTCATGACAGATTCAAATATTTACTTTATAAACTAATTCTAAACGCTAGCAAAAAAAAAAAAAGTGCGAGGAGAAAACATGAGGACATGTTTTATTTATCCTTCTACTGAAGACAAAATGCTGCATGGAAAATTTTCTGGTCAAGTCAACTGATTTCTCTTCCCCAAATCTCCACTACTGAGAGAAAGTTCTCATTTACTTGCTAGAATTGTAGAGCCTGTGAGAATTCTGCCAGTCTGATGTCTCGCATGATATTAACATAGACATTAGCAGAGTCAAATGCAAATAGGCTTGAACTGATGGCATCTGAAAGCAAATATTTACAAGCTGCAGGAACATACACAGTGTTTCCGTGTCAGAAATTGTCCTAAAATCACTGGTTGAAATACACATGAACATTTTGACAACTCACAGCACAATAAAAAAAAACAAACTGGTTTCTAGGTAGCTTCTTTTAAGCCCTCCATACACTGGCAGACTCGGTCCTGACATGCCCACAAGAGAGGGAACTATCTTTCGATCTCAGTATGAAATCTATTAAAAAATCAATAAACGCCCTTGCCACGGGTGCAGTGTACTACCATAGGAATGTGCTCTGATGCTTGCCTCTCCAGCTGGCCCCCTGTGATACAGTCATCTGCTGGTCCTTATAGTGACCCAGCAAGTATGTATGTGTCACTGTAGCCATCGGGAGATTCCACACAGGGCCCAAGGGGTGGGTGATGGAACATCACTGGTTCTTGTGATTCCCCCCCCCCCTCCACACACACACACACACACACACACACACACACACACACACACACACACACACACACACACACACACACACACACACACACACACACACACACACACACACTATTGCACCTCATTCCCATCCAATCGACCAGCAAAAAAAATCCTGATTGATAATGTTGGTCGATTTCTGCTAGAAATCAATCAACATTACGATCGGGCAGCATGTTGGGGCAACAATCTTCGCCAGATACGATCGCAGTGATCAAATCTGCTGAGGAATGTCTCGGATGTATGGGCACCTTTTAAATGTAATGGGTCCCATAAATATAAATGTGAATATCAGATTACAGCCAAGCTGAAGAAAATCCGGTTTCTCCAGCTGTAGTATCACTCACTATAGTCAGCCTTTGTACAGGGTTCCAATTTCCTAGGATTGTTTGCTCAGACACTAGAATTTGGAAATGTTCATTTGTGATCATGGGGTTGATGCACTAACCGCCGGAAGCGCATGGCAATATTAGGTACAGATTTGATCAATTGTGCTCTCTTCGTATTTAACCACCCTTCCTAACACACCACGGCCTGCTGCAACTCCCCTCTAATGCTACATGCACGTTCCATATAAAGTCATAGTTCTCACAATGTCTGCTACCAATATGGTTCTCACTTACACCAATATTAAAGTTCTCTGCAAGCCCCGTTCTGGTCCTCAAAACCAAAAACGATGCCTGGTCCACTACCACAAGAACAAGAGAAAGGGCGCTCTGAGATTCTGGAAAAAATGGTCAAACTCCCCGCCAGGACTGGACTCACCTGGTAACGGTGCGGCTGTCAGTGAATGCCCAGCCGATATCTCGCCTGCGTCCCTCTTACTAGAGTCGGGGAACGGGCTCGCCGGATGGTTGCTGCAGGTCACGTGGAGGATTCAGCATCACCGGGGGGGGGGGGGGGGGGGGGGGGCGGCGTCATCAGCACATACATTGCTGTATAGCGCTACGTCCAGGCTCTGTCTGTACGCCAGTAATCCATCTGAGACAAGCCGGCTGCCTGGTTTCCATGTGAGCGTGTATGCGCTGATGATGCCACGTGGCCTGCAGCAACCATCCGGCGAGCCCGGTCCCTGGCTCTAGTAAGAGGGATGCTGGTGAGATATCGGCTGGGCATTCACTGACAGCCCCACGGTTACCAGGTGAGACCGGTCCTGGCGGGGAGTTTGACCATTTTTTCCAGAATCTCAGAATGCCCTTTCTCTTGTTTTGGTGTTTTATCTAGTGGACTAATGGGAGCAGCCTGAGTGTTGTTTGTGGTGGCCAGATCGCACCAAGAGGATTAGCCACATTTCCCACTTTGCGCTGGTCCACTACCAGGTATGTTCACCACTGCGAGACACAAGCCATCCAGGAGCTCAAGGAACGAAGAAAAGACGAGAGAAAAAAATCATAGTACAGTCTGCTATATTTCTCCAGGGGGAACCTCCACCTTATGGGGGCCCAGTGATGGATCACACAGCTACGGGATTACCTCTGTCACCACGTGCAGTATCCAACAAATAGCATGCTCACCTGGCTGCAAGGTTGCCCCGCCTCACAGACAGCAACTTCACTTAGTTGTAAACTACAGGGCTTTCTTCCAAACACCTTCCTCTCATATGTAAGGAAGGTACTATATACTTGATTTTTTTTCTCTCGTCTTTTCTTTGTTCCTTGAGCTCCTGGATGGCTTGCGTTTCGCAGTGGTGAACATACCTGGTAGTGGACCAGACATCGTTTTTTGTTTTGAGGACCAGGAGAACAGGACTTGCAGAGAACTTTAATATTGGTCTAAGTGAGAACCATATTGGTAGCACACCTTGTGAGCACGGCAATATTAACATTACTACAGCCAGCAGGGTGCCAGTGTACCACTTTACACAATAAGCATGAACTGCGGCACATGGGTAACATAAATGTTGCTACAGTAATGCGTGTGTTACGATAAATGTGTTTTATGCTAATTGCGTAATGCGTTCCTGTAGTAACGCTCATGTTAATCATGGATTGGGGAGTAGTATTGCTATGCTTCAAGGTAAAGCTCTAGGCAACGACTCTGAGACCCTTTTTCCATGTGCAGCTAAAGGCAGTAAATTCACCACCTGTCGTTCGCGTGATAAGACTGAGTTTGAGCGATCCGCCCGGTGGATCGCTCAAACTCAGTCTTATCACGCGAACGACAGTCTGTACACATGCCCGATTTGGCGCGCGGACGACTGAACGACGGGACGCTCAAACGACCCGTTGTTCGGAAAAATCCGATGTCTGTATGGGCCAATAGGAAAACGAGCTCAAATACTCCCCACGGAGGGCAACTGAGGTATTGCAAGCTATTTCCTCCCACTTGAAGTGCTATACTAGTCTTATTGAAGACTGGTGACAACTGTCAGCAATATCACATGACTAGCAATGGGGATAGCTGGCCAATGGGAGCAGGCACAATTTATAACGCAGTCATTTACCAAACTCTAAAACATTCAGCCACAGGTTTACATGAACTATTTCGCTGCTGTCAGTGAAAGCAGATCTCAGAGCGTTTTGGTTTTTTGCCTTTAGTAATGTTATGCTTGGTACACACCATGCAATTTACCATAAGATAAATGGCTGGAATCGATAATTTCCGACAGGTCCAATCTGATTTCCGATTCCTTTTCTATAGAAGTGATCAGAAAATTGATCAGAATAATGATCGGAAATCAGATCGGACCCTGTCAGAAATGATCTATTCGACCCTTTTATCTGACAGGACATTGCATGGTGTACGCCAATCTTGGTATTGCTTTTTCAGGACGGATAGGGCTTTTTTTCTAATGCTAAACATTTCCTCCCACACAACAAAAAAACAGTAAAATGCATAACAACTAAGCCAAAGTTTGAAAAAAAAATGTTTTTTTCTCTCACTTTGATGCAACCAAAAATATAGAATTTGATTCCTAAAACTATTTTTTCAATGTCTTGAGTGTACAGATAACAAATTTGTGTATTTATTTCCAATTTGCTATTACTGGATGTCACAGGAAAAAGTGTATGTATTTGAGTCTTAGAAGACTAAAAATGTAACGCAATTTTTTTGCACCGTTATTGTATATCCCCACAAATGGCCACATCTAGAACCCCCCCAAGTATTCAACAAGGGGGATCATTAGGGAATTGGTCCTCGGGTCTTTTTTCTATTTTGATTAGAAGAATGAGGTGAAATGTAATTTTTTTTTTGCAAAACATTCAAGTTTGAACACACACAATGTAACACTTGCTATTTGCCACAAAATACATCCTAAAACATATTCATTAACTTCTTCTGTGTATGGGGGCACCAAATACTAATGCTTTTACCAAATTGTTAAGAGAACTGGGGGCTGCAGAATCAGAATCTGAGTGCATTTTGCATTTTTATGGACCGAAAATCCAAAGCAGAACTGTTTGCACCATAGTTTATTTGTAGCAGAGCAAAAACTTCGAAACTGCAGGGGTGTTGCTAACCCCAAAGGTCGGGGGCATGTGCCCCAGATCTATTCTGCGGTGCCCCAGATGTCCCCAGGCAGAGGGTGGAAGTACTCGCCTCCGGCCAGTTGGTCTCCAGACATCTTCTCTTCTCCCACTAGTGTCTGATTCTCAGTTGCTAGGAAGAGAATCTCCAGCTACAGCGGATGTCTCCAGACTTGGAAAGTGGATGGAGGAGATGAATAGTTCCTCCGGCTGTGCTAATCTGCTGGGCGTGGGAGGGTTGGGTAAAGAACAGTGAGGAAACACGCAATGTGCACGCTCCCTATGGAGGCTTCAGACACCACAGCTTCCAGCATGTCACCACAACACCCTCCATGCCCTATAGAGACATCACAGCACCCACGATAGCACCACACAGCACCCAGCATGTCTCAAAGCACCCGGCATGGCACAGCACCCGACATGGCACCACAACACCCAGCATGCCCCATAGAGGCACCACAGAACCCAGCATGCTCCCCATTAATGCACTACAGTTACCAGCATGCCCCATTGAGGCACCACAGCTCCCAGCATATCCCCATAGAGCTGTAGAGCATATATGGGGGCATGCTGGGAGCTGTGGTGTCTCAATGGCAGGCATGTTGGGTGCTGTGATCTATGGGGGCATTCCTAGGGCTGTGGTGCCATGCTGGGTGCTGTGATGCATTTATGGTGGCATGCAGGGAGCTGTGGTGATTCTGTGGGGGCATGCTGAGAGTTGTGGTGCCTCAATGGGAGGCCCGTGAGAGCATGGGAAGGTCAAGGAATGCTATGGGTGGACTACCAGTCAACCTGGCAGCAGACCACCCGCCCAGCAGAAAGCCAGCACAGCAGTGATGTAACTGTCTAAAAGAGACACTGCCTATATATGTGATATGCTGCAATTTTATTTACTTTTTGTATTAATGAAGAGGGGGGCTTTATCCAACATTTTGCTGGCTAGGCCTACACAGACCACTGTTAAGTTCATTTAAATTTGGCTTCACCCACGACCCCAGCCACATGCTGGTGCGTGGGCACACCCATTTTCTGGATGGAGTGCCCATAGATCTCTTAGGATCCTAGTAATGCCCCTGTTCAAGACTAATGAATATCCCCGCAAATGACCCCATCTAGAAAACTAGACCTCTCCCTTAAATAATTTGACAAGGGGTATAATTAGGGATTTGGCCCTCTGGTCTTTTTCATTTTGAATGGAAGAATGGGGTAAAATGTAAAAATTCATTTTTTTTCCTGCAAACATGCTACTTTGAAAGCACCTAATGGCGATATGCTGATTGAGGGCCACAAAATACACCCTAAGACATATTTATCAACTTCTCCTGTGCACAGGGGTACAATATACTAACGTCTCGGTCACATAGAGAACTAGGGAAGGGAGGGCAGAATCAAGTTCATTTTCATTTAACTACTACAAAGCAGATTTTTCTTGCACCACACTTCATTTATGGTAGTGCAGAAGGACCAAGCCCCCTAAACATCCCCAAAAAATGAGCCCATCTAGGAAACTATGCACCCCCCCCCCCCCCTCCTTCACCAATATATTTGGTAAGTAGTGATCTTTCTATCAATTTCCATCCAAAATTGGTCAAGGATCGATCAGGCATGTGGAAAATCTAGGTTGAAAGGGCTTGATCAGATGCTTGGCGGCAACTGCATTTGATATCCTGACAACCTATGGTTGGTGTACACCCCCCACCCCACCCCCACACTACATGCGCCAGTGTATCGCATTGCAGGCACTCACATGACACCGGACACTGGAGGAAATTGGTGTGCAGTGTGTGGGCAGGCAACAGATCCCTCTCTGATAAGATCACAGAGGGTTCGATCTAATGGTCGAACTGGTCGAATGATGTATGGCCACTTTAACAGATTATTATTACACCATTGAGTATGGAAATCCAGTAGGATGGGCTGAGCAGTCAGATAAGATGAGGTTTCAGTACAAATCTGCACACACTGGATTGCTATCACAGAATGTGCATAAATCCCAACAATTCAAAATTAATTTTTTTTTCTTGCAATATACTTTGGCATTACATCAGGTTTGGCCTATAGCAAAACACAAGTAAGATGTTATTTTCTACAATACACAGCTATCCCTTTTGTCAGCTGTTACTGTCAAAAGAACAACAGAACACGTCAGAAATAATTTAGCTGGTAAATATAGTTTTCCTAAATGAAAGGTTTGGAACGTGATCTGGTGATTATCACTGACATTATAAACATTGTTAGAAAAGGAAAAGCAGAAATATTACCTCTCCTGCGCCCATATGTCCTTGCTGCATGTCAAACAAAGAAAAGAGCCTTTCAGACAATGTCATCATGATTAGGAAATCTAATTACATCCTGCGTACAGTATCTCATTTACTGACATCGCTGAAATGACTGCTTAGAGTTTACAAAACTAGACACTCACATGTTCAGCCTCAGTACATTTACAGAACATGAACAAAAATATCCAAGACATTACATGATTACTGCCATTAAGTGTGTGCAACAGAGAAGATAGGTACATTCATCATGTAGTTCAACGTCACAACTGAAGCAAATTTTCTCCTGCAGAGAGTAAAAGAGTTTTACTGCTTTCTTAATATTTTATTGCTGTCTGTGTCATCATATCAAAGGTCTTAATCCATTTCCTGTTCTGACAGGAAGTGGCTAAATGTTTCCCAAAAGCAATACATAAAGCTTGTTTTAAGCAGAGTAAGAAAGGCTTGGAACTCAGTCAAGTATTTATGGTTTTGTGTCACTTCCTGAAAATGGGACCAACAAGGTTCATGTACAACTCCGCTTTCTGGGTAAAAAGGCAAACAAAAAATCCTTAAACGTTATGTATGTACACTGCAAATATTTCAACAAACATTTTATGAGTAGCTTGATTTGCTTTGTGTCAGCTGAGGGCACTTCTGACAGGGAATTGATCTGGGAATGCACATGATCTGTGTCCAGACGTGCTCTTTAGCTGTGAACATTTGGACCCACATGAATGAAGTACTATAAAAAAATGTATCAACCCTGGAACAGTCCTACTAGGGTTAAAAACAAAACAAAAAAACACCCCCATAGAAAGCGATCGTTTCTTTAAGTGTATTTCCTGGTATGAGAGTACCAGCAGCAACTGTAGCCACACCCCTGCCTGCCAACCTGACCATTATCTAGCCTATGAACTGGAGTACACGTTGGCTAACAATCAGGTAGGTAACTGGAGTGTGGCCAAACCCCAAACCACTGGATCATATTCATAGCCATGCCCCATGTCGGCCCACCAAACTATAGGCTAGTCTCTGTCCCAATGCACAGGTTGATGTATGGTCATGTGGGAGGGGCAGTGGCACCAGTCATAAATGCAGTTGTATTGCTTGTATCTGGAAGTAGCATACATTTGGACCTGTGACAATTTCCGGCAAGCGCATCGATCTTTGACCCCCTGTAAAGGGGACATGGTAATGCCACACTTAGCTGATGAAAGGAGGCCATGGGAGACGGCAGGATCAAGCGCGGTGCTTGTGCAAAGGACGGGAAAAGCCATTGCCGACTTTTAAAAAGCGATATCCATTCGTTCGAAAGGTTCAACATCCGTGTGAACTGGCCCTGACTGTGTTCACTTTACAACAGGGCTGTGGAGTCAGAGCAATTTTTGGGCACCTGGAGTCTGAGTTGGAAAAAATGCACTGACTACTAATAAACTGTAATTAAAAGAGAAAATATAATAAATTGTTCTATTTCTCAGATAATAGTCATAACTAGCTAGTATGCACAGTAGTAGCAAAGCTTAGGCCACAAAAATGAAAAAAGGCAATAAAAAACAAGTTATTTGTGCCGCTGCAATAAAGCATTCACTGTATTTTTTTAAGGCAGATATGCAGATCTGATTGTGACTGTATATCTGATGTGTACACAGTAGTACTCTACATATGCACTCCCCACAGAGCTGCAGGGAATCCACTGAGTATGTTGTGCACATTGAACGCAGAAGTGTTGTCTGTCACCCATAAACCTGGTTCAGATTGTGCATGAAGAATGTGTCATAGAGGAAGAAGTGGTGGCTTATAGAATTGATTGCAACTTAATTACTATAAAAGTGTGGATCAGTACAGGGAAACTATAGCATGTACAGACAATGTAAATGAAAAACAGTGCATCGGCTAACTAGGATGTGACCTGCATGAACTGACTTCACTCAGTTCACAAGCAGCACACAGATTACTTGCAGTGTGGGCAGTCATTATACTGCATATCAGCATATAAGTGTCATCAGCCTCAAAGGGTCAGTAAACGAATACTGTATATGGCATAATGGATTTAATAATGGGGGATGAATGCACAATCATTTCAGATTTACACAACAGAAGAGATCTAAAATAAAAGGTAGTATTTTAGAAACTGATATTTGACAGCACACGACTGATCTCCTGTCCAGTAATCTCACTGGCGGTATTTTGCAAAGTGATACTTGGTAACACTGAGAACTTCCTGTCTAGTAAACCCACTGAAAGACTTTCAACCGTCATTCTGCTGTCATACCTGCCAGAAGAGCAGAGAGCACAGACAAATGACAAATGGCAAATATCTTTGGCTACATTCAAATACGGGAATAGGAAATATACTTACAGCTCCTGCACATGGCACAATGCTTGTAAACTGAACCAAGCTTTAGCCTACACTGTGTATATTTCTAAAAGCGGTTAGGGCTTGTTTACACTAGGGGCGTTTTTGCCCTTTTTTCGAGCGCAAGCGATTTTCAAAATCGCCTCCAAAACGCTTGTGCAATGAAGCTCTATGAGAAGGTTCATATCAGCGCGTTGCGCCTGTACCATTTCTGAGGCGGTTCCGCCTCAATGGAATGTATCGGAAGAGCGATAAGCGCTCTCAAAATCGCTTTAGGGGGCCATTGAATTCTTGTTTTCAAGAATAAATACATTGTATCTATACTTTTCAGGGTCAGAGTTCACTTCCTGACTGGGAGTGAATTAAAAAAATCGCTTGGGAAAAACGCTTTTCACAAAAACGGAATGCCCACCCAAGCGCGGGGAATAAAAAAAAAAAATAATCAGGCCAAAAACACCCTAACACGAATGCTAACGCGAGCGGAATGCAATGTGAACGAGCCCTTGAAGAGCACCTGACCTGAAGTGTAGTCAAAATGTATGCCTACAGAACTCTAGTTACTAGCCATAATTCTCAAATAGAACATTTAATTTACTCACCCATTTACTGTAAAAGGCTACATGTTAGGCAAATCCCCCTCCCCCCCAAATTAAAAAAAAAGGTGCCTCATGCTTTTCTGAAGGCTGAGACATCTATGTCACAGTCCAGCACCCAGCTTTGTGGCTGCAGCCAAATCGTATAGGATTCCTGCTTGAGAGCTGGCTCTGGATTTGGCTTAATGTTGAGCACACTTCAGGTGCTCTTTAAGTGGGCACTGTGTCCCTGGTTGGCAATTGCACAGGGGGCTATCCCTTGTCTGTGGATTGAGAGGAAGAACTGTATACACACTGATGCCCCACCTCAACCCTAAACAAAAAAAAAGCAAGCCACTTTTAAAGTGTACCTGTAGGGGGAAAAAAAAAGTGCCCAAGGCAGATACTCACCTTAGAAGACGGAAACCTCTGGATAATCCAGAGTCTTCCCCTATCGTGCTTGCCTCACCAACACAGAGGACCATGCTCCAGCGTGTGTATAACGCGGTGGCACAGAGGCAAGACGTTGCACGCCTGCTCACAACCACTAAACCACTCCTACACAACTTTTTTCACTGTGCACCAGTAGCTCCATGCTACTGAGTAGGAATGGGCCATCAGCGCGCCTGCTCAGTGTGACCACACTCGCTCATAGACATTAGCACAGCCATGAAGCTTCAGAGGGCCCTGGGCAGCGGCAGTGGTCTGGAGGAGGACATGGGAAGCCAATAGAGGATATGCAGGATCGAATAACTACAACAGGGGACAGCGCAGGAACGAGGGGATGGACTGAGGACCGGGAAGGCTCTGCTATCCGGAGCCTTCACTCTACTTGGATAAGTATGAAAAATGAAATGTATTTTTCTCGCTTAACATATTTACAAAAACTTCCCATACTACTGAGTTAAGTGAATATGTTAAGAGAGAATAATACATTTCAGGCTTGATACTTACTGAGTATGTAAATAAATGCCAGAGTAAAATCCTCCTCATTTAATCAGGACAATTTGCATTGTTTCACATAAAAAACTGGCCACATTTGCCATTATTACACAAATTTTCAGATTGTACTACTTTCCTATGTCTTAAAGAGACACTGAAGCGAAAAAAAATGATGATATTATGATTTGTATGTGTAGTACAGCTAAGAAAAAAAAACATTAAGATCAGATACATCAGTGTAATTGTTTCCAGTACAGGAAGAGTTGAGAAACTCCAGTTGTTATCTCTATGCAAAAAAGCTATTAAGCTCTCTGACTAACTTGGTCGTGGAGAGGGCTGTTATCTGACTTTTATTATCTCAACTGTAATTGAACTGTTTACTTTTCCTCTGCTAGAGGAGAGTTAATTACTTCACAGACTGCTCTGAAAGACTCATTTTGAATGCTGAGTGTTGTGTAATATGCACATATTATAGAGTGATGCAATGTTAGAAAAAACACTATATACCTGAAAATAAAAATATGAGAATATTTTCTTTGCTGCTAATCTTCTAGTAATTATTCATAGTACACAACCAATTCTTTATATCATATATTTTTTTTCGCTTCAGTGTCTCTTTATGGCTGACTCTCAGCAACATGTATAATGGCATTTGTGCCACTCTCTAGGGTAGGGGCCATAGTAACACAACAGAGAGGCTACACTATGCTGCAATGTAACAATAGCATGTAATGAAGCACGTACTGTACATAGAAACCTTGACACGTCCCTTCATTGCTGACATTCATAGTAATACAAATACACAATAATACACTCACACAATTCAGCTACAGTCAACTATTCTCACAAAAACTAACCCAGCACTCATTTAAAATACGGGTAATTGCCTCACTGCTTAATATACTTGATGGGTGTAAATACACTATATGACTGCATAAACACATTTATCCTGGATTGGATTTATAGGGGTATGCAGCGCAAAATAAAATGTTTGTGCTTAAAGTGTACCCGAGACAAATCTCTGGTCAAAATACTTACCCCCCAAAAAAGGAAACCTCTGGATCCTACAGGGGCTTCCCATGCCATCCTCTGCACCCACTATTGCTGCAGACCCCTGAAAGAACTCAGACCAGTTTGCCGGATTGAAGATCTGTGCCACGCTCCTCTTCCTGCATAAGTGTTGGCCGTACTGCGCCTGCACAGTGAGCCAGAGCTGCTCATGTCGCTCAGCTGTATGTAGCATTCAAGATTCAAGCACTTTATTAATATAACAGGGACTGAAATGCATTCCTTGTAAACTAGCTGTTATACTGACACACTTACTGATGCGGAAACAGAGCGCAGGCAATTCCTTGTTTGTATGTGCTTTTAACGCTTGCTTTGTCCATGGTCGGCTGACAGCAACTGACTGTGAGCACTAGGAATTACATGCAGTGTGCAATATTATGCTGCGTGCAGAGAGGTCCCCCACCCCCCATGTGTGTACCAGCCCATTGATAAATATAGGCTGTCAATATCTGGTGCCATTCTACATGCAGGAAACCCGGCCTTGGTAAATCAAGTCAGGCCGAAGTGTTTTTTTTTTTTGTTTTTTTTTAGGAAATCCAGAAACAACCTCTCAATGTGGGCACCTTGGAGAATAATTTACAAATCTTACCGCAATCTCCACTATGTCAATATGACAGGTGAAGGTTGCAATCTTTTATCATCTACATTATTATAATTATTATGAAGTCCAGGTTTGTTCACAATCCCTTGAAACAACCTATATGGAGATACATAGAGTGACTTCAGTAAAGCAGGCCCTATATAACAATTTTATTATAACCTTATCTTAGTCCTCAAACAGGTGCTCATAGATAGCCAGAACCTGTCACCACTGCACAACTACCGTAGTACAGACATATAATGTACAAATAGAGACTGCGTTGTTAGATCATTTGCATGGCAGCACTAGGATCTTCATTTCAGTCAGTACTAGGAGCTCTACCTGCATAAAATATGTATGTTCACCCCGTGTTTACCTAGGTTTCCTTAGCACTGCAGAAAGACAGAGCAGCAAGTTAATTAGCTTCTGGCTAAAACCAGTTGTATTAGAAGAGACTGGAGCGGAGAGTAAGCTTCTTTTAGAGGACAGCCTGAAAAGCCTGTAAACTGTAAAGCACTGCAGAATTTATAAGTGCCGTATAAATAAAATATTGCATGTATTGGTACCTTTATGGCGTATTCACCCTTATTCCAAAACAAATTTCTTAGCCCTTCCAGAACCTCTTTTACGACACAAAACAGATCAGACATAAAATGTAGCTTGAAAGATTTTCCTGGAGTGCTGGAGTAAGCAGGCTGTAGCAGGAATAATGATTACGGATGAGCCGGATCTGGCTTGTTTCACCACTGAAGAGCCTTGTGACACAGGAAGAGGAAGAGCTAGTTTCCTCCTCTAGTATCTGGAACTGCATCACTATCGCCAGAATGATAGTTCCCCCAGCCAATACAAGTCCCAAAAGCCAAAGCAGTGCGTTCCAGCCGGAGACAACACTGGCCATTCCTAGATTCTAGAACGAAATGCAATAATTCTCCATGCAGGATTATGCAACTTCATGCAGCTTGGACATGGACTAATCAAACTCTACCTAGACAGGATTTGGTTGATCCATTTTCCATCTGGATAAATATGCACACAAAATTTGCTAAATTCTGCATCAACTCGGATTTTCATCTTATTGACCATCCCTAAATGTCACAATAGCGCAAGTGCACCACGCTTACCTGGGACAGGTCCCGGAATCCAACCAACACCACCCCCCCATTCCACCTCCGAATAATGGCATACATATGATTCAGCCGCCGGGAGATTTGGGCACAAGGTAAAGCCGATAAACGGCTCACCCTGCTCCTGCAATAGTCCCGATGGCAGTAACTACTATTCCCAATCCAGGTCGCCATGGATAGTGGGGAAAGATGTAATTCGGCTTCCAGCTATTGCTGGCAGACGAATTACAGTGTTTTTTTTTTTATAGTAATTTGTGCTCTGTCTTTTGACAGCACCCAAATTACTCACTAAGCGCTGCTATAGCCATAATTCCTATTACAGCCTATGGTGGCGCCGGCTGTGCCCAAATCTCCTGCATGGTTTTTGCAGCGCTTGTCGAATATGTCCCAGCCAATGTCTTGGGTGGTCCGCCGGACTGGGGCTTCTGTTCTCCATGCCTGCCTGACAACATTGGACTGCCCTGCAGATGCACCCTCTCAGTGAGTATATCCCGTTGCCTCTGACGTGTGCCGATTTACTTTCGTCAAAGTGAGGATTCATCGTGCTCACAAGGGGTAGCATACAGTTGTGGTCAGGGAACAAGATTGTTTGCTTCCCGCTGCTATCTACCTGGATGGGCTAGGTTGCCACTGCTGGATTATTAGTGATTGGAGAGGCAGCAAAGGAAGCCCTGGGTGCATGGCTCAGCACCTCACCCTTTAACAGTTTCCTTGCTCTACATACACCTCTCTGGCACTGCAGCTGTCCTTGCTAGGTTTTGGGGCTCCATAGCACACCACTAATCAAATGTACAAGGAACAATTCAAGAGAAATGGGGTGCTATCATTATTCAAATCATACAGGTCCTTGTAACATAATTACTTTTCATTCAGATTATTAGCATTTTTAGCATTTCATTATAAGAAATGCTTCAATTTAGAAGATGGCAATGAAGTTTAGCATTAAAGAATGGAAATACATATACCTGGTACCTGCTGCATAGTAAGATGAGTACATTAGAACTAAGAGAAGGACAAATGAGGAAGAAAGGACAAGAGAATTGCACTGCAAAGAATGGACTGTCCATCCAAGATAAACGTGAAGAACAATATACTGTTTAATACATACTGGAGGTTATCCTTGTAAAGGCTTTAGGCCTAATTTTACCTACACAGGGAGTAGGGGCGGGGTAGAGACTGAAATAAGCAAGCACTGCAGTTTCAGACTGTTTTTTTTTTAAACTCAAAACAAATAAATGGTTTTACTGAGTACTCATTTGTACCATAACACTTGCCATACACTGCATCAGGGAACATTTATTACATACCAAATAAATGCACTCTGAGCACCCCTATTGGGGCTCACAAGTAAAAGGCTTTAGGCTATGATGAAGAAGCACATTCCACTCTTTTGTTAATCTTTTGGCATCAGATATGGGGGAATGCAAGGCAGCAAAAACAAATGAATCTACTACAGCATCAAACATGGAAAGAAAAGGCAGCTTGAAATCACTCTAATAGTGGCTAATATATGAGGGTTATTACCGATGGTAACCCAATACCGCCTGGATGTTCTTCCTCCTTATCACAAAGTGAAACCAAAATGGATTTGTTGCATTTGGACAATAAATAACATACCATACAGGAGTGCTATGAGCAAGTTTTTTTTGTTGTTGTTTTTTTAACTAAAAAGCATAATTTGGATTTTTGTCATCCACATTAATATAGAATAAATGACATTTGGCACTGGGTCAGCAATCTGGTACTTTGTACTTGATCCATCCACACCAAAGCTTTTTATATCAAAGTTCTATTTCTTAAATAAAATGTTTTAAGTTCATATATGAATACAAAATCCTAAAACATACAGATAGGTTTTTTGGTTCCCCAAAATTGGCACTAGACTAGAATAGATACAAGATTATGACTATGATAGGGACTGGATGGATAGCTACTCTGAGGACAGTCAGTGACATGGCTATATATATATATATATATATATATATATATATATATATATATATATATATATATATATATATATATATATATATATATATATATATATATATATATATATATATATATATATATACACACACACACACACACACACACACACACACACACACAGTGGGTTGCAAAAGTGTTCGGCCCCCTTTAAGTTTTCCACATTTTGTCACATTACTGCCAAAAATCACACATCAATTTTACTGGAATTCCACGTGAAAGACCAATACTAAGTGGTGTACATGTGAGAAGTGGATCGAAAATCATACATCATTCCAAACATTTTTTACAAATAAATAACTGCAAAGTGGGGTGTGCGTAATTATTCAGCCCACTGAGTCAATACTTTGTAGAACCACCTTTTGCTGCAATTACAGCTGCCAGTCTTTTAGGGTATGTCTGTACCAGCTTTGCACATCTAGAGACTGAAATCCTTGCCCATTCTTCTTTGCAAAACAGCTCCAGCTCAGTCAGATTAGATGGACAGCGTTTGTGAACAGCAGTTTTCAGATCTTGCCACAGATTCTCGATTGGATTTAGATCTGGACTTTGACCGGGCCATTCTAACACATAGATATGTTTTGTTTTAAACCATTCCATTGTTGCCCTGGCTTTATGTTTAGGGTCATTGTCCTGCTGGAAGGTGAACCTCCACCGCAGTCTCAAGTCTTTTGCCGCCTCCAAGAGGTTTTCTTCCAAGTTTGCCCTGTATTTGGCTTCATCCTTCTTCCAATCAACTCTGACCAGCTTCCCTGTCCCTGCTGAAGAGATGCACCCCCCGAGCATGATGCTGCCACCACCATATTTGACAGTGGGGATGGTGTGTTCAGAGTGATGTGCAGTTTTCTGCCACACACAGCGTTTTGCATTTTGGCCCAAAAGTTCCATTTTGGTCTCATCTGACCAGAGCACCTTCTTCCACATGGTTGCTGTGTCCCCCACATGGCTTGTGGCAAACTGCAAACTGGACTTCTTATGCTTTCTGTTAATAATGCCTTTCTTCTTGCCACTCTTCCATAAGGGCCAACTTTGTACAGTGCACGACTAATAGTTGTCCTATGGACAGAGTCTCCCACCTGAGCTGTAGATCTCTGCAGCTCGTCCAGAGTCACCATGGGCCTCTTGACTGCATTTCTGATCAGTGCTCTCCTTGTTCGGCCTGTGAGTTTAGGTGGATGGCCTTGTCTTGGTAGGTGTACAGTTGTGCCACACTCCTTCCATTTCTGAATGATCGCTTGAACAGTGCTCAGTGGGATGTTCAAGGCTTTGAAAATATTTTTGGAGCCTAAGCCTGCTTTAAATTTCTCAATAACTTGTGTGTTCTTTGGACTTCACGGTGTTGTTGCTCCTAATTTTCTCTTAGACAACCTCTGAGGCACTCACAGAGCAGCTGTATTTGTACTGACATTAGATTACACACAGGTGCACTCTATTTAGTCATGAGCATTCATAAGGCAATGTCTATAGGCAACTGACTGCACTCAGATCAAAGGGGGCCGAATAATTATGCTAATTATGCACACACCACTTTGCAGTTATTTATTTGTAAAAAATGTTTGGAATCATGTATGATTTTCGTTCCACTTCTCATGTGTACACCACTTTGTGTTGGTCTTTAATGTGGAATTCCAATAAAATTGATTCACGTTTGTGGCAGTAATATGACAAAATGTGAAAAACTACAAGGGGGCCGAATACTTTTGCAACCCACTATATATATATATATATATATATATATATATATATATATATATATATATATATATATATATATATATATATATATATATATATATATATATATATATATATATATATATATATATATATATATATACACACACACACACACACACACACACACACACACATACATACACATACATACATACACACACATATACAATGCAGAAGAGGTCAGCAGTACAGGTAAGGCGTCACAATATCAGTTGCCTGGCAGTGCTGCTGCTGATCTTTCTTGTCAGTAGAGTCTAAATTGCACACTTGAAACATCTATGGCTTAAAGTATTGGTGGCAGAGGATCTGCAGGACAGACAGGCAATGTGCAATATTTAAAAGGAAAAACATGTCAGCCTCCATATCCCTCTCACCTCAAATTCCCTTTGAGGACCAGGCATCGGTAGAGGGAGGTCTTCGGGTTAGGCATCGGTAGAGGTAGATCTTAGGGTTAAGCATTGGTAGATCTTGGGGTTAGGCATCGGTAGAGGGAGGTCTTAGGGTTAGGCATCGGTAGAGGGAGGTCTTAGGGTTAGGCATCGGTAGAGGGAGGTCTTAGGGTTAGGCATCGGTAGAGGTAGATCTTAGGGTTAGGCACTGGTAGAGGCAGAGTTCTGTGTGAGCGTAGGATTAGGTTAAGACATAGTAAAATATTGGTATATATTACTGATATTTTACTATTGGAATTTAGTAGAATATCTGGAATTTTAACGATATTCCACTATCAGCAGACCCCCTTCTTCCAGGCACTTTTTTTACATGAATGCCCACTAGGAATGCATTTATGACACCAAGAGTAGTCACAAAATAAAGTCACTAGTGCTCATTAGTGTGCTGAGCGACTCTGTGGTGGTATTTAGTAGGAGACCTTTGGCAAGTCTCCCTAACACTACTACTGCCTATAGAGTGTGCCCTTGTGGCTGCTGCTCTGGCGCTTTGAGTCCGCCAGGAGAAAAGCACGATATAAATGTTATTTGTCTTGTCTTATTTGATGGGTCTGAGCATCTCCAAAATAGCAGGTCTTGTGGGATGTTTCCTACATGCACTAAGTAGTAACTACCAAACATGGCCCAAAGAAGGACATTTGGCAACAGAATCATTAGTATTCAAATATTATGAAGGTGTGTGGGCAGCAAAGGATAGCCCATGTGATCCAATCCAGAGCTACAGAAGCATGAAGTGCTGAAAAATAGAATACTGCTCATGAAAGATAGAGGTCACATAGGGTATGCATAGCAGGCTGCAGAGCCACAGACCAGACAGAGAGCCCATTCAGACTCAGGGCGGGTGCACACCAAGAGCGCTTCTGAGCACTTTCAAAAGTGGATGTCTTCTGTATAGCGTCTTGGCACTCTAGGAGGGTGTTCCCACTGCAGAGTTGTGATTTTTTTCTAAAACATGCTGCAGGTAGCATTTTTTGGAGCAATTCAGCTTGAATGAATGTGCAAAAATGCTCTTTCACCCAAAAATCGCTCTTAAAATCGCTTTACAAAACCGCAATAGCGATTTTGGTGTGCACTATCCCTAAGTCTATGCTAAATGTGCCTACAATAAGAATGCGAGTGTCAGAACTGGAGCATGGAACAATGAAAGAAACAGACCACTCAGATGAATCTATTTCAGAATCAAAATTTACCACATATTACCCAATTAAGAACCTGTGGGATGTGCTGGAAAAGCATGTCAGATGGAGGTCGCACACTGCTACTGACAGAACTTTAATGGTTCTACTGCCAACATAAGGTGGCAGATACCACAGGACCATCATCAGTCTTGTGTAGTCCATGTCTTGATGGGGCAGAGCCGATTTAGCACCACAAGAGGGAGCTATACAGGTTTTAATGATTTGGCTGATCAGTATTTTTTGTTGGGGCAGGTTTATTGGTACTCGCCTTTTCTACCACATATTAAAACACTCAGGTAGGTTAAAGATTAGCCATAATGACAACGTATGAAATATGACGTTACTGGCCTCAGTCTGAAAAATTCTAATTACGGTAACTGGATTTTGTGTCGTTACTATTTTGAGCCAATGACTCAGAATTGGTATATAGATTAGGTGTTCTTACTTCACTGGGGTAAAATTGACAGTGTGCTCGTTGTTTCCATAACTACTATAGCCAAGAGATCGTAAAGAAATTTGGGCAATACGTTTTCTTTCTTTTTTTTTTCTGATTGTCTTTTTCAGTTCAAATTCAAAATCATGACAATAGCTGTAGATTTGATGTAGTACATACATCTTCCATCCTATGTAGAATACCTGCAACATTTCACCCTCTCCCAGCCCCCTTCTTACCCAACAAACAGTCAATCAGCATTTTATTTTTATTTTTTTAAAGAATTTCAGTCAAGGTAGCTTTCACAATTTCAGTACAGGCTTGCTTTAACTGGTTCCCATCCAGAACATTGGCAGATTAACTGGATTCCACCCAAACTGACCCTTGAACATGTGTGTCTCCATGAAGGCAACAGAGATATTAGCGGCTGTGTGCTCATTTAGATGCAGTGTCCTGTGAATGGTTCTATGTATACCGCAAGGTTCTGTACAGTATGACAGCACTATACAAACATGTAAAGAATGGTTACAATGAAACGCCACCAGTGCAGTTCACCTGAAGACCGCATGACCAAACAACTGTCACTACAGAAACCAGCATTTTTTTAACCCCTTAACCACTAGAAACACAATCGCTGCATTTCTTTCTATCTCAACTATTACAATTTTACCACGATCTGTGAGACTGTGGTGCATTTGCGCTTTCCGACGGGAGGAAAAAAATAACCTGAAAAATTGCAGGGGAAACGAATGCACAGCATGCCTACAATAGCGATTCTGTAAAAAAAAAAAAAAAACAAGAAAAAAAAACCCCTAGTAAAAAATTAGCATTGCAATTTCCATGTTAATTACGGTGCTGTTGTGATCCACAGAACGCTAGTGATCTGATTTTTTTTAGATTGGATCGCAGCTTGTGGCAAAGGGCCCCTACTCATAACTGGGTCTCTAGCTGCCCGGTTCTCATATTGCCACTCTCAAGAAGAAGCATATACAAACCTACGCAAGGCAAACACTGCATTATATTAAGTGGATTACCACAAAAAGGGCAGTAAAGGAGCTGAGCTTCTGCTGCACATTAAAAAGCTGCCTCTAGCCTCTGTGCGCTTTCAGCCCTGCAGCCATTGTGGCTTTCTTTCAGACTTCAAACAGGAGGTACATTGCTGGTAGCTTTCATTTTTCTTCCATATTTTATAGCACACCTTTATAAACAGGCAGTGGTTTCCATTTTTAAACACAGGTCGTCATCTGCATTCTTATGTTATTACCTGCCACAGGTGAGAGAGAAAAACACACACGTAATGCTTTCACGTGTTCCCAGAGGCTTTAACCGGTTGACATTGCAGACAGTGCACACCGCCAGCAGGCAATCCCTCTTGCTATCTCACCAAACTGCACACAGAACATTCCTGACAGATAGATAACAGCATGTGAAGGAATATACAGCACACCCACTGATCATACCACAGCTAAATATAGAAGCGGCTGCATCTTTTACAACTCCTTAAAGCAAACGTGGATTACCCCAGGAGAATAGCTGCAATTTAAAGCAACCTACAAAAGCACCGATCTGCGCTTGTGTATTTAAAGGCCATATCCAGGCACAATTTATTTTTTGTGCCTTGAAAAGAGTGTTTTTTTATGAATCATACATAAAAAAAATTTAGTTTTTGCTAAATAAAAAAAAAAGGAAGATACTGTATCAGTTCACAGCTAACTAGGCCAGTGAGCCCTAGGATTATGGATATTTGCTAGATCAGCTAGCCTTGATTTTATTCTAAACTTGGAGCGAAATCTTTACCATTAAATAGTCCAAAGCCAGAATATCAGGAGCATATAGGTTATCAGCTGAGAGACTGTCTTGAGGTCTTTGCTGCACTGGGGCTGCATTCTTTCTGTTCATTAAAGCCCAAGGTCAGTCAAAGATTTTATTACTTCTATTCCCTGTCCCCCCTCCACTATTGGTATGAGTGTAAGGTTACAAAAAAAAAAGAAATAATAATAAAAATCCTAACCTAAATTTCATCCACTGCTCCTTGCAGTTCCTCCAACGATGGGCGGAATTATTTGGCAGAGTTTAACAGCTGCTGTGTCCAAACTCTGCCACTTCTGTAGAATCTTATGGGCCAGAAGCTGGGAGGCAGGCTAGCTAAACAATCCAGGTCTATACCACACGATTACAGCGCCAAGCTTTGCATAAGGTAATGGTTTTCACAGGGATTCTCTATGCAAATACTATATACAGGGGACCCTATACAAAAGGGTCACAAAAATCACCTAGCCGCCGTTTAGATGTTAATAGGGTCCCGAGCCGGCTCCTCCGCTATCCCTCACTCCTCACGCGTGCTTTCACTTCCGCATGTGGCTCCTCCCGATCGATTTTGTCACCACGTGACTCATTCAGGGGATGGAGCCACCATGCGGGTTGTGCCTACAAATACTATCCGAGGGCTCCTCCCAGGTCCGACGTCAGGCGTTCCACGCCATTGCGTAGCCGCCCGACGTTATGCGCTTCAACACCCACTCTGGCAAGGCTAACCAGTGCGCAGCCGCCCAACACCATGCGTTCCAGCTCTCGCTTCTGCATGTAGTTGTACACCAGTATGTGGGCGCCCGACGTCATGCGATCCAAACCTCGCATCCGTATGACATTCCATATCCTGGGAGCTCGCACTCACACAATGCCCTTGCATAAATACAGTTATTACCATGTAGCATGTAAAACAATTAAAAACAATGATAAACCTAAAAATACCACTAATAAAAAACCTTACACAATGAGTCATGCAGCCACCAGTGACCACATTCATTAATATTAGGGGACATTATGAACTATATGTGAGCTGCCTAATGTGCACAATGTAGGAATGCATATACATCTATACCCTGACTGTTCTTATACATATTGCAACAGTACAAGGAAGTAACCTCCCCTTCCATAATCCATATGAGTCCCTTACCCAGCGTATTGTCCTTTCTATACTGTACTTCTCCTCTTAACTATATTACAAATTCCCCCACCGGCTGGTGCCACCCTAGCCTGCCAAACCACTAACTCTCATCAATAAAACAATTAAGATCCACCTCCACGTTTAGTCCCTTGGGATACAGTGTCTCCATATTGAAGATCCACTGAGTTTCTTTTCTTGATATCAGCCTAATTCTATTGCCCTCCCTCCATGGTATATTCACCTTCTCAATAGCACAGAACCGTAATGACTCCGGATTACAATCATGTTTCTGTCTGAAATGATCCGACACGCTATGCCCCTTAACCCCCTTTCTGATATTTCTCACATGTTCTCCCATTCTTTCTGATAACGATCTTTTCGTTCTGCCTATGTACTGTGCACCGCAGTTACACCATAGCAGGTACACAACCCCCTTACTATGACAAGTAATGCACTGTCTGATTTTAAAGGATCTGCCATTATGGTGGGAGACAATGGTGTCCGTCCTAGTCCCCCTCGCCTCCCTGCATGGGAGGCATCCCCCACATGGAAAAAAGCCTTTATTCTGCCAAAGTGCCAGTCCAGGCATCTGGGGGGGGGTTCACACAATTCGGTGCAATTATAGACTTTAGGTTATGCGCTTTCCTATAAATCATTTTTGGTTTTTGTGGTAACATACCCCTCAGTACATCATCCTCCAATAGTATATTCCAATGTTTGGTCATAATTCTCTCCAATGTTTTATACTGGCCATTAAATTCTGTTATGAATGCAATTTGATATCCACTGTTCTCTTCTTTCCTTTCTCTGTCCTTTAATAAGCTTTCCCTATCCCATCTTCCTATTTCCATCATTGTTCTTTGCAAGTTAACCTCATCATACCCTTTATCACAAAATCTTTTTATCAAGGTCTGAGATTGCTCTGCGTAGTCTTGTAGATGACTACAATTTCGCCTCATCCTCACCATCTGGCCTCTCGGGATCCCACCAATCCACCTAGGATGATGATTACTGGTTATAGGAATGTACCTATTCCTGTCTGTGTCCTTAAAGTGACTTCTAGTGGTCAATTTTTCCCCTTCCTTTCTGATACATAAATCCAAAAAATTGATCTCTCTAGTATCATATTCCACATTCAATTCTATATTCCAAGTGTTTTGGTTCAAAGGTTTTTTATTAGTGGTATTTTTAGGTTTATCATTGTTTTTAATTGTTTTACATGCTACATGGTAATAACTGTATTTATGCAAGGGCATTGTGTGAGTGCGAGCTCCCGGGATATGGAATGTCATGCGGATGCGAGGTTTGGATCGCATGACGTCGGGCGCCCACATACTGGTGTACAACTACATGCGGAAGCGAGAGCTGGAACGCATGGTGTTGGGCGGCTGCGCACTGGTTAGCCTTGCCAGAGTGGGTGTTGAAGCGCATGACGTCGGGCGGCTACGCAATGGCGTGGAACGCCTGACGTCGGACCTGGGAGGAGCCCTCGGATAGTATTTGTAGGCACAACCCGCATGGTGGCTCCATCCCCTGAATGAGTCACGTGGTGACAAAATCGATCGGGAGGAGCCACATGCGGAAGTGAAAGCACGCGTGAGGAGTGAGGGATAGCGGAGGAGCCGGCTCGGGACCCTATTAACATCTAAACGGCGGCCAGCCCGGGAGGTCGCATGGGGGGGGAGCCCGTTCATGTACTCCACATGCCTTCTTTCTACTCCCAAAACGTGAGTGCAATAGTTCAATAAAGGTATTCTTGTTTTTAATAAGCTGCGCAATGAGCTTTTATTATTGTGTGTTGAGGAAAACAGTATGAAGCATTGACCCAGTGACACTATCGGAAAGTGGTGGTTGCAAAGGAGACAGAGGAGGATCGAGGGCGAGGGGAGCCTATTAATGCCCCAAAAGCGTCTGAGGCCTATGTAATCCAGGCCCTCTACTGTTGGTGAGTGTGGATCTCACAGGGTGAAACTGGTGGAGGTGTAGCGGATCGAGAGGCAACTACTAGGAGCGCTGATCTGATGTTGAATTTATTAAACAATCCAGGTCACCCACATTTTGACTGGAAATTTGGACACACCTCTCCGAACTGTGAGAGTGACACAGGGACACCAGCAATTGTATATCCACAAAGTTCGGAAGCAATCAAGTCACCTCTCACCCACTGATGACGATCTCTTAGCAGTCTTTGCAAAGGCAGGAAACTGCCATGGCAGTTTTTAATTAAGGGGTGTGGCTAACCAATAAAACCTGGATTTTATGGCACAAGTGATCAGTTTTTAGACATTTTTCCTGCTACTTTGTTATAACTTTTGTTGCCTATATGGCTAGTGTGGGTTTTAGTTTTACACCAGAGTATTGTCTAGTCACATTTTAGACTAATGCTGGGAATACATGGGTTGATTTTGCCGCCCGATTCTCCTGCTCGATCGTTTCGCTGCTTGATTCCGCAGTCAATTCTCTTATCTTCTGCTCATTTTTTAAATCTTTTTCCATTCACTTCAATCCGGAATCGAGCAGCAAAACGATCGGGCGGGAGATCAGACATGTCGGAAATTATCTATCGAGCCATCTTAATGGCTCAAAATCGAGCCGTGTATTCCCAGCATTAGTTATACCAAAGTGCAGTGAACTAACCATGGCCTGAGCTATGGGCATGTAGTGCATCTGCAATTGGATGAAATGATCTCTACTGGATTTATTACCACTGTGAGCAAATAACTGGTGTGGACATGGACATATCAGCTTAAGCCCCATGCCATAAACTTACAAAGTGCAAAAGACTGACTTGTTAAGGCAATATCTGTAGCATAATGTCCCCAGTAAAACAATTAAATATTTGCTATACGTCTTGTATATGCATATGATGATGCCTGTTCTATGCAATTAGTATCTCTACTAGCCTATGAAAGCACAGACAGCATATATGATCCCTGCTGTAATACTGAACTTAGCAGGGTGATGGGAGGAGCAAGGGCTAAATATTGACAGCAGTGAATGGTCATCTTATCAATAAGCAAGATTTGTAATATTTGCCTTTCAAAGGCTTTCTGTATCAACTGGTGTCAGCTTTCAATACTTCTGTTTGATACAAAAATAGAACTTTTTTTACCATTAGTAATCCAATTGCTATATGGTTCAAGTGGAGTTCAAACAGAAATTTGCTTTGAACAGATGAAAAGAACACAGCGTGCATCACAATACCTGTGTCTCCACCTCACACCCTAATATAATTCTGGACCAAAGAGGGTGTAACCAATTACCTATGGCATTGCTGGGAAGTGATAGTTTTGCAGATACTGCAGATGGACTGTCTTCTCTCACGTTTCCCACTATGTCACTGTCCACAGACTCAGTACAAGTAGACGTGTCACTGTGTTAGAGACTAGCTCCTGTACTTACAGCAAGTTATATTCCAAGCTCAGTACAACACTACACAGATCAATAGCTAATCAAATCAAGCCCAATAATTCCTTAAAGGGACACTTAAGTCAAACAAAAAAAATGAGTTTTACTCACCTAGGGCTTCCAATAGCCTCCTGCAGCTGTCCGGTGCCCTCGCCGTCTCCCTCCGATCCTCCTGGTCCCGCCGGCAGCCACTTCCTGTTTCGGTGACAGGAGCTGACAGGCTGGGGACGCGAGTGATTCTTCACGTTCCCAGACACATTAGCACCCTCTATGCTGCTATATGGTATATGATATATTCTATAGCAGCATAGATGGCGCTATTGTGGCCAGGAACGCGAAGAATCATTAGCGTCCCCAGCCTGTCAGCTCCTGTCACCGAAACAGGAAGTGGCTGCCGGCGGGGCCAGGAGGATCGGAGGGAGACGGCGAGGGCACCGGACAGCTGCAGGGGGCTATTGGAAGCCCCAGGTGAGTAAAACTCTTTTTTTTTACTTAAGTGTCCCTTTAAGGCAGAAATGTCAACTATTGTTTATAAAATAAAATGACAACAATGTAATGTAATGAACATGCTTTAATAGTTCTGCATCGGCTATGTGCTGCTGAAATGATTGTCAGTGCCATTTTGGGGGGAAAAATAAAAATAAAAAAAAAATAGTGATAAGCACATAAGACAATCTTAAGCTGCATTACAAGTTGAAAGTAACTAACAGGGATAAAACTAAAGCCTGTCTTGTTTGGCTTTTCCTCACAGTTATGTGAAAGCAGGTTTTGTACTCTGTCCTTGGACATCAGTTCTGTGTGGCAATTAAAATTCATTACACAATGAACTGTCTAGTTGTTGCTCTAAATTGTCTCAAAGGTTTGCAAACACACTTGTCATATAAACCGTACGGGTCAGAGGTTGTACTGTAAACAGATACAGGAAGTAGCGAAAGAAGGGCTGTCTCAGAAAATCTGTTGGTAATGTATCACAACATCGAATGCAGAAAGCATGAGGCCAGACCACCACTGGACACACAGACTACAGGTTCATAGTTGCTTACTGAAGAGTGCAGCTGTCTCCTTCTAAACTGAATGTATTCACAAGCCTTAGTACTTTGTCAGATCCCAAAATAATCCTACCTATAAAACTCCTGGCTTTCTGCATCTGCGTCAGCAGAGTGTGCAGGCGCGGTGCCTTGGCCGTTGCCGCGCGGGGAATATGCAAGCATAAGTGGAGTGGGACAGGTGTCCAGCCATAGACAGTTGCGCTTGTAGCCAGATGCAGTATGCTTTTCACATCCAAGGGCCCATTTTTGAAAATCATTCCTTTGCACCCATGTGGGCAACTTGTGCATGCAAAACTGCTGATTTACACCACAGATTCCACCTTATGCATCTCTAGTCATATCTAGGGAACAGCACAGCTTCCTATGTTGCCAAGCTGAGGTTCAACAGTCTTATTATTTAACCACTTCACAACTGAGGGGTTTTACCCCTTCGGCATCCGAGCAATTTTCTCCTTTCAGCGCTCCTTACATTCATTCGCCTATAACTTTATCATTACTTATCACAATAAAATGAACTATATCTTGTTTTTTTCACCACCAATTAGGCTTTCTTTAGGTGGGACATTATGCCAAGAATTATTTTCTTCTAAATGTGTTTTAATGGGAAAATAGGAAAACATTTGGAAAAAAAAACATTTTTCAGTTTTCCGCCATTATAGTTTTTAAATAATGCATGCTACTGTAATTAAAATCCATGTAACTTATATGCCCATTTGTCCCAGTTATTACACCGTTTAAATTATGTCCCTATCACAATGTTTGGTGCCAATATTTTATTTGCAAATAAAGGTGCATTTTTTTCAGTTTTGTGTCTATCCCTAATTACAAGTCCATAATTTATAAATTAACAGTGTTATACCTTCTTGATATAAATATTTAAAGATTTCAGTCCTTAAGGTAACTATTTAAGTTTTTTTTTTATTGTAATTTTTTTTAAATTTATTTGATTATAAAAAAAAAAATATTGGTAACAATTGGGGAGTGTGGGAGTTAATGAGTTAAAATGAATAGTGAAAATAATGTATTTGTATGTGAAAATTTTTTTTGGGTGTAGTATTAATTTTTGGCCACAAGATGGCCACATTTTTTGTTCAGGCGTCCTGCAAGCGTCGGAAGGACGCTTGCAGGAAGGGAGGCTGGGAAATTGAGTTATTTCACAATGATCGCGCTGCTTCTCGTGGAAGCATGCCGATCATTGCGGGGGCAGAGATCAACGAACGGGAATGGATTTTCCCGTTCATTGATTTGCAGGCAACGGGTGGCGGCGTGCACGATCACGGGAGTGCGAGTGGGAGCGCGGACAGCGGCTGCAGCGGCGGGGGGTGCGTATATCTTCACTCCGGGCGGGGAACTGAAGTCCAAAGGAGCGTAGATATACTGTACCCGGGTGGCAAAGTGGTTAAAAGGCAACTGAAGCTAAAAAAAAAAATAGATACCTTAGTAGTGGGTAGCCTTTGGAAGGTCTAGTGCAGTGTTTCTCAACATTTTACTGGTATGCATCCTTTTAGAAAGCCTGTGCTTGCCAGGTACACCCTAGCATGGTAAAGATTCTCTCAAGTACCCCTTGAGATGTAGATTTAATAGTAGTACATGGTAGTTGTTTCTTTACAGCCCTTTTAAAATTTTGAGAAGACAGAAGGTGACACTATATGCACCTGTGTCCAAAGGAAGGATTTTAGTGATCTTGTCCAATCTTTACGAGATCTCAGTGTGTGTGGTATTTGAGAGATATCCACGGTGTGCATGTCAGTATACGTGGCAGAGTGGGCAATAAGGGAACTTTGAGCTCTCATTTGATTTTTAATATTGTACATGCATTTACATTTATGACAATAAAGCAGAAATTGCTTAGAATGCAGGAGTCTATTTATATTTTTTTACCATTGGGTAAGATTCAGTGAGTTTTCTTATTTTTCTCCTTGCAGCCTTGAGACAATATCTTGTTAAATATTTTGAGACATTGGGCTCTATTCATAAAACTTCTCATAAAGGACTTATCACTTAATTGATAAAAATAAACTTTCAGTACATTTACAAGAAAAATAATCAAAGTAAAGGTAGCCATACACTGGTCGATTTGCCATCAGATTCGACCAACAGATAGATCCCTCTCTGATCGAATCTGATCAGAGAGGGATCGTATGGCTGCCTTTACTGCAAACAGATTGTGAATCGATTTCAGCCTGAAACCGTTCACAATCTGTAGTGGTGGTGGTGGTGATGGTGGTGATGCTGCTGCTGCCGCCACCGCCGCTCCCCCCCCCCCCCGCATACATTACCTGCTCTACCGGCACGACTCCCCAGGTCTCCGCTGTCTTCTTCTCCGCTCTGGTCTGGTTTCCGGGTCCGGCATGCTTCACTTCCCCCTGTCTGGGGGAAGTTTAAACAGTAGAGCGCCCTCTACTGTTTAAACTTCCTGCCGGGACAGGAAGACGTGAAGCATGCCGGACCCGGAGACCAGACCAGAGCGGAGAAGACAGCGGAGACCTGGGGAGTCGCACCGGCGTTGCAGGTAATGTATTGCAGCTGTATTGCGTCGGTCGTCGGGCACTCGAACGCCGGTAGCGACGCGCTCCTTACCCGCGGGCGATCGACGGCAATTTCCCGCACGAAGCAATCGATCTATTTCGGGACGAAAGATCGAAATTTAGCGTGTAGCGTGAACGATGTGACAGCAGATTCGATTCCAGTGATCGAATCTGCTGTCGATCGGCGGGGAATCGGTCTAGTGTATGGCCAGCTTTAGTTGTTTCTGATTAACTTCATTTCAGTATTACTTTTCTTACCTTAATTATATTATACTAGTTGACCTAAGCCCGTACCCATCAGAAGCACTCCCCTGGACCCATCAGAAGCACACCTCTGGACCCATCAGAAGCACAACCCCATCAGAAGCACTCCCCTGGACCCATCAGAAGCACTCCCCTGGACCCATCAGAAGCACTCCCCTGGACCCATCAGAAGCACTCCCCTGGACCCATCAGAAGCACTCCCCTGGACCCATCAGAAGCACTCCCCTGGACCCATCAGAAGCACTCCCCTGGACCCATCAGAAGCACTCCCCTGGACCCATCAGAAGCACTCCCCTGGACCCATCAGAAGCACTCCCCTGGATCCATCAGAAGCATTCTCCTGGACCCATCAGAAGAATTCTCCTGGACCCATCAGAAGAATTCTCCTGGACCCATCAGAAGAATTCTCCTGGACCCATCAGAAGAATTCTCCTGGACCCATCAGAAGAATTCTCCTGGACCCATCAGAAGAATTCTCCTGGACCCATCAGAAGAATTCTCCTGGACCCATCAGAAGAATTCTCCTGGACCCATCAGAAGCACTCCCCTTGACCCATCAGAAGCACTCCCCTGGACCCAACAGAAGCACACCCCTGGACCCATCAGAAGCACACCCCTGGACCCATCAGAAGCACACCCCTGGACCCATCAGAAGCACTCCCCTGGACCCATCAGAAGCACTCCCCTGGACCCATCAGAAGCACTCCCCTGGACCCATCAGAAGCACTCCCCTGGACCCATCAGAAGCACTCCCCTGGACCCATCAGAAGCACTCCCCTGGACCCATCAGAAGTACCCACCTGGAGCCATCAGAAGCACCACCCTGGACCTATCAGAAGCACCACTCGGGGGTACACATGCCACATGTTGAGAACCTAGGGTTTAGAGGCTTCCCCAGTCCCATCAAGCTCACTGATCCAGCACTGGGTCCCTCAATATCTATTCGACTCAACGCAAGTGGAACCAATTACTGATGTAACAGCCTAACTTTTTTAATCGCCTCAGGTGTAGATTAAAATGGTTTTCATCAAATCCATCTCCAAAAGCTGGATTTGTGGGGCCTAAATCACTGTATCTAAATGCAGTTTTGTGCTGTTTAACCCCCCTTCCTGCATGGGAAAAAACAGCCTCAGTTCATCTCTGTTCTCTTTTGTGCATATTCTTGCCTTCTAAACAAGGCTTGCTATTTTCCTAATGATTTAAAGCTACATATATTTTTTTTCATAACATTGCTACAGGTTGGTAGCTTAGGAATGATCGCTGTACAGACACTCCCAGCCAAGCAGCACATTCTGCTCAATACAGAGAAAGGATGGAGGAGAGATAAGCGAGTGGCACTATGCTGTGGACATTTCCTATGAAGCTCCCACAACGGGCATAATAGATCAGGGGACTATAACCCATCCCATGGGATTACTACAGAGGAGGCCAGCGATGTCAGGTGTCACCTGTACAAACTTTAGATTTTAAGTCTCTGGCCTCCTCAGCAAATCTTCCAGTACAGATCCCTTTTGTCCAATGCCTTTTGTGCCTGCAGCAGGGTGCTGACCCCTTTCCATAGGGCAGCACACACTGATCAATTTGGACCTTAGAGGTATTAATGTACAGCATTTGTGTTATCGCTGCACCCCAAAAGGTGCAGTAATTGAAGTGATTTAGTAATTGAAGTGTCTGAAGAATCCAAACAATCAATAGGAAGTCGGGCAGCAAAATCTGAAAGGTGAAGAGATTAAAGAGAACCCGAGGTGTGTTTAAAGAATGTTTTCTGCATACAGAGGCTGGATCTGCCTATACAGCCCAGCCTCTGTTGCTATCCCAAACCCCACTAAGGTCCCCCTGCACTCTGCAATCCCTCATAAATCAAAGCCGTGCTGTGAGGCTGTGTTTACATCTGTAGTGTCAGTCTCAGCTGCTCCCCCGCCTCCTGCATAGCTCCGGTCCCTGCCCCCGTCCCTTCCCTCCAATCAGCAGGGAGGGAAGGGATGCAGGCGGGGACTGGAGTTCTGCAGGAGGCGGGGAGAGCAGCAGACTGACACTATAGAGATAAACACAGCCAGCTCTGACAAGCTGTTTGTCAGCAGCGTGGCTGTGATTTATGAGGAATTGCAGAGTGCAGGGGGACCTTAGGGGGGTTTGGGATAGAAACAGAGGCTGGGCTGTATAGGCAGATCCAGCCTCTGTATGCAGATAATATTCTTCAAACCTACCTCGGGTTCTCTTTAAAGCTACATACACACACTGATTTAAATACGGACAGGGTGGCCGACAAAAAAAGTCTCGGTGAGACTCTAGCACGTGTATAGGAGCCTTCTCATGTTGTGTAAAGGGAACCTTTCATTATGGTAACACACCACTGCTAGCACATAATTTTCAAAATGAACATGGTTACATAAGCAGAGCTGCAAGTATCACTGTCTTATCCACTCATGGAAAGCATCTATATCCAAACTATAGCCTGATGCTGCCACATTGGAGCAGCTACATAGTGCATGGACAGATCCTGCTCTGAACACTGCTCTCATGAGATGTCATACACAGAGAGCTATGGAGCCAAGGCTGGGAGGAGGGAGCTTGCCAACACTGCATACCAACATGATCAGCAGACAAGCCAGCCCGGGCAGTCTGGTTTCTCCAGCATTTTCTCTCTGCCAGCTGCCCTAACAGTGGGTGGGATCAGGCTCTTTACATTACAGCATAAACATAGGTAAAATTGTTATATGTTTAAAAAACAATACAAAGCAGACTAGGCAGTGTAGATCCTATAAAAAAAATAAAAAAAAGAGCCTGCTTTAAGATTACCGTGAATAGTTCTGCAGGGTGTGTAGACAAGGGGTCTGAATGCAAGCGTTCATCAAGGCTGGTGTAAAATCTTTCACAGGCAGGCAGAGAAGAGTCAGGGTGCTAGTGACAGGAGCGAGGCTGCAGCCTTGACATAGGCCCACTCTGTATCCTGCATGCATTTTAAACCAGAGCAAGACAAATGCTTCATTGTATGTATCCATTTAGCTCAACGCAAATCTTGTTTACCAATGACTCCCTTCAGGAGATTCTTGTTTGCGGCTCACCTAATCTTCTAATAATATTCCCGTTTAGGATTCAAAAGCAAAACAAATATTAACTGAATTAAAAAAAAACAAAAAAAAGAAACCTCCCAAAGTTAAACAATACCAATTTAGATGTGAAACCAGAAATGGAGAAAATCTGGTTAAGCAAATTGTCTTAACTGCACAAATGTTTTCACTGTACCCAGCGCGACTCAGAAACATGGCAAGAACGAAGCAACCAGAGCTACGAGATATGACCAAAGGCATATGCTGGGTACACACTATGAGATTTTATGGTCGATTTACTGTCAGATCGATTATTTCCAACCTGTTCGATTTGCTTTCCGACCGATTTCCGAGCATTTTCCAATCGAATTCCGATAAATTTAATAGGAAACAGATCGGAAAATGCTTGGAAATCGATCGGAAAGCAAATCGAACATGTTGGAAATAATCGATTTGACAGTAAATCGACCAGAAAATCTCATAGTGTGTACCCAGCATTACAGAAAGGGACACTGGCTAACATTTTCTATCAGAACCTTGAATTTAGCTTTGCAATGTAATGACAGAACCACAGTGCCTTACCGTGTCCTGCTTACCTGGGCCACTGATACCAAAACCAGGAAGCAAGGGAAAGCTCTCTCATGTAGACATACAGTAGATGATGGGAAGTTACCGTAAGCCTCATACACATGCTCAACAAAAGACTTTTAAATGCACAATTATCAATCAACTTGAAGAAGTTGGACAACTTTTTGGACAACAGTTGAAATGACTTGAGCTGCGTCTTATCAGTCGTTGGTTGCCTCTTATCAGTGATATTTTTCTTGACAAAAGTTGTCCAACTTCTTGAAGTTGTTTGATAATTGTGCATTTAAAAGACTTTTGTTGCGCGTGTGTATGAGCCTTTAAACTTCAGAATTCTTTATTCAAACAACCCAAAAGAGACAACAAAACCCACTACTGTAATTAGTACTATAGAAGAGTACATATTTACCAAGCATATGGCCGATAGCTTGAACATCAGTAATGTACCATTACCAATATTCTACTATTAGCTTCCATGATGCCTAACCCCAACTCCCCCTCCCCTCTACCTTAACCAACCCCTGCCCATGTCTATCTTTAACCCGTCTATCTACGCATGGTATTAACTCCTCTAATACGTTTAACAATGAACCCTAAACGTAAGCTGATATGCGGAGCTTGGTAAAGAATAGCTGAATTCCAGAACCGATACCTGACCCGCAATAGCAACCCTGTTCATGAGGACATCCTCTGCACTGCCTATGCCAGTGGAATTTATAAAATAGCACCCCTAGAACAATTGTCCATGCACACTTATCATTCAAGATGGACAATGCAAACTGTATGCTGTTTGGAACTGGGCCAATCAAAAGCATCTCCTGCCTATTTGGAATAGCTTAAAGGACAACTGTAGTGAGGGGCATATGGAGGCTGCCATATGTATTTCCTTTTAAGCAATACCAGTGACTATCCTGCTGATCTATTTCTTATACTTTCAACCACAGGCTCTGAACAACTATGCAGCAGATCAGGTGTTTCTGACATTTTTGTCAGATCTGATAAGATTAACTGCATGCTTGTTTCTGGTGTGGGTCAGACACTACTGCAGCCAAATAGATCAGCAGGGCTGCCAGGCAACTGGCATTATTATTTAAAGGGAAAAAAATCAAGTAATAATCAAGCATTAATGCATGCATTCCTAACCCAATTATGGTGCTCTCTACTGTACTCAATATAATAAGTAATGTGTTAATTCAGAAGCATGCAGGCCGAGGTGTGGCAAAGAAAGAGGCTTATGTACAGACCAAGCAATTCTATAATCCTTCCGGGTAGCTGTTCTCACACTAGAAGCCAACAAGAAAATTTGTGGTTACTTTTTAAAGTTTATATCTATAATTATGTAGTTTTGTAGCACATCAGCATATAGCTAGCATGAAAGCTGTAACATTGCTACAAATGCTTTAAAAATGAAATGCACTCAACTTAAAGGAAACCAGTGTTCAAATCCTGTTTGGTAAAGCAAACCTGTAAAAGCATTATAATGGTTGGCATCTTAGGATTGCCACAACTGGATTGAATGTAATTTTTCTTTTGCTCTGCAATTATCCTCTTTTGAGACATACAGAGTGACACTCAAGACTGTGCCCTCCCCTTCCTGCTTCACTAAACTGCTCCGATTGGCCAAAAGGCACCAGCAGTAGTCAGGTGATATTGGTGACAGGCTTAAAGGGCACCAGTATTCAATTTACCTAAACAGCTTTTTCTCCAAAAGGGAGAGATAAAACTGCAGCCAAGAACCTTCAGTGTGGGAAGGGTATCAGTATTGTAAAATGACTGTCTGAAAAAGGAAAACCATTATTATTATTATTATTATTGATTTATAAAATGCCAACATATTTTCATGGTGCTGTATAAAGTAAGGAACAAACAGAGTACCTAATAATACAGACAGACAATGGTGTACACCAAATATAGACACTGGTACAAAATACAGATTTGGTAGCGACAGTGACAAATGTAACACTATGAATAAAATGTATAACAAATTGCAAGACACAAAATGAAAGATAAATTCCAAGACCAAAAAAAGGTGAGAGGGCCATGCTCTTGCAAGCTCACAATATAAAGGATCGTAAACATTTCAAGGGAATCATTAGCCACTCTCACACACACTGATGAAGGCAAATGCAGGGCACAAAGCTATAACCATGCTCTTCCCCATGAGAGGGTGAGTATATATGAATTGTAAACTCTACACACCACAAATGCCAAAACAGATAGCAGCAGGCCTGGACTTACATGTGACAGACCCAACTCTAACTATAAACGCCTGCTTACGTGAACTACAGCAATGGATGAATGACAACTGGCTGAAACTAAATGCAGACAAAACTGAAGTCCTTCTGATTGGAGGGCAGAGCATGATAACAAAACAACTTAACTTGCAGTCTTCACCACTGGGAATAGGAGGCACGGATCTACGCAGCTCTGATCATGTGCGTAGCCTGGGAGTTCTAATTGATGGGGATTTAAACTTCAGAACTCAAATCTCTGCTGTGGTGAAATCATCCTATTTTCACCTGAAGAACATTGCAAAAATCAAGCACCTTATCCCCCCAGAAGATCTGCCAACCTTAGTCCACGCCTTTATCACATCCCGACTGGACTACTGCAATGCTCTATACACTGGCCTTCCAAAAAAGGCCTTGTACCGCCTACAGCTGATACAGAATACTGCTGCCAGACTGCTAACCAACCAACCCCGTCACTGTCACATAACGCCAGTCCTGCATTCCCTTCACTGGCTACCTATAGAATAGAGGGTCCTATTCAAGATCGGCCTACTGACATTTAAATCCCTGAATAATCTAGGCCCTGGATACATGAAAGATATGTTACAGCTGCGTAGCAATCCCCGCATTCTCAGATCCACAGGTTCTAATAATCTAGTCATACCCAGAGTCCACTTGGAAACTTTTGGTCCCAGAGCCTTCTGTCATGCTGCCCCTACGTTTTGGAACTCCTTACCTCAACAGATCAGGACAGCCCCATCCCTGGACGTGTTTAAATCCAGACTGAAAACCCACCTGTTCAGTCTGGCATTTGCAGAAATATAACTTTTGTTGTGTGAATACTTCATCCTACTAATTACTGAATCTGAGAGAGCCTAAGCGCTTTGAGTCCTATGGGAGAAAAGCGCTATAGAAATGTTATTGTATTGTATTATTGTACATCACAGGATGCTATAGAAACAGATGTCCCTGCACCTTAGACTTCCCCCTCCATGAACCAACAAACCCCCGTTGAACCACACCACAAGTGTATTGACTGGCCATGCTGTCCCTTCTCCCTTACCTGTCATAGGTAGCTAAAGATGTCCCTTAGTATTAAAGAGAATCTGTATTGTTAAAATCGCACAAAAGTAAACATACCAGTGCGTTAGGGGACATCTCCTATTCCCCTCTGTCACAATTTCGCCGCTCCCCGCCGCATTAAAAGTGGTTAAAAACAGCTTTAAAAAGTTTGTTTATAAACAAACAAAATGGCCACCAAAACAGGAAGTAGGCTGATGTACAGTATGTCCACACATAGAAAATACATCCATACACAAGCAGGCTGTATACAGCCTTCCTTTTGAATCTCAAGAGATCATTTGTGTGTTTCTTTCCCCCCCTGAGGGGGGAGTGCATAGCAGAACCACAACACTGAAGAACTTGGCAGCCTTCCAGACACAGGCTGACAAGTCTGACAAGGGAAAGATACATTGATTTATTACAGAGACTGTGATAGTACAAAGTGCTGCAGTAAGCCAGAACACATTAGAATAGCTTTTGGAACTTGTAGGATGATAAAAAACAGGATGCCATTTTTGTTACGGAGTCTCTTTAAGTAGCCAGAGATACCCTCAGTATTAAGTAGCTAGAGGTGCCCCTGACTAAAGGGAGATCTTGTCGGTTGAATGCAGAGAGCAGGGTGAGTAACCTCTCATTTACACTCTGCCCGGGACTCTGCATAGGAAAGGAGGGAGGGAGGCACTTGGGGAGGGGAGTGAGCCGCCATTCCATCATCAGGCGCCTATAGGCACGTGCCTACAGTGCCTTATGGTAAATCCGGCCCTGTATAGCAGGCAAGTCTTTATCACTCACTATCTGACCACTCATTTAGTTATGCAGTATTAAGCTTATTTGTGACACACGTTTGCATTAAATTGCATATACAGAGGATGCTGACTAGTAAGTCTACCAGTGAGGCTACATGTTGGATAGCCTTACTGTCTTGTGTGTTGTGTTGGATTTCCAAAACAAAAAGTGTTTTGCCCTGGTGAGATGGTTTGGAATTGAAGACAAGCTCACCATTACATCACAAGACAGTCAGAGCACCACTGCAGATGCCAGGCAGCAATCGGGCGAGGCATGGAGCAGGCCAGGCGCTCATTCCCTGTCTCATTTTCTTCTGCCATTGTGGACCAGGCTTAAGCCTTCTTTTTAAGTAATTATCAATAAACTGACTGCAAAACTCCAGGAGGACAAAACAATCCAGAAAAAAAAAAATCTTCACCTGAAAAGGATTATGACCAGTAACATTGAGTGTACAGACACATTTTAAAAGGGCTTTTTCACAATGTTTGTGTTTGCACACATGTTTGAAAGCACAGGCAGTTTTAAAAAAAAAAAAGCACAGCATGTGATTTCCATAGGAAAACTTTAGCCTTGAGATAGGTACATTCGTATTATTATTCGTATTATTTAAGTCAGAAAACTGTTCTCTGTCCCCTGTACCTCCTCTGTGCCCCCCTGTGCCTCCAATGTCCTTCCTCTGTGTCACCTCTGCCTTCATTGTCCCTCTCTGTGCCATCTCTGCCCCCCACTGCGTCATTTCTGTCCCTGTGCCCTCAGTGTATCCATCTGTGGCACCTCCCCTCTGTACCTCTGCCTTCATTGCGACCCTCTGTACCACCTCTGTTCCCTGCTGTCCCCCTTTGTACCTCCTTCTGCCCCTCTTTATCCAGGGCTGGATCATATGTTTGCTTTAAAATTTGTATGCAGAACTTGGAACTCTCTATATAGTAATAGAGTAACGCAGCAAAATGTCATTTTACTGAGTTTAACATTTTTTCTTAGAATTTTTTTTGAAAATCTAATTTCTTAAAAACTATAAGTTCCATTTAAACATTTTTTTTTAACTTGTTCCCATTTTCATGTCGTTCCTAACAGCGAGTTGTTCGTAAGTCGGGCGTTCAAAATTAAGGGACTAACTATATTGAAGTGGAACTACTGGTATTAGGGACTTGAGGAATTTGGGCCCCATCTTTTTTTTTTTTTTGCCAGGGGTGATGTCATAAATTGCAGTTCCGCAGCATTACAAGAATAGGCTTCCCAGTGAATGGAAGTCTATCAACGGCCTTAAGTATCCCTTGTGCTAGACAGATTAATGCAACAACAGAAATGCACATATGGTTACGGGTTCCTCTGCACAAATACGCATTCAGAAAATGACACCAGTCATAAAGTGTTTGCAATATCTCCACATGAGAAGCATTTAGGAATATTTTCAAAATATGTAGCAGCAGGCCAAGGGGTTATTTGTATAAACAAAGCTGCAATTTAACATAAATAACACATTAAGAAATTTAGAAAGGAATGAAGCATGGCTTAAAAATAAGAAGAGGAAACTATAAAAGTATACCATGCAAACTTATTCCCTCTATTCTTGGAAACGGCAAACAGTCAGCTGCTGGCTATGACACAAGAGTATGTGTAGCCGTAATGTGATTTACTGGATTTTTCCAGCACAGTCGTATTCTATAAACAAGCAGCAGCACAAACAGACAAGACCTATTTAAACTGATGGGAAATTTACCGGACAGGTAAACAGGTAATCCTGAATAAATAAAGACATTAAATACAAATATGTTGTTCAGCACCAAAGGATAGCTCGAAACCCTCTTTTAATGGCAATATCTACATCATTTTCACAATGCTATAAATTCAATTTGTTGACTTGTATAGCAAGTATTTTTTGCTCTTGGCACAATCAGTATAGTCATATAAGTTATCTTTTCGGCCCATTTTACAAGAGGCTGCTCCTCCCATTCATAGGCGGGGTGCTTACTAGCTCTTAAAAGGAAGACCCCCTATGAAGTTACGGCTGTGACAGGTCGCATTTTTTTTGCCACTGGCTAACACCACCACATGTCAAACAATAACGCATGTGGTGTTACCAAACCCTGCCACTCGGCTAAATGAACTCACAGCCAGGGATGTTGTTAAGATCCTAAGAGATCCGGGGCACTTTTGGGCACTTCAGCCAAAAAATGGATGTGGCCATGCACCAGAATGTAGGTGTGGTTATATGTACGGAACTATGATGCGCGGCAGAGGGGAGGAAGAAATTAGAGGAGACAGAGCTTGCGCATGCTCTGTAAGGACCTGCAGACGTCATTTTCAAAGTGTGACTTTCTGTAGGAGTCGTGGTTTCAATAGAATTGAGAGTGGGCATGCCAGGACACAACGGGATTAAGAGAGGGGCCGGTAAGTGTATACTCCTCCTCATATAGATGTTGGTACGCTTAAAACCATACCCAGCTCCCCTGCTAAGTGTCCCTTTAAACATATGGGGCATGCTGGGTGCTGTGGTGCCTCTATGGGGCATGCTGGGTACTGTGTGGCGCTTTGCTGGATGCTGTGGTGCCTTTATGAGGCATGCTGGGTGTTGTGGTGACATGCTGGAAGCTGTGGTGCCTGGAGCCTCCACAGGGAGCAAGCATCATTGTGTGTGTCCTCACTGTACCCCCCCCCCCCCCCCAAAGCAGAATAGCAAAGCAAGAGGAAGTACTCACCTCCTCCATCCACTCTCCAAGTCTGGAGACATACTCCGTAGCAGGCAGCAGAACTCACTTCCAAGTGGCCGGGAGATAACCGCAGCAGCCCAGAATAGATTCGGGGCACGTGCCAATGATCTTTGGGGCTAGCAACGCCCCTGCTCACAGCTAAAAGGTATGTGTGTCTGGCAGCCAGGAGACTGACTGCCTGACAAGCATGCAGTTCAGCCGCCACTGGGAAAAAAGTTTAGCCACCACTGGAAAAATTATGGCACTGTCCAGTGAGGATAGCATTGTTTCTGGTTTCCAATTCAGACCATTAAAAGGTTAAGCATTATTGTTACAAACATTTGAAGTAAAGCCCCTTGCCCACACAAGTTTTTAGCCCAGTTTTGTGGACACGATGCAGTGCAATCCCCAGGGACATCAGAAGTGCATCTGATGTCCCCACCCATGTGTTATGACTCACCGTTGAATGGCAATATATGGTTGCTGACGAATTGCCGCAATTGCATTGCGTTTCCCATTCATTATAATGAATGGGACATTAACCACCCTGGCGTTCTGATTAAATCGCCAGGGTGGCTGCGGGAGGGTTTTTTTTAAATAAAAAAAAAACTATTTCATGCAGCCAACTGAAAGTTGGCTGCATGAAAGCCCACTAGAGGGCGCTCCGGAGGCGATCTTCCGATCGCCTCCGGCGGCAAGAGATAACACGGAAGGCCGCAATGAGCGGCCCTCCGTGTTTCGCTTCCCTCGTCGCCATGGCGACGAGCGGAGTGACGTCATGGACGTCAGCCGACGTCTTGACGTCAGCCGCCTCCGATCCAGCCCTTAGCGCTGGCCGGAACTGTTTGTTCCGGCTACGCTGGGCTCGGGCGGCTGGGGGGACCCTCTTTCGCCGCTGCACGCGGCGGATCGCCGCGCTGCAGCGGCGATCAGGCAGCACACGCGGCTGGCAAAGTGCCGGCTGCGTGTGCTGCTTTTTATTTGGTGCAAATCGGCCCAGCAGGGCCTGAGCGGCAGCCTCTGGCGGTGTTGGACGAGCTGAGCTCGTCCAGACCGCTCAGCAGGTTAAATGCTATTAAAATGCATTACTGATTCTATTCCCTTGAAAAGATCACAGGAGCTTCTGGCGCTCAACTTCTGCCAATATATGTGTACCTGCACTCACTTTACTCACTCCATCAGTTGTCCTCTGCCTACCGACACAGTTCAGATACAGTTCACAGGAAGTAGGCGCTGAGGAACCTGCTCACAGGAAACTGACTCTACAGGTCTAAATGGGAAGGTGCACAGCTATAGGAAAACACTTTGGATAGTGTTGTACAGCAGGAGAGCTTGGCAACACTTCCAGACAGACACTACACCCGAATTAACTACCTGCATAGATGTGCAGAGCTAAAAAAAAAAACAGTCAAATTACATAACTTGCATTCAAAACAGGTAAAGCAAAGGAGGGAGTTCGCTTCAGCATAAATAATATGTGCACAAATTATTCTCTACTAGACCCTTCCACAGCAACAACGGAAGAGGCCTAACCACTAGTTAAAATGTAATTTTTACCTGGTACTCCTAGTCATAAATGGTATACAACCTAGGAGCGCTGTCAACACTTTGGATAGTGTACTGACTAAGGTCTCAACATTTTGACTCCAACAGGAGAAAAGTGTTAACATTATGAGTATTATTTACTAACCAACATACCGGTAATGGTTTTGAGAATTTGCCATGTTTAATTTAGGTTTAGTTGATATTTAATAAATGCAGCCCAGATTTGCTTTATACTCACAAACATGATGGGTGACATGTCAGCTTGCTGTGTTGTATTTGGTGTGAGGCGTTTTAGGGAGTTCAGGACCGGTTCAGAGGACCAAACTTTATTTCAATAGTAGTTGAAAGTGATCATTTGCCATTAGTGCCAGAGATAAAGTAAGCTATGTGCCTGAATTTTGAAGTGAAAAGTGTTATTAGCACAGATTTTCTGGATTATATTTACGTGTTTATAATATTTCCTTTCCTGTAATAAAAATTAAGGTTTTATAGTTGTGAATGGCATTTTATTTTCTACTTGACCAATTTGACACGCCTATGCCCATTAAACTCCCAGAGACCCAATTAACACTATTGATACTGTATCAATTGGGAGGAGGTGAACTATTACAGTTTTCCTCCATTATTAATTTGCTAATGGTGCAACCTAAAAAACGGTCTATATGAGAATCACTTGATACATAGGAGGATAGGGAGGTGTGTAATTTTATTTACTACAGTATAAATTTGTGTGTAGAAACTTTTATCTAGCAAAGTTCAGAGACAGCCATTGCTAATGCCATATACAAGTCATTCAGATCTTTTAGTACTTACAGTATATAACACTTCAGCTTTTAATTCACACATCCTGAACAAGTATGCAGGCAGTGAAATCAGATGTGTACACTAGGTTACTGACTAAGCATGGCATCCACAGAGTTCGCACTGAATACAAAGAGCTAACATAGGAATGGCAGCATCCACACTGTTCTTACAGCAGTTTCCATTATCAATCTGTTTTGACTGGCTATAGCTAATATTTATACACCAGATTCAATAAACTGGTTTATCTGCTTGGCCAAATGCATGAATCAAAACATTACCATGTGTGGTCATGTGGGTTCCTAGTGAAACAATGTTGATTACTGCATCATGCAATAGATTTCTACACATAGAACAGTGTCAAGCAGCTGTTGGAGAAGACACCGGATGCCATTTCTGTGCCTGAAATCCACTATTAGTAGTTCATGTCATGATGATTTGGGCATTCCTTGGTGAAGTGCATCATATCTTTTGAAAACATCCACTCCATTTATGTAGTGACCAGACTGATATTAATAGCCTTGGTGACTGTGAGGGGATGATCGCTGATCACTGTCACCTGACAGTGATATCCTGGCAAAGCATGATTGCTTAACACTATAAAAATCCAGCTAAAAGGCTGGTGTAGATAGGATGTCACATACAAAACACAAGGCAACGGGTGGAATAAATGAGCAGTATATGAATAGGCAGTGTGTTCTTAGATAAGGGCAGAAGGGACAGAGGCTGGGAATCTAAATCCAATGTTAGGGCTGCTGCACACCAGAGCGGTTCTGGAACGTTTTTTAAAACGCTAGCAGGGGGAAAACCGCTTGGCTAATGAACGTGAATGGGCTGTTGCACACCAGAGCGGTTCGTTTTTCCCCTAAATTCGAACTCCTGTCCTACAGCATTTTTTAGATTTCTGAGGAGTTTCTGCCTCAATGTTAAGTATAGGAAAATGGAAAACCGCTCTGAAAAACGTTAAATCAGAGCGGTTTTCCAAGCGTTCTTGTTACAAAAGATGTTCAGTAACAGCTTTACTGTAACAAAATATGACATCTGCTACACAAAAACACTCTAAAAACGCTAGACCACTAGGCAAGTTTAGAAAAGTTCTCTAAACATGCCTAGAATCGCCCTGAAAATCGGCTTCAAAAACCTCTAGCATATTGCGGATCTGATATAGGTTTTTGATGTGCACTGGCCCTTAGACAGTACAATAATGATTGATCATGAAAATTTAGACCACAGGATAGCTAAGCTTTAACCATGGTTGGTCCAAAAGGACAGAGTTTCAAAGACGTAGCACTGCTACCAGTGGCACTGGTAAAGCAAAGCATTCGGGGTTCCTGTCTCAAACACTTTGCACAATACCCTGATTCTGCCACAGGAATATATAGTCTTCTACTTCCTAACCTCAATGCATGAGGCAGTCCAGCCTTTAAGCCTTTTAGCCACTCACTGATGCTTTGGTCCCCCGCTGCAGGTTAGTTTCATTTTCTCCAACTGGGAGTAGGCGGGCCACTGCGCCTGCGCAGCTCTGGCCACGCATATCCTTGTTCAGGTTCCTGTCCGCAATAGCGTCCTATGCCTGCATATCGGTGAGTGGCTGCGTGGACACAGGATGGCTGCAGGGGGCTGGTAGAAGCCCCAGGTAAGTGAAACTTTTTTTTTTAGCTGGCTTAAGTATCCCTTTAACCACTTGATGACCGCAGTGTTAACCCCCCCTAATGACCAGGCCCATTTTTGCAGCACCGGGCTGTGCAGGCTTTTCAGCATACTGCACAGCCCAGCTATGGAGCCCAGCGATCGGACTCATCTCCTTTTTTTTTGTCCCTAAGGGGACATGCCTCCTGAGGTGTCCGATCGCTGTGGTAGTTTTTTTTTTCCCTCAGCCTCTATGAGGCTCTGTCCCCCTCCCTTCCCCCCCTTTCCCTTCTTCCCTCTGTAATCTTTATGGAACAGGACGGCGATCCGTCCTGTTCCGCCTCTCATACGCATCAGCCTTTGAGAGGACGGCGCTTCCTGGCCAATCAGAGGCTGGGGATCGCCGATCTCGTACAACACTGCCGGGGACCGCAGCGCTGTACAGTTGTAAACAAAGGGGATTTCTTTCCCCTTTCGTTTACAAACCGCCTGCTAGCAGCGATCGGCGGCTAGCAGGCTAATCACGGAACTCCGTTCCGTAAAGTGGCAGGGAATGATCGCGCCTGCGCGTGGCCGTTCCCTGGGAAACTGCAGCCCCAGGACTTGACGCCAATCGGCGTTAGGCGGTCCTGGGGCTGCCACGCCCATCGGCGTTCGGCGGTCCCCAGATGGTTAAAGTACACCTGAAACAAGAGGTATATGGAGGCTGCCATATTTATTTCCTTTTAAGCAATACCAAAGATTAGCTGCATGCTTGTTTCTGGTGTAATTCATACACTACTGCAGCTAAATAGACCAGCAGGGCTGCCAGGTAACTTGTATTGCTTAAAAGGAAATACCGTAAATATGACAGCCTCCATATTTAATTTTTTTGCATGTAAGTAGTCCTGCAGGTGCTGGGAAGATCAAAGGCCTCATCTTGTGGATACAGTTAACTGTCCAGAGGTCCTATAGACCATAATGGGTAAAATGGGCATGAAACGCACCTGTTTATTTAAGCGCAGCCATAGGCCGCAACGTCATTAGTGGCTATGGCGGTGCCAGTGGTGAAATTTGGGTGTAGGAGAGAACTGGTAGTGGGGCTCTCTTCTGCCACAGCTCATCTCCACTTACAGCAGCTGTTTGTGGCTCTGCCCCAATTGCACCGACTATGGCTGCGAGCTCTGGCGCAGATCAAAGGATTGAGGGAACAGCTTTATGCAGAAAACCTGATGTGCCCTGGCTTACCAGTAAGAGTGGCTGAATATTACACACTCTACCTGAAACCTCTCTAGAACTTACCAATGTTTTTTTTTATGCTGATTTTCACTTCCTGTCCCTAGGACTTTGGCTTTAATGTGAAAATACCTGCAGTCCTGGGGACAGGAAATGAGCAATGAAGACATGAAAGGGGTTCCAATTTCGTCTTTGAAAAGGGCTTTATTTGTTAAAGTAAGCCGGAATTGAGAGGGCTATTACTGCTGCCAGATTTATCTCCTTTTAAACAGTACCAGTTGCCTGGCAGTCCTGCTGATCTATGTGGCTGCAGCATTACCGTATCTGAATCAAATGCCTGAAACAAGCGTGTGGCTAATCCAATCAGTAATACCTGATCTGCTGCATGCTTGTTCAGAGTCTATGGCTAGAAGTATTAGAGGCTGAGGACTAGCAGGACAGCCAGGCAATTTGCATCCTTTAAAATAATAAAAATAAATAAATACATCAGCCTCCATGCCCCTCTCACTTCCGGAGTGCTTTAATGTTTCATTCGGTTGGGTAGATCCATATCCACTTACTATGGATGGGATTGTGGCCCAGATTGGGTGGGGCAGAGAAAATACACAAAGCAATAATAACTTCAAAACCTAGCCCCTCTGTCACGCTATACAAAACCAATTTCTGGACAGTTAAGGATCAAGTCCTTCCTCCTTGCAATGTAATGTGAAAAGTGATGGGCGTTATCGCATTCTCTGTTTCATAAATATAGTTAATTTCTTTTAGTAGTATTCACACACAGCAGGACTTTACCTAACATTACTACACAGAAATGTGGTTTCAATTTCTGAATGTTTATAATTCTGTCTCTTGAATTTGCAGAGGTCAGCATACCAATCCTACATTACTTGAAGCTAATAGGTACAGTAGGTTTCATTTCACCTTTTATAAAAGTTTCCTATAGGCACAGCAGCATGCCGAGGGACAGAGTGAAAGATCAGTCAATCCTAGATTACCAGAACAGCTAAGGTCACCATTTGGATTAGACATTACATGGGACAAAACCATTAAGATCTGTTAAAGAATAATGCCTTCTTGCTTGATCTTCAATCATTCTATCAAACATTGATTGGTAAAGGCTGTTTGCGTTCAAATCAATGCATGTGTGGGTTTGCCATCTGTGTGTGTGTGTGTGTGTGCGGGGGGTTAGCAGTCAATATAGGGCATATTAGGGTCGCATTGTGCATAGCAGCGCTAGGTCCGAGGTTCAAATCCCAGCCAGTGCACAGAGCTTGTATGTTCTCCCTGTGTCTGCATGGGTTTCCCCTCCATATGGTAGGGACTGTGAACCCTGCTGGATGACAGTTAAGGGACTAAATACTTTGTATAGCACTGCGGAAAATCTTGGCGCTTTATACATTTGGGTGTAGGAGAGAACTGCCACAGCTCATCTCCACTTACAGCAGCTTTTGTAATGTACTGAGCAGTATACAGTTAAAGGCGATACCATATTGCTGGTATCTGATACAGCATTATTATTATTTAGTATTTCTATAGCGCTGACATCTTCTGGAGGAAACCCACGCAGACACAGGGAGGACATACAAACTCCAGGCAGATAGCGTCCAGGCTGGGAGTCAAATCGGGGATCCAGTGTTGCAAAGAGAGAGAGCTAACCACTACGCCACCATGCAGCATCAAGTGTACATGGCGGTATCCAGGTAAATTATCAAAATCATTCACATATAATTGTTTACCTGAATTGAGACCATATTTAATAATGTATGATGACCTTCAGTATCCTGATCTAGGATCAAATTTGTAACAAACTGCAAAAAGATGGAGTTTCTTTGTACTGTAAATATGTCTGTTCTATGCAAGTGCACAGATATCTGGCCATGCGTACATATGCCTAAACGAGAAGCGTGATCAAAAATCTTTCAGCGGTCATTATGTTCTTCGTGGAAGAGGAAATTTACATAACTTATCTGGGCGCCATAAAAACTATCCACTACCAGAAAGAGGAAATACATTCTGCTGAAACCTAAAGGGTTAAACATCAAACTCCAGCTGTCACAACAATCTCCAGCCACATGTAACTGTTGTCATGAAGTACGAATCGTCCTTCTTATTTGAAGCAGAAAGATTCGAGCAATGTCTTCTGTTCATCCCTTCCAAAAAGGTACAAAGACAAACAAAGGGTGGTGTGTACGGAACGGGACAGAGGCGTGAATGGGAACAGAAGGTCGGTATTGCCAAGGTGTACAAATTTCCAGATGCTATGCAGACTCCCACGCCACACAGCGCTGAGATAGTTGTGTGGTAGCCAGAAAAGCCTCCATCTGTAGGATATTTACCCAGGCCCAGATCTCCCACACCTGCAGCAATGGCAGAAGCATCTATAACACACCCATACAGTCTCAATGAAGGGAAAAACAAGTTCGAGGAAATAAACAGCACATAATGGCATGCAGTGCAAAGAGCAAGGGGGGAGAGCAGCAGTTATATTTTAACTGCACTCAAGCAGGTACTGGAATATACAACAGCCTTTAAAGCCCTATAAAAAAACCCAAACTGCATACATTTAGCAAGCCTTCATGGAGGCTGTAGAAGATGAAACACGAATTAAGGAAGGGGGTCATGAATATGAATAGTTACCTTTCAGTGAATCATTTTCTGCTCTCATTATGTCAATCAGGGAGTTTTCCAGTGAATGCATGTCAAATGTTCTAGTGCGATCCTGTGAAAAGGAGAGAATTTCATTTCACGATTAGATGGAATTTTGATAGACATAACGTTACGGATAAGCAAGGCACAGATGCAAACGTACAATTAAGTGAAAGCAAACATGCTAAAGAAGAACTCTACTAAACACTTATTAATAGTAACGCACGTTTGCTTTGGACAGGACCATCTCTCATCAGCAGCAGGCTTCTAGATGTGGTTGCATCAATCAATACAAAACCTTCTATAGTGTAGCAAGTCCTAACAGTGGAAGACTTCCTATCCAAGAGGAACAGCAGGGAGAAAAGGTGGCCATACATTTACCGATTTTGCATCCTGATCAACTGTCCTATTCAATAATTGTATTGAATTGGATGAAAATTGCTGCTGCAACATGTCTGCTCAATGTTTCGATTAATTTCAGTAAAAAATAGTTTGAAATCATTGATCGGACATGTTGGAAAATTTTAGTTGCATGTGCTCAGTGCTAACGCAGTGGTAACAGCATGCAATATTTTGACAAGCGTTCTAAGCGACCCCGCGGCCACCGTCCCTCCCAAGTGTGCAATGCCCCCCCCCCACCATCCTGTAAATTATCACCTGTCCGCTGGTGAGACTTCCAGCTTCCTCTGCCATCGCCTGTATCAGCAGGGACCACGCATGTCTGTATCACATGGCACCAGGCGCATGTGTGATTTTCAATTCTTGAGGGCAGCCAGTATCGCTAGGCCAATATTGATATTGGAAATCAGTCTGCAGTGAATGGGCAGGTAACAGATCTGTCTCTGATCTGTCTTATGGCTGATCTGTCCATACATCGCCTGATGAATGGGCACCTTAATTCTCTGCAATAAGAGGGGTCATCCCGCCTCAGAGAATTGTCACCAGAAAAGGTCTCGCCGTTGATTTATCACCAGCTCCTGCTCTAGTGACAAAACATTTGGACACCGTAGTGACATAGTATTACATTATTTTCAGTACAGTTCCTCTTTAAGAATTCAACGCACATCCTGTCCTGCTGCCATCTGTCACAAGTACAGGAAGTGATGGGGGGGGGGGGGAATCTCCCCACTGGGGATACTGACATACTGCACACCTGACAGAGGCCCTGAGCCTTCTGCAGGCTGTCCAGATCTGACACATTTTACCTGGAGTTTCATTTGACATTTTTAAAATGCAAGGATAAAAGAAGACGTAAATGTAACAGAGGCTTATTGTATCCTCCAGTTTCCTGCCAATATACAGTGGTGTTTGTGTAATGTGTTGATAAATCCCCCCTGGCTGCTCTTCCATTCTGAGTGACAGCAAACTCGTGAAAGCATGCTAGCTCGTGATGTCAATGTAGGTCTCTAAAGAGGAAGCCAATGCTATAACAGACAAGACATTCCTCACTGCCTCAGTGCCGATTCTAAACTCACTGATGATTTGCTGTTTGTGGTGAATCCGTATCAGGCACTTTTATTTTAAGAGAGTCCAAAAAAAAAAAAAAAAATCAAACTTAACAGTCCCAAAAATTTTTTAAATCTTCAAATTAATATTTTATTATTGTTTTTTTTTAAATCTTTGCACAAAAGCATAATGTGGTCAGAAAGAAGTACAGACTACAAAAACACAATTTTTCTCCTAAAGAAGGACAACGATCGCAAAAAGTTGTGAAATTAAAAATGCATACCCGTAAATGTAAATTTGCCCCATTATAAATTACTTGACTCCTCATGGGGAATTCTCATTTACTTCTTTATTTATAAAAGCACTTCCTGAACTGCAGTTGCTCAGTCTATCTGCCAAAACAGTAAGCAAATGAGTAAGTAGACTAGCCAGCATCTTCACATAGATCCTTCCCAAAGAGCGCTTTTGCAAAGAATAAAGGTAATACTGAGAATCCATTAGGATGCTCATGGGGCTGGAGGAAGCCCCAGGTAAGTATAAATAAACAAATCTATGGTACGCTTTAAGGTGAAAACAATCTGCGGACTGAAGTGGTTAATATCTGGGCAATGGCTCCTGATATTTACAGTAACAATACAGCACATGCGTATGTGATAGTGCAGATATGTCTGTTTATTCTGGTGGAAGGAGTATAAAGTTTTTTTTTGCATCAGAGTTATAAAAATCACCTTTATGAAAACAATCCACAGCTCACTACTTTGCCTATTTATGAAGTACAGCCCATTTCCTCTTGACTCTCCCTATGTCTTGGCCTGATGTACAAACACATACAAGTAAATGTACAGATAAGATCTGGGGCCCCAGCTCCATTTATTTTTCTGATTGAATGTCAATGTTATGGCAATTACAATTTACTAATTCCCTTTAAGATATGTATAACTTTAGAGCAGGGGCGTAGCAATAGCCATAGCAGTTGCTAGGCGGTACTTGATGTATTCACCATTAACTTTCTTTCAGTCATAAGTTCCTCCACCTTATGACTGTCTCAGTGCCCATTGACTATATGCAATGTAGATCATGAGAATGTAAACTTCTCAATTAACAGGTAGGGGAAGGTGGCCTTCGTCAAGAATGCCTACATCCGATGGCCCTATGAAAGTTTTGCTATGGGACCCCATGATCTCTAGCTACACCACTGCTCTAGAGCAAGGTGTATCATGCAATCTGCCTCTTCACATGTAAGAATGTTTTTAAGTTATAAATTAAGTCAATGTTCGCCCATTGTAAAATCTTTCCTCACCCCAATTTACATTCTAAAATGTATCACAGGTGGCAATATCTTAGCTCCATGAAGCCCCTACAATCAGCACAAATAAAAATTCCATCATGATTGGTTAGTACTACAAAAATTAAGATTTGTGCCGCTTTCATTTTGAAGATAATAGCACTTATTTCCAAAACAATACCATTACCCAGCCCCAATACAACCTACAGACATGAAAATAGTATGGGTGGGTAGTGCTGCGCATGTGCTCATTTGTGCTGCAAAAGTCATCTTATATAGTTTTTGAGATCTCCACAATTTTCTAAAGTTCAGAAGTTCACTCAATCCCCCTACAACATCACAAAGGCTGAGTGAACCTGAGTGACCTTTTGCCCTTTATAAGAATGTGAATATCTCAAAAACTAAAAACAGAAAGATGATTTTTTTTTCAGCACAAATGAGCACATGCCCAGCACTACCCACCCATACCAGTTTCATGTCTGTAGGTTGTTGTATGGGGGCTGAGTGATGATATTGTTTTGGAACTAAGAAGTGCTATTATCGTCAAAATGAAAGCAGCACAAATGAGCACAAACGTAGCACTAACCAATCATGATGGCATTTTTATTTATGATGATTGTAGTGGGGAGGGGGGGCAGCTTCACAGAGCCCAACATCTTTACTGCTGGCAAGTGAATCATTGCTGAAGGTTTGTTTACTGCGTGCTCCAAGGCCAGCAATTCTAATGCCTGGTCTCCCACAATGTTCTGGGAGGACAATGTCACATAGCTAAACTGCCTAGGCCAGGCATGGGCAAACTTGGCCCTCCAGCTGTTGCGGAACTACAAGTTCCACAATGCATTGCAGGAGTCTGACAGCCACAGTCATGACTCATAAAGGCAAAGGCATTGTGGGACTTGTAGTTCCGTAACAGCTGGAGGGCCAAGTTTGCCCATGCCTGGCCTAGGCTAAACATCACTGGGAGGCAGGGATACATACAAATATGCAGCTGTATATTAGTATAGGAAGCAGGGCTTTGAGGAGTTGAAGCAATTTTTGGTTACCTGGAGTCGGAGGTTTCATAAACTGAGGAGTTGGATGATTTTTGTACCGACTCCACAGCCCTGATAGGAAGCATTCCCGATGTTGAAACCAGGATGATTATAGTAAAAGAGGGTATCCTTAATCATTTACTACATTCTACAATGTCACTGGGATTCATTAAATGGTTTTAAATGTAGGAAATTGATGGGATGGCACTAGATAAAAGATACTTAAAGCATGTGTCTTTTTTTTTACTGCATCATTATTGGTATCGTGCTTTTCAATACTTCTGATCTTTGTTGTTGCCTTTCTGTGTTAGTTTTAGGGTGTGTACACACATCCAATTTGAATGGCTGGACTACGCCCTTGCAGAGCAGTCTGACAGCCACGACTACCCTTCAGCAGCATTTGTGACACCATACAGATCACGCTTGACATGGGTCGGTGTTACTCCGGTGCAGAAATCCATGAAATGTCACAGCTGAGCCTCAGTCCTCTTTCAGTCGGACAACTAAACTATGCGCTTGTTCGGCAGTTTAGGCACTGGTCACACTCCAATCTGCAAAAAAGTTAGAGTTTTTCTGCAGGTAAATCTGCAATGTTGGGCAACAGCCAGTTGAGAGCAGCTGACTGTCGGCAATAGGGAATTCCACACGTTGTGGAAAGAGCAACAGTGCCAGTATTTTTTTTTTTTCATGCTGTAGGAAAACATTACCTCCTCTTCCCTGCAATTGTCCACAGGGAAGCATTATGTGCATTTTCAAATAGCAAAAAAAAAAAAAAAAAAGGCATGCAATGCTTGGCAGGTGTGACCCCTGCCTAAACCTCCTGTCTGCACGGGGCACCTTTCAGCTGCAACCTAATGCAGCCAAATGGCAGCATTTGACACATAGGGGCTGATTTATCACAGCTACCACGCACATGCAGTGCAGGTTCATACTAGCGAGCGAACGCTACGCGCGGTTCTGTCAGCATAGCAAGCGATCTTCACTTACGCATGATTCTTCCGACTGCTGCGCAATGTGCTGGTAGTGCGACCACGTTATTTCACTAACGTGGCCACTGCTAGGTTAATTAGCAGCCACACTACTGAAGTATCGCAGGCGTGGTAGTCAGGAGGACTGTGTGTAAATGAAGAGCGCACACTACGCTGACAGGATTGGGTGTAGCGCGGATGCACTCGCTAGTATTAACCTGTGCTGCATGTGCGTGGAGGTTGTGATAAATCAGTCCCATGGGTGTGGTTATCCAGTAGCAAATAAAAAACAGCAACAAAAAAAACCCACACAGGTTGCACTCAGATTTTACTCAATGCAACATACATGTCTCAGTGGTTACCAACGCTAGCAAGTGCATGGGCACAACAGACAGGCCTCCCATGTGAAAAAGGTCTTATGGGTGTGCCTCACTGGAGGTATGATGAAGATGTGATGGGGACACCTTTTGTTCAAATGTGTGTATTGAGTGGATTGTAATAGTGCTTTAACTGTCCAGTATTTCAAAGAACATTAAAAAATAAATCTTTATCTTGAAAGCAACAGTCCTATTACCACTGCTCTCTTGTGTAACCACCCCTGTCCATAGAATCAAGCAGTGGTACAATGTCATTTGCAGCTTGCTGATGCTTCAATAAACCTGCATTGTTTATTTCAAGGTGTGCTGACCTTTCTGGCTTGCTTCTAAGTATATGTACACAAACATGAGATCATTGTCTAATTGAACTAAAAGTGGACACATTTAGCGCCATCTCATATCTACATGAACCCGATTTCATAGAATATGCAGCTAGGTTGCTGGTAATGTATTTTTATGCTACACCTTATATACTGTATAAATGAAAATGTGTGTGTGGCAGTATTGTACATTCTGTCAAGTGGGGAACGCGTAGACACAAAAGCCACACAACAGTCTTATTGTTTTCATAATGTTCAAAAATCGCGTTCATGCATACCTCTGAAAGGCTTGTGTTATATAAACTGAGCAGAAGGCAAATAGTACATAGCCAGTGATTATATTCAATGGATATGACATAAGTTATAAAAGCAGACAAACGGGAAGTGAAAGGAAACAAATAGTGAGAGGAATACGAAAGGCTGCCATCTTTTATTATTTATTTTTTAAATGTCAACTACCAAAAACTTGCAAAATTTGAGCATTACTGCCCCCCCCCCACCCCCACATGGGTAATCCATCTGACAATAAAAGCAGTGGGATGTTCTATGAATTAACCAAAGTCTCACACAGCATAACAATTGTTACTAGGGTGGTCAGTCGGAACAGATTATTTTTCTTTCCTAAAGATCCATCTAGATGCTTTCAATATTGCTTTGGTCAGCCAGCTTTTTTTTAGGTCTCCCAGGATCTTGCAAGTTCCAAATTATATAATACAGGTTCCATCTTCACAGCTGACTGCAGAAGAATAGCCAATGCATGGCACTTTCTTGGTCATAATATTTCTAAAACAAAATCAGGACGAAGGTTTTTACCTTTTAGGAGTAATGAGCAAAATATCCTCTTAACGTGCACATTTCCACTGACCCAGGCAGGGGATTATATCCAACCAATGAACATCTCTGTGGGTTAACTAACAAGCTGGGTTTTGCTGGCTTCATTTCAAAGCTATGGAAATTTGCACATTAAGGCCCCTTCCACACAGAGTCTGTTGCCTTGAGTCGCAGCAGACAATATCATTGCATTGCTACTCAATGATATTGCTATGGGGCATAGATAACAGGCCAGCACATGGCCTGTTATCTGAGTAACGCATGTGACAGTAGCAGTGAGGCATACTTTCATTGTACTGTATGCCTCACCGCAGAGGTAACACACGGTGCATCTTTTCGGCTAGGTCATCGCAATGCAACTGACTTGGGTGAAAGGCCCCGACAGCTTTGTTTTTACTTAGTACTACTCCTTGGAAGCTTAAACAAATTTAATTTAGGATAGGATTTCTGAGCTTATGGTGAGGCCTTTAATGAAATTATAGTTCTGCAGGTAAAACAGACCTCTGGTTTTGGTGTTAAGAGGTTGGAACTTAGATTTTCAGTGTCCCAGTAAGTGTGTCACTAAAACAGAAAATGTAATCTGGTGAAATCTCTGCAATATAGGCTGCAATAGAGGAGCACTGTGAGAATGAGTATAACACCTGCAGGAGTTTATTCTATCTCTGTGCTGCCATTAGAAAGAATTCCATTACTTCCTATTCTAATAACAGGGTAACCATGAGAACTAAAGATTTCTCAGTGCCCATACCGCCCTTATACACGGCCACAGGCACCAGGGGCTGAGCAATCCAAACAGCCAGGTTTTTTTTTTTTACATACCTGACACCACTTTGTCTTGGCTGCTGGGTCTCCTTTACAGTAGAAAATAGAGGAGCATTTCAGGTAAGTGAGCTTAGTAAGGAGCAGCTATTCTTTCATGAACCAGTAGAGACGGGAGGCATGATACATTGAAACATTTCAGCACCCACTATTTTTGCAAAAACAAAACGGTTTCATTAAAACTGCAATAAAGGTATGAATTAGGACTCCTTTTCACAGATTCGCATGGGTCCACATCTTTTGAAATGAAATAAATAAATACTGCTCAGGAATAGAGATTAATGGTTTAGAGTTGGATTTATGGTGACATGCCATCAAGGGCATGAAAGCTTGCTGCTTGTAAAAAAATAAATATTTTTTTGTTTCCACCTGTGAGACCAGACACCTCCCATGCTAGCCTTAACTTGTTACGACTACAGGATGATTTCATTAATCTACTGAAGCAAGCACTATATGTATGAGAAAATGCCTCATAGGTAAATTAGGACATCTTGTTGCTAATCTAAATACAGGTTTTGAATAAATGTAATACAAAAAAATATTCTGTGATCGCTTTGGGTGACAGCTTTAGGGCTTACTTGGCTCTCTGTGGAACAGTCCAGCTAGGCATCTAGGACTAGGAAAGGGGTAGGGAGAATACAAGTTCCACTAAAGCTTACAGAAGGAAGTTCAGCAACAATTGGTCAAATATTATCCAACTCAATGCATGTCACCAAAAACAATCATGGTCATTTCAATCTGGGTGCAGAAATACAGTGATAGCAATACTCAAACAAAAATTATGTCCTGCCGTGTGCATTAAATCACGGAGTTTAGTGACCCTATAGTGAGAGATATGAATACTGCCATATAGATTTCTTTTTAAACAGTGTCTATTGCCTGGCTGTGCTGATCATTTTTCTGGCTGAAACAAGGATACACACAGTGTGCTCATACTGTAGTCAGAGCACTTGATCTGCATACTTGAAAGTATAAAAGGCAAAGGATCAACGCAACTTCCAATTTATATTGTTTAAAAGTAAATAAATATGGCAGTCTCCATGCCTCTCTCGCTACAGGGTTCCTTTAACCAAGTCAGTTTAGGCTAGCACTGGGAGATATTTATTTAGTCTGGCTACTAAGATGGCTTTAAGGAGGTTGAGGTCAAAATGTAATGAGATTGGGTGGAGGTTTTTGTCATTGGTCTGGCCTCTGGCTGGATTAGGTATAGGTACGATTAGGTATGATTTTGGATTCCATGAATTCAGGTGCGGGTTGATGGGTAATAAGCATGTAATTAAAGCATTTGGTCAGATAGGGCCGTAAGAGTATGATAACATTTTATTATATAAGGCTGAGAAGCCATCAGGCCCTGGGGCTTTGTTTATTTTTTAGGTTTTTTTTTTTCATGCATTTAGTGACTTTTGTGTCAGTTATGGCACTATTTAGTACAGCCAGTGAATCAGTTGGAAGTTCAGGAAGGTTCAGGGGCCTCAGGAAATCTACCAGTACAGATTCGGATGTTGCACCACCAGAAGTATAAAGTCGGTACAGAAATCTTCCAACTCCTCAGTTTATGAAACCTCCGACTCCTTAGTACAGGGGTCAGGAACCTTTTTGTCTGGGAGAGACATAAACGCCACGTTTTAAAATGTTATCCCGTGAGAGCCATACAATATGTTTCAAACTGGGACAGGAGGGCTCACGTCCCTGTTGCCATGGAGATGTGTATACAGTTGATCCGCCGGGCAGCGGAAGTGTCAGACATCTTCAGCTTCTCTTGGCTTTTAGCAACGTCAGCAATTTCCCTGAGAGCAAGACAAGAGGAATACAGACTAACAGTTTGTACGACTAGCTAGCCGATTTGGGGGTTGATTCACTTTGTAGGATGAGATTCCGGTACTTTGATTGGCCCAATAGGCTGTCTGTCACTTGACAGGCAGCCTATTGGGCCAAAGTGCAGGGAGCTCGTCCTACAAAGTCACTGGACCTGACAGGGTCAAGAGTGGGACAATTTGAGCAGCCGTTCGTTTTGGTGTAGGGAGAGTTTGTTAGTAGTGCATGCTAAAGCAGTAGGGTGCCTCCTTTGAACATTTTATTTGTGCTGCCACACTGCGCTGCACTGCTTGAGCAGTGTAGCTTAGTGAATCAACCCCTGCTGATTGCCGATTTGTATGTGAGCCAGATGTAGCCATCAAAAGAGCCACATCTGGCTCCTGAGCCATAGGTTCCCAACCCCTGCCTTAGTATAATACTTACCAGGGCTGTGGATTTTGTACAAAAATCATCCGACTGACTCCCGACTCCTCAGTTTACGAAACCTGCAACCCCAGGTACCCAAAATTGCTCCGACTCCACAGCCCTAGTATAAAAGGGAAGTATAGGATTGTAAGAAGGCTTGGTGGTCTTTGTCAGGGTGGCTAACTACCTCACCTGATCCTGTGCAGATTTGGAAAGCTGCACTTTCCTTAGCGCATAGTCTACGGGCTAACCAAGTATCCGGCTTATTTGCCTTCTTGTAATACTTGCCGCCTGTCAAGCTTTCTCTACTTGCCGGGCTAAAAGAAGGTAAAACTGGAGATTGATGTCAGATTTGTCTAGCAATATAGCGTGATGGGGCCTGATGCTTTAAAATGGTCAGTCTATGAATCCTGTACGTCATTTCATTAGATTTTTGGTCCAGTCTCTCTTCTGTTTGGCTGATAGTTGGACTATTTTACCTCTGAAGATGCCCTGTGGGCTAGCCAGTGGGTCTGCTTTGTTTTATAGTTTAAAAGACAGTGTGTACTTTTAAAATGGCAACCATGACAGAATGATGCAATGTTATTAATAAAAGCTATATAACTGAAAAATTTTTTATATGGGACTCATTTCTACTAATGTTCTATTCCTTATCCGTACTACACATGCAATTCCTTATATCATTCAACTTTTTTTTCCACTTCAGGTTTGCTTTAGGCCTTTTTTCACAGTAGGACGTTGCGTTTTGATGCGACGTTAAAGTCGCAACGCAAATTAAAAGCAATGCCCCAAAAAAGTCGCAACGCAACTTAATTCTCCCGTTATGGTCGCATACAGTAGAGCACACAGGCAATGAAAAGTATGTTTCCAAGTCATTACTGAGCATGTGCAAACAGTACAACACAGCTAATAACGTGTATAACGCACTGCATGCAGTACTTTCACTTAACGTGCAGCGTTAGTCACCAACACACCGTATGCATTGTGAATGGGGAATTGATTTTTCATTGCAGGGAGTTATTCTGCGTTACCTGTTTTAACGTGTGGTGTTCTGACAATGCTAGCTGCACACAGAGGCTGGGTCTGCCTATACAGCCCAGCCTCTGTTGCTATCCCAATCCCCCCTATGCCCCCCCCCCCCTGCGCTCTGCTATCCCCCATATATCAGAGCCGCGCTGTCGACACACAGCATGTCGCAGCGGGCTGTGTTTACCTCTATAGTGTCAAGTCTGCTGCTCCCTGCGTCTCCTGCATAGCTCCGGTCCCGCCCATGTCCCTTCCCTCCCCGCTGATTGGAGGGAAGGGACGCGGGCGGGAACTGGAGCTATGCAGGAGGTGGAGGGAGCAGCAGACTGACAGTACAGATGTAAACACAGCCCGCACAGCGTGGCTGTGATTTATGGGGGATAGCAGAGCGCAAGGGGAAGTTAGGGGGGATCTGGATAGCAACAGAGGCTGGGCTGTATAGGCAGACCCAGCCTCTGTGTGTAGATAGCATTGTAAGAACCCCGCCTCAGGATTCTCTTTAAATGATCGACAGGTTAGTGACAATCTGCTTGTTGCTAGCTGGCTTTATGTGAGGTTGTCAGTCAGCCTCGTAGCATCTCCGTCTCAATTCCAGGCTCCCCCGCTGCTCCCTGCCTCTGTTAGCTTCCACCAATAGGAAGCCAAGCCACAACCCAAGCTAACAGAGGCGGGGAGCAGCGGGGGGAGCCTGGAATCGAGTCAGAGATGCAACAAGGCTGACTGACAGCCTCACATAAATATATAGCTAGCTAGCGACAAGCAGATTGTCGCTAGCCTGGCGATCTTTTAAGGAGGTGCAGCGTGGCGCAGGGGGGGCTGGCAGCAGCAGTACAATGACCCAGAGGCATGTCATTGCACACACGACATGCCTCTGGGTCCTATTAGGATTATAATATGCCACCTCGGGTTCTCTTTAAGCGTATGGTTTGCTATATAAAAATTGCAGTTCTTTTTAATCCATGCATACCCTCGATATTTCTTTTCTTTTCCATCCATGTCTATCTTCAAGATTTCCTTTTTTCCTTTAACCAGTTCACCCCCAAGGGTTTTTATCCTAACGGACCAGAGCAATTTTCAGTTGTCAGTGCTCCTCCCTTTTATTCCCTAATAACTTTATTACTACTTATCACAAGAAAATGATCTATACCTCGTTTTTTTCGCCACCAATTAGGCTTTCTGTGGATAGTACATTTTGCTAAGAATTTTTTTATTCTAAATGCATTTTAATGAGAAAAAACAGAAACAAAAAAAGAAAAAAATCATTTCTCAGTTTTCAGCCATTATAGTTTTAAAATTAAACATTCTCCTGTGGATAAAACAAACACGTTTTATTTGCCCAGTGGTCCCGATTATTAAACCGTTTAAATTTTGTCCCTATCACAATGTATGGCAACAGTATATTATTTTGAAATACAAGTGTTATTTTTCTGTTCTGGCCATAATTACAAGCCCCTATGTAATAAATTAAAATTAATTTTCCCCCATAAAATATAGAATAAAAAAAGCTGAGTCCCTAAGGCAACTATTTTTTTTTTTTGAAGCTGTTTTTTTTTTTTACAAGTGTTTTATTTGGGGGGCGGGGGGGGGGGGGGGGGGGGCGGGGGGGGGGTGTTGGAAGTGTAATTTTATTAATGTGTATATACTTGAAAATGTATGTATTTTGTAGGTGTAATATACTTTTTGACCACAAGATGGCACTAGTGAACACTCGTTATAGGAAGTGTTCATTTTTTATTTTTTTTTTACAAACTATTTAATTGTTACATTTCCTGTTTTTGTGAATGGACGTAGCCGCTGTTCGCGGTCACGTCCATTCACTCCAGGCACTGCGATTGGGTAGAGGACCGTTCGGTCTTCTTCCCCAATCACCAAGCACGGGATCCCGACGGTAGCGGCGCGCACACGGCGGTAGCAGCGGGAATGCGCGACGTATTAAAACGTCATGTTGCCGTTAATAGCGATAAGCATGACGTTTTAGTACGATAGGATGTCGGTAAATGGTTAATTTCATTTCAGATAATGATTAGAAGTTTTAACCAGATTATTTCATAATATTGTTAATTATACATCACATGTTAAAGACATCACACCCAGATACTGACAGTGCTGACTAATCACTTCTTTTGGTGAGCAATCCATGCTTGTCTGTAGACTGCTGCACTGACTTTTTAGTACAAGCTATGTAGTACAAGCAATGTAAAAGCTCTTTGGGGGAGAGGTGGCATGTACTGTAATCACCTCCTGTGTTATATTAAGGAATACCTAGACAGCTCATGGTGACCCAGAATGACTAGGAAAGTATGAGGGCAAAAAAACAAACAGCCCTGTATTAAAAAGCAATACTAAATGTAACTCTGCCCTCTTTAAACAGAAGGTATTTGAGATCATTCAGCATGTTGGATTGGTGTGGATATCTAAAAACTTCAACCTTAAAGGATACCCGAAGTGACATGTGACATGATGAGATAGACATTTGTTTGTACAGTGCCTAGCACACAAATAACTATGCTGTGTTCCTTTTTTTCCTTTCTCTGCCTGAAAGAGTTAAATATCAGGTATGTAAGTGGCTGACTCAGTCCTGACTCAGACAGGAAGTGACTACGGTGTGACCCTCACTGATAAGAAATTCCTGTTTTTTTTACCTCTTTCTTGCTCTCAGAAGCCATTTTCTGCTAGGAAAGTGTTTTATAGTTGGAATTTCTTATCAGTGAGGGTTACACTGAAGTCACTTCCTGTCTGAGTCAGGACGGAGTCAGCCACTTGTATACCTGATATTTAACTCTTTCAGGCAGAGGAAAAAAAAAAAAAACCGAACACTGTAGAGTTATTAGTGTGCTAGGCACTGTACATACACGTCTATCTCATGTCACATGTCAGTTCGGGTATCCTTTAAAGGGAACCTGAAGTGAGAAGAATATGGAGTCTGCCATATTTAAAGCCTTATAAACAATACAAGTTGCCTGGCAACCCAGGTGGTCTATTTGGCTGCAGTAGTTTCTAATTCACACTATAAACAAGCACGGAGCTAATCTTGTCCGATCTGACAATGGCCTCAATTGCACAGACAACTCACTGGCCTGCAGGCTAGCAGCCCATTCTGCCACTGAGGACAGCAGAGGGACGATGCATGGCCCACAATAGAGTGCGAGGAGCGAGGGAGAGAACAACGGCATTGGCTGTATTAGAGTAAGATGCTCCGGTATCCTGGATCTATCACCAACGTATTAGGGCTGACACACACACACACACACACACACACACACACACACACACACACTAAATTCTCATGTAAAGGCAGTCTTGAGCAATTTTAATCTAAAGTGTGTGCAGTGGCGGCTCCAGCTTCAGATTTTTGGGGGGCTCAAAGGGGGCACGAGGGGCTTGGGGGGGGGGAATTTAAAAATTGGGCGTGGTCATGATGTCATGTGGGCGGGGCTAACTGTAATGTAGTTGTACCAGCTAACGTAGTTACATGGGAAAAAAAATGAAGTAAACGCACATAATGACAGGTAGCCTTTCACCAGTAAATGCACATAAGAATCAGCTTTTCAGCAGTTAATGCACGTAATGACAGACTGCGTTTCTGCAGTAAATGCACATAAGAGCCTGCTTTTCACCAGTTAATGCATGTAATGACAGACAGTTTCCCCATTAAATGCACATAAGAGACAGCTTTTCACCAGTTAATTCACATAATGATAGACTGCGTTTCCGCAGTAAATGCACATAAGGGACAGCTTTTCACCAGTTAATGCACATAATGACAGACTGCGTTTCCGCAGTAAATGCACATAAGGGACAACTTTTCACCAGTTCATGCACATAATGACAGACAGCATTTCCCCAGTAAATGCACATAAGAGACAGCTTTTCACCAGTTAATGCACATGACAGACAGCCTTTCACCAGTTAATGCCCATAAGAGACAGCCTTTCACCAGTAAATGCCCATAAGAGACAGCTTTTCACCAGTTAATGCACATGACAGACAGCCTTTCACCAGTTAATGCCCATAAGAGACAGCCTTTCACCAGTTAATGCCCATAAGAGACAGCCTTTCACCAGTTAATGCCCATAAGAGACAGCCTTTTACCAGTTAATGCCCATAAGAGACAGCCTTTCACCAGTAAATGCACATAAGAGACAGCTTTTCACCAGCTAACGCACGTAATGACAGACAGCCTTTCACCAGTAAATGCACATAAGTGACAGCGTTACCCCAGTAAATGTACATAAGTGACAGCGTTACCCCAGTATAAGTGACAGCGTTACCCCAGTATAAGTGACAGCGTTACCCCAGTATAAGTGACAGCGTTACCCCAGTATAAGTGACAGCGTTACCCCAGTATAAGTGACAGCGTTACCCCAGTATAAGTGACAGCGTTACCCCAGTATAAGTGACAGCGTTACCCCAGTATAAGTGACAGCGTTACCCCAGTATAAGTGACAGCGTTACCCCAGTATAAGTGACAGCGTTACCCCAGTATAAGTGACAGCGTTACCCCAGTATAAGTGACAGCGTTACCCCAGTATAAGTGACAGCGTTACCCCAGTATAAGTGACAGCGTTACCCCAGTATAAGTGACAGCGTTACCCCAGTATAAGTGACAGCGTTACCCCAGTATAAGTGACAGCGTTACCCCAGTATAAGTGACAGCGTTACCCCAGTATAAGTGACAGCGTTACCCCAGTATAAGTGACAGCGTTACCCCAGTATAAGTGACAGCGTTACCCCAGTATAAGTGACAGCGTTACCCCAGTATAAGTGACAGCGTTACCCCAGTATAAGTGACAGCGTTACCCCAGTATAAGTGACAGCGTTACCCCAGTATAAGTGACAGCGTTACCCCAGTATAAGTGACAGCGTTACCCCAGTATAAGTGACAGCGTTACCCCAGTATAAGTGACAGCGTTACCCCAGTATAAGTGACAGCGTTACCCCAGTATAAGTGACAGCGTTACCCCAGTATAAGTGACAGCGTTACCCCAGTATAAGTGACAGCGTTACCCCAGTATAAGTGACAGCGTTACCCCAGTATAAGTGACAGCGTTACCCCAGTATAAGTGACAGCGTTACCCCAGTATAAGTGACAGCGTTACCCCAGTATAAGTGACAGCGTTACCCCAGTATAAGTGACAGCGTTACCCCAGTATAAGTGACAGCGTTACCCCAGTATAAGTGACAGCGTTTCCCCAGTATAAGTGACAGCGTTTCCCCAGTATAAGTGACAGCGTTACCCCAGTATAAGTGACAGCGTTACCCCAGTATAAGTGACAGCGTTACCCCAGTATAAGTGACAGCGTTACCCCAGTATAAGTGACAGCGTTACCCCAGTATAAGTGACAGCGTTACCCCAGTATAAGTGACAGCGTTACCCCAGTATAAGTGACAGCGTTACCCCAGTATAAGTGACAGCGTTACCCCAGTATAAGTGACAGCGTTACCCCAGTATAAGTGACAGCGTTACCCCAGTATAAGTGACAGCGTTACCCCAGTATAAGTGACAGCGTTACCCCAGTATAAGTGACAGCGTTACCCCAGTAAATGCACATAAGTGACAGCGTTACCCCAGTATAAGTGACAGCGTTACCCCAGTAAATGCACATAAGTGACAGCGTTACCCCAGTAAATGCACATAATGTTATACCTGGTCAGGAGGGTGGGGGACTATTTGCAGAGGCTGGGGAGGGGGGCCCCATCATGCCCTCACCTCAGTGGACCCCCCTCCTTTTATGCGCAGCGCCAAGCGGGAGATACAGCTAGCTATAGTCTCCGGGAGTCCGGGCTGCAGCAGACACTAGAGCTTCAGCCGACTGGTCCACTTCTGTCTCCTCCTCAGCAATGCCGCTCTGCACGCACTGAATCAGGAAGTAGTGCGAGCGGTATTGCTGAGAAGGAGACAGGAGTGGACCAGGCGGCTGAAGCTCTAGTGTCTGCTGCAGCCCGGACTCCCGGAGACTATAGCTAGCTGTATCTCCCGCTCGGCGCCGCGCATAAAAGGACCCCTCTTTTTATGATTCCCTGAGGTGAGGGAATGATAAGTCTCTCGCCCCACGCTAGAGCCGGTGTTGGAACACCGGCCCTTGATTCAGGGGGGCTTTCTGAGGGGCTTACAGTTTCTCAGCTGGGGCTTCAGCCCCGGCAAGCCCCAGTGTAGCGCCGCCACTGAGTGTGTGCTAACTAGCTTGCCATCTGACCTTTTTAGTAAGAAAAGGAGCAGATGACTAGAGAAAGTAGCAGTCGGGCTACTCACCAGGCCCTAAAACACTCATCTAGGTTGCCATGTAGATGAGCTGGCTCTGCTGACAACTAATTGAATTACTAGATTAATATTATGTAATGTCTGACTATACGTAGAGCCACATCCCATACAACCAAATGACAAACTGGTATCTCGGTAACAGCGTTTCTAAATTAAGGGCTTCCTGTCGAACAGAATTATCTTTTATAAACCACACGGATAGATAAAGCTGTATTAACATAAAATAAAACCTCTTTATTCAGGTACTATGGTAACAATCTTAAATATCAACTTCGTGAAATACACAGATTTTCAGTTCTTATTTCAGTTCAATCAGCAAGTATCTTGCTGAAAAAAAACATCCGACGCACATTTGGCAATGTCAAGGTCACCTAGGAGGACTACAATAAGCCAGCATTTCTCATGGGGGGGGGGGCGGCATTTCCATATAAAAATATATACTTAAGTAGAGAGAATGCCACCCGCACATGGAGTGATATCACTGTTGGATAGCTTTTGTACTCACAAAAAAAAGTCTTCCTTTCTGAATTGGGTCCTGCATAGTTAGTAGTGATGAACACAATGGAAACTAAAAAGGAGTGAGTAACACTAACCTCCTATTAACCTCCCTGGCGTTCTGGGTAATGCGTACATAAGTACGCATTACCCATTTTACGCATTACCCATTTTGTTAAATATTTTTTTCCTGCATGCTGTAGCTAGTGGATTGCTAGCTACAGCAGTACGCCATGCCCTACGCTTCCGCATCCACCCACCCAATCCCCGCCGGCCATACTTACGCGTCCGCGATAAGCGTGACTTCGTATCGTCGCGTCTCCCGTCGCCATGGTGATTATCTGACATGACATGAGGTCATGGGGAGCTCCGATCCTTCCCATTGCGCAGCCTGGCTGTGATTTGCCAGGGTGCGCTAGGCGTTTCGGGGGGGGGGGGTTCAGCCCCTTTAGCGGCGCATTGGCGGGTAGCGGCAGCAAACGGACAGAACATGTAGCTAGCAAAGAGTTAGCTACATGTTCTTAAAAAAAGAGAAGTAAAAAGACCCCCCAGGAGCTGAGCAATCCTCCTTGGCATACATGGACAAGCTGAGCTCGTCCAAACCGCCAAGGAGGTTAAGAAGCAAATATCTGATTAACAATGCTTCATTTGGCACAAAAATGTGCTCATGTCTTTTCAGGGCAGCCTACTGGGACTACACCTGAGGAAGCGGGCAGAAATCTTACCAACTGCGTTGTGTGTCCTGTGATGAACACTACGGAAAGTCGTGCATAATCGCCAACGATTTTCAGCGACAGATGGATGCGGCGGGAGAAGATCGGGGCCAGTGACGAATGGATGCGGCGGGAGAAGATCGGGGCCAGTGATGGATGCGGCGGGAGATCCGGGCCAGTGACGAATGGATGCGGCGGAAGAAGATCCGGGCCAGCGACAGATGGATGCGGCGGGAGAAGATCGGGGCCAGCGACAGATGGATGCGGCGGGAGAAGATCCGGGCCAGCGACAGATGGATGCGGCGGGAGAAGATCGGGGCCAGCGGCGGGAGATCCGGCCAGCGATGGATGCAGCAGAAGATCCGGGTCATCGACAAATGCGGCGGGAGATCCGGGCCAGTGACTGATGTGGTGGAAGATCCAGGCCAGCGATGGAAGCGACAGGAGTGCCAGAGATGGATGCGACTGCCAGGGGTCTGTGGAAATCGCGGTAACAGCTCCTGCACTTATCAGTGATCTGCCTGTTGGAAGAGCTGGAGACAGCCCGCACCACGTCACGTGACCCCCGAAGGAACTTCACCCAGGCAATGCATCTGTGAGCACTGGATGAAGCATGCCGCTGGATAGGTGAAGAGAGAGCCTCTAAGTGTAGTGAGTGTAATGTAGCGGTGGTTGTAGCAAGTAAAGTGTAGCAGTGTAGGTGTGAGTATAGCTGGCAGTGTAGTTTGTGTAGTGTGGAGTGTAGTTACTGTAGCTGGGAGATCAGTGAGTGCAACTGTGAGTGTAGCTGGGAGTGCAGTGAGTGTAGCTGGGAGTGCAGTGAGTGTAGTTGGGAGGGCAGTGAGTGTAGTTGGGAGTGTAGCTGGGAGGGCAGTGAGTGTAGCTGGGAGTGCAGTGAGTGTAGCTGGGAGTGCAGTGAGTGTAGCTGGGAGTGCAGTGAGTGTAGCTGGGAGTGCAGTGAGTGTAGCTGGGGGGCAGCAGGGGTTAATGCAACTGTAGCTTAGATAGGGACATTTTGGTGGGAAAAAGACCATAAGATGCCCCTGCACTATAGATGCACCAGGTTTAGTATTTTTTCCCCAATTTTTGTCCTCTAAACCCAGGTGCGTCTTCTAGTCCGGAGCGTCTTATAGTCCGAAAAATACGGTAGTTTATTGAAATGCACCTCTGGCCTATTTCCGCTCTCTTTTAGAAATTATGTACTCCCTGGAATATTTTTAATACATGCGGTCTATGTTTCTCTTGAGATTTTGGTATCTGTTTGTCCCAATTTTGTTATTGGATTGTTTAATAAAAAGCTTTGAATATAAAAGACAAAGATGCCCACATGTTTCTAAAATTCAGGATAACCTGTAGTTAAAATTACGGCCTTCTAGGCCCCTTGGCTCTGCAGAGCAGCTGCCCCACCTACCCTTAAAGGGAAGGTTCAGGGAGGGGATTAAAAATATAAAAATAAATTTCCACTTACCTGGGGCTTCCTCCAGCCCGTGGCAGGCAGGAGGTGCCCTCGCCGCCGCTCCGCAGGCTCCCGGTGGTCTCCGGTGCCCGACCCGACCTGGCCGGCTGCCAGGTCGGGCTCTTCTGCGCTCCATTTCCTATCACTTCTGCGTCCCACGCCGGCGCGCTGACGTCATCGGACGTCCGCCGGGCTGTACTGCGCAGGCGCAGTAGTTCTGCGCATGCGCAGTACAGCCCGGTGGACGTCCGATGACATCAGCGCGCCGGCGTGGGACGCAGAAGTGCCAGGAAATGGAGCGCAGAAGAGCCCGACCTGGCAGCCGGCCTGGCCAGGTCGGGTCGGGCACCGGAGACCACCGGGAGCCTGCGGAGCGGCGGCGAGGGCACCTCCTGCCTGCCACAGGCTGGAGGAAGCCCCATGTAAGTGGAAATTTATTTTTATTTTTTTAATCCCCTCCCTGAACCTACCCTTAAGGGAGGCCAGCCCCAAAAGTCAGATTCTATAAAAGTCTGGCCCCTCAGCAACCATTTTGTCTTCCAAAATTCAATCGCCAAAGAACTTTCTCCAGGCATACGTTCTTGGAAGGACCGAACACGTGCTTTGTTTCAAGGACTCTGGTATCAATGCCTGTATTTGAACTGAACTTTATTTTATTCAATCCCATAAGGACTGCTTAGCTAAGTGAAAACCTTCTCATTTACTCCCTTTTTTTTTTAGTCTGTGTAATATGTTAAATAGTTTATGTAAATGTAAATGTGTGTAAGTTTGTTTGTTATTAAAATGTTTAAAAATTGTTTTAATTGTTATAAACCTGCCCCTGAACATACACACTCGTACTTGCTCCTCCAAAAACGTTACCTTGTGTTCTATAGTACTTTGCATCTAAAACCCGTATGCTTGAATCAGGCACAGATAGCCAGATCTGGCGCCGATCCTTGCATACCGCTAAGGGTGAACCTCCGGACTAAAAATCTACTCAACAGAACTGAAAAGGCTTGGTGTTTAACAGTTTCACAGCATAAGAACTTTGTTTTTATTACCAAAGCATCATTTTTAGCTGCATTTTTAGCTAAGCTCCACCCATCAAAGGTTGCCCAGGCTTTTTTTTCCTGATGCTGTGCAAAGCATGAAGGGATTTCCTATGTTATTCACATTGCCTAGCAACTGGGAGGGGTGATCAGCGCACAGGACAGTTGGAACTGTGTCTCATGCTCCCTGTCACTTCTTTTCAACCAAAAAGATGGATGCCCTCATGAAATCAAACATTTGCCTGTTCTTTTAAAACAGGGTCGGTAAGAGATTACCTATCTATTTTAATTAAAGCTAATGGGTACCAATTTAAAAATAAAAAAAAGTCAGACATTCACCTAAGGAGAGGGAAGGCTCGGTCCTAATGAGCCTTCCCTCTCCTCTCCAGGTGCCCTCGGTGCTGCGCTGGCTCCCCCGTTCGCGTCCGCCGCAGGGACTTCGGAGGTCTTCGGGCTTCCGAAACCGGGGCGCTCAATACTACGTACGCGCGAGTGCGTCATAGAGGGCACTCGCGCATGCGTAGTATGGAGCGGCCTGTCTTCGGGAGCCCGAGTGCTCCCGAAGGCTTCAGAAAGCTCCCTTCGGCTGCGGAAGTGGCAGTATTTGACCGAACTGGTCGAATACTGCTACGGGGGATCCTGCGCGGGACCGGGCACCGGGAGAGGAGAGGGAAGGCTCATTAGGACCAATCTTTCCCTCTCCTTAGGTGAGTATCTGACTTTTATTTTTAAATTGGTAAAGATTCACTTTAACATAACTAATGTAACTTAATGACAGTATGTTTGTTTAGGCTGAAGTTCCTCTAAGTATTCTCAGTGTATTATACTGTAGTTACGGTCGTGCTCCGTTATTAGCAGGTGGTGGCAAGCATTGGAAATGGTATGTCAGTGGTGAATACTTTGGAGACAGAATGCTCCTCTCAGCTAGTTGGTTCATAGATTGCGCATAGATGCCCATATGTGGATTTGCACATGGACAGCGAGACAGAGTTTCTGACTGAGCAATAAACCCAATCACAGATGGGCTCTTGCGGTCCTTGACATGTCAAAGTATTCTGTCAAATTTTGACTGCTTTATAGGAGGTTTATGCTGCTTGCTAACCCTTTTACCACAACCCCCCCCCACACACACACACACACACACACACACACACACACACACACACACACACACACACACACACACACACACACACACACACACACTTATATACAGGTCTCACATCTGCACTGTACCTGGAGATTCTTAGGATACAATGTCCATTCCCCCTGTCCATTAACTAGATGAAATTAAAATTGACAGTTTTCTTTAAAACCCCTACGTGGGTGTCATTTCAAAAATATACATGTTCTGCAATTTGACTTACTTTACTAATATTAGCTAAAACATTAAAACCGTATGCCTTATGTACAATATTGTGTAAGTCACACTTGTGCTGCCAAATCAGCTACAGTAGCTGTTCTACTATTGGGGGTGGCAAGGCGACTGCTACGGTGACTGCATTATTGCAGCAGCACAAGTAACTTGTTTATTTCATTTTTGTGGATTAAGCACTGCTGTCACTGTATCCACAATTTATGATGACTTTTTTTCTTTTTATTACGGTTTAAAATGTTAGGAGTTGGTGTCAAGGAATTTTCTTTACGAATCCAGGACCCAAAAAGTGCTCAGACTCCACAGCCCTGCTTCTGGGCCCAGGTGTACACCAATTCTATCTCTATAATTCAAATTGGAGGTTTTGAGTTGCTCTGTTGCAGCTCAGTGATGTAAGAACAACGTTATCAGATGTGTTAACTATGTTTACTCAGCACAGAAACCACTGTTCCTGAAGGTACTCCACTTTGCTTTACAAATTACAAGTGCCATGCGGACAAACTCATAATAGAAGCCCCTACAAGGATAAGCAGAGTAGTGTGTGAAGTTTACAGTCTGATCCTCATGTACATGTCATTTGAGTCTTCTGACCCAATGTGAACAAAAGAGCAAGGATAATCAGACAGTTTGATATTGGGACAGCAAAATATCTTTTACAGGCTCTGGCAGCCAATTAGAATTAGCCCCATAGTCAGACTCTGCTTCTTTGTATTTTTTTAATGGCAACCTGTTAATATTTGACATGGTTTAGGCAAGCCTTTCTAACACTGTCCTTAAGAACCACCAACACAGTGCGTGCTTTGCGGAAATCCGGAAAGGTAGTTAATCAGCTCTGCTGAGACATTAATTGCCTCACCTGTGAAGGTTTGTGGCTTTCAGCAAAACATGCATGGTTGGTGGTATTTGAGGACAGGGTTGGGAAGTTCTGGTCTAGAGTACATTAGGAAACTATATTTCTGTTCAGTGCTATATTACAAGTTCTATTGGCAAAATGTTCTAGGTCTGTTAAACTTGCCATAGCTATAGGGCACATTCCCAGCAAACATTTTTGACAATACTTTGAGGCACACCAAGGAGATACCTTTAACATTTTCAGTGTTTTTAATTCATTGGTGTAGACAGAAAAAAATTATTCTAGTCAGTAGGGCAGTTTCCTTGCATGGGCAGTGCACCAGTTGGCCAGGTGTGAAGTGAGAGTAGTGCTTTAGCATATTCATAAAGATGTATTAAGGCAGGCCTTTGTAAGCACCGTACAGCCAAACAAAAGTATGAAACTCCCTTGGGAGTGGAGCAGGCTAAACATTGATGCACTACAGAAAATAGCATGTCTGGAAGGTAACACACATGTAGGGCAGGCATGCAAGTCAGCACTAGTCATGCTGCATGATTTTTACTTATGATGAGTAAATGAGGAGGGGGCAGTTCAGCTAATTTTCGGCACAGTGCTGTGCAGCTCCAATCGTTTGGGTACAGCCATAGGACTCAATGAGAATTATGGTTATAGCGGCTCAGTGATAATTTGGGCCTTATGGATTGCCGGATCTTAAATAAGAAGAAAAAAAAAAAAAAAAACAACTCGGCCGCTGGCAATATCCAAATGCACACATTACATGTCCCTCCTCGTCTGCAACAACTTGGAAGGAGAATAGTATTTAACACGGCCTCGAGTTTCAGTGGGAGCAGGGTGAGCAGCCTTTTAGCTTCAATCTGCGCCCAAATTTGCCCACGTCCATTTTAAATGTATGACTACATTGTGTGAAGCTTTCTTCAAGCAGTGAAAATACCTATAAATCCCTTTGGATGACATTACCCTAGCATTTGAAAACCTGTAGCAAATAAGAGAAAAATATGAAAAAAGGCTGGTCATGTTTTCATGGCACTGGAATTAAATTAAAACAAGCCCTAAACAAAGCTAGTTAGTGGTGAAAATCCCCTTGACATACTGTTTTCTATTGTAAGTGCGCAAAGTACAAAAATATAGTATCTAAAGATTTTTTTTTTATCCTGTAATGTATATTTCATCTCTACCAACTGAAGATTAACCCCTCTACTGTATCCTTAGATAATGTATTTCTTTCCTACAGCAGACGAGACTAGCATTTGGAAACATATCGTGATATTTTATTCCATGGGATTCAAACGGAAAATGCCAACAGTTTATGGATGAACAATTTTTTGACAGTAGATCAGAAATGTAAATCTATGCAAAACACTCAAATTGTTAAAGTGTAAATCTAGAAATACACAGAGTTGCCATTTCATCTAAATGTGATCACATTGTTATTGCATATTCCTTTAGCAACTCATACTACTACTACCGGAATCTTTCTCCTGCACTGCAATACTCTTAGGACCTAGCTTATCAATGTGCAGTAAGCGTCCCACAGGGGGTACTTACAAAAGAACAAAAAATTGTATTTTAACTAAATAAAAGCAACAGTAAATGCTTGGGAAATGTTTAGAACCAATAACCAAAAGGAGTAGATATCAATAAAATGTTGGGAAACGCTGCTCTAGGAGATGGAGAAATGGTACAGCGCTACCAATCTTATATAGGAGCTTCCTTACTAGAGAAGAAGCCATTGTGACGATGTGGTGTGCTGCTGGATGATCCTGTGACCATCTGAAAATATTCAACATTAATGTGAAATATTGTGCTTACAGCTGCATTCCCCTCTGTGTAGAAGCAAGACCGCACTACGCAGGTGCCTCGGCTTTTTCATCCGTGCACAAGTGGCTCCACGCTATTGTGCGGGTGCAAACCCCACAGACACTTGTGCAGTGCAGCTGCACTTGTCCACAGAGGGGAGCAGGCTCGCAAACAGGAAGAGGGTCCTGACCAGCAGCATCCAGAGGATTTCCTCTACAGTTGTAAGTTTCCTTACACCATATGTAGACTAGTCTAAACTGCTAAGTGAATTGAGGCCCATAAGTACTTTTGCACGCCCAATACATTCTACCACAGAAACCTTGGAAAATATCTGGATTGACACTGTGCAGGTAGAACAGCGAATGTATTGAACAAGTGATTAGGTTTGTCTTTTCAGCCGCCAAGGCAAGGTTTGTGAAATTTTTTTACAGACATAACCCCCCCTCCCCCCCCCTCAGAAAACCTATAAGCAAGGAAAGGGCTTCTGACCAGAACTGTTGGCCTAGCGGGTAGAGTCGCAAAACCCTACAGGCACCAGTTAATGTACACCTATATACGCATCTTAAGTCTAAGAGCAGGGCAGATAAAAGCTTGTAAAATAAGATATTTCAGACCGTAAATCTATTTGCAGAAATCATCTGCCAAAAAGCTGGTTTTGAAACCTTGTACATCAGAAAATAAAACCTAGCCAACCAATTTTTACAAATAGATAAGAAGAAACTACCCATCTCAACCACAAAAGACCAGATAGGGGTGATCATTTCTGGGTACCTTCACTGGGATGGAACATTTCAGGAGCCAGGCATTGCAATTCCATTTTCCAAGCAAAATATGTTGAAAGGGATAACAGAAAATGGCCAAAAAAACCATGTAGATTTTTTTTTCTTTAACTCACACTGGCCCCTGTTCAGAAAGACACTTTCACTGTTGACACACACATAACTCTGAGGCCAACTCTCTGAATAGCCTAATATTAACCAAGAAAAAAAAAAGTCAGATCTAGAAGTCAAATGCATTAGGAATTTGAATTCAGATGACAGGCTGCATTGACAAAAAGCATAGCAACCTTAAAGAATACCCAAAGTCACATGTGACATGATGAGATAGACATTTGTTTGTACAGTGCCTAGCACACAAATAACTATGCTGGGTTCCTTTTTTTCTTTCTCTGCCTGAAAGAGTTAAATATCTGGTATGTAAATTGTTGACTCAGTCCTGACTCAGACAGGTAGTGACTACAGTGTGACCCTCACTGATAAGATAAAAAGGGGAATTTCTTATCAGTGAGGGTCACACTGTAGTCACTTCCTATCTGAGTCAGGACTGAGTCAGCCACTTACATACCTGATATTTAACTATTTCAGGCAGAGAAAGGAAAAAAAAGTAACAGCATAGTTATTTGTGTGCTAGGCACTGTACGTACCCATGTCTATCTCATGTCACATGTCAGTTCAGGTATCCTTTAACAACGTTGTGAATTCTCTCTGTTCTGAGTACAATGCTGACATCTACATGAGGATAGGAGCTTCTCCAGGAGGAAAAAGGCAACCGAAATAAGCTATTGAAAAAGTAGTAATAGTGTAATTATAGTATGGTAAGCATGTCTGAAAGGCTAAGTATACAACACTATGCAAGAGGTAGATCAGGTAAAGAATGGATAGCTACTTCATACTGTTTACATGCTTTACCCTCCAACTCACAGGTAGACAACATTTAAGTGTATGGCCTGCTTCACTATATTCATGTCAAACATGTAGTTACATTCATAAACTTTTCAATTAATGTACTTTTTAAATGCAAAATAAAGAAATAAAGGGTTAGGTGAAAGGCAGGATTTCCATGTTCTCACTTTAAAGCAAAAGGGTCTGTAATCATGTAAGGTATGAATATTTTAACTACCGTATAATACATTTGAATTTCATTGTGGAACAGTGAATTAAAACAGGGCCTGGTCTATAATGTCTAAGCCGTTTGCAGCCAACGCAGCAGCTAGTAGTGGATAATCATTACTATGGATAGTTAAGTAGAAACCTATAGGGAGTAATGGAGCAGCTCCCACTCTCACAAGGTCACTCCTACACTAGATCGTGTTAGTAGCTGTTTCCATGGTGACTTACAATGCAGACATACTACCGCAGCACTGAAATACACAGCATTCATACTGAAAGCTCAGTAGCTCAGATAGGGGATGTTTATCAAATCTGCTGAAAAGCTCATCATAAAACCAAAGCAACGTGCAACAAGTTTACCATAGTAAAAGCAGATTGAGTATCCTCCCCCTCTGACAAAATGAAAAGTGCTATTGTCCTCATTCTTATGCCCATTTGTCTCAAATCGAGAACATTTGCACAAATCTATTGGAAAAGTTTAACCAAAGCGATGCAATAACCAAAGCGATGCAGATGCACAAGTCACAAACTCATTCAAAAACGGGGGGGAAAAAAAAAAAAAAAAAAGTGGATCAGTTGCGATATATACCAGGTTAAATTTCACTGCACTTATCAATTTGAAAGCCTAAAACTAGGGAAACTATACTCAGCATACCCCCTCAATTCTAATGCCACACGGAATATCGAGCCAAACTCGATTTGGCAAAATGAGCATACATGTAGCTGAAGGGAATTTTGTAAAGACTAAGGCAGGGGAAACACTTATCTTTCAGTTTTCTTCAGACGTTTTTCTGCATGCACTTTCTGCATAACGTGTACTGGATCAGTCCTGAGCTGTAAACCCGCTTTGGAAGTGTGGTTGCATTTTAGGTAGTCAAACATGGAAGAACGCCAATCAACCTCATAACTTAAGACAGAATGGCCTGAAGCTGGTCATATACACTGCCATTAAATATAATTTAATTAGACTGTACAATCTATTTTGTATTGGAACAATCTAATACGGTTGAGACCCATGCTAGGATTTCACATGAATACAATCAGATAATTTAAATGGTTAGCTTTACGCTGGGGTCCACCGAACTTAACCCCAGGCAAATATAAATCTGTTTCAGTAGTATAAGGCTGGGTGCACACCTAGGGGGAGTTCACACTGCACGCGTTGCCGTCCGGATTCAGGAGGACGACACACACGACATCGGAAAGTGCATAGACTGCACTGTCTGATGTTCACACTGCATGCGTTCCGGACCAGTGCGGTCTGGGAAAATATGCTGCACGCATTTTTTTAACAAAACGCATCAACCACGCAACGCATAGAAACGCAGATGGCGTGCGTCCGTACGCTTGAACGCACGGCCATCCGCGTTTCATGATGTGAACGTGGCCTATGCAGAACTGCATGCGTTTTTTCAGTAGTGCACTCCTGAAAAATGCATGCAAGTCTGCTTCATGTGCTCAAAGTCTCAGGCTTACCTCCTTCCGCACATCAAATTATTTAAGACCAAATTTTATTGTGCCAAAACAAAAGTCTAAAGGTGGCCACACACCATACAATTTTTTAAATATCTGTTCAATTTAAGAATTGCAATATATTTTTCTGACCGATTGTAACATTTTCAAAAATATGACCAATGTACCACACACGTATGTTCAATTTTTCCCCAATTATGATAAAAATGATTGGAAACTGAAAATTGCTAGGGTGTGTATATTAATAAATTGCAAAACACACACCACACAATCTTTAGTAAGATTGAAGAAAAATATCCGGCATTCCGGATCGATAAAAATCGAAGAAAACGGGAAATCCGATCGGATTTTTCAGTCAAATGAAAAAAAAAAAAAAAAAAAAAAAAAAAAGCTTTCGTTTTTTTCGGGAGATCCGATCGTTTTTATCGAATTGTCGTAAAATCGGATCATTTTATTGGATCGTGTGTGGCCACCTTTAGAAGTTAACCTCCCTGGCGTTCAAATTCCCTGGGATTTCTGTGCAAAAAGTGGTTCGATGAATTTTCATAACCCATTTTCTTGTAACATACCAGAATGTGTCTAGTAAGGGTCTAGTATACATTTTGAGTATAATAAAAGCTTGAAACACAAAATAAAATCAAAAACAAAATTTCAAAATTACCTCCTAAAATCTAGTGATGATGGGCAGATTCAACCAAGAGACTGATCTCTAGCTGATTAGAGAGAGATCTGTTGGCTGCCCATACACTGCAGGCCGATTCCTGATCGATTTCAGCTTGAAATCTCTCGGGAATTGGCTGCGTCTGGTGACGCACTGCAGTTCCCGTAGTGTATTAATGTACCCCTATGTGTGCATTTATTACCTGGCCTGTGTCGCCCACCGTGCGGTGCCCATCAGTCTTCAGAATCCCCCGCAGGCTTTGTTCAATTCAATTTAAAAAAAAACAAAAAAACATAAAAATGTTTGCCGCCAGATGTTGATGATGTCATGGTCAAGCAGCGTCATCAACTCCAATCGCTGGGGAACGTGTCACTATCAGAGGTACACAACGAGGGATCAGCACGCCAATGATGAGAATAAACCGACTCGAGTATAAACCCCCCACATGTCTTCGCCCCCCCCCCCCCACACACACACGTGCGTGATGCATATTATTAGCCCCCCAGTTTGGATTAGCCAGGTATATATTTCCCCAGTATTAGATTAGCCAGGTATGGTTCACCCCCCTTCCCACCACCCCGGCTGTGTGTGGCGACCCCCCCTCTTCCTCGCAGCCATCTCCTGGCCGGTGTAGCTATACATACCGATGTTACACAAGCTCTGTGGTTTGTGATTCACCCCCCCCCCCCCCCCCCCCCCCGTGGGTGGCAATGCCTTTCTTTTTTATTGTTCCTCTGAGGGTAACAGCAGTTGTTCAGAAGTTGTTGAACAAGAACTGCGGAATCTAAGAAAACTACTATATGTAATAACATGCTATTGATTTTTATGTGATCACACTAAAAGCTGTACTCCACCACTTCTGTAACTGGGGTTACAATTAAATTATAAGTCATTTTTAAAAAGGAGAACTCCACTCAGCATCACACTAGTCAGGACATGGCTGAGTCGAGGGACTTGAAAAGATGGTGTTGCAGCTGTTGCACACACACCTGCCACACTTCAAGTCTGCAGTGTTCTTCACAGTTAGTTACTAAGTAGACTACGCAGAAGCTAGAAGCTACAAAATCAAAAGTGCTGGAGGTGGGCATGTAACTGCCCAGCCCCAATATTCTCAAGCTCCTGGCTCCTGTGACAGCTGATAAAGTGTGTAATGCTTACCTACACATACCTTCACCCATGCTGCCAAATGACACTAGTTGGGGTGCTTTTGTTTTTTTTTAACCCCTAATTCACCTGCCTGAACTTTATATTGTTGGCAAATAAATGGGGTACTATGCAATTTGTCAGTTTTCATATTTAAAGCAGCTGTTCTGAAGAAATTCCCCTTGGAAAAGTCAGTCACATCCACTGGCTATCTGTGCATAAAGTCGGGGCCAGTCTGCCATAGGGTAAAGCTGGGCAATAGCAGTCAAGCTGCTTAAGGGCCCTACAAACTAGGGACTGTAGAAGTCACAAGTTCACTGTCAGTGCACTATGATAATGTAAGGGGTCCCACATTCCTTTTTAGCTTTACAGCTAATGGAGGAGTGTGTGGATTAGGTGAAGCATCTGTTATTACGTTGTGTACAAGCTCTCGTAGAAAGGCCAATGCTCAAGATAACCAGCCGAGTGCAATTTTTCACTTCAGTGTATCACATTCCTTTTTACCCAGGGGCCCTGCATAAAGTACAGAGCTACCTGCAGGGTTTGAGTTTCTTCCTCTGCACAGGGCCAGCTCCTACCTCTTCCACCTTCCTCTTTTTATGTATTAGTAATGCTGACTGTGAGCTGAATGTCGGTTCACCCTGCTGCTGCTCAAATTCCCCATGGAATTAAATTCTAACATTCGCTGGAACCCTGTGCACTATAGTGGCGCCTAGTTTTGCTGGGCACCGAAGGGAGGCTTGAATTAAAAGTACAGCCACTAAAAAAAAAAAAAGACATTTGTACTGAGTTAGGCAGTGCACTATTAGGGAGTCCCAATTAGGTGCCAAAATATGATACAGTAGTAGGATATTGCCTAACATTTTTCACCTTAAAACATTGCCAACTTCTCACCCTTCTCTGCCCCTAATCAGTTAACCCTACCAATCCCAAGAGCTACCCCCAACCCTTAAGCCCAATCTACACGATACGATTCTTTATACGATTCATATACGATTATATTTACGATCCGATTAAATCCAACATGTCCGATCGGGATTCGATTCAATTCGATTTGCCATTGGAAAACAATGGCAAATCGAATTGAATCGAATCGAATCCCGATCGGACATGTTGGATTTAATCGGATCGTAAATAGAATCGTATATGAATCGTATAAAGAATCGTATCGTGTAGATTGGGCTTTATACACTTTGACAAACAAAAATACGAATTGACTGAACAGTTGTGGCTTCTTCTGCTATTAATGCAGGCACAGGGGAGCCTTCTGTTTTTGTTTCAATGCTCTATTATCACACAGCATGAATAATACATTGGACTGTATATCACTAGGCCAGTACTGACTGTTTTTAATCATCACACTTGCATAAATGATGAGTGTGCATCACCTGGGTACCACCCTAAAGTTATAGTCCTAGCAGGCAAGTGTAAGACAGTAAATGACTCATCTATTTCTCAAATTATGTGCTATGCTCTACTGTCTAGTGATCTTCAATGGAAGCACACACTGAGTATAATTCCTGCTATGTCATTAATTTAGCCCGTTCCCCATCCTTTCACATTGCAAATGGCCTCTGACTAGACACTTCTTAGATCCAAACCCTTCTCAGTACACAGAGATAAATTATTGAAAGAAGTAGACATACCATTCCACCCTCAAAGTTGGCATCCACATCTCTCAAAGCGTAAAAGGCTATAGGACTGACAAAGCTATGGTTCCTTGTTTTGCTGCAGCATGCTATGCAAAGTTAGGTTTACTCTGAAAGTGCTGCATCAGCATATCTGTTGCCACACAAGTCGCATGCCCTTTTGAATGAAACGGCAATGCACCTGCAGTATGCTAAACGTGCAAGCAGCAACGCGTAGTGCACTTCAACAGATGTGTTGCTCTTACGCTGAATGGCACGTCTAGGTAGGAGCAGGCACACGGACAATGCTTTGAGTGTAAGCCAGCTCATACTCGGCAGTACTGTCACGTGGAATCCTGCAGAAAAGTGCTTTGGACCTCTGAAGAAAAAAGGAGTGTTTTTTTGCTCATGCGGTCACTTGCATCATGCCAAGACTTCTACATTAATGCTTTGTGGTTTTCTCCTACTGAATAGAAGGTCAAAATAAAGCTGGCACAGACCAATTCGGCAAATGCTCTCAGACGAGGACAGCAGAAAATTTAGCGTCTAGTCTCAGCACTTAGTCAGGTGATGCTATTCTCTAAGTGTTCAAACCTTAGGACCCCAAAAAAGAACTATTTTAATCAGAGAAAAGAGTCTGCATAGGCCAAGGACACAGTGTGGTATGGTCCTGCAGATTACAGGTGTTAAGGCAATGTCTGCAGAGCTAACTCACTTAAGATAGGAACAGTAACATTTTGCTGTTCAGAATTTCAATGTGTGGGCTCATTCTGAAAAGTCAGAAATGAATGATACACAGGCAGTTACAGATCAAGCAGTATAAATAGACCTTTCCCTACGTTAAGTTAGCACTTGCATTAGTGTAAAAAGCAGGGCTTTATGGACCTCTTAGCTACACAGTTACAGATCCAGGGCAACGAGGTAAGGTGAGCAGTCACAACACTCTAGCAAAGAGTATCTCATCTGTCACTAGCAGAAGCAACACGAGTATGACAACAGCCCAGTTTTTACTGGCAAAAAGCACAGAAACAGCTTTATTGTCACTGCACCTGACACAGAGCACTCTGGTAACCATGAATGCACTGCAGCTGGCAGACAGCCTAGTAGTGACTTGCAGCAGGTCTCCATTTCATGTTAGCAGCACCACATTGTAATGATCATATCTCACCACTATTTTAGTAGTGTACCCATCACTGATTCCCCAGTTAACGAACAAGATGAGGACTGTAAGTTCATTTCTTAGTCTGAATCCATTTGAAAGTCGGAACACATCACCTCTGTTCCCTGTGCCATCTTTAGTCCCCGTCTCTGTCACCTGTTGCCCCGTGTTCCATAATCTATAATGCAGAATATAGTGCAGCGTCAGCCGTAGTCCAGCGATGTGCCTCCATCATGTCTGCGCATCTATCCGTCTAGTGCACAAGATCTCCTGCATTTCACATGATTACAAGCAAACATGAGGAGAGTGAGAAGTTGGCACTAGAAGGATAGATAAGTAGAGAGGATAGATGCACAGTGCTGGACTCCATTTTTAAGGTAAGTATGGCTACTGCTGCGTTCAACGCTGCATTAAAGATGGACTTTCAATTAGCTCTGTACTGTATCTGGTAGAACATCGCTAGAGCCAGAAGCTGTATGATAGGCATCCGATCAGACGAATATCTAATCTAATATCAAGGGGTGCAAGGTGTCAAGTATGTAAACAATATTATGTAGACATTACAGTAATCACTTACGTGATCATATGCTTACCACTAAGATCTAGTGCATACTGTTCCTTACTTCACTGAGGTAGGTATACACAAGGAGTCTTTTCAATAGATTAGACATTAGATTTGCAAAAACATTGAATCCAATGTAATTCTGTCAAAAGGTCATCTAATCAATATTTCGAAGGGTAATGTTCATTCTTTGCTCCATAAATTCCAGAGGTAGAGCGCGATGAGGTCACGGGTGGCCGCAGTACATGACTGACATAATGGCATAGAAGGCTAACATGTGCTGAAATTGTGTCTAATATCTAATGGTTCACAGTGGTACACCAGGTAGACAGAAATAGATTGATAATGTACCATCATACAGACAGGGTCTACTCGATGGGTAACAGTAGAACTGTAGGGGTCATTCACACCATGTTCGGAGAACAGCATCACATGGTGTCCACTATGCAGGGACATCAAACATTACACAGAAAGAAACTCCCGATACCCCCTACCAGAATAGTCTACTGCACTGCATTACATAAACACACTAAAGCTAGGAACCCACTAGGGTGTTCCCAATTTCCCAACGCTTGGAAGTGCTGTACAGTAACCTGTACTGCGCTTCCGGTTTGTTTTTTAAACTCTATTATACTTACCAAGCGTCCTTCTTACGTCCGTTAAACCCGCCCCCTAAAGGAAGAGGTCATAGGTGCCTGTGATCTCTTCCTTTAGGGGGCAGGGCTAAAGACGGAAGAAGGAAATGCGGACACCGGGTGAGTACCGTATTTAAAGTTTTATCTAAAAGGAAGTGGGGCCCGGAACCATCCGTGTAACGTGTTTTTATGAATCTTTGGGCATATCACAGAGTTTGTCATCAATAATATCCATTTCCTTGGCTTTACGTCTGCAATCTTAGTCTTGAATTCCTTAGTAAGATCCCGATCCAGTTTAGCATATGTGGTGGTATCTGATAACAGCCGATACACCACTTCTTTATAATATTGAGTGTCCATTACGACCACTGCGCCTCCTTTGCTAGCCTGTGCTATTGTAATGTGCTTATTGGCACCAAGTTCACGAATAGCTGATCTTTCGTCACTAGTAAGGTTATGGCTAACATGAATTTTGCCCTCAGTTCTTGAATCTCTCATAAGGATATCTATATCTTCCTTAACTTTGTTGACATTCTATAATTTGACAAAGGGTGGATTACAATTGCTCTTCGAGCGTAGGGGAGTATCTGTCACCAGTGATGGTCTGACAAAAAAAATGTTCCCGTGGCATAGAAAAATATTTTAAACGTAAAGATCTAAAAAAATCTTTGAAGATCAATATCTAAATCCACAGTATATGGCAAATTGGTAGGTACAAACGAGTCCTTTTTCCAGCAAACTGTTGTGGCAACTCACAGAGGAAATATTAACAATAGATGCTATAGATTGGTTCTGGGGTTCAACCTCCTGGGTTGCCGTTATCATTGCCAAAGGCGATCTGTTATATTTTCTCAATCAGACGAGCCACCCTGGGTTTCAGGTCTCGGGCGTATTGGTCGCCTCCTTTTATTATTGGGTTTCTGCTAAGTGTGTGTGTGTGTGTGTGTGTGTGTGTGTGTGTGTGTGTGTGTGTGTGTGTGTGTGTGTGTGTGTGTGTGTCTATCTTCTCTATCTCTTCTATCTCTATTATCTCTTCTATCTCTATCTCTATTATCTCTTCTATCTCTATCTCTATTATCTCTTCTATCTATCTCTATCTCTTCTATCTATCTCTATCTCTTCTATCTATCTCTATCTCTTCTATCTATCTCTATCTCTTCTATCTCTCTCTATCTCTTCTATCTCTCTCTATCTCTCTCTATCTCTCTTCTATCTCTCTCTATCTCTCTCTATCTCTTCTATCTCTCTATCTATCTATATATACATACATATACATATACACATACATACATACATACATACATACATATATACATATACATACATATAACGTGTGCATACTAAGTGGCAGTCCCCTATCAAGTCCACCTTGCAGGTCTGATGGGGATTGGTCGCCAGAGGCCACATTTTGATTGGTTAGCTTCCATGATGGTCTACTATTTAAGAAGAAGAATGTGTATGTTTTGTTAGACACTGACAGAACTTGATAAAGAAAGGCTCCACCTCCAAAACGTTGCTTGTTATGCTTGCTTAGCAACTGTCTATGTGCCGATTATAATAAAGAGCATAAATACGTAACACGGATGGTGCCGGTTCCCATTTCCTTTTGATGATACGAGGCCCCGAGTGCTGTGGGACCCAGCGACCTTGGCACATTGTTTGAAACGCACAGGAGTGCTGTCCATACTACTTTTTCACTAAAGTTTTATTTAAAGCACGATCGCTCAGCCACCCAAAGCGCTGCATTATGTCTTTGATAAGTGAATTATACAGTGTTTATATACTTTGCATTGAGCGCAAATGCACTCAAAATGCTGCCTGTCCTGCGATTGCCCCTAATCGCAATCACCCTAATCGGTGTCTCCCCCCCCCCCCCATCCCACATTTTCACTGGCATAGGGTTTTTGGGAATCGCCGGCAATTCCAAAACAATGCCAAAATCGCCTTAGTGGGTTACAGCCCTAATTGTTTACAGTCAATACCTTGGAGGTAACCCTGACTTGTGAGTATTTTCACAATTGAAATTTCTGATATAGCAGCATACTACACCATATTGGGCTCTCAGTTGTCTTCTGTTTTAAACGTTTTGAACAAGCACTTCCTCAAGCAGTGTAGCTGCACACAACAATTAGCCTTTAGACTGCCAGCTACAGTAATTTTTAACCTCCTTGCCGGTTATCCTGAGCTCAGCTCGGGGTAACCTGCCGCGGAGGATTCCTCAGGCCCTGCTGGGCCGATTTGCATAATTTTTTTTTTAATACACGCAGCTAGCACTTTGCTAGCTGCGTGTCACTTACGATCGCCGCCGCTCCGCCGCTACCCGCCGCATCAGAGGGTGCCCCCCCCCCCCCCGAGACCCGTGTGGTGCCTGGCCAATCAGTGCCAGGCAGCGATGAGGGGTGGATCGGGACTCCCTCTGGCGTCACGACGTCGGTGACGTCATCGTGTGCGTGCCATGGCGATGGGGGAAGCCCTCATGGAAATCCCGTTCAGAACGGTATTTCCGGATGGGCATATGTGCTGGCGGCGATCGGCGCATACGGATGGACGCCGCATGTAGCTAGTGCTAGCTACATGCTTAAAAAAAAAAAAAAAAAAAAAAAAAATTAGAAAAAAAAAACACCCTCCCTGCCGTGCGCAGCTAATTTTTAGAACGACAGGGAGGTTAAAGGTCACCTGAAGTGAGAGGGGTATTGTGCCTGCCATATTTATTTCCTTTTATACAATGCAAGTTGACTGGCTGTCTTGCTGAGCTCTTTGGCTGTATAAGGGCTGGTGCACACCAGAGCGGTTCTGAAGTGTTTTTAAAACGCTTGCAGGGGGAAAACCGCTTGGCTAATGAAAGTGAATGGTATGGTGCACACCAGAGCAGTTCGTTTTTTCCACAAACGCAAACTCGGGGGCTGCAGCATTTTTTAGATTTGAGGCGTTTCTGCCTCAATGTTAAAGTATAGGAAAGTGGAAAACCGCTCTGAAAAATGCTAGATCAGAGCAGTTTTCCAGGCGTTTGTTACAGTAGCTGTTCCGTAACAATATTTGTAATCTGCTACACAAAAACACTTCAAAAAACGTTAGGCATGTTTAGAAAAGTCTCTAAACATGCCTAGAATCGCTCTGAAATTTGCTTCAAAAACCTCTAGCGTTTTGCAGATCTGCTAGAGGTTTTTGGTGTGCACTGGGCCTTAGTGTCTGAATCACACACCTGAAATAAGCATGCAACTAATCCAGTCAGAAACATCTGATCTGCATGCTTATTCAGGGTCTATGGCTAAAAGCATTAGAGGCAGACAATCAGCAGGACAGCCAGGCAATTTGAGCGCAAGACCCACTAGCATTGCTTGTCTAAGGGCCAGTTCACACCTGTTTTAAAGCTAATGGGAACCGGGTTGTAAAAAAAAAAAAAAAAAAAAAAAAAAAAAAAAAAGTCAGATACCCACCTAAGGAGAGGGAGGCTCTGGGTCCCATAGAGCACTCCCTCTCCTCTCCCGGTGCCCACTGCTGTCCTGGCGCCCCCGTAGCGGTATTCGACCGTTTTGGTAAAATACCGCTGTCTCCCGGCTGAAGGGAGGCTTCGGCGATGCTTTGGGTGCCCGAGTGCTCCCGAAGACGGGCCGCTCTACACTGCGCATGCATCCTCTATGACGCGTTCGCATGTGCGCCACCCGTTTTCGGGAGGACTCGGCTCCCGAAGACTTCCGAAGTCCCCTTGGCGTGGGACGAGAACTGAGGAGCCAGCGCAGCACCGGGGCCACCGGGAGAGGAAAGGCTCATTAGGACCGAGCCTTCCCTCTCCTTAGGTGAGTATCTGACTTTTTTTTTTAACTAACCCGGGTTACATTAGCTTTAAAGACGCATCTGTGGCTCCGTTTTGGGACCTGGATCAAAACCGGAGCCACGAACAACAATGTTAAAAATAGAGGCAGTCTACACCCTGTTCAAAAACGGATCCGCGGGCGAGCCGGGGGATCTGTGCTGAAAAACTGAACGCAGGGTCCGGATTCGCAGGATTTTTACTGACCCTGATCGCTCCCGGATACACAGAGGCGCAGCGAAGGGCAGTACAAAAACAGATCTCCCTCTACACAGGCTATTCTTGCACACAAAACGGAGGAAGATCTGCATTGCCTACTGCCTGCTCCTCCCCTTCACATTACCCCAATAGGTGTCCTCCAGGTAGCCTGAGGGGGTAGCAGCCAGGACGGGGGGTAGCAGGCACAGTGGCGGGTCTCCCCCTTCCCCGCCAGCTATGTACGACAAAAGTAAAGAGCAAGAGTGGGAGTAATTACCTTTCTTCCTCTGCTCACCATGTGACTTCCGGCAATACCGTCCACTAGGGCGGCATTGCCGGAAGTCACCGCGAGCAGAGCAAGAAAGATGCTTCCCCACTAGCTTATACTTTTGTCACACATAGCTGGAGGGGGAGCAGGGACGAAGGGGAACTCAGGTGAGGGGGGGGGGGGGGGGGTCGCCCCCCCTTGCCCCCCTCCCCCCGCCACTGTGCGCACTACCCCCTATCCTGGCTGCTACCCCCTTGGCCATCCATTTTTTTTTTTTGGGGGGGGGGGGGGGTGAATGCAAACGGATCAAAAACGTTGGCTGCAAAAGGGCAGTACTGATCAGTTTGTGTTCCGGTTTCTGAAAACGGGAGGCCGGACCATGGATTGTGTTCTGCAGCCGGGTCTAGTGTGGACCAACCCTAAGTGCTTGTGATTTGAAAAATACTTACCAATGTAATGCTATAGGTTAGTTGTAAAAAATCCCATCCCTTAACTACCTAAGGACCGAGCTAATTGAAATCCGTGCCCTGTATTGGTGGTCAACTGGCTGGCAGGGCGTACATTTTAACTCCCATTGGCTTACATTGAAAGACAGGGTCAGGAGCCAATGAAAGCAGCTCCTGACCGGCTCACAGGAACTCAGAGACAGCAGAGTGGGTGGCCCAGGAACCCGACGTGCGGCGGTGACGGCTGTTGCGACAGGTATGTGCGGCGATTAGTTGTTATCCGTCGGGATTCCGCCGTTGCTGTACCAGCGGTCTCTGGTCATTAAGGGAGCAGAGACCGCTGGTACTTAAGTGGTTAAATAAGATCACACCCATAGAATTACATTAACAAGAGCTTTGCAATTCACAAGTGCTTAAGGCCCGTTCTCACTAGGGCAATTAGCACTAATCGACAGCGATTGGTAGCGCTTTTTAAAGAGACACTGAAGCGAAAAAAAAATATATGATATAATGAATTGGTTGTGTACTATGAATAAATTACTAGAAGATTAGCAGCAAAGAAAATATTCTCATATTTTTATTTTCAGGTATATAGTGTTTTTTCTAACATTGCATCACTCTATAATATGTGCAGATTACACAACACTCAGCATTCAAAATGAGTCTTTCAGAGCAGTCTGAAGTAATGAACTCTCCTCTAGCAGAGGAAAAGTAAACAGTTCAATTACAGTTGAGATAATAAAAGTCAGATAACAGCCCTCTCCACGACTAAGTTAGTCGGAGAGCTTAATAGCTTTTTTGCATAGAGATAACAACTGGAGTTTCTCAACTCTTCCTGTACTGGAAACAATTAGACTGATGTATCTGATCTTAATGTTTTTTTTCTTAGCTGTACTACACATACAAATAATATCATCATTTTTTTTTCGCTTCAGTGTCTCTTTAAAAGCAGCCGCAGTAGAAATACATAGAGGGCACACCACTTCTGCGTAGATTGGGCCCGACTGGCAGAAGTGAGGGGACCAGGTATTGGAGCTGCAGACAGCGGAGGACGGCAGAGTGGGAGCGATCCGAGCGGATGGGGCTGGAGGAAGCCCCAGGTGTGTATAATTTTTTTTTCTTTTAATCAGCTCTGGTACACTTCAAGTATATGGCAGTGACCTCACTGCCATGAATCCTAGCGATTCGCAATTTGCGGCAATTGCAAAACACGCCACATGCAGCATTTTACCACAATTTTAGAGCGATCGCGATTAGAATGCTAAAAAGCGCTGATCGTGATTGCTCAAAAATCACGAGTGTGCAGTGATTTTATTGAGTTAAAAATCACCATCCTAAGTGAGAGTGAGCCCTTAGAAAATGCTTAGAACAGCGCTGCTAGAGGGTTCCAGGCCACACTTCAGGTTCCCTTTAAAAAGGCTTCACGCTAGTGCAAGCTACGTTTGAATTGTGTTTATTAAATGTCTTCACTAAATCTGTCAGTAGGGATTATCATTGAGGTGCAAATACATTTGAGATGATTGCGAGTTATGCTACACATTATGACTCAGAATGATGCTATTATGAAAATATAAAGTGTAAATGGACAAATCAGACCATGCAGTGGAATAATTTAATTGGTCCATTTTTAAGCTGCATAGATTTGCAGCACCTTTAGCAGAATCCTGCAAGTTAGATTTGCATTTTTCAAGTCAAGTAGAAAGTTGGCATTGAGCCACGTCTTCGTAATAAATATTTTTAGACATTTGTAGCAATGGAATACCGGGAAACAAAAAGACCTATAAACATCCGCGGCAGGCAGATGTAGTTCGGTACTAAAAAAAAAAGCCTTTAGACATCCGTGGTATGTGGATATGGAAACACAGAAAACGCCTATAGGTGTATGTGGCAGTTTAAGGCCACGTTCCCAATAGCAAAACAAAACAGACCATTTATGCATCAGAGAAAAAGATGCGCTCGATCTGCTGCGGTAAGGACAACACAATTTTGGTACCACCCCAATTTTTTCCCAGAAAGCCAAGCCAAGAAAGTGGATGCGGACAGAAACAATGCAAGCTTATGAGAACTAACAGTGTTCATTCTCATTAGGCTGGACACAGAGTACAGGATCTTCTCAAAAAATTAGCATATTGTGATAAAGTTCATTATTTTCTGTGATGTACTGATAAACATAAGACTTTCATATATTTTAGATTCATAACACACAACTGAAGTAGTTCAAGCCTTTTATTGTTTTAATATTGATGATTTTGGCATACAGCTCATGAAAACCCAAAATTCCTATGTTTAAAAATTAGCATATTTCATCCGACCAATAAAAGAAAAGAAAAAAAGTCAACCTTCAAATAATTATGTTCAGTTATGCACTCAATACTTGGTCGGGAATCCTTTTGCAGAAATGACTGCTTCAATGTGGCGTGGCATGGATGCAATCAGCCGGTGGTACTGCTGAGGTGTTATGGAGGTCCAGGATGCTTCGATAGCAGCCTTAAGCTCATCCAGAGTGTTGGGTCTTGCACCTCTCAACTTTCTCTTCACAATATCCCACAGACTCTCTATGGGGTTCAGGTCAGGAGAGTTGGCAGGCCAATTGAGCACAATACCATCATGGTCAGTAAACCATTTACCAGTGCTTTTGGCACTGTGAGCAGGTGCCAGGTCGTGCTGAAAAATGAAATCATCTCCATAAAGCTTTTCAGCAGATGGAAGCATGAAGTGCTCCAAAATCTCCTGATAGCTAGCTGCATTGACCCTGCCCTTGATAAAACACAGTGGACCAACACCAGCAGCTGACATGGCACCCCAGACCATCACTGACTGTGGGTACTTGACACTGGACTTCAGGCATTTTGGCATTTCCCTCTCCCCAGTCTTCCTCCAGACTCTGGCACCTTGATTTCCGAATGACATGTAAAAGTTGCTTTCATTCAAAAAAAGTACTTTGGACCACTGAGCAACAGTCCAGTGCTGCTTCTCTGTAGCCCAGGTCAGGCGCTTCTGCCTCTGTTTCTGGTTCAAAAGTGGGTTCATGCTTCCATCTGCTGAAAAGCTTTATGGAGATGAAGATTTCATTTTTCAGCACGACCTGGCACCTGCTCACAGTGCTAAAACCACTGGTAAATGGTTTACTGACCATGGTATTACTGTGCTCAATTGGCCTGCCAACTCTCCTGACCTGAACCCCATAGAGAATCTGTGGGATATTGTGAAGAGAAAGTTGAGAGAAGCAAGACCCAACACTCTGGATGAGCTTAAAGAGGAACTATCGCGAAAATCTTAAAATTTAAAACACATACAAATAAGAAGTACATTTCTACCAGAGTAAAATGAGCCATAAATGACTTGTCTCCTATGTTGCTGTCACTTACAGTAGGTAATAGAAATCTGACATTACCAACAGGTTTTGTGCTAATCAATCTCTTCATGGGGGATTCTCAGCATGGCCTTTATTCTTTATAAAGGCATTCCCTGAAAATGATTAATACAAAGATGCTGGCCAGCCTCCCTGCTCGCTGCACACTATTTTGGCAGTTGGACGGAGCAACTGCCATTCACTAAGTGCTTTTAAAAATAAAGAAAACCCTGAGAACCCCCCTATGAGAAGATGGGCTAGTCCAAAATCTGTCGGTAATGTCAGATTTCTACTACTTACTGTAAGTGACAGCAGTAGAGGAGAAAAGTAATTTATGGCTCATTTTACTCAGGGAGAAACGTACTTCTTATTTGTATATGTTTTAAATTTTAAGATTTTCGTGACAGTTTCTCTTTAAGGCTGCTATCGAAGCATCCTGGGCCTCCATAACACCTGAGCAGTGCCACAGGCTGATTGCCTCCATGCCACGCCGCATTGAAGCAGTCATTTCTGCAAAAGGATTCCCGACCAAGTATTGAGTGCATAACTGAACATAAGTATTTGAAGGTTGACTTTTTTTGTTTTAAAAACACTTTTCTTTTATTGGTCGGATGAAATATGCTAATTTTTTGAGATAGGAAATTTGGGTTTTCTTGAGCTTTTTGCCAAAATCATCAATATTAAAACAATAAAAGTCTTGAACTACTTCAGTTGTGTGTATTTGAATCTAAAATATATGAAAGTTTAATGTTTATCAGTACATTACAGAAAATAATGAATTTTATCACAATATGCTAATTTTTTGAGAAGATCCTGTATTTTCCTGCTCTACCCACCTCCTCTCTTCCGTGTCTCAGGTCCTCCGTCTCTGCTGCTACTGTCGCTTGGCTCCACTGCATGGGATATTTCACCGGGATAAAGATCAGAGTCCTGGAAGAAGCAGACTGCCACTGGCATGCAAAAAAACCTACAAATAGAAACTTGCCTACTAACAGAGAAGATTCGCATTAGTTCAATGAGTGGTGGACCAACGAGAATCCTCCTCGTCGCTAGGCAGGATTCTCATTGCAATCCAACGAAAGCTTGCTTCTGCAAGGACTTTGGGTGACCCTTGCAGTGGAACCAAGAGATAGTGACAACAGTGGGTGGGACCCAAAATGGTGGTGGTGACAGCAGAATGGATGCGCAACAGTGATTAGTGGAAACACATCCGTCATGTGACAGGGCACAGCATAACCGCTCATGATACGCTGTGGACTAACTAGTATGCAAAATGGGAACCAAGCCTAAGTACAAACGATACTGACCAATGAAAACAGAACAGCCGGCATTACAGCAGGGAGCACTGCAGTTAGCCATTCACTAAAAGTAAAATACAAAACATCCTCATACATGTAAGGGCTAGAACCCACCAGAACTTTTTTCGAGCGTTTAGGTATTTAAAATCGCTAGCAATTTCCCTAAATGCTCCACCAATGTAAATGGATGAGACAGATTCCACTGCAGTGTTTGAGATTAGGCTAATCACAAGACATGCAGCATTTTGGGAGCATTTCCACTCTAATGTATTGTATAGGAGCAGGGAAATAGCTCCCCCAAAAAAAAAAATTCTGAAGATTGATTTTGACCAAAATCAAATGCATCGATGGAAGGGAAACTTGGGTCAATCGATGTGGGGCAGAAGCAGTAATCAAATAAGGCATTACCTGCTGGGATCTATTTTAAAAAAAATGGTGTGATGTGTGTGGAAGGAATCAATTCCAATCATAGAGGAATGGATAGTTTTGGAATATTGGGTGGAACTCTACATGTGTAATGACCAGCTTAAGCCCCCTTCCAGACGGACGGTTGCCGAGCAGTTCAGTCCCCATTTGCTGCGCACCAGTGCAATTTAAATGCAGAGGTTGTAACACCACGCGTGTAAAGTGTTGACACACAGTGGTGTTACTGGGCGGCAGAGAACCATGACATCTCAAGTCTGACCACGGCCGCAGCCAATCTTACTCTGTGGGGGCGCCTGTACAGCGCTGGTACTGAGCGCTAACAAACACCCAGACGATGCAGGAGAGCAGCTGTCAGGTGGTGAATTCACTGCCTGTAAGCTGCTTGTGTGAAAGGAGCCTCAGACTGACACATTCTTAGCTGCAAATAGCAGTAGTACTTCTATGCTACTTAAGTGTTCAATATTATGAATTGCTACTTCTTCAACCCATTCATGTTAAAGGGAGGTAATTTCATCTAATGTATACTAGCAAATTAAGTAAAGTGCACAGCACTTCTCTTTGTAAGCTAAAAGGAAGAAATGTACACACTCTGTAGATGGTCAGCAAATAATATTAAATAGATCATATGAAAAGGACACACAAAACAATGCACTGGAAGGGGCTTAGTACTGATGTTGATTAGTCATCCTTGTTAATGAAAAAGCATCAGTTCTGTTACAGAAATGGTTTCATTTAATTAACAATTGATGGAACTGCTATATTGCTATCCGCAATAATTAGATTGTGAAATATCAGAAAAAATTATAATAAAATGATTCCCTGACAACTTTTTCCATAAGTTAAAGCTGTGGGCCTCTGCCAAGAGCTGATGTGATATCTGCAATGCACAAGCCTATCATCCAAACCACACAATTGCTGAGCAATGGGCAAGTGTTGTAGCTCTGCTGCAATATTTCAAGGTCAAGCATTACGCAACCAGTCATGTTAGCAAGAGCTGGTAAATAGGAAGCCAGCTTGAACAGCACTGTCAGATCCGAGCATTAAGGTGCATGCCTATTAAAGAAAAAGATTGTGCTGCAATCTAGCAAACGTCAATAACCTTTCTCATTGAATATAAGCTCATTTAGTACAGGACACAAGCTTGAAGAACAGATCATACCTGACAGATATGGGCACATGCTAAGCAGTCATTCAGGAAATAAATGCAATGGCTGCTTTAGATCCATATATATGTACCCCTCCCCCGACAGTTACATTTTTCATTGCCTTTACAGTGTCCCAGCAGGCATTGACCGTCTTCACACAGGACATTTAGAGACAGAAAAGGACGAAATAGACCCACTCCTAAATATAATCTATCCCCCATCCTGGACTAAATGCAAGAAAATTTAAAAAAAAAAAAAAAAAAAGAAGGAGGATATAAATAAAAATGCTCTAACTATACCAACTCCTGAAGCCCAATCTTACCACTAACCTACCTGCTACGGTAATTGCTAATATGACTATGTTAGCCAAACCCAGCACTGACCTTTAAACAAACTGCGGCAACAACATTAAACAGTAACAATTTCTAACATGTTTGTTACCAAAACAAAATACAATACTAAGAGCAGAATAATCTTATCAGTCTCATGCAGTGGCAAACTTACCTTATCTGCAATGATCTGACCATGAGTTTTTGGTGACACCTAACACTACTACAGGGCCAAGCTAACTCTGTTCTTATGAGAATGTCAAGAACCCTGGACATTTTGCTCTCCATATACTGTATTGGTACCAAGCATGTCCCCCTTCACTGACCCATAAGGCTGAAGGGACCTCTTTCAACCCAAGAAATCTGATGTGATGGGGAATTTGTTGCCCACTGTGAAGATAGCAGGTGCTGCATTATGCTTGCGACAGGAGCAATTTAATAAGGCCTGCATAAATGCAACCTAAAACGACTCATCTTAAATCCATATTTACTAAACAATAGACTTCAAACTATCTGTATTTAAATACTGTGTACACAAAACTGGTTAAACCTGAAGTTGTAATATGGGAAAGGCTCTGTGGGAACTCCCACTTCCAATGAGGTTAGTAAGCATCAGGCCCTGCATAGGTCACACCCACTCACATAGATACATATAGAACTATATTGATTTAACATATACTCACAGGAAATGGGAATATGTTGTCGGCTCTATTTAAGCTTTCTTCCATCCAAGATTTTTGTGCAAAGGCAGAATTGGGCCTGGCGTACTTCTGCAGTTGGATGTGATTATTTCCAAAATTCTTCTTCATGGGTGAGATAGAATTCAAGGGTGTTATTCCTCCATTTAGTCCTCTACGGTGGTCCCTACCTTGGGACCCACCCCAACCTCCATATCCACTACCTCCTGGGCTCCATGAAGAAGATGGTGTAGGTGAAGGGCTTTGGTAGCTGCTCCATGGAGAGGGAGGCTTATTGAGATTATTGGCCAAATGGGGTAATTGGTTAAAAGCAGCATTTCTGTGAGGAAATGGGGGTGGGTGTGGACTGGCAGGAGACCTCCTTTGCTGTTGATGTTGGTTATGGTGATGCTGGAAATGAGGATGATGGGGGTGATGTTGGGACATGGGTCCAATTTGTGGAGAGAAACTACCTCCAAAACCAGGGCTCACATGGTGAGGGAAATTTTGGAACAGCAAAGCACCATTATTAGCAGAAGCAGCAGTGACCCCTCCCTGGTGAAAGAAACTTGCATCTTCATTAATAATAGTGTTAGAAGATGGAGCAATAGCAGCTGACCAGTTGCTGAAACCAGTAAGAGGGGATGCAGAAGATGTCAGGGTCTGATTTGAAGACCCAAGCCCTGATGCTTCTTGGTAATCAAATCCTGTCAATACGGGAGATTCAATTCGTATTTTCTCCTTCCCATTTTCTGAAGAACTGTCGCCTTGGTTTTCTTCTGATTTCACTTTCTCAGGGTCAGGTAGAATTCCTGCTTCCTGGCTTTGGCTAGGGGAAAGCTGCTGTTTATCTAAAGACTCTTGCTGTTCCTGTTGTTGAGATTTGGATTTCTCTGACCCCAGAATCTCGTCCTGAATGTTATGGGCAGCTGCAGCAGGAAAGAGCCATGCTGACCCAGCATTACTGCCATTGGCAACTGTGTTATTTATAAAAGCAGCAGGGCTCGGGGTTGCGTTTTGATGATGGTGAGGAGGCTGCAGATGTGGATGAAACCTGACCGGAAAAGCTGATTTATTCCCAGTGTTATTTTGCACCAGCACACCAAACCCGTAATCCCCCATTTATAACAAATTTTCAGACCAATTTTTTTTTCCTGTGTGTGCGCGTGCGTGTGTGGACGAGGCCAATTTGTGCTTAACGTATGAGCCTCTCCAGATCCAATTTTCTTTCCCTGAACACCTTTCAACCAAATACGACAGCAATGCAAATGCTACAAATGAATGTGCCGCTGCTAACGATATTCCTTTTTAGGCATTTACCACAGACTAGCGTGGCTCCTTCAGAGAGGAAGGGTGGAAATTATGAGTGAAATAGACCAAAAGATCTTTGGTTTAAAGAAACTGGGCTGTGCCTGGGCTGTCTTCTGCTCACCCCCAGCTTCAATCCATTAAGTGCAGCTCAGAGATCAATGGGCATGTTTCTGTCATTTGGAGGCTTTTTTTTTTCCTTGCACGTAGCTAAGAGATAACAAGGCGGAATATAAGGGGGCTCAATGAGATCTTCTCCTGGTTGCTGCAGCTGGCTGTGCGTTCTCCTCCTCTCAACACCCTGTCTTGCCCATTAGGAGAGAAAAGAGAGAGAGCAAAATTAGATGACGTCTCATTTTTTTTCTTTTCTGTACATGGATTAAAAATTCTACAGCATCTTAATATATAAATACTGTATAAAATATAGGTGGGCAGTCATTTGCAGGGATATAAATATATGCACACACATAACCACACACACACACCAACACACATTTAGCTCAGGATGACTTGCACTAGATTTAGCCACAGCCACAAAGCCTAGAAGCAGATGACACCGTGCAGACGTGAAAATAGGGCAGCCTAGGCAATAATTACCTCATGAAGCCAGCCTGTCAGTGGCAGCAGCTGTTTCTCCGCAGTGCTGTGCCGCTGGATCTCTCCACAGATCGGATGAGAAGGTCACAGGGAGGCAGCGCTCCTCCTCAGCCCTCCAGTTGGGGTGACATTACAGCAGATGGCCCCGGTGACAGCCCGCTGGATGTGGGGTCAGGGTGGGGGAGGAGGAGAGGGTCTCTGTGCCGGTGTCCGGGAGCAGGGGAGGGGGAGATTCCGAGCCCTCTGTGTGGATTTCTCTTCAGTCTCTGGACGTCTCCGCTGCTCCTCCCCGTCCTTCTAGTCAGGACCGAGCAGCACACAGAGAAATGACAACCAGCTGGAGCAAGAGGCGCTTCCGGTCTTACATGAAAGATGGTATCCCCAGTATCCCCTAGCTGCGTGCGCGTCCTCGCCGTGTCCGTGCGCGCCTCTGCGCCTCTGCGCCTCTCCTAGACGCAGAAGATTTCCCGTTCCCGAATCGATCTCCTGTGCGGATAGAACATTTCCATCTGGCTCCGCCTTTGTCAGCGTCATTGCAGCTGCCTATAGCGTTTAACTATTTTCTCGCCACAGCAAAAAAAGCAGCTCTGGTTATTTGATTCATTTTCAGCCAAAATGGGGTGGGATAAAGGGAACACTGAAGAGAGGAATATGGAGGCTGTATTTATATCCTAAATTGCCTGGCTGTCCTGCTGATCCTATGCCTCTGATGCTTTTGCCTCAACAGGCATGTAGATAAGATCTTTGACTAAGGCCATGATCACAGCAATGCAGTGTAAATGCTGCTTTGTAAAGGTGCGTACACACGCAATACAGAAGCAAACGACGGGTCCGTCCGCACCTCCCGCTTGGCGGACTTTCAGCAGACTGTAGTGCGTGTGTACGCACTGTTGGCGGACTGATAAGGCTGTTCCTGAACGATCCGCCCGGCGAATCGTTCAGGACCAGCCTCATCAGTCCGCCGACAGTGCGTACACACGCACTACAGTCTGCTGAAAACCCGCCCAGCGGAAGGTGCCGACGGACCTGTCGTTGGCTGCTGTAGTGCGTGTGTACGCACCTTTAAGCGGGTTACCATACTGCAAAGCACCACCTTTGCGATGCTCACCATGCGGCAGTAGGTAACGTAGTAGTAAAATGGGTTAACACGGTAACACGCTTCATGTAGTGCAGAGTTCCCCAACCCTGTCCTCAAGGCCCACCAACAGTACATGTTTTGCAGAAAACCACACACAATCACAGGTGAAGTAATTAGTGCCTCAGCAGAGCTGATTAACTACCTCTGTGGATTTCCACAAAACATGCACTGTTGGTGGGCCTTGAGGACAGGGTTGGGGAACACTGAGTCGTCCCAGGCAGCAAAATGTCCTGGCCAAAGTCCCAGGTTGACTGCTATACGTCCTGGCTGCCAGACTCTGTGTCCATATAATTGCTTTCTGTGTTCACCTCCTGACAACTCTATCTCACCCACAGATTCACCCCTTCAGTGAATATAGGCAGTGGCGTAACAAAGAACTTGGGGCCCCAGTGCGAGTTTTACAGCTAGCTAAATGAGTAGGTTAACAAGTACAGTGAAGCACACTTTTTTATTAAATGTATTCTACACTGTATGTGACACAACACTGTCGTAAGGTGTGGTATGACTTTTAAGTTCCATTGCATTGTGTTCCTGTTATACAGTGAATACAGTGCAATATCCCACTGTGAACCTGATCTTTAATGAATACCAAGGCAAAACGCATTTAGGGAAACTGAGGCCATTTATAGGGCCTGGTACCTTTCGAGTGGATCCATCAGCTGGCAATTCAGTCCAAAATAGGCCACAACCAGACTAGCAGAGAAAGTTGGTAACCTTTGAACTAGGTCTAGTTGGCCACACGTGTGCAGTAGCTCAGTGCAACCATTGTGTCCATGGTCACAACCATCTTGTGATCGCAACATAATGCTGGTAGCGTACAGACAGTGGCACAGATCTACTGTGCATGCGTGGCCAACAGATACAGTTCAAAGGTTGCTAACATCCTCTGGTCAGGGCCTATACCGGACCGAATTACCAGCTGACAGAGCCTGTTTAAAGACAACTGCCATTGCAGTCAGTGATTGCTCAGGTGGCGAAACCCATGGATGACCTCTGTTTCCTGAAGGCTGTTCGCATTGTTTTTTCTTTAAAGAGAGCCAAGGCGGGCTAAAAAAAAAAGTAGACTACCTGATCCGTGGGGATGAGCGGCGCCGCTCCTGTGGGCTGCACTGACCCACTTTCACTTTAGTAACCTATCGGTCACGATGCTGAGATGACAGATTCATTCTCTCATCCAGCGTGCAGGGAGATGGGGAGCAGCAGGGGGCGTGGCCAGGGAGAGAGAGCTGCCTAATGGCAGCTCTGGAAATCCTGTGAGAATACCCTTGGCAGGCGTTTTGAACAGGGAATCCCTCTCCTTGTGTTTACCTCCAAGATGGCGACAAATCTCTTGTTGCCAATCTCGGGGGGGGGGGGGGGGGGGGGGGCGGGTCATAGAGCGGTGGTGTCATGAGGCAGAGAACATGCCTCTGTGTCCCATCTGTCCACTATGGTTTCTCTTTAAAGTAAATGTCATTAAAAAAAGGTGAGGTGCACCAATAACCCCAGCAACTCACTAAGGGCTTGATTCACAAAGCGGTGCTAACCTACTTAGCACGTCTAAAGTCTTTAGGCGCACTAACCAGGGTGCTAAGTAGGTTAGCACCGGTTTTCTCAATTCTCAAAACCTACTTAGCACCCTGGTTAGCAGGTCTAAAGACTTTAGACGTGCTAAGTAGGTTAGCACCGCTTTGTGAATCAAGCCCTAGAAGTGCTACCTCTCTGTGAGCAAAAGCAATTCAATCCTTGAATAGAAAAAGCGGAGGGTGCATTCAGTTCAATTCATACAAAATGGCAGTAAAACATATTTGGATGAGGGAGTTCGCCTGCGCAGAGAGGTCAGCAGCTGTTTCGCCTTTCATGAAGGCTTGTTCAAATGTGAGTGTTTTACTGCCATTTTGTACGAATTAAACTGGAATGTGCCCTCCGCTTTTTCTATTCAAGGATCTTCCTTTAAAGTAGACCTGAAGGGGAAGAAAAGGCAGCTGCTCTTCTCATGAGAAAGCAGGGTGATTCCTGTGGCACTAGAGAAATCTGTTATGCTGGGGATACACGGTACGTTTCTGTACCGTGTATTGAGCAGCTGATCCGGCCAGCTGATAATATTCAGCTGGTCCGATAACGCTGCACGACCCCCGCCTGCTCGATCCCCGCCAGCGGACAATGGCAGGGAATCGAGAGGCTGATAAGGAGCTCCGGCGGGGACGAGCGGTAATCGATCTGCGGGGACGCGGCTGGGGTTGATCGACCCGTGTATTCCCAGCATCAGAGAGCCTTCCGTCCATCTCTGCCTACACACCTTGCTCACTCTGCCTCCTGTTACCTTCCTGGGCTAAGTATCCTCCTTCATTGTGCACTTCATGGACTGCTCCACAGCCATATTCCAGATTTAAGTAGAACGAAGAAAGATTTGGTCCGCTTCAAAGTTATACCAACAGTTTATTTGGGACTTGTCCCAGAACAGCCACAAAAACGCTCAGCTAAAATGTTTCGGACCTATAGTGGTCCTTAATCATAGCATAATTATGGCAAACTCATCGCAAGTTTTAAAAGGCATGGCAAGGGGAGTGGTTGGCCCAGATCCACCTACTAAGGGGTGGAGTTGAGCAAAATACAACCTCCTTTCCCTCCTCATGTTACAAATGTGAAGATAAAATGCAATATAAGAAACAACGAAATATAAAAGAGGAAAGAAAAAATTACTGTTTACCTCAAAGGAGAACACTGCATAAAAAAGTTTTTGTTTGATTTGCTAGAAGTACCCCAATGCTGCAATCAAAACATACATGATATACATCAGTAATAATATACAAAGGTTGATCTAAATGCATACCAGGGGGGATATAGTAGAGATACACAATGAAAATGGTGGTGTCCCCAAAGATTTGGGGGATCAACCAAAGGGGGGACAACTAAGATGTAATAAGTGCCAAGTCCCATCTCGCATTTAGGCCCCGTGGGGCTCTTGTCTCCATGCGAAAGATCCAGAGTGCCTCTCTCTTCTTAATCAGGGCCTGTAAGTCCCCCCCTCTCTTGGGCAAAAAAACCCTCTCAATACCCTGAAAGGAGAAAGAGGAAATGTCACCTCCATGTACACTTCTAAAATGTTTGGCTACATTGGAAATGTGAGTAGTGGACCACCCAGCCCCCAAGAAATGTTCTGAGATCCTGGCTCTAAGGGGTCTGGTAGTGCAGCCCACATACTGCAGTGAGCATGCCAGACACGTCACCAAATAGATCACATTTTTTGTTCCACAATTAATAAAGTCTTTTATAGTAAAGGAAATCCCAGTAGTACATGATCGAATGGTGCGGGTCTGGCCATGCACAGAGCAATAGTGGCAAGTTGTAACAGCACATCTGTATGACCCCTTCACAGATAGCCAGGTGGAAATCTGTGGGGCAGAGGTAAAGAGACTGGGTGACAGGAGACTGCCTAGAGTCGGGGCCCGACGACTGGCAAACTTGACGCCATTCTGGAGGAGAGGCCGCAAAGCGTCATCTCCCTCTAAGACCGGGAGATATTTCTTTATAGCCTGAACAACCCTAGTGTATTCAGAACTATAAGTAGTGACGAAAAAGGGACCTCCCCCAGAAGTACGCACAGATGTCTGATCACGTACCAAACTGGTCCGAGAAATAGACCGGGCTCGTTTCTTGCCTCTCTCTATCATCCAGTGTGGATAGCCTCTTTCCAGTAGGCGCCTCCCAACCTCCACAAATTCTTTCTCTAAGGTCTCCGGGTCCGAACAATTCCGGCGGGCCCGGATGAATTCGCCCACCGGAATGGCCCGGATCGTATGTTCGGGGTGACAGCTGCCCGCTTTCAAAGTCGAATTACCCGCGCAGAATATTTCTATACGTGCGAGTCCTGATGGACTTGGAAGCCGTATCTCCCACCAGGGTGACATCCAAATAATCAATACTTTTTTCCTGCCACGTGTGTGTAAACTTAAGGTTGCAGGCATTGTCATTGAGGGAGGTGACAAATTCCTGCGCCTCCTCCTGCCCACCCTTCCAAATGACCAGCAAATCATCGATATACCTCCCGTACCACACAACACATTCCAGAAGACGGCCTTCACCCCCAAAGATGTGGAACTCCTCCCACCACCCCATGAACAAATTCGCCAGGGATGGGGAGAATTTAGCACCCATGGAGGCTCCACACCTCTGGAGGTAAAAGCTGCCGTCGAACATGAAATAGTTGTGGGTCAGGAGGTATTCGACTGCAGCACATATAAAGATTCGTAAGTCAGAGGTGTAGGTCGAGTATTTCTCCAGATGAAATTGGAGAGCTGTAAGAGCCAAATGATGGGGGATGCAGGAATATAAAGACTTCACGTCAATAGCAATCCAGCTATAATTAGCCTCCCACTCCACCCCATCCAGACTCGACAAAAGATGTTTCGTATCTTTAATATAACCTGGTAACCTCTTGACAAGGGGTTGTAATACGGAATCGACCCAATCGCTTAGGCGCTCCCCCAGGGAGCCGATGCCCGCAACTATCGGTCTCCCCTCCGGGGGAGCGCCTGGCTTATGGATCTTGGGGAGATGGTGAAAGATGGGGACAATGGGATGCTTAGTTCCCAAATATTCTGCAAGTTTATGATTTAGTACTCCCAAACTTTCACCATAACTCAAAAGACCAAAAAGTTGGGCCTGAAAAGCAGGGGTGGGATTGGCTGAGAGGCACGTATACGTTTCCTCATCATGGAGTTGTCTCAAAGCCTCAGCTTGATAATCTGACTTATTTAAGATAACAACTGCCCCACCCTTGTCTGCGTTACGTACAACAATTTCATCGTAGGCCCGCAGATTCTTCAGGGCCATATATTCAGTTTTAGTCAGATTATTCCGCTGTCATATTCTAGGTTTGGTTTGCACACAGTGAGAGATGTATCTGCATTGTTTGATATCTTGTTTTGCATATTGATTATTTCCTTTATTTAATTATTTCACTTATAATGCATTACATCAGCATCCTTATATCACTGTGAATTTCATAATTACTGAACCCGGGTTCAATCATGATGCTGACAGTATATTGTAGGTGGACAGTATAATTATTACTACAGTATGTCATGGCAAAGATTTTGGATTGGGGTTTTTTATGCGTTTTTAATTGTATTGTACTATCATAAGGTTCTGAATTATCATTGATCATGTTATAATAAAGATCCTGTATATTATTTTTTCAAACTTTACCTGAGTAGTGGTGTTGGTTCTGATTTTCTCTGGCAGTATGCTCCAAGGACTTGTTATGATATGTGCTATATTTATTTTCATACACAGAGTCTCCATCACATCCTTTATGAACTGCAGATCCTGATCACTGAGACTCTCCACAAGGAACCTGTGATGATTTGCTCAGCTGCCTGTGCAGGCAGGCAGCTTTTTGACCATTGTGTAGGTTTGCATGCTGCAGGACTCTGGAAAGAAGAGCTTCTGTCAGTTTTGCAGCTTGTGCTTGCTGAGGAATTTGCATACGTTGTCATGCAAATTGCCTGGCCACATTCATTGGAGGCGTGTACTATAAGTACTATGTGTGTCCCACAATGCTTTGCTGTTCATAAGGAGTCTTCCTGTGAAACACTCTGGAGAGTGTCAGCCATGCTCTTTGTTTGAAGATCAGCTTAGAGTAATTCCTGGAAACTGTGCTAGGCAGATTCCCTAATGCAGTTAGGATTGTTTATCTGTTTGTTTGTTCTGTTGCTGTTGTCCTGTCCCAGCGGTGGTCGACAGGAAATGGTTCTGATCTCTTTTCTTGGAGTATAGCTGGTGCAGCGGTTGCTACCAGCTATCTCTTCTGTTCTGTCTCCTTGGATCGTGCTAGCCACTTTTCGCTAGCGCTGTGGATCCTTCTGTTCTGTCTCCTGGGATCGCGCTAGCCACTTTTCGCTAGCGCTGTGGATCCTTCTGTTCTGTCTCCTGGGATAGCGCTAGCCACTTTTCGCTAGTGCTGTGGATCCTTCTGTTCTGCTACTCTGTACCTGGATCACGCTAGCCACTTTCGCTAGTGCTGTGGATCCTATCTCTCGCTTGTCCCTGTTTTCGTGTGTCTGTCTGGTCTGCTACGGACGCTTGCTGGAGGCTCGGTGAGGTAACCGTTAAGCAAGCGTTCGCGTCCTCTGTTTCATGTTTGTCTGTCGATGGTCAGTTAGGCGTGCTTGTCTCTATTGTGCTTATCACGTCTAGACCGCGCATAACCGCATGCACTGTTGCGAATGAGTGCGGTATTCCCGGTTAGCTAGCGTTTGTTATTTTCCGTATCTCCTCATTGTATGATCTGCTGTGCCTTTGCTACTCTCGTGCTCCGCCTTGCTGTAGCCTTGTGTCACGTCTGGCGATCGCACCTCTCGCGATCGCGTTCCTGTTTCATATCTGCTGTTGTGTGTGCACTGTCGCGGGGTGGCGACTAGGTTGGCGCACACACATACAACCTGTCCGTTTGCTCGTCTCATTCGCAATCGCCTCTCTTGCGATTGCGTTCTGCACTTCGTACAATTCCTGTCTGGCATTTGTGGAGGTACAGAGGATTGGTTCCTCTGCACTCCCCAGCGCCATCTGCCGACAGGAATTTTCCCTCTACGGGTGCGTAGCACCTTTTGCTGGGTGCCTGCAATTATACGCTTGTGGAGGATTTCTGCCATATCAGCGCACGCGTTGTGCGCTGATCACGGAGAAAGTTCCACAATCAGTACAGAACCCCATGTGAAAATCCCAGTAACCCGTCTACAACCTTGTGTGGTGATAGAGAAGAAGGCATTGCTACTTCTTAGCAAACATTGGCATAGTTCATCACTGTTAGTATGTGCTTTTTGCCTGAGCTACTCACAATTAGACTGGTACTCCTGGGAGGGTTTTGGCAATGACAAAGGGCATTAAGTTCTAAGGAATTTTGTAGCCACCTTCTGACAAACAGCATAATACAGTAGCAGATTATGTCTGCACTCATTCCCGGCCAATAAAAACTTTTCATCTCCTGGGAAGCTACAACAGAGATTTCATGACATAATTTCAGCAGCTGTCCCCTAAATTCACTGGTTACAACAAGCTTTTTCCTGGTCTTGATTTTCTTAATGCTGTCAGTAGGCAAGACCTTGCTGTTCAGCTTCCCATTGTCTGAAAACATTTTGTTCCTATCCCACTCAACAGGGGGCTTGACACTAGGCCCTTAAGCAACTCCAAACCCAGGTACCTTTAAAGTGTTTTGCTCTAATGTGGTACTGCAAGACCCAGCCAGCTGTACAGTAGCAACTGAAGATAGCAGTTGAGACTCAACAGAGGGTGCACCCACTGCATCAGGGTCCGGAAAAGAGTTAGGAGGCCAGTGCCTACTGTCCTTGCAGCACTGGGGGTGACTGATAAGACAGGCAATGAATTTTCATAAAGTTTATCAGAAACCATTTCTACCTCAGTTACACTGATAAAGTATACCTGAGAAAAATCAAACAACAGTATTTATACTTACCTGAGGCTTTCTCCAGACCCCTGTAGTTCATTTGCTCCCTCAGTGTCACTCTGGTCCCATCTGTTACGAAAGTAAAGTCCCTGAATGAGTCAGTAGGGGGCCACTGTGTTTGCGTGGCCCTGGCTCCCACATCCTTGGTCAGGCTCCCATGGCTGGGTGCAACCTGCACAGTTACAAGCCTTAACTAAATGTGCAGGTGCAGAATACTCCCAGCCACAGGAGCACAACCAACCAACAAGGCTTGCAACCAGGGCCATGCATGCACAGTAGTCAGTGACTACCAGGGCTGATGACGGGAGAAGGGATGGGACCGGACGGACGCAGAGGGAGCCAAGGGGGTTGGAGGAAGCCCCTGGTAAGTATAAATCCATTTGTTTGAAATGTCTGTTTCACTTTATGCGTATTAGGTACTTCTTTCCCATATCCTTCTTTAGCAGAACTTTATGCCTCTATCCCACCTCTCTTTTATCCCCCACTTTCACAAGCGTGACATCTGGCAAACCTATATAGGTGTCTCTAGCCTCGACAACCAGGTGAGACATTTCCTATAGGGCCTAGAGCCCTCACCTACTAGTATCACAGTGTGTGCTTTTTTTCCTTTCTATCTCCATATCCAGAACTGTTCTATGCAGGTAGCAGCACATGTGATACAAGGGGACCCGCAGATCGCTCTCTGATAGTAAACATTACAACCAGAACCCACAGATCTACACATTTTTTCAAAAGACTGCAAGTACATATCAGTGGGAAATGTGTCTTAAGTCCTTATGGACATGGGTGTTTCTGAATTCTCAGGAGGACTGAGCGGCTGACTTTGGCATAGTACCTGCAGCCTAATTATCTCTGGTTCATATTGACAGGCAGCTGTCCACTCATTTTGCCGTTCTACAGCCTTTCTCTCAGTTGTATGCTGTGCCCACTCATGTTCCTCTCTGATGATCTGACGGTTTACTCTAGGATTAATTTCCAGTTGTGGGTCCAGCTTGAGCTAAGAGGAGTTAATGCTATAGAACAGTTTAGTGCTGGCCTGCTCTGTTCATGAAGTGGTGTCAATCAACAGGCTCCCTGCAGCAGGCTAGTCCAGAATTTGATCTGCTTGGCCATGTGACTCCTCCAGATCCTCAATCAGCTAGTGTGTCTGTGCTTACAACAATCTAACAGGTCAGCTGCGCTCAGTCTTTTGCAATCCACAGGACAAGGCCTGATCACAAAATATGATAGAATAGACAAAATGAAGAATACAATAGGGAGCTATAGTTATTTGCTTTTGTCTATACAAAAAAAAAAAAAAAAACACTTGCCTATTCTCCAAGAATTTCCTCCACGGAAGTCACATCCTTCAGTACAGAGTCTGTCACTTAACCCTGTGCTAATGCATTAAGTATGAAACAATCCCTCTAAAGCTGTGTGACAGTCATCCCCTCAGCGTGATACTGCACATAGATGTCCCAGGACCGTAAACCATGTACCATCCAGCTGAGATAACTAAACTGCTAATCTTTCCCCACATATATACACATATATCTGCCATCATGTGATTTTCAATAGGAACACAACCCATTCACCAGATTATCAATGAAGCTGGGACTCTAAAGCAATGTTAGTGGCACTTACTGCCATGCTTCTAACAGAATGAGGCACAATTGCCAACACAATATTTTAAGGTAGCATTTCAGAGGCAGAGTCCAATGCTCCTGATACTTAAAGGGGAACTTCAGCCTAAACAAACATACTGTCATTAAGTTACATTAGTTATGTTAATTAGAATAGATAGGTAATATAATTTTTTATCCACTCTGTTTTAAAAGAACAGGCAAATGTTTGTGATTCATGGCGGCTGCCATCTTTGTCATGGGGGCAGACATCTTTTTGGTTGAAAGGAGGTGACAGAGAGCAGGAGACACAGTTCCAACAGGCCTGTGTCTTGATAACCCTTCCCAGCTGCACACGCTAGGCTTCAAATGTCAAATTCAAACTGTAAAAAAAAAATTGCACCAAAACAGCAGAACAAGAGCAACAACATCAGAAATCCCATCATGCTTTGCACAGCATCAGGGGAAAAAAAGCCCGGGCAGTTTTCTTCTGTGCAGCTAAAAATGAGGCTTGGATAAGAGAAACAAAGTTCTGATGCTGTGAAACTGTTAAAGAAACACCAGGCCTTTTCAGTGCTGCTGAGTCGATTTTTAGTCCGGAGGTTCACTTTTGCTAAAAAGTAAAAAAAATAGTGCAGAATTATTTCCAGAAAAAAAGAAAACTATCAAATCTATCCATCAAAACCATAGTAACGCACGCATTGCTATGATATTGCCTGTTTCATCACGCTTTACCATAGCATCGTGCGCGTTAACCCGGTAATGCACGCAGCGCTAAAAGGTTAACGTATGGTGCTCCCCCAGCCTTCGTAGCAGTAAACGTGCGCTCCCCGCTCACGCCATCGTTACCACAATACAGTGCATCCCCTGTGAGAGAGCTAGACTGTAAACAGTACGTCTGTGGAAGAAATTTGTCGGATAACAAACTATCATCATAGGTTCAATTTACTAAGATCTGTTCAGTAAAAATTTCACGTGAGCTAAATGACCTCATGCAGTAAAAATATTTTTTTGAGCATTCCCTTTTTTTCTCACATGCGGTAATAGTTCTGTAAATTATCAAAAAAACTTCATGACAATTCGCAAAGATTTTTACCTTGTGCAATTTTCATTTGGTATTTTAAGGCCCATTCACATCTAAAATCGCAAAACTCTAGTGCTTAGCGCTATCGTTTTGCTCAAGTGATATTAGCATTGTAAAAATCACTGGACACTTCTGCGGTCATCACTCTATAAGCACTGTACCGTGATTGCTCCAGAATTGCTCCAAAAAATGCTGCAGGTAATGCATTTGCAATTGGTGCTAATCGCAAAACGCCCGTGATCAGCGCCAATCGTGGCAGTGAGGACACTGTGATATGGTAGAATAGCACTAGCACTTTTAAAAAGCGCTAGCGCTTTGGCGATTAGCAGGAATCACCCGCTAATTGCCCTAGTGTGAATAGGCCCTCTGGAACTTTTTATTTTTAATTCTGTGTTTTAGGATTATTGCAGTGCGCGTAAAATAGAAGAAAAATGTGATACAGATACTGTAGCATATTTTTATACTGACAAGTAAAGAGCAAATTCAAACTGTATAAGGTTAACATAAAATTTGTATCAGCTCAAAACCATTTAAATCTACACAATATTTGTGTTCAACTTCTACAATATATGTGAAATTAGGAAAAATTTTAACTTTAACTTTACTTTTCTGAATAGTTTCATCTATCCTGTTTCCCATTTGTTCTCCTTCTTAAAACGTTAGATACTTACTCCTTCTGACATCTTCCTGCAAACCCTCCCTGGATAGCGGTACCCCCTGGATGCTTGTGGCCATGCTCCCGTACGTGAACAAGCTTGGCCAAACTGTGCAGGTGTAGGATGGCTTACACCTGCGCATTAGCAAGGAGCCTAATAAGCTGGGCTCGTTCTGCTCCATGCTACTGCACAGGCGCAAGCTGAGTGCCCCTCCGCAGTGAGGCTCAGCTGCATCGACAAGCCCTTTTATTATTATTATTATTGATTTATAAAGCACCCTTATCAATGAGGTTTGGGGGGTCTCAGTGCTGGAACAGTGAACTGGTGGGGAGATTATCCAGAGGCTTCCCTCTCCTGAGTTAAGTATCCCATTTGGGTACTTTTTTCCCTCCTAATTTCCTTCAACGCCCTACTGGAACTTCACAAATGGCTGCTTGTTATCTTACCGACATCCCCAGGTCGGAGGCAAAACACCAAACATCTCACTGTTTTACCACATGTGATATATTTTGTAAATTAACATTTTTGTGACATTTACCTCGCAAGCCAGTAATTTACCTCAAAAGTCGGTAATGTACATCACTAGTCAGTAATTTTAGTTGTGTTCGTATATGTACGCCGCCGGTGAACTGGTCGCAGGGTGAGCCAATTGACTGTTAACCCTGCTGCTGCTCAAATCCCTGGCATCATAAAATACATTTCCCCTTCCGAGTCATCGCCACTAGGATGGAGATGTAATTCGTGGTGCAGCGATCACTGGAGCCCCAAATCACCCTTACGCACCTCGCGCAGTGTAACATTACTGCTATTGGGCGCCTAGTGCCGGTGCTCGGCACTGAGCGTCATGCACCAAAACCTTGTGCTTTGATTTTAGTTTTACATGGAGTAACAGCCTTTTTGAATTGACATTTGACAAAATGTTTAGTAAAATCAATAATTTTCTGACACTATGTTGCACTTCATTTTTAGGGTTTCACCTTCAAAGCTGACTGCTGGATTGAGCTGGTATTTACAAGTAGTGGGAACCATCCCGCTAGCATGGTCTCCCTCGGCTCATCAGCTCCTATAGCTGGTGGGCAGGGCCAGTATAAGTCTGGGAGGAGACCACAATGTTTTCTTTTCTTAAAGGGGAACTTCAGCCTAAACAAACATACTGTCATTAAGTTACATTAGTTATGTTAATTAGAATAGATAGGTAATATAATCTCTTACCCACCCCGTTTTAAAAGAACAGGCAAATGTTTGTGATTCATGGGGGCTGCCATCTTTGTCATGGGGGCAGCCATCTTTTTGGTTGAAAGGAGGTGACAGGGAGCAGGAGACACAGTTCCAACTGTCCTGTGTCCTGATCACCCCTCCCAGCTGCATGTGCTAGGCTTCAAATGTCAAATTCAAAATGTAAAAAAAAAAAATTGCACCAAAACAGCAGAACGAGAACAACAACATCAGAAATCCCATCATGCTTTGCACAGCATCAGGGGAAAAATGCCCGGGCATTTATTTCTTGTGCAGCTAAAAATGAGGCTTGTATAAGAGAAAAAAAGTTCTGATGCTGTGAAACAGTTAAAGAAACACCAGGCCTTTCCAGTGCTGCTGAGTCAATTTTTAGTCTGGAGGTTCACTTTTAAAGACAACCAATGGTGAAATGTATGTAGCCATCCTGCCAACATGGCTATTCAGTACCTGTACAAATGGCTTATCATGAGACATAGTTCATGCAAATTTGCATTTGCTTTCGCATGCCAAACTATGCAGGGTCAAAAACCAATGCCGCAAAGTGGTTGCCCTGCGGGAATTAGTTCATGCTACATTAGCACTATCTAGGAGCGCCACGGGGAGGCTACCCAATGCCCCCATACAACCGGGGTGCAGCGGGTCCCCAAGCTCTCTCACTGCCTGGAAACCACAGCGGCATCCTGGAGGGGGAGGCTGGGAGGTGCAGGCGACCCCCCCCCCCCACCCAAGCGTGGCCAGTGCCGGGACAACCCACCTGCACTTTGGAGCGCAGAGCTGGCTTTCACACAACACTCCAAGGGGGGGTAGTCACCCAGCCTCTCTCTCCGGGGTGCCGCTGTGGTCATTAGCAGGCATAAGTTCGTAGCGCTCACTATGCTACTCTGATAAGGCACGCTAACTCTGATAAGGCATGTTAATTCTGATAAGGCATCTGATAAGGCACGCTATATTAGCTATTAGCCTAACAATTTGCTCTGGGGTGTCTAGGCCTATCAGAAGAGGATCATTCATATATATCTAATAATCCAGCTTGTGTTATCTTCCTGCTGCTGTTCTCCTGAGTGAAGCTCCTTGTGGATTACAAATACTGTTTTATATACTATATTAGTGGACCTAAGCCCGTTGCAATAATGGGCTCTAGGCCACCCTCACAAACCCCCTCCCCTCAAGCCCATCACCGCTGCCGGCCATATGTCACCGCCCGCACGTGCACCGCCCACACACGTCCGACCACTGGCGCCGTCCTCTTCCTGCTCTAAAGTCCACCCGTGTGTTGTGCATGCGCGGTACACAAAAGCACGGACACAGGGACACACAGGAGGAGGACGCAGCAACACAGGGGGTTTATTATATAAAATGAGCTCCAACTGCCAGCCTACTACTTACATTAACACTAGTTGTGTTAGGGGAAATTAGCCTAAATGTTTATCTGTGTTTGATTACAGCAGACAGTTTATACATTTTCCATTTAAAGTGCACTTAATAATTTAATGTGTTGTTGGATTCTCTGGATTTTCTGTTGCTTCTTTGGGCCAAACCCTTTCCATAGATTTTGGAGGTGTCAGTCTCTATTGCATTCCTTTGCAAGTGCAAGCAATTATTGGTATTCCATTGTTACCATAACTGTGAGTTCAGATGATATATATATATATATATATATATATATATATATATATATATATATATATATATATATATATATACAGTGGTGTGAAAAACTATTTGCCCCATTCCTGATTTCTTATTCTTTTGCATGTTTGTCACACTTAAATGTTTCTGCTCATCAAAAATCATTAACTATTAGTCAAAGATAACCTAATTGAACACAAAATGCAGTTTTAAATGATGGTTTTTATTATTTAGTGAGAAAAAAAACTCCAAATCTACATGGCCCTGTGTGAAAAAGTGATTGCCCCCCCTTGTTAAAAAAATAACTTAAAGGTGGTTTATTACACCTGAGTTCAATTTCTGTAGTCACCCCCAGGCCTGATTACTGCCACACCTGTTTCAATCAAGAAATCACTTAAATAGGAGCTATCTGACACAGAGAAGTAGTGCAAAAAACACCTCAAAAGCTAGACATCATGCCAAGATCCAAAGAAATTCAGGAACAAATGAGAACAAAAGTACTGTAATTGAAATCTATCAGTCCGGTAAAGGTTATAAAGCCATTTCTAAAGCTTTGGGACTCCAGCAAACCACAGTGAGAGCCAATATCCACAAATGGCAAACACATGAAACAGTGATGAACCTTCCCAGGAGTGGCCGGCCGACCAAAATTACCCCAAGAGCGCAGAAAAAACTCATCCGAGAGGCCACATAAGACCCCAGGACAACATCTAAAGAACTGCAGGCCTCACTTGCCTCAATTAAGGTCAGTGTTCATGACTCCACCATAAGAAAGAGACTGGGCAAAAACGGCCTGCATGGAAGATATCCAAGGCGCAAACCACTTTTAAGCAAAAAGAACATTAAAGTGGACCCAAATTAAAAATACAAGATTTCAGAAATAAAATCTTTTTTCTAAATTATAATAATAAATAGCAGCTTTTTCTCAGCTGCATGATGACAAATATAAAATATTTCACATTTATTGGAGGAACCCCTCCCTTCCTTTCTTATTGCCGGGATTTTTCCGGCAAACTGGTGGAATAGCAAAGGAGGAATTGCTAATGGCTGCCACCTGTATAATCCTAGTTATGAAAAGAGGAGGGTGAAAAGCATGCACTGAAATGCTTATAGGCTTAAAGGAGTGTTTATTTATATTTATATGTGTCAGAGTGGTGCGACTAAATATTTTTAATTAAAAAACATGTTTGGTTTGGGTCCGCTTTAAGGCTCGTCTCAATTTTGCTGAAAAAAACATCTCAATGATTGCCAAGACGTTTGGGAAAATACCTTGTGGACCGACGAGACAAAAGTTGAACTTTTGGAAGGTGCGTGTCCCATTACATCTGGCGTAGAAGTAACACAGCATTTCAGCAAAAGAACATCATACCAACAGTAAAATATGGTGGTGGTAGTGTGATGGTCTGGGGTTGTTTTGCTGCTTCAGGACCAGGAAGGCATGCTGTGATAGATGGAACCATGAATTCTACTGTCTGCCAAAAAATCCTGAAGGAGAATGTCCGGCCATCTGTTCGTCAACTCAAGCTGAAGCGATCTTGGGTGCTGCAGCAGGACAATGACCCAAAACACACCAGCAAGTTCACCTCTGAATGGCTGAAGAAAAACAAAATGAAGACTTTGGAGTGGCCTAGTCAAAGTCCTGACCTGAATCCCATTGAGATGTTGTGGCATGACCTTAAAAAGGCTGTTCATGCTAGAAAACCCTCAAATAAAGCTGAATTACAACAATTCTGCAAAGATGAGTGGGCCAAAATTCCTCCAGAGCGCTGTAAAAGACACATTGCAAGTTATCGCAAATGCTTGATTGCAGTTATTGCTGCCAAGGGTGGCCCAACCAGTTATTAGGTTCAGGGGGCAATCTCTTTTTCACACAGGGCCATGTAGGTTTTGAGGTTTTTTCTCTCACTAAATAATAAAAAACATCATTTAAAACTGCATTTTGTGTTCAATTATGTTATCTTTGACTAATAGTTAAAGTGGACCCAAATTACAAATACAAGATTTCAGAAATAAAATCTATTTTCTAAATTATAATAATAAATAGCAGCCTTTTTTCGGTTGCATGATGACAAATATAAAATATTTTACATTTATTGTAGGAACCCCTCCCTCCCTTTCAAATTGCCGGACACAATCCGGCAAACTGTGGTGTCCAGCAATGTAGGAATTGCTAATGGCTGCCCCCAGTATAACCCTAGTTATTAAAAGAGGAGGGTGAAAAGCATGCACTGAAATGCTCATAGGTTTGAAGGAGTGTTTATTTATCTTTGTATGTGTTAGAGTGGTGCAACTAAATATTTTTAATTAAAAAAAAATGTTTGGTTTGGGTCCGCTTTAATGGTTTTTGATGAGCAGAAACATTTGAGTGTGACAAACATGCAAAAGAATAAGAAATCAGGAAGGGGGCAAATAGTTTTTCACACCACTGTATATATATATATATATATATATATATATATATATATATATATATATATATATATATATATATCTGTTATAACATATCGCTAGAAGCATTATGCTGCTGGTTTATGTGTATCACTGGAGGTTGTGGGTGTCACCAGAGTTGGAAAAGAGCAGGACCCATCTAACATAGCTACATCTACGGGTGCGCTACATGTATACTATAGTTTATTTTATCCTCATTTTACCCTAACGTCCCATACGCTGATAGGTGGCGACAGGGCTGGGGGCAGACCACGTCAACAAAAGTGGGGGTGGCCAAAGAGCTCTAAACTTCTTCAGGGAGGCTTTGGGCAAAAAACGCCTCGGTGGTTTTGCCAACAGTGGACAAGGTATAAGAATAATGTCCCTTCCGTGGAGAACAGGTGAGTTATTCAACTGTTCAATCCGAGATCCTATGTTAGGGGTACGTTGAGGATTAAATGAACTATAATGGACATGTCTCTCTTAGTTGTCTTTCACTTAAAGTGGATCCGAGGTGAACTTTTACACATTGCATAATTGTTCCTTTCCTATTGTTTATAGGGCATTCCTCAAGCCAAATACTTTTTTGTTTTTGTTTTAATACTCTAATTCCCTATAAACTAAAGAAGCCACACCCACAGGTTGTCAGAGAGCCAAGGCACTTTCAGACAGTAGCAAGGGCTCATGGGAGCTCAGTCTGGGCAAGAGGAGGGGGAGACGTTACTAGCCATTGATTTCAGAGGCAGAGGGGAGGAGGGAGGAGGATAGGGGATTAGGCTGATGGCTCAAGATACAGAAAAGCCTACCTCTGTGTAATGTTTACAAACAACATGTCTGCTGTCATTGTATCACAGGAATAAATAATCATATTCTATTAAAACTGTTTGCAGCTAGATTTGCTGTGTAAACCATCTAAACTTTAGGTAACATATATAGACAAGTTACTTGTTATAGTTAGTTTTTCATCTCGGATCCACTTTAAAGAGAACCCAAGCACCGCACTCATGCTTGAAGGGGAGTGCAGCCCCAATCAGATTATTCACAATCTTTGGAGGATCCACGCTTGGTGACGGGGGACCAGAAGACAGTGAGGGAAGCCTCATTAGGATCCAGAGGCTTCCCTCTTCTTAGGTAAATACAGTATGTGACTCTGTACCTGAGCTTGATCATGGGTACACTTTAAGAGCATGGGGATATAATTAATAACAATGTTTACATCACTTTAAGTCCTCTTTAACCAAAAATAGAGAGCACTGAGATGTTTTAAGGTTTATTTTCTACTAGCTGACCTAAGCCTGTTTAAAAACAGGCTCTAGGTCTTTCACTGCTGCCTGCCGCACCCACCGTACACGCGCACACGCCCGTCCACCCACCCGCTCGGCCGGCAGCCTCCTGCCACGTCCTGCGTCTTGTCCCAATGTCCCAATTGTATTTTACGGCCGTCTCGCTGCGGCCAAATGTATTAGAAGTTGGTTAATTGAATGAAATATAGCCGGCAGCTATGTAATAGATGAAGCCGCCGGCTTTTGCACTGCCTCCTCTCCTCCTCCCCCCCCCCCCCTCCCACCTCTCTCCTCGCCCTGCCTCCTTTACAATACGGAGGAGCCAGCGGGGACACGCGTGTCCCGGAGAGTCGTTCGTCGCGGCAGGGGAATCCTGCCATTCCTGCAGAGCAGGTGCTGGCAGAAGCAATGTCTGCAGCCTCCCCGCTCTGCTTCCCCTGCCGCGACGAACGACTCTCCGGGACACGCATGTCCCCGCCGGCTGCTCCGTATTGTATAGGAGGCAATACGGAAGCACAACTTTCGGAGATATAGCTTCCCGGCTGGAGAAATTTGCCCACAAAGACTCTAGGTGTGATCCCGGGGATAAAGATCCTGAGAAGCAGAATGCACATTGGGTGGAGGCGGAGGCGGAGGGCGGCCAAACGGAGACTGAGGGCTCGGTTACGGAACAAAAGTGGGAAACTGAGATGGATCCGGGAGTACCAGCCATAACCCCGTGTAATGATCGCTGCTGCAGCAGGTGTTGCTGGAAGTAGTAGTGCTGCAGCTCAGGCAGTTCTGATCTCTTTCCATGCAAGCTGCATAGCTTTGTCTGCCGTTCCCTGCTGTCAGCTTGTGACTGATTATTATTCACCTGTGTGGGAATCTGCATGTCTGCTCCCATTGGATGACCTCAGTATAAAGATCTGCTTCCTGCAGGACTCCTCGGGTTTTCATAGCTTCAGTTTAAGCCTGTCTTGCTGTCGCTTCAGCCCCCGATCGTGTTTCTTGTTCTAAAAGATACTTTGCTGGTTTTGCATCATATATTGGTTCATTGCCCATATATATGCATACCAGCACGTTTATTATTTTCCTTGTATTCGTGTTACGTTGATACATCAGTGTCGCTGATGTATACGTACATGAACTGTTTATATCCTGTGTGCAGTTAGTCAGCTTTCCAGCACGTTTTGGTAGTTTGCGCGTATCGTGAGCACCCGTGCTGAGCTAGTATCCTGCTCCTGGTCCTGTTTGTGGATTGCGTTCATCTCTGCGAAGAGATAACGAATCCTTCTGAATCCTGTTCTGTTACCGTTTGTGGATTGCGTTCATCTCTGCGAAGAGATAGCGAATCCTTCTGAGTCCTGTTCCCTGTATTACTCCAGTCCTAGTCAGCGTTCCTGCTTATGTCATATATCGGTTCATTGCCGATATATACATATGTTAGTCAGACGTTACAAATAGTTTCATTGATAGCTGTAATTGTAATACGCTAGGAAAACATACTTATTGTATATTTGTCTGTGTTACGTTCATCTATCTTGATCCTGCTATTTCCTGACTATCCTGTCCTGTCTTTGTGAGGCACGCCATCGCTGCAATCGCATTGGCTGCCTCATTCCAGTCTGTCTTGTTTTGGACGCTTGCTGTCGCTAAGTAGCCGCTAGCTAGCAAGCGTTCATTCTGTCTACCTGTCCTGATCTCCTCAGTTCTGGTTTATGCGCTCAGCGCTACTTTGCGCTGATACGTTATAACGAAAGCATTGTTTGTGGCTGTCAGATCTGCACCGGCTCTGTGCGCCACAATCTCCTATTGGAGTCAGTCCTCCCCTCCACTATACTAGGGATAGCCTGTTTCCTTGTGCTAGTGTGTGTACCTCCTCCACGCCAGCTCATGCGTTGCATGCTGACTGTGGAGAATACACCACCAAGCCTTACACCCCGAAACCAAAAGCAGCTAGAACCAGTAAGCAAGGCGAGGGAGGAAAGAAACCTAAAGAACCCCTACCTAGTGAAATCCTTGCAGCAGTACAAGCATGTAATGAGGCCATACTCTCTCTGACGCAGCAGACAGGGGGAATTAAAGAAGAGCTGGGGCTGTTACGTCAAGACCTTAGTAATATTAGGGAGAGAACCTCTGCAATGGAAACTAGAATCAGTGATGTTGAGGATCAACTGGGCCCCATTACAAGAGACCTGAAGATTGTGATAAATACAAAGGTGGGTTGCAGAACCCTGCAACCATCGTATAAGCCTGTGAGAAAATAACCACCTCTGCTCGGTGCTCCAGGCCAATCAGGAAACCGGATGGTCGGTCTCCTTCGAATCTTTCTGTTCATGAAAAAACTATAAAGATAATAATAAAGATAATACTTCCTATTGGAACCCCTACTGGGTTGGAGGCTCCCATTGTGGAAAAAAAAATCTATTCTAGATTTAATACAGATAAAAAAGGAAAGGTAAGAGAGGCAAATTGCTTACCTGTCTAGATGATAAGACACCAGTTCTACTGGAAAAATATTTATTCTAGCAAAATTCAGATAGACGTGTTTGTTGGGTCTTTGCGCACTTCCTCGGGTTAGTTCAACAAAAACTGTGCCATAGGTATCACTAGGCGACTAGGAGACTCACAAATCGATAAAGAATCGCACACCACTGTGGAGGTACTGGACCGGTAAACAATGCAAAAAAGATCCAGAGGGTCCGCAGACTCAATGAACCAAGTTCCAGGTTTATTCAAATATCGTGACACAAATCCACTCCATACATCAACGATTTGTTTCGGGGCCCCATGGGGTCCCCTTTGTCAAGGCAACAAGATACAGAATGGTAACGAGACTCACAGAGGCGTTCATTCTCATGTATTAAATCTAGAATAGATTTTTGCAGGGATGGTCGTAGTCAGCCGACTTAGCTACGCTGGTACTTCGCGTAGTTTTACGCAATTACGCTTCGCCAAACTACAGCTTCGAAATCAAATATTCAGTTCACATGCATTTCATAGACTACGCGTTAAAATACACATTTACGCGTAGTGCCAAGCGTAGTGTATGCTGATGCTTATGCCCGCATGCAGAAAATTTTACGCATTAATTCCTCTTTATATGCATACACCGGGAACACGTCTATGCGTACAGTCCCCTTTCCAATGCGTAAATTTGTAAGCATACAATCACACATGGAAAATTTGCCACGAGTAACGCATTCGTAGTCACTACGCAATACACATGTTAACTATGCATAGTGGGCGTAAGCTACGCATAGCGGAACTTCGCTACGCGTAAATTCATAAGCGTAGTTTTGAAACTTCACCTACGAACTACGATGCGTAGATGCGAACTACGATGCGTAAATTCGCACTGGCGTAGTTTCTGCTCATCCCTGGATTTTTGTCACAACTGCTCTTCAACCCTATACATTTTGTGCAAACAGCTCAACTTTGCTTGGTGGTTTCTGATCATCCATCTTCGTCTCTTTGTCAGTCCGAACCTTTTAGTAGTTTTCAGATCCGGAGATCGAGTTGGCCAAGACAGACTCTTGATTTGGAGATCCTCCTTTCAGACCTTGATGCCCTTGGCTGTGTGGTGTGGAGCATTGTCCTGATGGAAATAAATATCCTTTGAGTTGAGGAACATAGACTTAGCAGAAGGTAGCAAATTTTCTTTTAGGATAACCTTGTATGTATTTTGATTCATGATTGCGTCCTTCACAAAGACACATCTGCCCGTTCCCAGCATTGCTGAAGCACCCCCAGATCTTCACTGACCCTCCTACAAATTGTACACCTTTTTTTTTGTGAGAGTCTCACAGTGAGACGCTGTAGACCTCTCCAGGTCTCTGTGTAACCATAAGACAATCAGATGTCCAATCAGTACCTCATACATCAGAATGAGCTGTGCTTGTGTAGGGATTTAACTACCATTGGCATAGAACAGTTGTCATTCTCATGGAGATTTAGATTTAGAAAATACATTTCAGCGGTGTCAAAGCTGTGCATATATTTTTGGTTAAGGGAGTTGCCTTTGATGTAGCCTTTAAAGTCAATGTTACCTAACATATAAAAACAAAAGTCAGATACTCACCTAAGGAGAGGGAAGGCTCTGAGTCCTAATGAGACTTCCCTCTCCTCTCCCGGTGCCCAGTCCCGCTCAGGATCCCCCGTAGCAGTATTCGACCAGTTCGGTCAAATACTGCCACTTCCGCCGCCGAAGGAAGGTTTCGGAAGTCTTCGGAGCACTCAGGCTCCCGAAGATGGGCCGCTCCATACTGCGCATGCGCGAGCGCCCTCTATGATGCTCTCGCGTGTGCGCAGTATAGAGCCGTCTGTCTTTGGGAGGACTCGGCTCCCGAAGAATTCCGAAGTCCCCCGCGGCGGGGGATTTGAACGGAGGATCCTGAGGGCACCGGGAGAGGAGAGGGAAGGCTCATTAGGACTCAGAGCCTTCCCTCTCCTTAGGTAAGTATCTGACTTTTGTTTTTATATGTCTGGTAACACTGGCTTTAAGCCTTTGACCGGAGTTTGAATCCTGGCTCAAGCCAGTACATAAAAACAATAAGGATTCTATGGCCAAGGCTCTCAATGATCCTGGTTGCCCGTGGAGTGTGCCCTAATTGGCTGCAGCTCTGAAGCACTTTGAGTATGCATAGATTTTGTATTAAATTGCACGTGGGATCACCTTTGCTTTTGCTCTTGGGGTTAACTTGGAGGGGTTGTTACTACTGATTAGGGAGGGGGTGTGGATAGATTCTCCACACCTCCCACCTCTCTACTCACTCTGTTATTTAAGAGTGAGCTGCCCAGAGCTTTGGTTTGCTGCTGCTTAGGCCAACATGCTATCATATTGTCATTTGATGTGATAAATTACAATGTACTGTTTTTAATGCACTTTAGCACTTAGCACCTTGTACGTTTAGCACTTTTTGTTTCCCTGAGGAAGGCCCCCATTTATAGAGGGGCCTGAAACATGTAGGGTTGTTTATGTAGGGGGGTGTATTTTGTATATATCAGTGCAGTGAGAGGAGTGAATTTATCCCTTGCAATTTCAGCTGAGGATATTACTATTCTTTAGTATCCTCTTCCACTGTTTTGTCACCAAACGAATATGTGTTAGCAGCGCTACCACGTTTTTATCTTTCCTCTTTGATTACACGTTATGTTTTAGTTTTATTTTCTCTTTTAAGGCTAATCTGCTTTTAAATATTTAAATCAGGTGTGTATTCTGTGTGCACTTTTGAGTACGCCAGAAGAAAAGCGTGATATACAGTAAATGTTATGTGTCTTGTTTGTCTGTACTGTATATACTCAAATATAAACCGATTTGAAAATTAACTGAGGTATATAAGGTATGTCTGTTAAAAAATATAAAACATGTTGGATAATTGTTCAGTAAAAAACTAAGGACAATTATTAATACTTGCAGTAACATTGGCCTCAATTCACTAAGATCATGCTGGAGATAATAAAGGAAGAGAAAACTTACCTCCACACAGTAAGAGAGTTATCTTATCTCTCTCTAAGTTACCTCCTATGTAGTTAATTTACCTCCTCTGTAGTTAATTTACCTCCTCTGTAGTAATTTTCACACAGTTAATAAACAGCCTGTCTTTAACTGTGGAGTTATTTTAAAGAGAACCTGTACTGAGTAAAATTATTTAAAATAAACACATGAGGTAACTTCAAATGAACATTACATAGTTACCTTGCCATCAGTTCCTCTCAGAAGCTCACCATTTTCTTCTTACAGTGATCCCTTCCAGTTCTGACAACATTTTTTCAGAACTGAAATATATCAGTTGCTGTCAGTTATATATCAGTTGCTGTCAGTTACAGATGAGTGGAGAACTGATGTGTCCATGTTTCCCTATGGCTCAAGTGGGGGATGTTACAGTTTAACAGTGTGCTGACTAGGAAGCTGTTATGAGGTAATGGCCATTTTCAAAATGGAGGACGGAGAATTCCATTGATCACAGTGGACAAACAGGACGCAGGAGAGGAAAAATAGATTGACAAGTAGACTACACAGGAGGTAAGTATGACTTGTGTAAGTTTATTTTGTCTTTTCATTTTCAGTTCAGGTTTTCTTTAAGGATTGAAGAGTTAACTTAAAGACAGAAGAGTTCACTTTAGGTTTGCCTGAGGTAAAATGTTTCCTAAATACGACATGCCTCATCACCATGGTGACCACTCTAGAACCGTTATTTAAGACAGGAGATAAGCTTAGTGAATTGAGGCCTAAGTCACTAAAGTGTAAATTGGTTCCCTTTATCAGGTGACATCACTAGCAGAACAAACAGTGATATTCATTTAAGAGAATAATAATAAAAAAAAAAAAATAAACAAAAGAGGAATAAGAATATACCCCTTTGTGGTTCAGCCCGACAAAAGCTTTTCTCTTAGAATACTAAATTGCACCAAATCTTATGCCCAAAACAGACAAGTTGTGTGTGACGTGCAGCTGGAGATTAGTGGTGAATATGCATGTTTTCCTGAGCTAACTGTGCATGTTTATTGTTACAAGGGAGGAAGGAGACAGTGCTGGAGGTGCTGGATGGTGCCACTCATTTGTGATCGGCCAACAAAAATTAACTTGGAAAATATCTTTTGACTCGACCAGAGTTGGTAGAGAAATCCATGAAGACATGATACAGTTGACCAATAAATCCACAAATAGACATTATATAAAAGTCACCCAGTCTATCTGCAGTTTATGAGCCAGTCAGTTTATTTTCAACAGGAGAAACACTTAAAAAACCTTAAGATACATTCTTGGCAAGCGGATTTCTAACAGCAGCTCCATGATAATGCTTTTATAATTATGACAAACTCTACATTTCAGTCTGAAGTTGAACCTCCTGGGGCATTGTCTTGGAATCTGCCTCATAAAATAACTTTGCAGCTTTATAAATCTGTCCCTTGGTTGATGTAATTCCTTCTCAGAAACATCAATAAACTGGTCAACTGGGTCTGATAACTCATTTTTCTTTCCTATTAAGTAAAACAAGGAGAACAAAATCAGGTTCAAAGTACAGATTTTTGTATTTGTGTTAAAAGCCTCACCTCAGAGACAAATATTTTAGCAGATCTATGGCACTCACTTGCAGAGCTTGTTTTTATTTATGTATACATTTGTGGATTAGCTGATGTCAAATAAAGCCCTTAAGTATTTGGTCAGGAGCTCATACAATGGCCACTTCTTTCACCACAAACTGTCATTATTATAACCTGCAATATTTTCAGAATGAGTCAGTCTGTACCAGCCCTTTGCAGTCTGAACAGCAGGATGATGCAGTCAAAACAGCAGCAGCCACAACCATGTAGCCTGAACCTTGCTGCATGTACTGAACTGCTGATCAAGTGCTAGTCTCATTTCACTTTGAATACTAATCTATTTGATGGCATTCTAGATCTATACCCAGAGATGGATTTAAAGAATGGTACCAGCATAGCAATATCCTGATGTTGATGAGTGTTGAGCTACAGAAAATCTGTTCAAATCAACATCATGTTTATAGAAAACAGGTGTAGTAATGTCATATGTGAAGAGACTGTGGGCCATATGCAATTCACTTTTTCTTTTTAGTTTTCTCCTAGGTGATATTTTCACACCTAATCAATAAAATGCCTTTTAAGTCACCAGTAGGCAAAAAAAAAAAAAAAAAAAAAATTACTGCGCATCATTTGACAGGAAATTTCACCTACTTTTGGTATTTTTTTTTAAATTCGGAGTGCTAAAAAGTTATTGTAAACAGAAGATGAAAAAATGATCTCCTATGAGAAAACTTAGGTGAACAAGTGAATTGCATATGGCCCCGTATGTATTTCATGATTTCCTCTGGATTATTATGGTGATATCTCAGACTTCAGTAATAGAAAATGTTTATTAAAGGGATACTTTAGGAGGCTCGGGGGAAAATGAGTTGAACTTACCCGGGGCTTGTAACGGTCCTCCTCAGACATCCTGTGTTGGCGCAGCCACTCACCGATGCTCCGGCCCCGCCTCCGGTTCACTTCTGGAATTTCTGACTTTAAAGTCAGAAAACCACTGCGCCTGCGTTGCCATGTCCTCGATCCCGCTGATGTCATCAAGAGCGCACAGCGCAGGCCCAGTATGGTCTGTGTCTGCGCAGTACACTCCTGGTGACATCAGCGGGAGCGAGGACACGGCAACGCAGGCGCAGTGGTTTTCTGACTTTAAAGTCAGAAATTCCAGAAGTGAACCGGAGGCGGGGCCGGAGCATTGGGGAGTGGCTGCGCCAACACAGGATGTCTGCGGGGGACCATTTGAAGCCCCGGGTAAGTTCAGCTCATTTTCCCCCGACCCCCTACAGTATCCCTTTAAATGCTACTACAATTCTAAATACACACACACACACACACACACACACACATATTCATATATACACATATACTCGCGTATATGCCAAATTTGTCAGCACAAAATATGTTGAGCAGAATGGATGGTGGAGCAGGTTTTGTTAATGCCAGAGGGCATATGGATTGTGCACTAGTAATTCTGCTCTTGCCAGCTGGCTCCTTGCTGTGTCTGTGCCCCGCATCCTCTGTAACATGGTGAGCAGAGTGCGCTGCTCTCAAGATTACCTGTGTCCCCTGGCTTGTGGAGCAGAGCGTACAAGCAATGTGTCAGCGGTGCAATGATCGGGGATTCTTCCTGTGTGGCATACGCTGTCTCATGTCTATGACTCCATCTAGTGGCATCTTGAGACACAACTATCATCCTTGTGGCACATCTGGCTATGGGGAGGGGTGCTGACTTGTACTGCGGGCACATCTGGCTACTGGGGAGTGGGCTATACTGGGGAGGGGGCTTATATGTGAGTCAATCTTTTTATCTTGGTTTCTGAGGAAAAAGTGGGTACCTCGACTTATACGCGGGTCAGCTTATATGCAAGTATATACGGTATTACTTTTATTATATTTGTTCGAAATTGAATAATGCAGCCTTGCTTCAATGAGGCTTTTTGGCATCATAGCCTAGGCTAAACATCACTGTGAGGGTGGTATATGAAGCATTTCTGATGCTGATGAAACCAGAATAATTAACACAAAACTGGATATCCTCAATAAAGTATGAAAAACAGAAATTAATTTCTATAGGCAAATTTCTGTTTTGCATAGCATTTTTAGTAAAAGGGCTTTATGGTCCTTTTTAACCCCTTACACACTTCAAGGACATATGGTTCACCATGAGCTCTCTGGGCAATGTGTAACGCTGAATAAAGTATTACACTGTATTTTATGTCATTTTGGTGTCTCTTTAAAACTTAGTACAGCTTTAGGTAGTTGTCAGGTTATGTGACCCTTTTGTTGTAGTGACTTATGCACATGTAAAATAATTAATGGGAAAATCTGCCACTGTACACAAAGCAAAAACTGGCATCTTTGCTAATCTCTAATTATAACACCATTTTCTTTATGTCTGCTTCCAGAAAAAAGAAAACATCCTTTGATGACACATGTAAGCATCTGCTGGAGCAAACCATGAAAACAAAGACTGTCTAAACACACGGATGTATAATATTTTTTACCTACATGTCGACGTTATTTGAATTAAGATAACCCAGCAAGCACTCAGCCCGTGCACTGGAGCAGCTGACCGAGGCCTAAAGTAGTTAAAAGTGCATCTGAAAAATAAGATAACTACTCTCACTGGCAGCCAATACCATAAGGTGCTTTCACTTACGGTAACTAAGATTACAGTAATTTCCTGATGCTCAGGATTTGCATTTTGAATGTGCTAGCCTCATACACATGCTAGAGGGTTCTTGGATGAAGCAGCCAGCCTGGGTCATCTTTGCAGGGAATTTAGCATGTGTATGGTGGCCTAGATGTATTGGGGAGAGATCCAGGAATGCCAGATTGTCTTGGCTGAGTTCATTGTTCTTCTCCTCACCCCACCTGCTTGATGCTGCTCTATGCTGTGTCACGGCATCATCCCTCCTCTTTCCTTACATAGCAGTAGAACAGGCAGTTACTCATCTGTACAGCACTCAATCCAAAATTGTTACCCAAGGGGGTCAAATCAAAGGGGGGGGGGGGGGGGCAGACACTTACTGGTCTGTTTATGTAACAGGAGGTAGGGACAGATACTGAACAAACTTCTTACTTAGGGTGGGGTGGGGGATGGATAATTTCACTTGGGGACCAGGAGGGTTAATTCCAGCTTAAGTGGATCAAATATTGGAGTTGCTTTATGCAAAGAGATGACTTCTAGTTGAAGGTGTATGGTACACCCAGAAAAGATCCAGGCCTAGATTCAGGGCCTTGTCTAGAAATTCATCAGTCATTACTGGAGGAAAAAGTTTTTCCAGGAACAATTTACCTATATTTTCGTTACTGTTGTTGCACTCTGCTCATAAACTAAGTTTAGCACAAAAAAAAAAAAAAAGCAAAGTGTTTCTGTGGTTTTTATATTTGGGAACATTTTGATAATGAGATAAAATGCTAGTACAAGGTACAAGTTGTGAGAAAACGCGGAGAAGCCGCCGCGTGTACTGGCGGCAGGGCGGCTGATTCCGCGTCCAGCACGGCGGTTTCCGCGCAGCAACGCATGTCTGGGTTGGCTGGGATCTCTAGTGCACCTGGATGGAGAGCTACGCACGCGCGCGCCAGAAGTCAGGACCTTTATGCCAGCAGGAGATGTGTCAGCTGATCAGGAGGATCAGCTGATTCCTGCTGGACTCCTGATTGGCTGAGTGGTTCGGGCGGGGCGGCAGAGTCCTGCAACTATATATACAGCTTGCTTGTCAGTTGCTGGTTGTCTGCCGTTGCGATCACTACGTGGAAGCACTCAGACCTTAGTCAGATCCAACAGTGTGTTTGAACAAGGAGGACCTGGGAATTCACACTGAGCCAGATTATTTGTGTTATTATTCTGTTATACTTCAGACTAGTTCCAGGGTATAGAGACCACGGACCTCACACCCAAGACTAGGGAACTTGTGTTATCATTCTGTTATACATCAGACTAGTTCCAGGGTGTAGAGACCACGGACCTCACACCCAAGACTAGGGAACTTGTGTTATCATTCTGTTATACATCAGACTAGTTCCAGGGTGTAGAGACCACGGACCTCACACCCAAGACTAGGGAACTTGTGTCATCATTCTGTTATACCTCAGACTAGTTCCAGGGTGTAGAGACCACGGACCTCACACCCAAGACTAGGGAACTTGTGTTATCATTCTGTTATACATCAGACTAGTTCCAGGGTGTAGAGACCACGGACCTCACACCCAAGACTAGGGAACTTGTGTCATCATTCTGTTATACATCAGACTAGTTCCAGGGTGTAGAGACCACGGACCTCACATGACAAGACTAGGCATTGTTTGATATTTGTTATGACCTATTGCTTTCCTGACTATCCCTCTGCTTTCTGATTCAGTACCACGCATATCTGATATCGTTGCCAAACCCTGCCTGACTTGGATACCGAATCAGCCTTCTGTCTTTATACTTTATCTGTCTGTGTGTTGCCGACCTGGCTTGCCTGACCTCGAGAGCTATCTCTCTCCACTTAAGAGATAGTCTCCAAGATCAGTCAGTGACATCCACCTTCAGGTGTCACTCACTCTCTGGTCCTTCCTACCTTCAGCCTGACTCGACCCCTTGGAGAGTCTCAGGCTGCTGGAAGGTTTCTGTACTCTCCATAGCAGTGTCTTCTGTACTGCGTAGGGCCACCTGTTCATCAGGTGGGTTGCTCAAAGTCATACTGTTACACCAAACACTCACCATATATATATATATCCAGAGGTGTCCAGAGGTTAGCACTATATCTGTATTATTGGTGATTCTGCAGATCATCCATAATCAGGTATAGATCTGTATTCTTGGTGATACTGTAGATCACCAATAATCAGATTCTCTCTGCGTGCTGACACCGATCGTTACACAAGTGTTAGAGAGAGAGGAAGAAAGCAGAGAATAAAATAATGGAGGTGAGAATGGTAAAATTGGTAAAGATTCGGGTCTGGGCTATGCCATTGACTGTGTCTGATGTCTGTGTCTGTGTCTGATGTTCTTCTAAAGCTGTGCTGTGAAATATTTCTTATATCAGCTATGTAAACTGCTGTGAAATTCATAATGTAGTTTATCTTTTGGGAATAAAATACTATACAAAAACATAATGGTTACTGCTTTAAAAAATTGTCGAAAAACACAAATGTTTTCAGTTCCGTATTGTGCCGTGATCCAATTTGTCCAATTATGCTATAACACTTTACATGTGTATACTAGAATAGAGAGTGTAGTGGTGTTCCACTGCCACAACATCATAGGCTCAAATGGAAATTATTCATATCCTTATCAGTGTTACAAAATACTGTTAAATATTATTAACTGCTGCAATTTTTTTTATCATTAATATGACACCACCTGCTAGTATCATGCAGCCTTTAAGATAAAACTCATTAAAGATGTACATTATAAAATAGCTTTGTATGTGAGCACCATCAATTAGTGTGCACTTCAAACTAAATGCTGTTTAATTGTGTAATTTGCAGCATCACATAATCTTGTCTGTGTGTAGTTAATATTCAAGTTGTCCAGCAATTTTCATCTGATGCTGAACTCATATATGGGCTTTCTTCACAAAACGGTGCTATTAGCATGGGTTTCCACACGTTTTAGCGCGTTTTCGTGTGAAAAGACGGTTTTTGCAAATTTATCGCGAGAACACGACCGTTAACGCGCAAATTTTTCACAAGACAATCATTATCACGCAAAATTTTGCGCTAAGCACTTTTCACAGTGTGCTAGCAGCACCGTTTTGTGAATCAAGCCCATAGTCTTCCTTACTTGCCTCAGTAGGTCTGTGGCTAAAGGTGTTTTTGTTGTTTTCTTTCACATTATTTTTTCTGTTTAGTTACAGAAGCTCGGAAAATTAGGTCTTCTTCTTATAACTCGTACCTGGGGCATATTGTGCATTAATGCAGCTAATTTAATCTCCCTGTCATCAGAAGGCACTGGCCTATATGCCATTAACTTGTTCTCCTGGGAATTCTCCTAGGAGATACATTTTCTTCTTCATCAAATTATTTCATCAAATTATTTTGAGTTGTTTTTTTTTTTTTGCTTGCTGCCATGTTATAAGTCATTTTATTTACAAATTGTGAAAACATGACCTAGGAGAAAACTCAGGTGAAAAAGTAAATTGCGTATGGACTACTATGTGTTAGGATGTGGTTATAGCATCACCTTGCTGTTCAGACTGTATGGGGCAACACAGACAGAGCTGAAGGTGTTGTGGAAGAACTTGCGAGTCAACCAAAAAAAGGTATTAAGTACACTATGGATGAAACACTTCACATGCAATGCCCGCTTTCTCAGGTCAATTCAAGAGTCTCTGGGTAGCCAATAGTTGGCTTAGAGTACCAGGTAACTGTTCTCTGCAATGTATGTTCCCTGTGCCACCCTGCAGATCAAGGATAGGACTGTTACTGAGGTGGGGGCTGGCTGAAGTTGCAATGGCTCTTTCTGTAGCCCTTCTTGTATGGGAAGGCAGCACATGTATGGGAAGTCAGAGAGCAGCACTTGGTAAATTGAATGAGGGCAGGAAGCAGCCCTTGTTATGCAGATGGGCAAGATGCAGCACTTAAAGAGACTCTGTAACATTCAAAAGATCCCCTGGGGGGTACTCACCTCGGGTGGGGGAAGCCTCCGGATCCTAATGAGGCTTCCCACGCCGTCCTCTGTCCCACGGGGGTCTCTCCGCAGCCCTCCGAACAGCCGGCGACTGTGCCGACTGTCATTTCAATATTTACCTTTGCTGGCTCCAGCGGGGGCGCTGTGGCGGCTTTCCATTCCGAACTACACGGAAATACCCGATCTCATTCGGGTCCGCTCTACTGCGCAGGCGCAGGAAATTTGCGCCTGCGCAGTAGAGCGGACCCGACGGCGATCAGGTATTTCCGTGTAGTTCGGAGCCGACAGCCGTCAGAGCGCCTGCGCAGGAGCCAGGAAGGTAAATATTGACGTCACCGCTGCCCGGACTCCACGGAGGGCTGCAGCGAGACCCCTGACGGATGGAGGACGGCGTGGGAAGCCTCATTAGGATCCGGAGGCTTCCCCCACCCGAGGTGAGTACCCCCCAGGGGATCTTTTTATGTTACAGTTCCTCTTTAAAGAGTAACTGTTAGGCATTAAATACAAAATTAATTTTCTATTGCAGGCTGTTACAATGTTAAAGAGCATGCTAACCAGGCAAATCAAATCAATCTTACTGTTTTCCAATTAGTTCTTCTCGCCCCATGCCCCCAGGCTCTAAGATGGTACACAGACTAACACAGAAGCAAAAAAGAAGTAACATGGTATGATGTATCAGCCTGATTGACTGAAGCCTCTGTCACTCACCTCTCTGCGCAGTGATTGGGCGCCTGGTCTCCCCTTGTCTGCGGTAGAGCTAGCCGCTGTTAGAGTGCATGGACGGGGGCCAGAGGCTATCTTCTGTCACTGTCCTCTGCCCCCCTTCTCCAGTGGCACATCCGCGCCCCCCCTGCCCTTCTGCCGCCCGCCGCCTGCCGCATTCTCCCTCTTCCCCGGGCTGAATATTGGGGAAGGATAAAGGCGGTGCACACAGTTACACAGTCCTGCAACACTTATTTCATACAACATACATAATCTAAATGTACACATCTATATGTTGTAACGATTGGTGTCAGCACACAGAGAGAATCTGATTATTGATGATCTGCAGAATCATCAATAATACAGATGTATACTTGATTATGGATGATCTGCAGAATCACCAATAATACAAGTATGACTATCCTCTGAACACCTATTGAAGTGTAAGTGTTTGTTGTAACTGTAGGCTATCTCCCGTGAGTCGGGAGACACAGGCAGCTCGGCCAGGAACCACCTGAGGGGCAGGTGGCCCTCGGCTGTGCAGGGACTATCTCCTAAGAGAGGAGATAGAGATAATCTGGCAGCCAGTGATTCCCTGGTAAACTGGGAATCAGACTGTACTGCAGCCAGAGGACTCCTATGGGATAGAGCCCCTGGCTGTACTGCAGGAAGGACTCTCTGAGGAGCAGGAGGTCCTTGCAGATAACTGACACTTGGTGGAATAGTGTCACGGGTAGTACAGACAGACTGAACACTCAAGGGATGAGTGACAGCCAGAAGGGTCGGGCAGGCCAGGTCGGCAACACACGAGCAGATTAGGTACAAAGACAGAAGGCTGATTTGGTAACCGGGTACAGGCAAGGTTGGCAACTGGTAGGCAGATAGGCAGAGGTACCGAATCAGACAGCAAGAGAAAGGTCGACAGAGCAAATGGTCATAACAGATATAAAGCACAATCCTAGTCTGAGGTGTGAGATCCTTGGTCTCGACACCCAGGAACTAGTCTAAAGAATAACACAGTATCCTAAGCTTGGGTGTGAGGTCCTTGGTCTCAACACCCTGGAACTGGTCTAAGGTATAACGCAGTAATGACACAGTAATCCTGAGCTTGGGTGTGAGGTCCTTGGTCTCAACACCCTGGAACTGGTTTAAGGTATAACGCAGTAATGACACAGTAATCCTAAGCTTGGGTGTGAGGTCCTTGGTCTCAACACTCTGGAACTGGTCTAAGATATAACACAGCAATGACACAGTAATCCTAAGCGTGGGTGTGAGGTCCTTGGTCTCAACACCCTGGAACTGGTCTAAGGTATAACACAGCATATAACAATAGCGTAATCTGTCTAAGCGTGAATTCCCAGGTCCACCTGGTTCTAACACACTGTAGGATCTGACTGAGGTCTGAGTGCTCACACGTAAGTATTCGCAACGGCAGACAACCAGCAACTGACAAGCAAGATCTATATATACTTGCAGTGCTGTGCAGCTCCGCCCAAGCCACTCAGCCAATCCAGAGTCCAGCTGGGATCAGCTGATCGGCCTGATCAGCTGATTCCCCTTCTGCTGGTATAAATGTCCTGTCGCCTGGCACGCGCATGCGTAGCTCTCCATTTGTGTGCACCAGAAGGCCCAGACAAACCAGACACATGTTGCTGTGCGGAAACCGCCGGTCTGAACGCGGAGATAGCCGCCCCGCCGCCAGACCGCGCGGCGGGATCTCCACTATTCACTACATATGTATTGCTGTACTGAGAACAATTCACGACATCTCTGTCTCTCAATTATATGTGTGTGTTACTTTTGATTTGCTGCTATATATTAAGGCATACATTTTATGTTGTTAACTAGAGTTGGGCTGAACCTCCGATTTTAGGTTCGCGAACCGGGTTCGCGAACTTCCGCGGAAGGTTCGGTTCGCGTTAAAGTTCGCGAACCGCAATAGACTTCAATGGGGATGCGAACTTTGAAAAAAAAAATTATGCTGGCCACAAAAGTGATGGAAAAGATGTTTCAAGGGGTCTAACACCTGGAGGGGGGCATGGCGGAGTGGGATACACGCCAAAAGTCCCCGGGAAAAATCTGGATTTGACGCAAAGCAGCGTTGTAAGGGCAGAAATCACATTGAATGCTAAATGACAGGCCTAAAGTGCTTTAAAACATCTTGCATGTGTATACATCAATCAGGTAGTGTAATTAAGGTACTGCTTCACACTGACACACCAAACTCACCGTGTAACGCACCACAAACAGCTGTTTGTGTAGTGACGGCAGTGGCGGGTTCACTGAACAGGAATACAGTGGCGGGTTCACTGAACAGGTATGCAGTGGTGGGTTCACAGAACAGGTATGCAGTGGTGGGTTCACAGTACAGGTATGCAGTGGCAGGTTCACTGAACAGGTATGCAGTGGCGGGTTCACTGAACAGGTATGCAGTGGCGGGTTCACAGAACAGGTATGCAGTGGCGGGTTCACAGTACAGGTATGCAGTGGTGGGTTCACAGAACATCACAGAACAGGTATGCAGTGGCAGGTTCACAGTACAGGTATGCAGTGGCGGGTTCACTGAACAGGTATGCAGTGGTGGGTTCACTGAACAGGTATGCAGTGGTGGGTTCACAGAACAGGTATGCAGTGGTGGGTTCACTGAACAGGTATGCAGTGGTGGGTTCACAGAACAGGTATGCAGTGGTGGGTTCACAGTACAGGTATGCAGTGGCAGGTTCACTGAACAGGTATGCAGTGGTGGGTTCACAGAACAGGTATGCAGTGGTGGGTTCACAGAACAGGTATGCAGTGGTGGGTTCACTGAACAGGTATGCAGTGGTGGGTTCACAGAACAGGTATGCAGTGGTGGGTTCACAGTACAGGTATGCAGTGGCAGGTTCACTGAACAGGTATGCAGTGGTGGGTTCACAGAACAGGTATGCAGTGGTGGGTTCACAGTACAGGTATGCAGTGGTGGGTTCACAGAACAGGTATGCAGTGGTGGGTTCACAGAACAGGTATGCAGTGGTGGGTTCACAGAACAGGTATGCAGTGGTGGGTTCACAGTACAGGTATGCAGTGGCAGGTTCACTGAACAGGTATGCAGTGGCGGGTTCACAGAACAGGTATGCAGTGGCGGGTTCACAGTACAGGTATGCAGTGGTGGGTTCACAGAACATCACAGAACAGGTATGCAGTGGCAGGTTCACAGTACAGGTATGCAGTGGCGGGTTCACTGAACAGGTATGCAGTGGTGGGTTCACAGAACAGGTATGCAGTGGTGGGTTCACTGAACAGGTATGCAGTGGTGGGTTCACAGAACAGGTATGCAGTGGTGGGTTCACAGTACAGGTATGCAGTGGCAGGTTCACTGAACAGGTATGCAGTGGTGGGTTCACAGAACAGGTATGCAGTGGTGGGTTCACAGTACAGGTATGCAGTGGTGGGTTCACAGAACAGGTATGCAGTGGTGGGTTCACTGAACAGGTATGCAGTGGTGGGTTCACAGAACAGGTATGCAGTGGTGGGTTCACAGTACAGGTATGCAGTGGCAGGTTCACTGAACAGGTATGCAGTGGTGGGTTCACAGAACAGGTATGCAGTGGTGGGTTCACAGTACAGGTATGCAGTGGTGGGTTCACAGAACAGGTATGCAGTGGTGGGTTCACTGAACAGGTATGCAGTGGTGGGTTCACAGAACAGGTATGCAGTGGTGGGTTCACAGTACAGGTATGCAGTGGCAGGTTCACTGAACAGGTATGCAGTGGTGGGTTCACAGAACAGGTATGCAGTGGTGGGTTCACAGTACAGGTATGCAGTGGTGGGTTCACAGAACAGGTATGCAGTGGTGGGTTCACAGAACAGGTATGCAGTGGTGGGTTCACAGAACAGGTATGCAGTGGTGGGTTCACAGTACAGGTATGCAGTGGTGGGTTCACAGTACAGGTATGCAGTGGTGGGTTCACAGAACAGGTATGCAGTGGTGGGTTCACAGTACAGGTATGCAGTGGTGGGTTCACAGAACAGGTATGCAGTGGTGGGTTCACAGAACAGAACAGGTATGCAGCCAGGAACAAGCTAAGCCTAACTAATCTTTCCCTATGAGAGACAGTCTGCAGCAGCTCGCCCTACTCTCACTAACGCAGGCAGTGCAGGCACACGAGTGACCGTAATGGCCGCCGCTGCCTGCCTTTTATAAGGGGGGGAGTGGCTCCAGGGGCTAGTGTAGCCTAATTGGCTACACTGGGCCTGCTGACTGTGATGTAGAGGGTCAAAGTTGACCCTCATGGTGCATTATGGGGCGAACCGAACTTCCGCAAAAGTTCGCCTGCGGGACGCGAACGCGAACCACTGAAGTTCGCATGGAACCGTTCGCAGGCGAACCGTTCGGCCCAACTCTATTGTTAACTGTGGATCCTGGAATATGCTTTGAAAATGTTCCTATACACATGGATCAAGTCTGGTACCTTGGGAGTTAAACTGTCAGCCTGTCCCCAAAACGCTCAGTCTTGGCACACTGCAGCTAAACAAAAACTAAAATAAATATTTGCTGAACCAGTCACCATTCAAAAGGACAACCTTTCCTGGTCTGTCCATCGATTGGTCCAGCCATGCACTGCCACCTGCTCTGAACCTATTTTTGTTCCCCATTAGGTCAGCAAAGAGATACGTTTATTAAGCAATTGGCGAAGGAACAGGCAGCACGTATCTACTGTACATGATGAGTTACATTCCATAGCCACTACAGCAAGCTGTCATATCTGGTGTGTGTCTGTTAGATTGTCTGTTTGTTCTGCGCTTAGATTGTGTTTATTAATGGGGAAGCTTTCCTATGGGAACACATACTTCCTGTGTAATAGCGTGTACAAGATACTCATGCATAAACCTCTGGTAGCTCACCTTAATAGGCGTAAATATGTGAAGACTCATGCCAGGTTTAAATGTTACATTTATGGTGCTATGAACAAATCTTTATTATAATAAATAGCAGAGTTATGTAAATGGAAATACATTTATTAATATTATATGATTGAGATTCAGGATTTTGTTCTTAAAGCAAACCAGTGACCCTTGGATACTACTTACCTCAGTAGAGGGAAGCTTCTGGATGCTCCAGAGGATTCTTTGATCCTTCTTGAAACCACCTTGTTGAAACCACTGATTGTAATTGGAACCCTCTTCTGTTGACGTCTGTGCTCCCATCCGTGTGTGCAGGTGCACAATGGCCCACGCCTGCATAGCAGCATGGAGCTGCTCGTACATGGAGGAAAGAGCTATGCACAAGTGGCTTTGTGCTACTGTGCAAGCGTAAGCCATCTTGCACAGGCACTGTGTGGTTGTGCTTGTACACAGACTGGAGCGTGGCAAACATATTCAACAAGTCCATTGTCAAATATGTTCAGAGGGTCTCAGCGCTACAACAGTGAGCTCGAGGGGGATGGGAAATGGCTCTGGATTATCCAGAGGCTTTACTCTACTGAGTTAAGTATCTACCTTTTTCTCTAAATTTGGCTTCGGATATACTTTAAGTTTCAACTGAGTTTTTTCCTTCTCTAATTTCTCTTCTTTTTTCCCCTTTGGTGAACTTTAGTGACAGTTGGCCTCCTGCAATATAAGCAAGACTAGGAGGAAGGCCAGGAATTCAGTTGTCACCTACATCCCATGTCTGTCGTCAGAAGAAGGATTGCGAAAAAAACTTCACCCCATTTTACAAAAGGGCGACAGACTGAGAGATATATTCTTGGAACTTCCCCTTTTAGCAAATTAACAGACATCCATTATTATTTTTTTATTGTATTTAAAAAGCGCCAACATATTATGTGGCACTGGGCTATAATTACATAAAATGATACAAAGGATGACAGACATAACAAGGTTATACAACATAGGACAAAGTTATGCAAGGCAAGCAGGGTACAAAACACATGATCATGCGATACGGGCTGGTTAGGTAGATTCAGTAATACAAGTACAGGCGGTCATAGGAGAGGAGCACACAATCATGTAGAATACACTAGGGAAGGGAGGACCCTGCCACAAGGCTTACAATCTAAGGGGATGGGAGGTGGACACACTAGATAGAGCTGTGGAATAAATATTCAGTAGAGAGTTACTGTGTGGTTGGGGGTGGGTAAAACAGCTGATTGTCAGATGCTTCTTGAATAGACAAGTGCATAATCTCCCTGCCTGCTGAGATGGTGTGAGACCTTCCTGCACACATATCTATTCCACCAACAGGATATCAATACCAGGCTGACTGCAGGAATACAGAATAAAAGACATTTATCATGTAAAGCACTAGCAGCAAACAGATAACCATTTTTGCAGTAATATACAAATAATAGTGAAAAACAAAAGTGTTTTTTTTTTTTGTTTTTTAAAGATTAGTAGTTTATACAAATAAAGACACAGACAACAAGGTGTACCACAATACTCAACAGACACCACACATCTAACTAATCTAGCTACAGAACACAATATATACAAAGAGTAGTCAAGTAACAAGATGCAGGTCTGGAACACAGGTATACTCAGCAACTCAAAGGCCTAAACACTGAATATTCTGGCAGAAATCTCATTGGTGCAAGAGCCTTTATGAAAGGAGTCCACATGTGGTCAGTAATGAATCCCCAGGCAAACAAAGAACAACTGATCGTGAGTTCACAGTGGCTCTAAGCTCCAGATACAACCTGAAGAAGAAATGCTAAATAACCAGTTAGTTCAAGAATTATTGCTTTACTACTACGGATCTTCCAAAATGTTGTTCACTCTCAAAATTATGCAAAAAGAGTGTAAGTTCACCAGACTGTACGTTTGCTGGAGTAAGTGAATTTTCTGTAGATCATGAAACTGTCTAGATATTTTCTGTGATTCCTTAGAACTTTAGACAGTGCTTGTTGACAGTGGTAAATGTCCTCTAGAACATATAAATGGTGTCCAGTTGAAGCTTCCTTATTTCTTACTGCTTTGGGTACTTAATGAAATTGGTTGAAAGCTGTTCAGTAAAGGAAATATTGTCTGTGCTAGGTACTGTGGTAGGCTGGTGGTAGGTATGGTACAATAAGCTTAAAGGAAACCTAAAGTGAGAGTAGTGTAGAAGGTTCTATTGCTTACTCCCCTGTGCTCCTAACCTGGTTGCTGTACTGTTCAAGTGCCTCTAGCACCTTCTCAATTTCTGATCTACAGGAGAATTAGTATTAAAATCAGGAAATTGAACAACTGTATTACAGTGACATACCTACTGAGCTCTGGCTGTGGCCATGCAACACACTGTAGTGACTTCCTGGCAGGAAATAATATTTGGTAGTGATGAGGGCTACTCTAACATGCTCAGTAATGTATTTACAGCAATGCCACAGGTTTTCATTCTAATTCCCTGTGTAGTAAATGTGTCCTTGCTGTAAGCCTAAATACACTGAGATGCAAAATATATTGGTACCTGATTGGTGAAGACTTGTGGGTAAGCCCGGAGCCAGTAGCGCACACATACTTTTTGGTCCTTTTTCAATTGCATATTGCTGTAAAGTTATTTTAGACAGAAGGTGAAAAATGATCCCCAAGGACAAGGGTGTCCAAACATTTTTGACCAGAGGCTACATCACCATTCTTGAGATAGCTAGGGGCCAAACTTGCAAAATTAAACACATTATTCTGATTACCCCGAGGTACAGTATATCATTTATTATATTTTGTCAAATAAAACATTTCCACAGGAAATAAGCCATAGACCATGTCTGCTGTCAGCATTTCCGCTTCAGTGTGCAACTAGGCTTCTAATGAGTGGTTGGTGATGCTGACATAGTGGTGCTGCTTCTGGCATAGTGGTGGCTGCTAAATAGTGGCTGATGCTGGCACACTGGCTACTGCTAGCAAAAGTGGCTACCCATTATTCATCAAGTCCAGATCCATGTTTCTGTTCTTCTTCCCCCTCCACTGTTCCTCCTCCTCAATTGGAAATAGAGATGGCCCGAACGGTTCACTGGCGACCGGTTCCCAGCGAACTTCCGTGGTTCGCGAACGCAGCGAACCGGGAACTTTTCGCCCCCATAGTGCACCATTAGGGTCAACTTTGACCCTCTACATCATAGTCAGCAGGCACATTGTAGCCAATCAGGCTACACTCACTCCTGGAGCCACTCCCTCCCTTATAAAAGGCAGGCACCGCCGACAATTACACTCACTCTTGTGCCTGCAGTAGTGAGAGAAGGGACAGCTTCTGGCAGACTCTCATAGGGAAAGATTAGTTAGGCTCTTGTAGGCTTCTTAGCTTGCTCCTGGCTGATTCTTATTGCTAAAATAGCACCCCACAACAGCTCTTTTGAGAGATAATCTTGTTCTTGTGATCTATTTTTTTTTCTGCTTGTCCCACTGACACTTGTGTTGCATAGACAGCCTTGCTAATTCATACTGTGTGTGTGCCACTGCCAGGCCCAGCACATTCAGTGACTACTTGTGTCACAGGTGCACATTGTAATACCCTTTACTGCATATACCTACCTACCTGTTGTTCACAGTGCACCCATCTACCTAAGTGAGCGCACTTAGTGTCACTGTGCCTGTTCACTACCTGTCTGTGTGACATGTGCACATTGTAATACCCATTACTGCATATACCTACCTACCTACCTGTTGTTCACAGTGCACCCACTTACCTAAGTGATCGCACTTAGTGTCACTGTGCCTGTCCACTACCTGTCTGTGTGACAGGTGCACATTGTAATACCCATTACTGCAGATACCTACCTACCTGTTGATTCCTTTCACATATACAGCAGGGCCTCGAAAGTCCTCCTGTATTGTTATTTTTGGTCACTACCTCGGGACATGCATGCCATGCCTGCTGCCTTCCTTGGATGTGCGGTGGTGGTAGCCATTTACTTAGGCTCCCACTCCGGACCGGAATCAAACAAGGATTCTCCGGCCATTACCCGTGGTCACTCGCAATGGCAGACTTGCCCTCCATAACAGATTCTCGATGCAAGTACTGAACAGCAAGCAGAACAAGTATTTACAAAAATAGATGTAAGCTTTAACAATGGTAGAGAAAGAACCATCGAAAATTGATAAGGCAGTCAGACATTACCTGACACTGAGTGAGGAAGAGCACTCTGGCCATGGTGCGCACCAGTCCAGCACGGCCGTCACAATACAAACAGCTGTTTGTGGTGCGTTACACAGTGAGTTTGGTGTGTCAGTGTGAAGCAGTACTCTAATTACACTCCCTGATTGATGTATACACATGCAAGATGTTTTAAAGCACTTTAGGCCTGCAATTTAGCATTCAGTGTGATTTCTGGCCTTAAAACGCTGCTTTGCATCAAATCCAGATTTTTCACCGGGACTTTTGCCGTCTATCCCACTCCGCCATGCCTCCCTTCAGGTGTTAGACCCCTTGAAACATCTTTTCCTTTACTTTTGTGGCCAGCATAATTTTTTCTAGTTTTCAAAGTTTGCCTCCCCATTGAAGTCTATTGCGGTTCGCGAAAGTTCGCGCGAACCGAGCTTTCGTGGAAGATTCGCGTACCGAAAATCAGAGATTCGGCCATCTCTAATTGGGACTTCTTCGGCCATTTTCCGGCCCGACAATAGAGGTCAATAAGAAGTTTGCCCACCCCTGCCTTAGGAGAAAACTTAGGAGAAAAAATTAATTGAATAAGAGCCAACACGTTATGTCCAAAGAAAAAATAATGTAGTTTCATCCAGACACCAATCGTCTACATGTTTCACCAGTAGGAAAAGTAACTTATTTAGGTTCAATGAGATGAAAGAAATATTATTTATAGGGACAGAAAGTCATTTATTTTGCAGATGTAAGTTCAACTTATTTGGTTGGAGATATGTACTAGTATGGTCTTCAAAACATCTGGCTAAAAGTGTTAAAACACAATTGGATATAAACGATAAATAGTATTGAAGGCTTCATTTAACGTCTACAAGTGACAAAACAACTTATAAAATACAAATAGGGGCTCAATTTAAATGTACTTGTTTTTATTTTGGATTTACTCATTTTATTTTGGATAAACAGAGCCTGAACAATTCAGAATGTGTAGTCTGCTGTCATTGTTAGTAACTAACTATTTGCTTTCTCTAAAGCATAACTGTTCTTTAGAGAGACTTAAAATACACCTCTGATCAACAATACAAACATATTGCATTATTTATTCTTCTGGTAGAATGAGATATAACAAGGTAGCATGACCCCACTGTTTACACACAGCTGCTGCACACAACTCTTGTCTAAAAGAAAATGTTGGCTCACTGAGTCAAACTTATAATCTGCATGTGTGGGGCGCATAGGGCAAGGAAACCAAACACATTGTAATAGACAAAAAGCCCTCAACTCAGCACACAGGAAGCTGGTGGATACACATGATATCTCCAACACAAACAGAGAATTGCCAGTTCCATGTACTGTAAATTTCCACTCAATGTTCCAAAATGATCGATTGCTTACCTACCGCAAATCAACTCCTACCAAACACAGCACATCCATTTTTGAAAAATTTCAGCAGGTAATCTATTTTAAATTAATCAAACCACAGCATTGCACTGTCTAAAACAACTCAACAGTAAGAGTCGACAATCTACTCCTGCCCTGCCTCCAATCGTCCTAGATTTTCTGTCCAATCAATAGTCCCCATTAATTTTTTATCAAAATTCAATTGATCCAGCATTTTAAGGGAACTGATTCCCATCGATCAGAGAGACTGAATTTGAGGGTAATTGAATGTGAGAATTGATGTGTGTATAGGTACCTTTAGTAATATATACACACACTTACACAAGTTATTATTAACATATTTTACTTATGATGTCCTATGGTCCATTGCTATACATTAAGTAAGGTGTGTAAGTTGCAGACTGGATACACAAAATCATACAGGCAGGACACAGGAAATGGAGCACCTTATGCAATAAACCTTAAAATCCAAGAAAATGGCTTATCCTAGCACACAAAGAAGATCTGTGAAGCTGGCATCAAGGTAATTACAGGAAATGAGTCACAAACAAAATAATTATTGGAGAAGGGGCAATTCACTGGTTAGCTGTTTCAGCCGAGTCTGTTCAGATTCATTAATAAAATATAAAATTTGTGTTGGATGCAAGCCATGCTGAATAATCATCTGCAGTGTCTGAAGTGAAAGGCATCAAACTTCTTTTTTCTGCTATTGGTTATACAGCATTGGCAACATTTCTGCATTACCCCAGTCTGCTCTACAGCATTTCACAGATATACATTACCAGGGTTAGTTTTACGAGAGCATTGAGGGGGAAAGTGTGATATTAGGGTTTTTCAGTAGACAGCTTTTAAAGAGAATCTGTATTGTTAAAATCACACAAAAGTAAACATACCAGTGCGTTAGGGGACATCTCCTATTACCCTCTGTCACAATTTCGCCGCTCCCCGCCGCATTAAAAGTGGTTAAAAACAGTTTTAAAAAGTTTGTTTATAAACAAACAAAATGGCCACCAAAACAGGAAGTAGGTTGATGTACAGTATGTCCACACATAGAAAATACATCCATACACAAGCAGGCTGTATACAGCCTTCCTTTTGAATCTCAAGAGATCATTTGTGTGTTTCTTTCCCCCTGCATCTCTCATGCACTGAAGTTTCAGGCTGCTCTTTCCTTCCTGCAAACAGCTTTGCCCTTGTCTGTAATTCCTCACTATGTGAAAGCCCAGCCAGCTCAGAGGACGATTTATCCAGCTTGTAAAAAAGAGAGAAGAGAGAAGCTGCTCTAATCTAAATAACACACAGGCAGTGTGCAGAGAGGGGCCTGGAAGGGGGAGTTCATAGCAGAACCACAACACTGAAGAACTTGGCAGCCTTCCAGACACAGGCTGACAAGTCTGACAAGAGAGAGATACGTTGATTTATTACAGAGACTGTGATAGTACAAAGTGTTGCAGTAAGCCAGAACACATTAGAATAGCTTTTGGAACCTGTAGGATGATAAAAAACAGGATGAAATTTTTGTTACGGAGTCTCTTTAAGTTTCATTGCATTACCGTAACTACAAAAATTATTCTGGTGGTTCAAGTTCCCCATAACATAACCGGGTACCCTGTAAGTCCGATTTTATGAAAGTTTATGTATTGAAATGGCGTCATTAACTTAAAATCCATCAATAAAATTATGTTTTTAAAATCTCCATAGATTCCCTTCCGGAAGTGACCCAGGCTGTCTATATTTAATCAGTTGTGCAACAAAGATCTCAAAATCTAGGCAATATTAAAATGCACCTGAACAATGCAATAAACACAAACAGACCTGATGACTAAAGGTGCCCATACATCTAACAATGATGAGCAGATTCAACCAAGAGACAAATCTCTCTCTGATCGAATTTGAGCAAAGAGAGATCTGTTGGCTGCCCAAACACCGCAGACTGATTCCTGATCAATTTTAGCATGAAATCTTTTAGGAATTGGCCTCATGATGTCGTCTTGCCGCCCCCGGCTGCATCCCAGCAAAAGTTATATGGTTGTTGGTGCTAGATGGGCCAGTCTGAGTATTTCACAATCTGCATAGTTACATGGATTTTCATGCACATCCATTTCTAGGGTTTACAAAGAATGATGTGAAAAGGGAAAAACATCCAGTATGCGGCAGTCCTGTGGGTGAAAATGCCTTGTTGATGCTAGAGGTCAGACTAGAATAGGCCTACTGATTCAAGCTGATAGAAGAGCAACGTTGACTGAAATAACCACTCGTTACAACTGAGGTATGCAGCAAAGCATTTGTGAAGCCACAACATGCACAACCTTGAGGCGATTGGGCTACAACAGCAGAAGACCCCAGCGGGTACCACTCTCTCCACTACAAATGGGAAAAAGAGGCTACAATTTGCACAAGCTCACCAAAATTGGATAGTTGAAGACTGGAAAAAACGTTGCCTGGTCTGGTATTTATACATTGGTGCTCCATATGGCTGTCCATGTTATAACACGTGAAACACGTGTGTGACATCACAGTCTCACGTGCTATATACCATTAGTCATGTGGTAGTGCCAGTCTGATCAACCATGTCGGCCTGAGATTTCCCAGCATGTCCGATCAATACATTCAACCAATTTAAGCACAAAATCAGTTGAATCACTGATCGGACATGCTTGTGGGAGCACCAATTTTCATCCCATTCTATAGTAATTATTGAATCAGATGGTCGATCGGCCACCAAGTCAATAGATGCATGGCCACCTTAAGATTACATTAGCAGAAAGCTAGTTGCCCATCTTCTCAGCTGTTTAGCAAAGCACTGAGTTCCAATGAGCAACAACATAAAGTCAAGAGGTTCTATGATCATGTTTTCAGTGGATCGCATAGGGTTACTGAAGGTAAGTAATGCCTGTAACCCCCTCAATGGTCCACACTATTTATGAACCTCCCTTAGGGAGAGCTTTGTTTACATTTTAGTGCTGGGTTACCTCTAGTGCTGAACTTGCCTTGCTTGTGTGGTTATTCCTTGCCTATTCTCCTTTTTGAGTTGTGGTGCCAACTAGAACAAGCATGCAAATAACTGCATACTGACTCTACCAACTGCATGCGTGTTCCATGTGTACCAAAAGCAAGCAAAATCATCATGGGCCACTTCTCGCCCTGAACCCATGGCTAGGCACACACATTCCTCCCCTCCCCCCCCCAACCACCACACACACACACAACCTTTTACACACAATTATTCCTTGAGTGTATTTGTCACTAGTATCAGTACTTTATGCATGTTTCACAACACAATAGGCTTCCTCAGAAGCTCATTTTGTTGTTAATGGCATATATGTTGATGGTTGTGTAAATCCTGTAATTGACCTTTCAGTGAGCATGTTTGTGGTGCTGTACCTAAAGATCTTAATTGTGATGTCCATTCTAATCATATATAATAATCCCCCTGTGTCTCTGCATCCCTGTGTGTGTGTGTCTGTGCTTTGCGCAACTGCGCATGTGCCGCACAGACAGCTTGGGACAGGGAGCAGGACAAGCCAGGGGGGCGGCCGGTGGTGTGCGCGTGGCGGACGTGTGCGCACATGCACGCTGACTGTGCGGCAGTGGTGCCGGTCACTGGGGAGGGAGGGGAGGCGGGGTTACAACACAGACCTAGAGCCCATTTTTAAATGGGCTTAGGTCTACTAGTATATAATATAAAACAATGGTGTTAAAATGACTACAAGCACGGCACAGGGCATTGAGTGTCTACTGGCCCATCACAGGAGCCTGTATGACCACTGCCTGTCACAGATGACTGAGTGACCACTGGCATGTTTTAGTAGGCTTCAAGAGAAATCAAACCAGGATTTGCCAGATTAGACTTCTAGCACCCAGTTGCTTCCTTTGAGATCAAACGCACTGGACAAGGCAAATCATTATATTATAAATCTCTGGCCCCCTGCTCTGACCTCCTATCACACTCTCTGGCCCACTTAATAGTCATATGCAGAGATCGGCTACTGGCACAGGATGATTCTGCCCCAGAGTCTACCTCTGTATCATGCCACCAAGTAAAGTTCCTGTCTCATTAGTGGAATGCTCTCCCACAGCAGGCCCTTACTAAGATGGTACAGTCAGTAGGACAGGAAGTATGGGGCCTAGCCGCAGTGAAATACCGACATACCTGACCTGAGAAGTAGGACACTCAAGAGGCTTTGTAGCTGGCTACAGTATGGGTTGTTGCTGACACAAGATGTTGGCAATGGATAACATTAGCATCAACTGCTTATTGACTTGTCTGAGGGACTTTAAATTATCTTGTGTACTATGACTAATAGGGAAAAGTACAGACACAAATTAAATAGTGGTGTAAACTGGACTATGACCTCTGTGCTATATATTTGTCAGTTCTAAATCTTCCTCATTTATCCCAAAGTAAAGGGCACCTGAAGTGAGAATAAGTAAACTGCCATATTTATTTCCTTTTAAACAATACCAGTTTTCTGGCTGTCCTGCCGATCTATGTGGCTGCAGAAGTGTCTGAATAACACCAGAAATAAGCATGCAGCTAATCTTGTCAGATCTGACAATAATGTGCATATGCTTGTTCAGGGTCTATGGCTAAAAGTATTAGAGGCAGAGGATCAGCAGGATAGCCAGGCAACTGGTATTACTTACAAGGTAATAAATATGGCAGCCTCCATATCCCTTTCGCTTCAGTTGTTCTTTAAGAATGATTTATTCTTACTGACCCTACATAGCACGACTATGGCTCTTGTGGGTTATTTGGTACCCTGATTAGGAAGGATCCATGTTAAATAACATAAAGGAAAGAGATTCACTCCCCCATCTTTCCCTATAGACTGTCATGGCTGTAGTTACATCACTGCTTACATTATTAATATGAGCTTTAAAATCATTGAATTGCACTGCTTCAAGCAAATCATACCACTTGCCATTTGTCTAAATATAGACAGTGGTTAGTAACATCTATTCTGTGTAGACTGGAGAAGATAAAAACGTGACAGCTCTATGTCTCAGAAAAAAAAAAACATAGAAGATACGTTTCTGCATATTATCATGATTTATGGCAGCTTCTTCTGTACTGTAATGTTGGACTGATAGAGAAGAGTATTGTGAGCATAGCTTCCTATATGATACATGTGTCAGGACAGGTAGTTTAATACTGCTTGTCATGGAAGATTATTTTTTATTACTTTGAAATCTAAGCTATATATGACTCACACTATAACTTAGTTTAAGGGCCCTTTCACACTGGCGCAGTGTGGCAAATTGCCGTGCCTCTTCTGCAGCCTAATGTAGCCCTATGGGGAAATTCATACTTCCCACGTTGCAGTACCCAATTTAATACTAGCGCAGAACTATACTACTGTGCGGGACCCGTGGCAACCTGCGCCGATCTTCGTCGGCCCGGAAGTCATGTTACTCTCTGGTGACACAGGTTTTTTTAAATGTTGGTGTTGCAACGTCGCGGCGCACATGCGCAGAAACATATTTTTACAATGTGCTTTCGCATTCCTGAAGCACAAAGTGAACGCAAGCGCATGTCACTTCCTGTTTGGCTGGCGGCCAGACAGGTAACACCGTGTTGTAACGCAGTGTTCCCTGAAGGCCTTTTTTTGGCATTGCAATGTGGTGAGGCTTGCCGCACCGCAACGCTTTTGCCAGTTTGCAATGTGAAACCAGCCTGAGGCTTTCTGCATATTTTTCATATGACTGAAAGGCTAAAGATATTTTTTCAGTTATTAAGCTGCTGCAAACACTCCTGATAACAAAATGGAGAATGGAAGTTTAAATGTTCCTTATTTTCTCATGTTGGCAGCTGAAAGAACCAGATTGTACCTCGCACTGAAATGGCTAGTTTTCATACTTCAGAGATCAACTTAAACCTCTTAAAGGGAATCTGAAGTGAAAATAAACTTATGATATGATGATTTGTATGTGTAGTACAGCTAAGAAATAGAACATTAGTAGCACAAATATGAGTCTCATATTTCCAGTACAGGAAGAGTTAAGAAATTTCAATTAGTAGCACAAAAATTAGTCTCATATTTCAAGTACAGGAAGAGTTAAAAAACTTGAGTTGTTATCTATGCAAAAGAGTTTCTCTGAGCTCTCCAACCCAATGGGTTGGTTACAGTGCTGTCTTCCATAGCACTTACAGTGCACTACACATATAAGTAATCATCTCATAGGTTTAGGTTTAGTTCAGGTTTGATTTAAGGGAACCCACAGTGGGAGCCTATTAACCCACGCATAGGCTGATTTGCTGAGTTTCCAGTAATAGATCTAATGGAGTGGATAACTTGATAGATTATCCAAAGAACATTGTTTTCATCTGTGACACACATCAATCCATTTGGTAAGTGTTCCATGTGTTGAGAAGTGTTGGAATATTACTTCTGAGTAGTGATGACCGTAGTGTGCTACTTACGATTTTTACACAATTTTGCATCATTTTGATCATAATGGAAAAATCATAATCACAAAAATTAAATGAAATTTTGCGTAATTACGACCATGAACAAAAATTTCGTAATTACGATCATTTTTGTGACTAAATTTTCATGATTATAAAAGATTAAATTACATTTCCTGTTACCCCTAATTTAATGTAAAACACACATTTCGTGTTACCCATATTTTGTGAGAAAAACAAGCATCAGCATCACTGCGTAAGATAAGGGCTCATTTATTGCAAAAACATTCAATTAAAATGACATGTGAGAAGTGGGCTTGGTGTCAGCGAGCTCTCTCTGATATGCTACATCACACAGCAGCCTTTTATACTAAGGCCCCTTCAAAATGGGCCAATCAAAAAATCAGGTGACCAATCAGGGTGCCCCAAAAAAGAGAGGACCTGATGGGGAACAGTGTAGGCAAAAATCAAACCCACCCCCCGGAAGATCACACAAAACCCATATTTTTTATGGCTTTAAATCAAAATTACAGCACAAAATTACAAATTTTCACATAATTAAAAATTACAATTTCATGAAGTAATTGCAAATTTTGTGTCGTAATTACGAAAACGCAAAATTTCGGCTCATCGTTACATTTTAGTGAGTATAACAAATTTCTGGACTTGGTTGAAGCATTTTTTACATTCTTGTTGTGCTGTTTTTACGGACTTTATTCAGCTATTACTGCCTGAAACTACTTTTATTGCAGACTCAGCTTGCTTTTCCTTTTATCTGAACAATGGATCTCTTTATGTAGATAATTATGTATAGCTGTACATACAAGATTAAAGTCACTATTAAACATCTGTCTGACAAAAGCTGTACATTTTGCTTTGATGGATGCAGGAAACAAAAGAATCAATGCAAATTTAACCTGAAAAATAATTGTATGGTTCTTCATGGATTGTTACTCATAAAGTACAATCTTTTCTAAGTTCCTTCACAAGATTATGATTTTGGGACTTCCTTTTCCTTTTGGGTTTGGAAAGGTTTAAGGATCGGGGGGAAGGGGAGTTGCTAGGAAATGATTTTTTTTTTAATGTTAGGAAGAGGGTATTTTGATGGGAAGGTTACTGTAGAAGGGGTATTGCTGGGAGGATGATTAGTTTTCTCACATTGTGGCTGGGGTTATGTTGGAGAAGGGGGTTAAATTAAAAGGGTAAAACTAGGGCATTGAGAGGAAATCTTTTTTATGTTAAAGTGTATTATGCTGGAGGTGTTGCTAGAAGTTGTGGAATTTATTTATGTGGAGACGTAAGGTCTCAGTTCAGGCACCCAAACTCTGTCTCTCTATTGGTTCTGCTACACTTTTCTATTGACACCAATGGAGGGGAAGTTTAAGTAGCAGGAAAGCCGCACCGTTTTTGAATCCTGATTGGTAGAGGTGGTGAGCAGCATTTTGGTCATGCCTACCTTCCCAGAGCTGTAGGGGGAGGGGGGGGGGGACCATGGATTTTCACCAACAAAGCTTGGCATCAGTCATGCGATTGCTGATTTAATGGAAAAAAAGAGGTATCAAATATGTGACCATTTATTTACCCTTAAACATCTAAAGCTATTCTACTAGGTAGAAGGGGGCCCCACTCTAGTATAAAAAAGTGTGGTGTGTGTGTGTGTGTGTGTGTGGGGGGGGGTTCCTTTTTGAGAACCTCACATTTCTATTATACATTAAAACAAATTAATTTGTTTTTGAGTATTACTTACCACACTGTACATGTATCTGATAAACTGTAACTATGAGATGATAAATTGTGCTTTTTTCACTTGTTCATGACCTCTAGTAAGACAGAGAAGACAAAGATATTCAGTGTTGCCTGGTTTCTCCTTTGCCTATGTGAGAGGCTAAACACTTACACAGAGAAGGAGACCAGACAGCAATGCTGGTTGCTAGGCAATACATACATTAGTTCTATAAGGTTGTAGCTGCTTTACCAGATGCTTGACATTACACTGAAGCCTATACAGGATAGACATTTGGAACAAGTTTGTCTGGACTGCAAAAAGGAATACTTATAGCATACAGGGAAATGAAGGTAAAGGGACCCATAAGGAACTGGGAGGATAGTAAAGCCTTTACACAAACTTGTACTGAGATTCACATTACACAGCATTTCTTAGACAAAATATATATTTACAAAAGGATTCCACTCTACAGGTCAGGATATATCCCCCATGAATCTTTTGTTCTAAGACAATTATCAAAAATCTGGAGTAAATGGAAATAAAATGAAATTCTAACATTCATTTGAGGCAAGTTAAAGAAAACCTGTAGTCTCACGAGGATAAACAAGTTAGATAGTTACCTAGGTAGAGGGATAGTCCCGAGGATTCTCGTGTCCGCCTTCACACCACCACTACTGCACCGACCCACTGACAGTTCACAGCTGTGCACTCCTTTGTGAACCTTCTGCCTTCCTCTGGATCAACAGGGATATGTGAGGGTGCAGGCTGGTGTTGTACTTTATTTTCTGGTTGAACTTGATGGACGTATGTGATTTTTCAACCCAAATATCTATGTAACTATGTAACCAGCTCAGCCGTACTACATCTGTATGAGTACGGCCATGCCTGTTCAGTAGCACGGAGATGTTCATGGATGAGCAGCTTTGGCTTACTGCACAGGAGTGGCTGTACTCGCACAGGCGCAGTACGTCCGTCTCATTCATGAAGGGGAATGTGGCTGCAAGAATATATCTGACAAACTCTATTCGGTTATGTTCAGAAGGTCTAAGCAAAGCAATGGCAGGGTCGAAAAGGACATGGGAAGCCTATGGACTATCCAGAGGCTTCCCACTACCTAGGTAATTATCTAACTTATTTTCCCCAGGAGACTACAGATGTTCCACCCATACTAGGGGAACAAAATAGGAATCATCTTTGTAATGTGTAATTGCATGTTTATCTTGAAATACTCTAGGACACTAGTATATGCCAAACTGCCTCTGATGAAGCAAGGGTGATCCTTGGGAAACATGCCAGGCCACTGCATGTATTTTACTTTTGTTTTTTAGTCCAATAAATGTTTGTTAATAACCTGTTGAGGCAAATAGCCTGTGCAGGCCCAGATTTACCTCACAGGAGCCTATAAGCAAAGATGTCCTGGCACCTTAGATTCGACCTCCATCAACCTGCAAACACCTGCCAAACTGCACCACAAATGTGCTGGCTGGCCCAGCTGTCACTTCTCCCTTACTTCCCTTGCCCTTCATAGGTATCCACAGGTGCCCCTTAGTATTAGGTAGCTTGAGGTACCCTCAATATTAAGTAACTAGAGGTGCCTCCAAGTATTAGGTTCCTAGAGGAACCTCAGTATTAAGTAGCTAGAGGTGCCACTGACTGAAGGGAGATCTCGTCAGTGGAAGGCCAAGAGCAGGGTGAGTAACCTCTGATTTACACTCTCATCAGGACTGTGCATAGGGAAAGAGGGAGGGAGGCACCCAGGGAGGGAAGTGAGCTGCCTTTCCATCAACAGCCGCCTTTAGGCACATGGCTACAATGCCTTATGGTAAATCCGGCCTTGAACCTGTGATTTATTAATATAACAATCTGGCTGAGTACTGGAGAGCTTCAATGGCTTCCATATAGGATTCCTGGACAGTGCTTCCACACAGACGGGAAGATCAAGGGCAGATCAACTATGGTTTATCCAATAATATGCTTGAATGCTGACCTGTCTATTTGGGCATTTTCAGCCATCTATTAAAGTGACTCACTGTAGGAAGACAGCACTGGCACATCTGGTCATACTTTACAGCCTGCGTCTCCCACCCTCCAGTGCTCCTCAATCCTCAATAATCTGACAATGGGGGAGGTCAGGAGGAGGAAGCCAGGAGGCATTGTAGCAGAAATTAATGCTGGCCTAGGTAAAGATTGCCATAAGTGCTGTCAGCCTACACCAGCCACTGACAGCTTGTCTGCCTGTTCAAAACACACTAGATATCTGGTTGAAGGCTGCACCACAGCAGCTTTTTGGGAGTAAGAATGGTATAGTATGGGTTGTGCACTGCACTTTGATCATCTGGAGCCCAGGGCAGAAGCCATGCCTGCCATTCCCAAGCAATGTATGTAACTGGATGGGTGAGGACTTTTCTGAATTTGAGGTAAAGTTTATTTAATGCAATTATGAAAATGGTAAAAATTACATTTAATATATAACATTTCTAGGAAATTGTTATTGTAAGAAATCATACATTATTTGAAAATTTGCGAATATTTAAATACCTAAGTTTAGTTACGTTAGCTCCAGGTTGTCTTTTCACGACTGTAATAATGAGGTACATTTCTATTGCATATAATTTTTCAGGACTCAGTGTTATGATGATAATGACCTGTAATGTAGGGAAACATGAAAATGAATCGCTATATGGTGTCTGAATGGCGAGAATTTCTGTTGCTAATTGCTAGATAGGCAAATGTATGTTGACATGTTCTGATGAATTAAAGCACACAATTATAAATTAGCAATTGAATAGTACTATATCTACATAATAATACACTTGCCTGATTCCTGCATGGGAGGTCTGGGTACACTTTAATAGGTCTCCTTCAAATTCTGTTGTTTTTGTAAAAATAGTTTGTGTGTGAAAGTTATTAAAATGCATAATAATAATAATAACTATTATTATAAAAAAGTAATAATAATGCTTTATGTAGAGCTGTCATGTTTCTCACAGCTCTTTACAATGCATTTTACACAATTCATGTCGCTAACTGTCCTTTCAAGGATCTCACAATTTTCCTATATGTAGTGGTAATTTTCTGCTGGACTAAAAATGTGGACACAGGTGGGCCATGAATGTATGTATGTTCAGTGCCTCTCAGCTCAGTCTTCTAAAAATGTGTTGCCAAAATGTATCAATCACTTTTAATATAAGAGGAATCAGGAATGATTTGTTTATTTTAAAGTGTACCTGAAGCGGGCATGGAAATTAAAATCAGAAACCTAACTCAATAGAGGAAAGCCGCTGCATATTACGCAGGCTTCACTGATCGTCCTGTAACCCACCAATCCAAGGCTAGGTCCCTCTAAGCATGAGTATTTGACAAGGCTTTTATTCTCTGTGTACAAGCGGGCTCATGCTATTGGGCATGCACAGACTGCACATGCTCTCTAGGGTTTCACTCCTACATGAACTGGAGCATGGAAATAAAGAGAGTCCCGGCCAGCAGCTGTGGGCTTGCAGAAGATGCGAGAAATCTCTGGACCATCCATCGGCTTTCCACTACCTAGGTAAGTATCTAAATTGCCAAACTTTTCTCCTCACATGTTTGCTTTAATGAATTGGCCAGTGGGAATGGCCAATTCGTTTCAAATAATTTTAAGTTAATGCAGATTTTATGCTTATTTTTATGCAACTTTTTTTCAGCTTGAAAACAGACCAATGGAATGAAGCTAATGTAAGATTTCATTGATCATTTGCAAGCTACAGACATTTGCAAAACAAAATTAGCAAAAAATGTTAACTGCACTTGAATTTATTTGCATCTCATTGATCGGTCAGTAAAGAAACAATATACAAATTCTAGAGGTGGAAAAAGCAGGGACAATTTTTGATTTCTGTAAGACAACTAGAAAGCTTACTATGGCCCTTATCCAAATAACTTTCTACTGAGTTTTCTCCCAGATCATTTTAAATCTTATCACAAAAACGTTTCAAATCTCTATTCCTGCCTTGTTAGTCTTCTTGAAATTGTTCGGTTTGGTCTCAGGCCTGACTCTAAACATATACAAGTCAGAATTTTTTTGCAATACACATTTAGCTGTGGGCCAACAGCTTGCATCTTTATATGGTCCCCAGCTCAGGGCTCGCAACTTTAAATATTTAGGCATTAACTACTTTGCATCCTGACCTTGTTTTCCCCTTATGGACTTGAGCAGTTTTGATGCTTTAGCTGTGTCCCTATTAATCAGCAATAACTTCATCCCTACTCACAACACTTAAATGATCTAAATATCAATTTTTTTCAAGACAAACTAGGATTTCATTGGGGGGTATTTGGTCCTAAGAAAAATGTTCTTTTCTATGCATTTTAATAGGAAAAAGTGGAAACGAAAAAAATGCATTATTTATTAGTTTTTACCAATTCCTGTTTAAAAATAAAAAGTCTACTGTGATAAAAACCATGCCACCAGTTTTATGTCCTCCCAGTATAGATAGCAAGATGTGTCCCCAGTATCAGCCCCCCCTCCCCCGTATAGCCAGGTGTATCCCCAATATCAGACCCCCCCAGTATAGCCAGATGTGTCCTCTGTGTTTGCCACCCCCCAGTATAGACAGATAGCCGCGTCCCCAGGAATAGTACCCCTCTTTATAGTCAGATGTGTCCCCGGGATCAGCGTTAACCCATTATAGCCAGATGTGCCCCCCGGATTAGTGCCGTACCCCCATTATAGTCAGATGTGCCCCCCGTATTAGCACTGTACCCCCATTATAGCCAAATGTGCCCCCAGTATTAGGTTATCCCCCAGGTGCCCAGATGTGCCACATAATTAAATCCCTCCCTCCCTCCAGGGAGTGGGAGTCTGTGACCACTGTTTGATGGTGAAGTGAGTCTACAGGATTGACTGCACTTCAAAATGTACAAGAATGGATGTAGGGAAAAGGGGGTCTGTTTAATTAGCTACAGGGTGGTTGTGCTTTGGTGTTTGCAAGGATACACATGTGGAGTCATAAAATTAAAAGCAGGTGAGGCGTGGCATGTAAGGTGCAGAGTTTGATTTATAAGGTTTGCTGAGAATTGGTGCATCTGAATTAATGGGTTTAGATGGGGGCTTAGAAAGGTACACATAGGGTGGAATCTTTAACCACTTCAGGACCACAGGCTTACACCCCCCCAGTGTCCAGCCCATTTTTCACAACACAGGGCTGTGCAGCTTTGTCAGGTTGCTGCACAGCCCTACTACTAAGCACACAAATTCATCTAACCTCCTTTTATTGTCCTTAACAGGACATTCATTTGGAGGTTTCTGATCACTCCTGCGATCCTATGTTTTTTTTTGTCCAGGCTTGCAGTGCCTGAGTTTCCCTCCCTCCTTCCTCCCTCTCCTTCCCACCTCCCTGCCCCGTCCTGATCTGCTTAGGACAGCGATCCGTCCTCTTCTCCGCCTCTCACAGGCATCAGCCTATGAGAGGGCTTTGATCCCCTGCCACTCTGAGGGACAGCCGAGTGTACCTTGTACAGCGCTGCACTAGATAGCATCGCTGTACGGATATAAACAAAGAGGATTTCTTTCCCCTTTCGTTTACTAACGGCCTGCTAGTAGCGATCACAGCTAGCAGACTGATCACGGAGCGGAGCTCTGTGAACCAAAACGAAACGATCGCGCATACGCATTCCCTGCTAAACTGCAGCTCCAGGACTTGACGCCAATCGGCGTTAAGCGGCCCTGGGTCTGCCACCGCATTCACGCCCATTGGTGTGACGTGGTCGCTAGGTAGTTAAAGAGACTCTGAAGCGAGAATAAATCTCGCTTCAGAGCTCAAAGTTAGCAGGGGCATGTGTGCCCCTGCTAAACCGCCGCTATCGCGTGGCTAAACGGGGGTCCCTTCACCCCCAAATCCCCCCCCCCGCACGACTTGGTCGTACATTTGGTCGCTCCTGGAGGCAGGGCTAACCGCCGCCCTGCTTCCAGTCGCGTCTATCAGCGGCGCATCGCCGCCCCTTTCCCCCGCCCCTCTCAGTGAAGGAAGACTGAGAGGGGCGGGGGAGAGGCGGAGATACGCGCTGACAGACGCGCGTGGGGCAGGGCTGTGGCGGTTAGCCCTGCCCCAACCAGGAAGCGCTCCCCGGCTGTACAGAGGGGATTTGTGGGATCAGGGACCCCCGTTAAGCCTCGGGATAGCGGCGGTTTAGCAGGGGCACACATGCCCCTGCTATTTATGAGGTCTGCAGCGAGATTTATTCTCGCTTCAGACTCTCTTTAATGAAGGTTATGGCAGGCATGTAAATATGACTGTATCTGTAGTTCTGAAGAGATGTGCATGGGGCAAGTAGGAATATATGGATGGCTGAGGAGATGGGGTGGTGTAACTATGGTTGTGAGGTAAGAATGTTGTGTAAAGAAAACTGTAATGTATAGCTGTGTGAAATTTTTTTGGACTTTCCATATTTTTCATTTATGTACCTAAATCTCTCATTAGAACTTTCTAATGATATGTTCACTTTTTCCCATTCTTCTGATAAGTTTTCCTGCTTATTGAGTCACTGACCTAGAATAGGCTTACACACAATAAATCAGAATTCCCAACAAGCATAATTATTCCATGTCAGCGAATAAATCCCTAAGGCGAAGGGTAATATATATGATATGCGTGGGGGCCAAGAAATAAGCGGTTTCTGAGAAATGGTCACAGTTGCAGTTCATGCTGCATTTTTCTACCAGACTACCACAGCTTTCAAGGGAACCCAAGGTGAGGGTGATATTGAGGCTGCCATATTTATTTTCTTGTAAACAATGCCAGTTGCCTGGCAGCCCTGTTGATCTTCTGGCATACATAGTGTCTGAGTCAAAACCCTGAAACAAGCATATGGCGAATCCAGAAAAACCTGAGTCAGCTGAGTCAGAGTACCTGATCTGCATATGCTTGTTCAGGGTCTATGGCTAAAAGTCGTAGAGACACAGGATCAGCAGGGCTGCCAGGCAACTGGAATTGCTTAAAAGGAAATAAATATGGCAGCCTCCATATCCCTCTCACCTTGGGTTCCCTTTAAGCCAGAGACTATTACAATTTCCTTCAACTGCTAGTTATTAGTTCTGGGTCATTAATGTAATCGAATGTGCCTCAGCCTGCCAAAACGTGCGGTCTTGTGCTACTGTATTCAATATATACTCTAATTTGCTTTGTTTAGCTGAATAGGGAACCACAGCGTTCACCATCTTTTATTGTTTCTCAGGCCTGTTAATAATTTACAAATGCAAACAGACAGGTTTACTTCAAGTATCTCTTCCTCTTGGCTGTGCTCAGTACAAGGGTTGTAGCTGCCTTGGAATACATTTGCTTCCCAGTTTTTCCCCATGTTAGGAAATAAGGCTCATTACTGGAGAGAGAACACACTTGCGCACACACGGGCACACATACATACACACACAGTGCTATCTGACAGGGAGAGGAAGGCAGGTTTGTGCAGAACAGCTGGGGCCCAGAGCCAGAAATCCCATTAAAATAAGCCCTGCTATTTCCAGCTCTACACTCAGCTTTCCAGCATGATTATATTCAGCCTTCCCATTCAGAAAGAGAAAGCAGTCTGTATGCTGCATGTTCGGAAATAAAAATGTTTTCTTCTCCATCTAATTCAATGTAACCTAATTAATATCACAATGTAATGTCTTTACTTGGCACTGGATTTTGTATTTGGAGAGCATCTTAATCATTTGCACAGCTTGCAATTACAGTGTTTTTGTTATACCAGAGGCAGATTGATGCTGTTCCTAGCATTTCTGAACAACAGCGCTTTTCATTAACAGTCAATTTTGAATCTATTTTCAAATGAAGATTTTTCTGCTTATATTATGAAATCTGCGTAAATATTCATATTTGCCCTTGAAAGTGTATCTCATACATGGCACGTGGTCATGTACATTTCCAACTGTAGCCCAGGGGAACATAAGAACCGTTGGGAATGCTATTGATGTGATTCATTTGGATTTTTCAAAAGCATTTGATACTATTTCGCATAACAGCATGATACAGAAGATGAGGCTGCAAGGGAGAATATATGTACATAGCTAATTAACTGGTTAAAGACAAGAAAGCAAATTGTTGTTGCAAATGGGAGATATCTGAAATAGACTACGGCTACCAATGTGTGCCACAAGGATTAGTGCTGAAGCCATTTTTTCAGTCCTTATTAGAATTATTGATTTATATAGACAAGACAAGACACAGAACATTTATATCACGCTTTTATCCTGGCGGACTCAAAGAGCTTCAGAGCTGCAGCCACTTAGGGTGCGCTCCACAGGTAACCAGGATCATTAGGGAGCCTTGCCCATAGACTCCTTACTGTTGTATGTGCTGTCTTGAGCCAGGATTTGAGCCCTGTTCAAAGGCTTAAATTCCACATTAACCACTTAGTGACAAGCAGACACATTAAAACATCCTGCTGGAGCCTCTTAATGGCTCCAGGATGTTTTAATGTGTCACTCACCCTCTCCACTGTGCATGCACGTGCCCCTCCCGCCGCTTGTACCTGCTTGGACATGGAGATCAGCGATTGGGGAAGGGGAACAAGCGTTCTTCTAACCAAAAAATACACTTCTTGGTAAACAGGAGTGTTTGCAGTGCCATCTAGTGGCAAAAAAAGTAAAACTACACACACACACACACACACACACACACACACACACACACACACACACACACACACACACACACACACACACACACACACACACACACACACACACACACACCAGACTGTATATTATAATTAAAAAGTCCTTGTAAGGCTTGGTGGTGTATTCTCCACAGTCAGCATGCAACGCATGAGCTGGCGTGGAGGAGGTACACACACTAGCACCAGGAAACAGGCTATCCCTAGTATAGTGGAGGGGAGGACTGACTCCAATAGGAGATTGTGGCGCACAGAGCCGGTGCAGATCTGACAGCCACAAACAATGCTTTCGTTATAACGTCTCAGCGCAAAGTAGCGCTGAGCGCACAAACCAGAACTGAGGAGATCAGGACAGGTAGACAGAATGAACGCTTGCTTGCTAGCTAGCGGCTACTTAGCGACCGCAAGCGTCCAAAACCAGACAGACTGGAATGAGGCAGCCAATGCGATGCGGCGATGGCGTGCCTCACAAAGACAGGACAGGACAGTCAGAAAATAGCAGGATTAAGATAGATGAACGTAACACAGATAAATATACAATAAGTATGTTTTCCTAGCGTATTACAATTACAGCTATCAATGAAACTATTTGTAACTTCTGACTAACATATGTATATATCGGCAATGAACCGATATATGACATAAGCAGGAACGCTGACTAAGAATGGAGTAACACAGGGAACAGGACTCAGAAGGATTCGCTATCTCTTCGCAGAGATGAACGCAATCCACAAACGGTAACAGAACAGGATTCAGAAGGATTCGTTATCTCTTCGCAGAGATGAACGCAATCCACAAACGGTAACAGAACAGGATTCAGAAGGATTCGTTATCTCTTCGCAGAGATGAACGCAATCCACAAACAGAACCAGGAGCAGGGTAACTACCTCAGCACGGGTGGTCACGGTACGCGCAACCTACCAAAACGTGCTGGAAAGCTGACTAACTGCACACAGGATATAAACAGTTTGTGTACGTATACATCAGCGACACTGATGTATTAACGTAACACAAATACAAGGAAAATAATAAACGTGCTGGTATGCATATATATTGGCAATGAACCAATATATGATGCAAAGACCAGCAAAGTATCTTTATAACAAGAAACACGATCGGGGGCTAAAGCGACAGCAAGACAGGCTTAAGCTGAAGCTATGAAAACCCAAGGAAACCCTGCAGGAAGCAGATCTTTATACTGAGGTCATCCAATGGGAGCAGACATGCAGATTCCCACACAGGTGAATGATAATCAGTCACAAGCTGACAGCAGGGAAAAACAGACAAAGCTATACAGCTTGCATGGAAATAGATCAGAACTGCCTGAGCTGCAGCACTACTTCCAGCAATAGCTGCTGCAGCAGCGATCATTACAGTCCTAAAGTTATTCCCTTTCACTTCCAAAGCTCAGTAACACCCCCCCCCCCCCCCCCCCCAAAAAAAAAAAACAACAACAACACTTGTATAGGAAAAAAAACTGTTGAAAAAATACATAAATAGTTGCCTTAGGGACTCGGCTTTTATAATATGTATTTTATGGGAGTATATTACTGTTTTTTACTACATCGAGGCTTGCAATTATGGACCAGACAAAAAAAAAAACAAACGGAAAAATGACACCTATATTTCCAAATATTGTCGCCATACATTGTGATAGGGACATAATTTAAATGGTGTAATAACCTTTAAAAATGGGCAAATAAATATAGGGGTTTTAATTATGGTGGCATGTTTTATTTTAAAACTATAATGGCTGAAAACTGATAAATAATGTATTTTTTTTCATTTTTTTTCGTATTCCCGTTAAAATGCTTTTAGAATAAAATAATTCTGAGCAAAATGTATCACCCAAAGAAAGCCTAATTGGTGGCGAAAAAAAACAAGGTATAGATCATTTTGTTGTGATAAGTAGTAATAAAGTTATTGACAAATAAAAGGGAGGAGTGCTGACAGGTTAAAGAGAACCCGAGGTGTGTTTAAAGAATGTTATCTGCATACAGAGGCTGGGTCTGCCTATACAGCCCAGCCTCTGTTGCTATCCCAAACCCCCCTAAGGTCCCCCTGCACTCTGCAATCCCTCATAAATCACAGCCTGCGCTGTGCGGGCTGAGTTTACATCTGTAGTGTCAGTCTCAGCTGCTCCCCCGCCTCCTGCATAGCTCCGGTCCCTGTCCCCGTCCCTTCCCTCCAATCAGCAGGGAGGGAAGGGATGCAGGCGGGGACTGGAGTTCTGCAGGAGGCGGGGAGAGCAGCAGACTGACACTATAGAGATAAACACAGCCAGCTCTGACAAGCTGTGTGTCAGCAGCGCGGCTGTGATTTATGAGGGATTGCAGCGTGCAGTGGGACCTTAGGGGGGTTTGGGATAGCAACAGAGGCTGGGCTGTATAGGCAGATCCAGCCTCTGTATGCAGATAACATTCTTCAAACCCACCTCGGGTTCTCTTTAAAGCTGCTCTGGTCCGTTGGGGTAAAAACCCCTTGGGGGTGAAGTGGTTAAAGGCAAAAGTCTTACCAGTAAGGCCTCTTGCACACTGCAAGTGATTCCGATTCCGATTCCGCTTTTTAATCAGTTTTTACATCCGATTCAGATTCAGATTTGCAGTTTGCTCCCTGCACACTGCAAATCGGAATCTGAATCGGATGTAAAAACAGATTAAAAAGCGGAATCTGAATCAGAATTGCTTGCAGTGTGCAAGAGGCCTAAGCCAGCTTTTCTTAACATTTTCACCCTGGAGGAGCCATTCAAATAATTTTCGGATCTCAGGAAACTCCTGAAGAGGAGGGAGTGAGGATTTATTTTGCAGGTGGCACGGTCTTTAAAAGAAGGTGTGGCTAAACATTTTTTTTAACCCTTCTTGTAATATAGGAGCGAAGAAGGTACTTTTTCACCTCAACTAAAGCCAGTGTGGCTGAAGGGATATGCCAAAGAACCCCTGCAATGTCCTCAAAAAAACCCTGGGGTTCCAGGGAACCCTAGTTGATAAACACTGCAGTACGCTATCCAGCACTAACATCTTCTGTGGTGCTGTACAATGGTCCTTTACATACGCATCATGAACAGTGAGGGGATACAGAAAATACACAACAGAACAGCTCAGCTTGTAAATTGTTGAGGAGTCAGACACACATTACATAGCATGCAAAGAGAGAGAGTCTTGCCCTTTCAATCTTCTAATCTAAAAGACTTTGCAGATTAAATAGAAAGTGCTGTTGCCATTTCTGCCTATGCCAACAGTATGAAGTTATTGAAACTCAAAACGTTATAGATTGGAAACATCAGTGACACTGTCAGTATTTACTTTGTGGTCAGTAAGGGTAAGGCTATATTGTATACAGTGTTATAATTCTTCTTAGAGTACTCATTTAAAAAAAGGAGCCTAAAAAGAACTGTGAAAACCTTTCAGGATTGCCTATGCCTAGTTGTAGAGTCATTCCTCAGTCTAGCCATAAAAGCAACCATAGACACACCACATGACCATTTACAGATCTGCATTGGCTTTTAAATATATACATGGAAAGGGGGCAAGGCCATGGCTAAAAAAAAAGCCAGCCTCATCTGCCTACCAGACTCTAAAGGTGGCCACACAAGATTCAACAAAAGTCAACCGATTTTCCCATCTATTCTTTTATAAAGTAGCAGTAGGGTATATATATATATATATATATATATATATATATATATATATATATATATTATATAGTTTTATAAAGGTGATCAATTGAAATCTAAAAAAAAAAATGATCAAGAAAAAAAAACTTGATTTTCTGCTGCATATCTGATGAGATGTGTTGGAAAAATCAGACAGAAAAAGACAAAAATTTACTGTTGTTTTTTAATCTTTTTTTTTCATTCATATGTTTATGGCTGTTGTTTTTTTAAGCATTTGATTATGAAGAGTCGTGTATGGTCAGCTTTAGAGACAAATTTCATTTTAGATGGCCAAGGGAGAGCTTGTAGGATATAGCCACACCTCCTTTCCGGTCAGAAGAGAGCTTGTGGGATATGGCCACAGCTCCTTTTTGGTCAGAAGAGAGCTTGTGGGATATGGCCACACCTCCTTTCTGATGAGGGGAGAGCTTGTGGGATACGGCCACACCTCGTTCTTCATTAGGTGATAGGTGCATCTGGTTGGTGCAGATGCCTCCCTTTTTCGTGCAGTACTGGTGTGAGGAAACGCGGAAAAGCCGCCGCGTGTGCCAAGAGCTAAGCGCCTGACTCTGCGTCCTACGCGGCGGTTTGCACGCGTCTGGTTGTGTGGTGGAACGCGGAAAAGCTGCCGCATGTCCTGACAGCAAAGCGGCTGTTTGCATGCAGCAGCATGTGCTTGGTGTGGCTGGGTCTGTTAGTGCACCTAGGCAGATGGAGAGCTATGCTCGCACGGGCCTGAATTCAGGACCTTTATACCTGCAGAGGAATTGTCAGCTGATCAGGAAGGTCAGCTGATTCCTGCAGGACTCATGATTGGCTGAATGGTTCGGGTCAGCAGAGTCCAGCAACTATATATTCTGCTGCTTATTCAGTTGCTGGTTGTCTGGCGTGCGATCACATACGTGGGAGCACCCAGATCCGTAGTCAGATCCGCAAGTGTGCCGGGACCAGCTGGAGCTGTAATCCTACACTTAGCTAGATTTTGTTGATAGCTTAAAGTACTAGTTTGATTGTGATTATCTGTTATGACTTCCTGCTTGCCTGACTATCCTCCTGAACTCTGATCTTGCACCTCGATATTTCTGATACTCTGTTGCCGAACCCCGGCTCATCCCTAGACTCTGTTTCTGCCTCCTGATTTTGTACCTCGATATATCTGATACCCCGTTGCCGAACCCTGCCTGCACTTAGACTCCGCCTTTGCCTCCTGATCTTGTACCTCGATATTTCTGATACCCTGTTGCTGAACCCTGCCTGTACCTAGACTCCGCCTCTGCTTTATGATCTTGTACTTTGTCTGTCCGTGTGTGTACGACCTGGCTTGTCCGACCTCGAGAACCGACCTTACTCTTGGAGGCGGTTCCCTGTCCTGTCAGTGACATCTCCTCCTGAGTGTCACTTTCAGACAATCCTTCCTACTGTCAGTCTGACTCCTCCCGTCTTGGAGAGCTCAGGTCTGCGGAAGGAATCTGTGCAGTATTCCTTGCTGCACTGAGGCCTAGTCCTCTAAGTGTTACTGTTGCACCAAACACTACACTCTACTCAGGTGAACAGAGGTTAGCTAGTATATCGGATTATCGGTGATACTGCAGATCACTTATAATCTGGTATACATCTGTATTCCCAGTGATACTGCAGATCACCGGTAATCAGGTCCTCTCTGTGCTTCACCGATCGTTACAGAACGCCAGACCAAAAAACAGATGGACGCACGCGCTGACCCTCTGAATGTGCTTGCCACTTCGGTGGATAACATCCATCAAGCACTGGGCCAGCACAAAGCATTAATTGATGCCCTAACAGGCTCTGTGCAAACCCTTCAGATGTCAGTTGATTCAGTGCGATCCCCTCCTAGTGATGACATACGTATGCCCGTACCTGATAAATTTTCCGGCCACAAGTCTGACTTCCAGAATTTTAAGAGTAGAGTGTTGTCATACTTTGAGTTGAGACCCCGATCCTCGGGGACTGAGACCCAACGGGTCATTTTTATTAAAACCTTGTTAACTGGTGATTCCCAGTCCTGGGCATACAACCTGCCTCCCACAGATACAGCTCTGACCTCAGTAGAGGAATTTTTTAAGGCCATGGCAGTGATATACGACGACCCTGACCTTGCGGCAACCTCTGAGCGGAAGCTCAAACTTTTGCGGCAAGGCAGAGGCTCGGTCGAGGATTACACGGCAGAATTTCGTAGGTGGTCAGTTACCGCCAGATTTGACACCTATGCCCTGATGGATTACTTCCTGTCTGGGTTGTCGGAGGAGGTCTCCGACCTAATGTTAACCTTACCCGAGCCCCAGACAGTCGATGAGGCCATCTCATCGGCCATTCGAGTCGACCGTCGGCTACGCCATCAGAGGCAGACTCGGGGCAGTCACCGTGTCAGGGTGACATCTTATGCGGCACCATCCGCTGCACCCTCAGTAACGACATCTCCGCCTGTCTCTTCCTTTCCGGCCTTACCTCCACCCGAGCCAATGCAAATTGGGCGATCAAAACTGACCCAGGTGGAGCGAAGGCGGAGAATAGCTGAACAATTGTGCCTGTACTGTGCAGAAGCGGGGCATTGAGTGCGAAACTGCCCTAACAAGCCGGGAAACGAGTCTGCCTAGGAGAAGTGGGGGGTGACACCCTAGGCATACCTTTTTCACCCCAAAAAGAGAAAAAATTGCTTCTCCCCTGTACGATTACATGGGAGAATAAGTCTGTAGCCACTGAGGCTTTTATTGATTCTGGCTCAGCGGCTAATTTTATGAACCTTGAATTTGCTCAGGAGTTGGGTATTCCCCTCACTCCAGTAAGTCCCCCTATTCAGGTCACGGCAGTAGACGATTCCCCTCTGCAACGGGATCGTCCCCTGTCATAGACTCCGCAGGTGAAAGTCACGTTAGGGGTACTGCATGGGGAACAACTACAGTTTTTTGTATTGTGTATGTCAACCTCCACTATCATCCTAGGCATGCCGTGGTTACAAGTCCATTCTCCACACATAGACTGGGCTACGGGTCAGGTAACCAGATGGTCCGATCATTGTCACCAACAGTGTTTAGGGAAGGTGACATTGGGTCGGACCAAGATTTGTGTGGAGGGGGTTCCCGAAGAGTATTCTGAGTTCTCCGATGTATTTTGTCCTAAGTCTGCTGATCAATTACCTCCTCATCGCCCATTCGATTGCCCCATTGATCTCCGTGCTGGTTGTATGCCTCCTAGGGGTCACCTGTATAACTTGTCCGGTCCAGAGAAGATGGCTATGCAGGAATACATTCGTGATAACTTGGCCAAGGGGTTCATCCGGCCCTCCCGGTCGCCTGCTGGGGCCGGTTTCTTTTTCGTTAAGAAGAAAGACGGGGGTCTCCGACCTTGTATTGATTATCGGGGCCTCAATAAAATCACGGTAAAAAATCGCTATCCGTTACCCTTGATAGACGATTTATTTACGCAGGTCACAGCCGCAAAAATCTTCTCTAAGTTGGATCTGAGGGGGGCATACAATCTAATCCGCATTAGAGAGGGCGATGAGTGGAAGACGGCCTTCAACACACCCGACGGGCATTACGAGTACCTAGTGATGCCCTTCGGGTTGTGCAATGCGCCAGCCGTCTTCCAAGAATTAATCAATGAGGTATTCCGGGAGGTATTGGGTAGATTCGTGCTGGTATACCTTGATGATATATTAATCTATTCCAATAACCTCTCCAAGCACAGGGTCCACGTGAAGTTTGTTTTGAACAAATTAAGACAACATAGGCTCTATGCTAAGGTGAAAAAGTGTATTTTCGAGGTGACCACTGTCACGTTCCTAGGGTACGTAATTTCCACCTCGGGCCTTTCAATGGATCCTGCCAAGGTCACAGCTGTGTTGGAGTGGCCACAGCCGGTGGGGTTAAAAGCCCTACAAAGATTTTTAGGTTTTGCGAACTATTACAGGAGATTCATTAAGGGGTACTCCACGTTAGTTGCCCCCCTTACCAGTCTGATGAAAAAAGGGGCAGATACCAACCACTGGTCACCTAAAGCCATGGCAGCATTTCCCTTCTTAAGAAATTATTTTGCTCAGCACCAATTTTGAGGCATGTGGACACGTCTTTTCCCTTTATCGTGGAGGTTGATGCCTCAGAAGTTGGGGTGGGGGCGGTGTTGTCTCAACGATCAGGCTTGCAGGGCAGATTACACCCGTGCGCTTACTTTTCCCGTAGGTTCTCACCTGCAGAAAGAAATTACGATATAGGCAACCGGGAACTTCTGGCCATTAAATTGGCCTTTGAGGAATGGCGCCACTGGTTAGAGGGGGCAAAACACACGATCACAGTTTACACCGACCACAAGAACTTGGAATACATCGAGGGGGCAAAGAGGCTAAGTCCCCGTCAGGCCCGATGGTCTTTATTTTTTACAAGGTTTAGGTTTATAATCACGTACACCCCAGGCAGCAAAAACGTCAAGGCAGATGCCCTCTCCAGGTGTTTTGAACCAGAAACGGCACAGCCACCCGCTCCTGAGTCCATCATCCCGCGGGAACTAGTGTTAGCCGCAACGGAGACTTGGGAGGATTGGACAGAGGTTTTGGGCCCCTTTCAGCAGGATGTTCCTGAGGGAAAACCCGAAGGGGTTATGTTTATCCCTCTGCCTTTTCGTTTACAAGTCCTGCATCTCTTTCACACCCACAAGAATGCTGGTCATCCTGGAGCTGCCAGAACGCAGGATCTGATTGCCAGGTGTGCTTGGTGGCCTTCTTTGGCAACAGATTGCAAGGAGTATGTCAGGGAGTGTGCGGTCTGTGCCAAGAGTAAACCCTCCCGGCTGGCATCTGTAGGTAAGCTGCAGCCTTTGCCCACCCCGAGTGAGCCATGGACCCACTTGTCCATGGATTTTGTGGGAGAATTGCCCAGGTCTGAAGGAATGTCGGTCATTTGGGTGGTAGTCGACCGTTTTAGCAAAATGGCCCACTTTGTGCCCCTGAAAGGACTCCCCTCGGCTCAGGAACTGGCCGAGTTGTTCATCATTCACGTCTTCCGGCTGCATGGCATTCCGGAAGACATTGTGTCGGATAGGGGAGTCCAATTTGTGTCTGGATTCTGGAGGGCATTTTGCCACCAAATGGGCATGAAATTGTCTTTTTCGTCAGGCTACCACCCACAGACTAATGGGCAGACGGAACGTATCAACCAGTCTTTGGAGCAATTCCTAAGATGTTACGTTGCGGAGGCACAGAGTGACTGGGTAAAATTTTTGCCCTTCGCGGAATTCGCACAAAATAATTTGAAGAATTCCTCATCTGGGCTCTCTCCATTCCAAATTGTGACAGGGAGGTCACCTAAATTCTCCCCTTTTCCAGTTGTCTCTTCTCCATTTCCAGCACTAGAGGATTGGCAGAGGTCACTCAGGGACAATTGGGGAGTTGTTAAGGGGAATTTGCAGAAAGCGTTCCAAAGTCAAAAGGGTCAAGCGGACAAGAGACGTTCCATGGAATGGAAGTTTCAGCCAGGGGATTTAGTCTGGGTGTCCACACGTCACTTGACCCTGAAGCAGCCATCTGCCAAACTGGGCCCCAGGTTTGTGGGTCCATTTTCTGTGACCAAGAAGATCAACAACGTCACTTATGCCATTGATCTTCCTGCCAGCATGCGGGGCGTAAGGTCGGTTCACGTGTCCCTACTCAAACCTGCGGTTCATGTGGGTCCTACTCCTCCTCCTCCTGTGATGGTGGAGGACCAACCCGAGTATGAGGTAGAAAAAATCTTAGATTCACGCATTGTACAGAACTCAGTACAATATCTGGTGCATTGGAAAGGGTATGGCATTGAGGAGAGACAATGGGTACCTGGGAACCGCATGCATGCGGACGAATTAAGGAAAGAGTTTCACGCTTTACATCCCGAGAAACCTGGTAGGAGTTGTCCAGAGTCCACTCCTCGGGGGGGGGGGGGGATTGGGTACTGTGAGGAAACGCGGAAAAGCCGCCGCGTGTGCCAAGAGCTAGGCGGCTGACTCCGCCTCCTACGCGGCGGTTTGCACGCGTCTGGTTGTGTGGTGGAACGCGGAAAAGCCGCCGCATGTCCTGACAGCAAAGCGGCTGTTTGCATGCAGCAGCATGTGCTTGGTGTGGCTGGGTCTGTTAGTGCACCTAGGCAGATGGAGAGCTATGCTCGCGCGGGCCTGAATTCAGGACCTTTATACCTGCAGAGGAAGTGTCAGCTGATCAGGAAGGTCAGCTGATTCCTGCAGGACTCATGATTGGCTGAATGGTTCGGGCGGGGCAGCAGAGTCCAGCAACTATATATTCTGCTGCTTATTCAGTTGCTGGTTGTCTGGCGTGCGATCACATACGTGGGAGCACCCAGATCCGTAGTCAGATCCGCAAGTGTGCCGGGACCAGCTGGAGCTGTAATCCTACACTTAGCTAGATTTTGTTGATAGCTTAAAGTACTAGTTTGATTGTGATTATCTGTTATGACTTCCTGCTTGCCTGACTATCCTCCTGAACTCTGATCTTGCACCTCGATATTTCTGATACTCTGTTGCCGAACCCCGGCTCGTCCCTAGACTCTGTTTCTGCCTCCTGATTTTGTACCTCGATATATCTGATACCCCGTTGCCGAACCCTGCCTGCACTTAGACTCCGCCTTTGCCTCCTGATCTTGTACCTCGATATTTCTGATACCCTGTTGCCGAACCCTGCCTGTACCTAGACTCCGCCTCTGCTTTATGATCTTGTACTTTGTCTGTCCGTGTGTGTACGACCTGGCTTGTCCGACCTCGAGAACCGACCTTACTCTTGGAGGCGGTTCCCCGTCCTGTCAGTGACATCTCCTCCTGAGTGTCACTTTCAGACAATCCTTCCTACTGTCAGTCTGACTCCTCCCGTCTTGGAGAGCTCAGGTCTGCGGAAGGAATCTGTGCAGTATACCTTGCTGCTCTGAGGCCTAGTCCTCTAAGTGTTACTGTGGCACCAAATACTACACTCTACTCAGGTGAACAGAGGTTAGCTAGTATATCGGATTATCGGTGATACTGCAGATCACTTATAATCTGGTATACATCTGTATTCCCAGTGATACTGCAGATCACCGGTAATCAGGTCCTCTCTGTGCTTCACCGATCGTTACAACTGGCTTATTGTAACGTGCAGTGCATGCAGATTTGCACTGAATGCAGATTGTCACTTATTGTGGAAATACTGAAGACCAAACCACAGGTAAAAGTGAAATAATGTAAAGGTTTATTTACAAGTGCAGTATATGTACAGGTGAAAATGCAATTGGTGCATGAACATACATACAAACGTATTCAAGCAACTGTACAAAATAGCAATACGAGTACAAACAACTGGCAATACGATGTCTTGCGATCAGACATACAACAAACCAAATATACAGTATATACAGTGTGCACACAGTGAACCCGGGACCCTGTCTAACTAAGCTAACTAACTAAAATATATACACAATAATATACATTCAGGCTTAGTACACAATGCAGCAGGAAATTGGAACGTCATACAAGCCAAGATCAGATACCAGGAAGTCAAGCAAATACAATCGATAAACAATAGAATAGTCAGGCAAGCCAAAATCATACACAGGGAGTCAATCAGGTATCAGGTAAATAAGCAAACAGGTTACAGGTAGCAGGTATCAGGAATCAGGAAACAAGTATCAAGTAGCAGTGACCAGAACACAGGCTCTTAGGCTATCCACATCAATGAACTAGCCAAGGTGTTCTGTTGGAGCTGGGCAGGCAGGCAGCCTTTTGACCATTGTTTAGGTTTGCATGCTGCAGGACTCTGGAACAGAGACCTGTCTTTCCATTGCAAGTTCTGGTCTGTTCTCTTGCTGTGGAATTTGCATACATTCGTTATGCAAATCCCCTACCTGCCTTCTTTGATGACTGGCACTATAAGAGCTTTATGTTTCCCAGAAGGCTTGGCTGGTCATTTCCCTTCCATGGTCTGTTCCTGATGGACACTGCTGGAGTGTCAGCCGGTGCTATCTAGTATAGTTAATTCCTGGGGGTTGCTTTAGGCTCCCCTTCTAGCCCAGTCAGGTTGTATTATCTGTTTGTTTGTTCCGTTGCCATTGTCCTGTCTCAACGGTGGTCGACAGGAAATGGTTCTGATCTCTGTTCTTGGAGTATAGTTGGTGCAGCGGTTGCTACCAGCTATCTCTTCTGTTCTGTCTTCTGGGATCGCGCTAGCTACTTTTCGCTAGCGCTGGGGATCCTTCTGTTCTGTCTTCTGGGATCGCGCTAGCCACTTTTCGCTAGTGCTGTGGATCCTATCTCTCGCTTGTCCCGTTTTCGTGTGTCTGTCTTGTCTGCTACGCTTGCTGGAGGCTCGGTGAGGTAACCGTTAAGCAAGCGCTCGCATCCTCTGTTTTATGTTTGTCTGTTAATGGTTAGGTAGGCGTGCTTGTCTCTATTGTGCTTATCACGTGGAGACCGCGCATAACCGCGTGCACTGTTGCGAATGAGTGCGGTGTTCGCGGTTAGCTAGCGTTTGTTATTTTCCGTATCTCCTCATTGTATTATTTGCTGTGCCTTTGCTAACCTCGTATTCTGTTCTGATCTGCCTTGTGTCACGTCTGGCGATCGCACCTCTCGCGATCGCGTTCCTATTTCATATCTGCTGTTGTGTGTGCGCAGTCGCGGGGTGGCGACTAGATTGGCGCACACACATACAATCTGTCCCTTTGCTCGTTCTCATTCGCAATCGCCTCGATTGCGTTCTGCGCTTCGTACAATTCCTAACTGGCATTTGTGGAGGTACAGAGGATTGGTTCCTCTGCACTCCCCAGCGCCATCTGCCGACAGGAATTTTCCCTCTACGGGTGCGTAGCACCTTTTGCTGGGTGCCTGCAAATATACGCTTGTGGAGGATTTCCACCGTGTCAGCGCACGCGTTGTGCGCTGATCACGGAGAAAGTTCCACAATCGTTACACTCTGCAGGATGGTCATGTGACATTTTCAAATGCTGCAGAAACACAGTTGTTGAGTACAGAGACCTCTGCTGGTGGGCAGGGGGGACTTCAGGAGAATTGCAAAAATGTTCTTGAAGTGAGAGGGGACATCTGCTGGTGAACAGAGGAAGTCCATACAACAGTTCACAAATATCACCAGCAGGAACAGATCATGACACTTATGTTACAGACTGGGGGTGTAACGATTGGTGTCAGCTAAACAGATTTTCTGATTATTGGTGATCTGCAGTATCACCAATAATACAGACGCTATAACTGATTATGTGGTGATCTGCAGAATCACCAATAATGCTGGTATAGCCAGACACAGGGCTACCAATGTGAGATAGTGTTTGGTGCAACTGTAATGAGGAATAGGAAGTCTCCCGAGGAGCGGGTGCTTCAGACAATACTGCAGCCTATGACCACCTGAGGAGCAGGCGAGTCAGGCTGTACTGTAGTCGGTGGCCACCTGTGGAGCAGGTATCACCAACTGAGCTACAGAGAATGATCACCTGAGGAGAGGGTGATTAAGACTATACTGCAGCCAGTGGACACCTGAGGAGCAGGTGTTACAGACAGTGCTGCAAAGGATATTCACCTGAGGAGCAGGTGATTAAGACTACACTGCAGCCAAAGGACACCTGAGGAACAGGTGATTAAGACTACACTGCAGCCAAGGAACACCTGAGGAGCAGGTGTTACCAACTGTGTTGAAAAGGATATTCACCTGAGGAGCAGGTGAATAAGACTATACTGCAGCCAAGGGACACCTGAGGAGCAGGTATTACAGACAGTGCTGCAGTTGGGCTTCACCTGAGGAGCAGGTGAAATGCCCCAGATCCCTTGCCAGTGGCTAGGCCCACTGGTGAGGTAAGAAAGGTCAGACAAGCAGAGTAGGCAACGTACGGACAGATAAGGTACCAAGACAGAAGACTGATTCAGTGTTAAATACAGGCAGGGTCGGCAACATGAATCAGATGGGCAGAGGTACAGAGTCAGTAAGCAGGAGAATAGTCAACGGAAGCAGAAGGTCATAACAGATAATACAATGAATTAGTACATTAAGCTATCAACAGCCTACTGAGTGCGCTCTAGTGGCTGCCTCGCAAGCGCTTTGAGTCCGACAGGAGAAAGGCGCTATACAAATACTGCAATTATTATTATTATTATTATTATTATTAACAGAATCTGGCTAAGTGTGAATTCCCAGCTCTGGCTGGTTCTAACACACTTTGGGATCTGACTAGGTCTGAGCGCTCACACGTTAGCATTCACAACAGCAGACATGGAGCAACTGACAGACTACCACTATATATACACAGATGCTCCGCAGCGCCGCCCCAGTCACTCAGCCAATCTGAGGTAGCGTCTGGAGTCAGCTGACCAGGCAGATCAGCTGACTCCCCTTCTATTCGCATAAAGGTCCTGTCGCCTGGCGCGCGCGTAGCCCTCAATCTATGTGCAATAGAAAGACCAGGCAGAACACCAGCATGTAGCTGCGCGGCCGAAGCCGCCGGCTGACACACGGAGATAGCCGCCATGCCGCTTGTCTCTGCGGCCGCATCTCCGATATCCTTTACACTGGGCCTATTAGGTGTGTATTGAGATATTTCATACTGCTGCATATATTGTCATTGTCCAATATTTGTTTTTATATTTAATATGGTTTCAGGCAGGGGTCACACTTGTCGGCTTTTGTGCGCGTTTTCTGCACAGAAAAACTGACTTCAACTGAGAACTCATGTTAATCAATGAGCTAGGTCACACTTGAATGCAGATTTCGTGGGCAGAAAAAAAACTGACATCTTGCGCAATTTGTCAGTTTTCTCTATAAATTACATTAGCTGTTGTAAGGTAGAGGTCACACTTGTCTTTCAGTTTTCTGAAAAGTGTAGAAACTGAAAGACAAGTGTGACCCCTGCCTAAAGGCCCATACTCACGGGCGAGAAATGTGGCCTGTCGCCAGCACACGTGAGCGTGTGGGCGACAGGCCGGCGACAGCTTCTCGCCAGGTCCCTCCGCGTACACACGCGGAAGAGGGACCAGCGGCAAGGCGGAAGCTGTCGCTGACGTTCCTCCTCCCCCCGCCGGAAGCTCCATGTACCTACATGGAGGTTGCTGTCGCTAGTCCGCGTACTCACGCGGACTAGCGACAGTTGCGGCGGGGGGGCAGCGGCGACTGTTGCCATGCGATTGAAACTTTCAATCGCATGGCGACAAGAGCGGCGGGCGACAGTTCGGGGGGCGCGCGTGTGCGGCGGCCCATACTCACGGGCGACCTGTCGCCGCAACACGCGCGCCGCGTGTTGAGGCGACAAAAGTCCCTCGTGAGTATGGGCCATTAGAAAACTGACACTGAGGAGCAGACTGGAGAGGATCCTGTTGTGGCAAGAGGCGGCAAGATGACCCCACAAGCGCTGCAGACCTTATCCAATCAAGGTCAGCTTTAGAGGTGAGATGCCACTGCTTGGGGTGTGGTGGTGGTGAAATACACCGAGGTGACTTTGTATCGCTCCTGCCAGGATAACAGGTTTTGAGGCTGCTACCCAGTGCATAGACTGTATACGGTCTTTGTCTGAGGACTTTTTATAACCAATGAGCGCTGATTTATTGGAACTTTGTATGCTATAGCATAAATGTAGGTTATTTGTGCAGTTGTAGTCACCACACTCACCTGCGACAGTTACTACTGGTTAGTTATCTGTAACTCTTAGGCACTTCATGGTTGGACTTATGAAACTAGGAGCTGCTGGAGTAGATTATGTTGATTTTCCTTGGTTAAATGTTTTTGTTTCATACATTATGTTAATATGCAAGTTAGGATGAGTATAATAACATTCATAGAACTATCTATACCAATAGATTAATCTTTTTTTTTGCAAAATAGTCATGCACTTAAAGAGGAACTCCAGTGAAAATAATGTAATAAAAAAAGTGCTTCATTTTTACAATAATTATGTATAAATGATTTAGTCAGTGTTTGTAAATTGTAAAATCTTTTAAATCCCTGATTCACATTCGGACATTTATTACATGGTGACATTTTTACTGTTGGCAGGTGATGTAACTGCTGCATGCTTTTTTGGCAGTTGGAACAGCTGTAAACAGCTATTTCCCACAATGCAACAAGGTTCACAGACAGGAAAATGCCAAGAGTACATACTCAGAGTTTCTTGTGGGAGGGGTTTCACCACAATATCAGCCATACAGCGCCCCCTGATGGTCTGTTTGTGAAAAGGAATAGATTTCTCATGTAAAAGGGGGTATCAGCTACTGATTGGGATAAAGTTCAATTCTTGGTCGGAGTTTCTCTTTAAGTGGTATGCAGAAAATGGAGAAATACAACAACTCTAGCTGTCTGAACACATATGTATGTTTTAATATTGCCAATGATCACAAAGTTACATACCCATGCATTTGTTTGTTAAAGTATTAGATCTTTAATACAATTACATTATAGTTATCTGTAACTCAAACAGGGAATTTCTCTGGACAAAATCTCACCTTTCACACGTAGAGCTGGTTTTGCTATTACTCATTAGTAGCTCTTAAAGTGAACCTCCGGAATAAAAAGCTACTCAGCAGAACTGAAAAGGCTTGGTGTTTCTTTAACAGTTTCACAGCATCAGAACTTTGTTTTTCTTACCAAAGCATCATTTTTAGCTGCATTTTTAGCTAAGCTCCACTCATTAAAGAAAACTGCCCGGGCTTTTTTTTCCCTGATGCTTTGCAAAGCATGATGAGATTTCCTATGTTGTTATTCACGTTGCCTAGCAACTGGGAGAGGTAATCAGCACAAAGGACAGTTGGAACTGTGTCTCATGTTCCCTGTCACCTCCTTTCAACCAAAAAGAGGGCTGCCCTCATGAAATCAAACTTTTGCCTGTTCTTTTAAAACAGTGTGGGTAAGAGATTATATTACCTGTCTATTTTAATTAACATAACTAATGTAACAATGACAGTATGTTTGTTTAGGCTGAAGTTCTTCTTTAAGAATCTGGACAGAAAGGATCTCTTGGCCGCTCGCGGTGGGAGGTCCGATGTGGAGGGGGGGGGGGGGGGACACATATGCGGCTCGTGACCAGCTACGGCACCCAGCTACGGCTTCGGATGAGATAGCAAAGGTGGTGGGCCCTCGCCCACTACTTACTGCAAAAAGAGCACCCAACCTAAAGGACAAGTTAGTCCGGATTGAATTCAGGGTCAATAATGACACATGGCTACAGAGGGGTGTGCCCAATGGGTCATATAAATGTAGCAGGTGTAAACTTTGCCCTTTTATTGAACGAACGGATGTGTTTGAGAACAGCACGGGTGATGTAAAATATGAAATACGATCATTTATTAATTGTAATACGACACGTGTCGTGTATATGATACAGTGCCCGTGCGAGCTCAAGTACATTGGCAAGACAAAAAGGGCTATGAAAGAACTGGTGTTAGAGCATTTTGGTAAAATTAAAGGAGGCAAGGCAATAGGAGGTATATATGATCATTATAGAGAATGTCATAATAATGAACTGACAGGTACTTTGGTTAAGGGTATATATAAATTAAAGGTATCCACTAGAAGAGGGGATTTCGATGAACTACTGTACTGTAAGGAAGGGTCCTGGATCTTTAAATTAAAAACTGTGGCACCATTTGGTCTAAATGCAGAATTGGACCTAACTCCATTTTTGCGGATGCGACGATATGATTGACCGATTGGGATATGTATGAACCCGCAATGAATGGTAGGTGCTATGTGAAATAGGTGCCAAAAAATCATCAAAAAAACAGTAAAGAGCAATGGGGGTGTATTTATTCATCCTCACATCCTCGCTGTGAACTACCCAGCACAGATTCTATGTGAAATGGAATGTGGACCTATGAATCAAATAGAACTGTTGATGACCATATCATTAGGTGATGTGGAGTACTATCTATCCAATTACCTGGCGTTTATGTGGCGTTTAGTCGCCTTTCCCTCTATCATAGTGCGAACTGATGACATTCTCATGGACTTGTATAGGAGTCAGTATGTCTGTTTTGCGCAAGTGCCGATCTGAGATTGACACATTTATGTATGGCTATCAGCCCATCTAGCTGCCCGCAGATTACAAGTTATGCTGCGAGTGTGGAGATGGGGCGGGCTTTCAGACTGTTCTTAACTGCATTGCTGTATGTTGAAGCCACACCCTGATGAAGCGTCACACATGACACGAAACGTCGGTGGGCGGAGCCACGCAGCCTGAGCTTCTAGCCACGCTTCCGCGCTGATGAGTGCTTGGCGTCTGGCGTCCGGTCCTCCCGCTGTTAGCCTCTCTGGAGAAGACAGCCTGTATCCAGAGCGAGGTGATCTGACTACCGGAGGGAGAGGATGAACAGGACGGCTTTGTATCCATCCAGGCCGCCCCATAAGCATTGAAAGAAATGTGTTACATGTACCGGAGAAGCCAGAGAGACGCATGCATCTATGCTTGGTGAGACCCACCCTTTCTTTCCCTATATGGATATATGATCTGCAAACACTCCAGGGATATATATCATGTTGGCCCTGATTCTATGGACACAGAGTAAAGTGATAATCTAATTCCACTACCTGTGGCTAATGCCTGGAGTTTGCTGGACCGTGGAGGTATTAAGGGGGGCCCACATAAAAACTGTCCATGATTGGCATGGCACCAGTATGCAAGCGCGGGATGCCTGAAGTATGCATATGTGTGATTATCTATGTGCATTACTAAACTGGAATATATATTATCACTTGCTGCTTTGATGGCTATATTAGCTTTTGCATATGCAATTTTAATTGTTGAATCATGAGTGCTCCTTTTCATATGTGTATTATTAGAAATTTGTATGTCCTTTTTTGATTAATAAATTTTGATACTTGGCACATTAAGGCGGCTGGTAACCCATATTTGTTGTACAATCTTGGAACTCATGAAATCAAACATTTGCCTGTTCTTTTAAAACAGTGTGGGTAAGAGATTATATTACCTGTCTATTTTAATTAACATAACTAATGTAACAATGACAGTATGTTTGTTTAGGCTGGAGTTCCTCTTTAAGAATAATATTTTCTTTACATAATATGCATACATTTGCCATGTATGATGTGAGAAATGTTTTCTGTACTGAATATCATACTGTTTTATGCCACACAGATAAATATGCCACACAGTTAAATAAAAAACAATAAAATTAGGTTGGAGTAGAAAGATATTCAGACAATATTTACAAATAAACTCAAAACGAACAAATGATAAAAATATAGAACATTCAAAAGATTTGGTAGGTAACTTGACTGTGGAAGATCAAACTAAGCTGAGATATTAAATGCATGCTTTACAAGGAAGATACCTTTGTCTCATAAAACAACTGCGGGTTGTTCCTAGTTTTCCACATCCAGTATAAATTATCTAACAAAGGGAGGTGTGCAGGCACATTTACAATAGGCAGGGGTCACACTTGTCTTTCAGTTTTCTACACTTTTCAGAAAACTGAAAGATAAGTGTGACCCCTACCTTACAGCAGCTAATGTAATTTATAGAGAAAACTGACAAATTTCGCAAGATGTCAGTTTTTTTCTCTGCGCACAAAATCTGAATTCAAGTGTGACCTAGCTCATTGATTAACATGATTTCTCAGTTGAAATCAGTTTTTCTGTGCAGAAAATGCGCACGAAAGCCAACAAGTGTGACCCCTGCCTAAAAGTGAGAACATTGCTCACATTTTTGTAAATATTTTATTATAACACTTCATGAGACAACACTGAAGACATGACACTTTGATACAATGTAAAGTAGTCAGTGTACAGCCTGTATAACAAAATAGCTGGACAAGAAAGTCAGTAAACCGTTTGCTGAAGACAAGCAGACTAAGGACATGGATTACTGGAACAATGTCCTGTGGTATAATGAGACCAAGATACATTTATTTAGTTCAGATGGTGTCAAGTGTGATGGAAACCAGTTGAGGAGTACAAAGACAAATGTGTCTTGCCCAGGGACGGATCTAAGGGGTGGGGGGGGGGGGGGGGGGGTGTTAGGCAGGTCTCTTGCCCCAGGCGCAGTTTGTTGAATTCTTGAAAAGGTGGCAAAATGAACGGCAGTTTAGGCACCAAAACCTGAACTTTAGGTGCCAAAACCTGACCTTGCCCCAGGCACAACTTGGTCTAGATCCATCCCTGGTCTTGCCTACAGTCAAGTATGGGAATGTCATGATTTAGGACTGCATGAGTGCTTCTGGCACTGGGAAGCTACAGTTTATCAAGGAAACCATGAATGCCAACATATACTGTGACATACGGAAGCGGAGGGTGATCCCTCTCCCTTTGGAAATGGGCCACATGGCAGTACTTCAACATGATAACCCCAAACACACCTCCTTGATGACCACTGCCTAGCTAAGAAAACTGAGAATAAAGGTGCTGGAGTGAGCAAGCATACCATATATACCGGCGTATAAGACGACTTTTTAACCATTAAAAATCTTCTGAAAAGTTGGGGGTCATCTTATACGCCGGGTGTCAGTTTTTTAGTGTGAGGCTGCCGGGTGCCGGGTATCATGCGGAGCTTTAAATTACCTGATGCTGCACTGTGCCCTGAAAAGAAACATAGATCGCGCTTTCTGTTTAAAAAAACCCCCCTGTAATAGCTTATTTCGATCAGCCGCTCATGCGTGTAGCAGCGCAGCTTCCGTGGTCACCTGACTGGTGACGTATGCGCTCCACAATACATCCCGGCAATCTCTTCATGCGTGAGCATCATCAGTGGAGCGCATACGTCACCAGTCTGGTGACACTGGAAGCTGCTCTGCTAACTGCACGAGCGGCTGCTTGCAAGACGATATTACAAGGGTTTTTTTTTTAAACAGAGATCTATATTTCCTTTCAGTGGCACATTGCAGCATCAGGTAATTTAAAGCTCTGCATGACACCCGGCACCCTCACACTGAACTGGGTAGTCTTATACGGCAAGTATATGCCAAACTCTTTATTTTAAATGGAAAAGTTGGGGGGCCGTCTTATACGCCAGGTCGCCTTATACGCCGGAATATACGGTATCTCCAGACCCAAACTCTATTGAGCCTCCTTGGGGCATCCACAAACAGAAGGTGGAGGAGCCCAAGGTTTTTTACATTCACCAGCTTCATGATGTCGTCATAGAGGAGTGGAAGAGGTTTCCAGTGCCATTCTGTGAAGCTCTAGTGATCTCCAAGACCAAGAGAGTTAAGGCCATGCTGGAAAATAATAGTGGGCCTACAAAAATATTGACACTTTGGATACAGTTTTAGCATCAGGGGCGTAACTATCACCCCTGCAGTCCCTGCGAGCATAGTAGGGCCCAGGAGACTCAGGGGCCCGGTGCTCGCCTCTATACACAGATAAACACGCAGGCAGCCCAGCAATCTATATATTTACTTGCCTGTGCTTTGATGCCGGCGCACAGGTTGCACAGTGACACACAGAGGCAGAGCAGCATGCTTGGTGCTGCCCGCTCTAATCACATCAGACAGTCACGTTTACTGCACCACCCCCTGAAGCACGTGGTGGACCCGGAGAAAGAATAAAGATGCAGGCACCTCCGTTACTCCATAGTGACAGCCTGTCTGAGCTGCTGAGATTCCAGGGCGACAGAGGGGGAGTGAACTGCCTGAAGTCCTGCGAATGGACTCGTGTGTAAAAATTGTGAGTTTTTTATTTGTTTATGCAATCTGTTTTTGTGCCTTTCATGTCAGTGAGTGACGTTGGTGATGGGGAGAAAGGAGGGGAGAGTAGGTGTGTGTTAAAGTGGATCCGAGATGAAAAACTAACTATAACAAGTAACTTGTCTACATATCTTATCTAAAGTTTAGATAGTTTACACAGAAAATCTAGCTGCAAACAGTTTATGATTAATTATTCCTGTGATACAATGACAGCGGCCATGTTCTGTTTGTCACATTACACGCAGGGAAGCTGATCTGTATCTCCAGCCCTCAGCCTGTGAAAACCTAATTCCCCCTCCTCACTGCTCCCCTCTGCCTCTGAAATCTCTGGCTAGTAACACCTCCCCCTCCTCTTGCCCAGAATGAGCTCCCATAAGCCCTTGCTACTGTCTGAAAATGCCAAGGCACTCTAAAAAAGCTGTGGGCGAGGCTTGTTCAGTTTATAGGGATTTAGAGTATTAAAACAAAAAAGTATTTGGCTTGAGGAATGTCCTATAAACTATATGAAAGGAACACAATTATGCAATGAGTAAAAGTTTATCTCGGATCCACTTTAAGCAGGGATTCTGCCTCTTTAGTTTAACATTTACAGATGGGGAGGGGAGGAGCAGTTGTGAGGCAGAGGTCTTTCCCTGTTTGACTGATACAGAGATAGGACAGGTGACATGGTAGATGACAGGAAGTTGGCTGGATGTGTGTGTGGGGGGGGGGGGGCAGGAGTTGGAAGGGGGACCCCATCCACGGTTTCGCAGAGTGCCCCAGTGATTTTTAGTTACGCCCCTGTTTAGCAATGCATTCCTCACTTAGGGGTCTACTCACTTTTTTTGCCGGTGGTTAAGGGCCTGAACACACTGCTGCGCTTGCACTGCGTTTTTAAAAACGCATGCATTTTTAAAATCCCAAGGTCTTTTGAAAAATAATGAAAATCGTGATGACCTGTACACACTGGTGTGATGCGTTTTTAGAAAAACGCAATTGCAGTGCCTGCTGCGCTTTTTTAAGCGCAGCGCTTGAAAAACGCATGAAAAGACGCAATGCAATGCGATTCCATTGCGTTTTTTCAGAAGTCAGTATCCCAGAAGACTCTGCAATTTCTTGATTCCTGTTGAAATGTAAACTAGAAAAAAAACTAAAATTTCTTTAGCCAATCAGCAATTACAAGAAAAACGCAAACGCATCAAAAATGCAGACAAAAGCGCATACAATGCGTTTTTAAAACTACATGCACTTGCGATTTTAAAAATGCATGCGCTTGCGATTTTGCTTGCATTTTTCAGTCTGTACAGGCCCTTAGACATTATTGGCTGTGTGTTGAGTTATATTGGTGAGACAACAAATAACACTGTTATACAAGCTGTACACTCAATTCTTCACATTGTATCAATGTGTCATATCTGCAGTGTTGTCTCATGAAAAAATATAAATAAAACTGTGAGCGGTGTTCACACCCTTGTGAGATACTGTAAATTAAATCCAGGCAGATAAAGCACCTAGCTCAGATGGCATCCACTATTGCAGGGGTTGAAGTCAGCTGTTGATGATAGGCCACTTAATTTTATTTTCTATGACTCTCTTTCAAGTGGTACAGTTCCATTTAACTGGCATACAGCTGGTATTTTTTTTCTCTTTATTCAAGAAGGGGGAAAAAATCAGACCTAGAAAGCAATTTGCCTGTAAATTTAATATCACAACATATTTTTACTTAATTTTTCACTTCACTACACAAAAATGACATTGAAAAATATGAAAAATAATGTATGCATGGCAGCTGAAAACATGAATTGGCTTCTAAAGCTCAGTCAATTGAAATCATGTATATGTGTCCTTAGCTTAGCAAATTCCACAATTCAGTGGTGATAACATGGCTAGTCTCCAGTTAGCTGCAGTATACATTATTAATAGGCAGGGAATTTCTTCAAGCCTATTATTGATTGTTTGTGGTCATCTGATACAAACCAATTGTGTGCGACCTATAAGATGCTTTATGCATACAATAGGCAATCCTATTAGGTGCCTATGAGTAACCATCTCTAATAGACATATTTGCACAATAGACATTAAAGAGAACCTGTTGTGGAAGGTATGTAGCTACCTTGATGTCTGTTCCCTGGCTGTTATGCTCGACCTATAGCTACATCTAAGTAAGGCCCGGTTCACATTAGCGCTTTTTTTCCGGATCTGAACCGGAATGTATACGGTACAAACGGACCGGAAGCGAACGGATCCAATGTTAATCTATGGGACCGCACACATCCGTCCATTCATATGGATACATTCCGTACGTTCCGGTCCCCGGACCTAAAAATTGCTGCAGGTCCTAATTTTTCGGACCGTTCTGCTTAGCGGAACGGATCCAGACAAAAATGCAGCAGCAATGGGGGCAATGGGAAACGGAACGTTTCTTCACACTAGTGAAGAAACGGACCGTTCCACGGGGGGTGGGGGTATGGGTCGACGCAAATCTAGCGACGGGAGGGTGAGGGGAGGGTGCAGCAGCCGGGCGGGTGGGCTAGGGAGGGTTTATACATACCTAATCTTCCGTAGCAGCTTCCGTCTTCTTCCGCGTCATGTGACTACAAGACGCGTCATGTGACTAGTCACATGGCGCACTGTGTAGTCACAGCAGAAGAAGAGGAAGCCTCTACCGCCGGCTGCTGCAGAAGATAAGGTCTGTATTTGCTGAATGAAAACGGATCCAATCAATCATTGATAAGATCCGTTTTCATATGTGAACCGAGCCATGGACTCGGTATGTGAACCCGAGCCATGGAAGCGGAGACCAGATCCGTTCACCGGATCTTTTTGGCTCATATAGCAGATGTGAACCGGGCCTAAGCCTGATTTATGAAGACATCTTTAGAGATCTCAATGGGATAGCACAAGTAATCAAAACTGGGGGTTATCAAATGGATAGAATTTGCCAACCAAATGAGTCATTTCAGATCATAACGTAGTCAAAGTTGTTGGGAAGTGCCTGAATAATCGGTTTGTAACTGGACTTGTATTTAACAGCCACAACCTTTTTTTTTTTTTTTTTGTAAAGCCAAGACAGCATGAACTAAAGTGACACTGAAGCAAAAAAAACCTCATGATATAAATAATTGGTTGTGTAGTACGGATAATTAACAGAACATTAATAGCAAAGAAAATAGGGTGATATTAGTATTTTCAGATATATAGCTTTTTGTATAACATTGCATCATTCTCTAATAATTGCAGTTACCACAATACACTCAGCATTTTAAATGATTTCCCAGAGTAGGTTACTGACCTTTTGAACTTTTCTCTGCAGAAAAAACATAAACAAAGAAGAAACAATGAGAGACAGTTGAGATAAGTGCTTCAAAAGACAGTGCTGTCCACGGCTTTATAAAGTCGCAGAACTCACAGAAGCTCTTTTGCATAGATAACAACTGAAGTTTCTTAACTCTTCCTGTACTGGAAACAATATGAGACTCGTATCCGTGATAACAATGTTATATTTCTTAGCAGTATTACACATACAAATCATCATATCATAAGTTTATTTTCACTTCAGGTTCCCTTTAGAAAATTGTATTGCAGGCCCCTGTATGATTGCCTGATAATATAATCACACAACCTCTAATATAGTAACATGTTTGCAATTACTAATATGTTGTAATATGTCCCAGAGGAGGTTTACAATCTTTTGCTAATAATTAAAGTAAAAAAAAAATCCAGTAAAAGTTTACAGGATCACTTATCATATCCTCCTTGGAGAGCTCTGGCGATGTCTTAGTTATAAATGAGGCACAGTGAGCCACTGACCCAGAATAAATATAAAGATCAGGATTCCTGATGTCTCTGTCTGCATGCTTGTTACATTGCCATGGTAAGCTATGATAACAGGCAATGGGAAAAAAATGTGTATTTATAAAAAGTACTACATGCACTAGACCTAAATGCTAACAGTGAGGGCACGCCAAGAATCCATAGTGTGACACCCAGCCATCGCTATGGAAATTTATGCTCCAGTCAATGACTGCAGTGATGGTCAGCAAAGAGCTGATTATGCTGTTTTTAAACATGCATTTGGAAAGGAAAATAGCTAATAAAAGAATAGAAAAAAACAATGCCCCCCCCCACAACCTCCAAAACTTATAATAAACCCCTTAACCCTTTAGCAGCCAATGTATTTAGAGGCTTGCAAGCGCTCCAGGCCAATTTATTTTACCACTTTTTTATTTCTTATTTGTTATATTTCCTTGCTACTAATTAGTATAGCTATAATGTATATTTATGGACTCTTGTCACTAGCGGGCATTGTAAGACAATAACAATAACAGAGGACTACTGCTTTCAGTTTCTATGTCTTCTGCTAGCAGAGAGACATCAAAGCATTCCAAGAATTTACAGCACGAGTTCTGCTGGCTGAGGTTAAAAGCAGTGCACTTATCTCAAACAAAATAATTCCTTTAAAGCTGCAAATGGGTTAAAACACCATGCTGGATGGCCAGCGTGGGTTGCTGGCACCTGACCAATACCAAGCCACATGACTTTAAACATTGGAGAGGGTGCCTTGCAAGGGGGAGAGGTAAAGCTTCTCCCTGTTGCAAAGTTCTCTTGTCCCACTCTTGAAGGAGAAGAGGCCCATGCCAATGCAGGAGGAGGTGTTTGTGTAGGAGGGAGGGGTAATACAATGTTGGGCGGCTTATAGTGCTATCTGGCTATCAATTAATCAATGGATGTATGATTGATGGATGCTCTATCTGTCAGGCTGTACATTTTTAAGCCATGGTACAAATCTCTTTAATAAGACCCATCAATGCATTTTTTTCTTCTATTGAATCTTAAAAAATTAACACATAGCAAGTATGCTTATCTTTTGTGTGCTGATCTCTTTTTTGATCAGTTATTAATACAAAATTGACTGGACAGTTGCCATGTGCCAATTGATTCAGTTCTGATCCACAGTCAATATTATTAGTGCACAAGTCAGTTAATGACATCCTGGCAGTTATTATTATTATTATTGATTTATAAAGCGCCAACATATTCTGTAGTGCTGTACAAAGTAAGAAACAAACATGGGGTACATAATAATACAGACAATGGTGTACACCAATATACAAGATACATAATTAGTGACAAAATACAAAGAATGATACAAAATACAAATTATAGATTTGTTTATGACAGTGATAAAATTAACATGATGAATAAAATGTATAATGGATACCAAGACACAAAAGGGGGAGAGAGCCCTGCCCTTGCGAGCTTACAATCTAAAGGGAATGGGGGGGGGGGGGGGAACAGGAGAAGGGGTAGTATGCAGCAAATATATAGAGGCTTTGTGTTTTAGGATACCTAGTAGGAGTGCAATTTGGTCTTAGTACAAAGGGAAGTGGCCTAAGGTAGCGCATATGCTTGTTGAAACAAGTGTGTTTTTAGAGAGCGTTTAAAGGTAACAAAGGTTGGCGAGTGACGGATGTGTTGTGGGAGGGCATTCCAGAGGAGGGGTGAAGCGCGTGCGAAGTCTTGTAAACGTGAATGTGAGGAGTTGATTCTAGAGGAGGACAACAGAAGATCATGTGCCGATCTGAGATTGCGATTGGGTTTGTATCTGGAAATTAGTGAGGATATGTACCGAGGAGAGAGATTGTGGAGAGCTTTGTAGGTTAGGGTTAGGAGTTTGAACTGAATCCTCTAAATTATCTTTCCTAACTCACTTGATGAGTGAAGGGTGCTGTCCAGTATAATCCTTTTAGGCTAAAATTCCCCTTTTGGTATTGCAGGCTGCTAGCTAGGGCAGTACCTGACCCAGGTGGAGCCACAGTAGGCTGAATCACGTGATTCAGGGCAGCAAACTGTATGGGGCAGCATCAGCTCTACACTCAGCTGACCTTTTTAGTCTCCCCGTCTGCTCTGCTGCTTCAGCCTGACTCATGGAGCACAGAGCTTGCCTGATGTGAGTATGTGTGTGATGGTGGTACGCCACTTAATTAAATATGCACTGCTCTTTGCTAGCCTCCTCTCCATGCCCCTTTCTGCCCTCTGGTCTTTTTGCTGTGCAGGTTAGCAACAGCCTATTTCTATGCATGTATTTGCTTCAGGCAGCAAAAATTCTACAAACTGCCCTGACCAGACTTTCAAACTTAATTCCTGTGTAAGCACCTAAAGATATCTACCCATTCTAGAGTGGCAGCAGAGCCTACAAAAGACCCAGGAGTGGTAAATTGCAACTGTGCAATACGAATGCAGTAATGATTCGCTTGGGTCCAGCATAATGTGAACTGAGCCTTGAGCGATGTACACAAGTCCACTCTCACTAGCTTCAAACAAGTGTTTGTGATTGTGCAGGGCCGGTTTAAGCAACAATGGGGCCCCAGGGCAAAATAAACCTGGGGGGCCCCCCTAACATATACCCCGGAGCAAAAATCGACATTGAGGGACCTTTTTTGCAGCTGGTATAGTCAGGGTGTGAAGCCCCAATCGGTCGGAGCTCCATATTCTGGCTACCACAGCCTGCATGGGGGACAAGGGGTTAAAAAGTTTCAGGAGAGGGGACCCCACATAATTAAAAAAAAAAAAAAAAAATCCCACACTCTAAACATAAAAAAAATTGGGAAAATAGGAAAAAAATGCCAGGGATCTTCATACAGCCATATTGCGGCTGTATAGCGATCCCTGGCCAAAGCGCTGTGGCTGCGTATAGACCCCCTGGAAACCCCGTCAGGAAATTTATTGCTCTTTCTTTTGATGCATGTAAAATTACACTACCATTAGGTTTGCTACTAAAAGTGACATTTACCGCATTTAAAAGTATACTTTTTTCCTTCGAAACTTTCGATTTTCTCAAAAACTATAAGGTCTTTTTGAAAAATATTTTTTTCCTCTTATTCCCAATGATCTCCTTAACATATCCTGCAAATTTAGGGTTTCTAGAATTTAAGATGGATTTGCTATTAACCATTAAAGTCAGCTGGTTTTTAAATGTGTATTTGTTTTCCATTGAAACTTTAAAATCGATTTTCTCAAAAACTATAAGGTCTTTTTGAAAAAAAAATTTCCTCTTGTAGCCACTGGGGGCCCCTACAAGCTCTGGGGCCCTGGGGAAGCTGCCTCCTTTGGCTCTATGGTAGCGCCGACCCTGTGATTGTGCTTTAGTTGAAAATCTAGAGTGTTTACAGGTGTTCCCCAATATTACTAGCATTCCCTCCAGCAATCCAGTGGGATAATCCAGGCCACTTTTATACTTGTGGGAGGCGCTTCCTTTTAAGTTCTTGCAGCACACTACAGTTTGCTAGATTTCCTTGTTCCCATTTCCTTAGAATGGAACAATCTGCTGGGCTGAGAGACAAGCAATGTAAGCAATGAGACAAGCAAATTTGTATAGTGCTTGTACCATGACTACTAAGATTCATTGCTCTCTGGACCCTCCATTCCTCATGGCCACTTCTATAGTGGAGGAGATTGCCATTTTTAAGAAGTTTTAAGTGTTAACAGGAACCATGGTGTGATCTGTTCTGATAGATTTGTAAGGTTCTGATTTGCTGGTCATGATCATGTGTTAAACCAGGAAGTCATCACAGCTAATCAGAACCTTAAAGCGGATCCGAAATGAAAAACTAACTATAACAAGTAACTTGTCTATATATCTTATCTAAAGTTTAGATAGTTTACACAGCAAATCTAGCTGCAAACAGCATCAACAGAATATGATTATTTCTTCCTGTGATACAATGACAGCGGCCATGTTCTGATTGTAAACATTACACACACATTACACAGCTGATCTGCATCTCCAGCCCTCAGCCTGTGAAAACCCAATTCCCCCTCCTCCCTCCTCCCCTCTGCCTCTGAAATCTCTGGCTAGTAACACATCCCCCTCCTCCTGCCCAGACTGAGCTCCCATAAGCCCTTGCTACTGTCTGAAAATGCTAAGGCACTCTGAAAAGCTGTGGGCAAGGCTTGTTTAGTTTATAGGGAATTAGAGTATTAAAACAAAAACAAAAAGTATTTGGCTTGAGGAATGCCCTATAAACTATATGAAAGGAAAACAATTATGCAATGAGTAAAAGATTATCTTGGATCCACTTTAAAAATCCATCAGCTGATTAAACTGATCACATTGTTAATGTCTGGACTCTGTTGTCATCCAGAATCTCAGAACACAGTTCTTCTGCAAAAGAGGAAGAGAGCCCAAACCGCTGTAATATTGTAAGGAACAATGGGGCAGCTGCGGCGAACAGCACCGCCACCGCAGCTGCCTCCGTGCCGCTGCCCGTCCTCCCGGCGTCTAGGACGCCAAGGATGGAACATTCATTGTTGCAAGGGGTCACCGTCTCGCGCGGGCGCGCGCACAGACGGGACCTTTATGCTAGGAGGAGGCTCGTCAGCTGACCGGCTGGTCGGCTGACGTCAGAGGAGTCTCACGGCGCCCGGGATTGGCTGATTACAGGGGACGTGCCAGTGAGGTCTCCTCTGCTTCTTAAGCCTCCGGGATTCTTTCAGAAACTGTCTGCTGTCGTGAATACTTCTGTGTTAGCGCTCAGACCTTAGACTAGATCCCAGGTGTTGAAACCAAGGACTTCACACCTAGACTAGGATATTGCTATTGATTATCTGTGTATGAGACCTTAGATAGATCCCAGGTGTTGAAACCAAGGACTTCACACCTAGACTAGGATATTGGTATTGATTATCTGTGTATGAGACCTTAGACTAGATCCCAGGTGTTGAAACCAAGGACTTCACACCTAGACTAGGATATTGCTATATTGTTATTGATTATCTGTGTATGATTCTGGCTAACCTCTGACCTTGCATCTGCTCATTGATTCTGTACTTCCGCCTATCTGACTTGTTGCTGAACCTCTGCCTGTTTACCCGTTATCCTTTGCCTCACGATTCTGTTCCGATACTATCCTCTCTGTTGCCGAACTTAGCCTGTCTGACTACTCTATCCTCACCAGTGGGCCTAGCCTCTGGTGAGGGATTTCTAGTATAGAATCACCTGCTCCTCAGGTGATCATTAGTTGCAGTACTGTTGGCAACCCCTGCTCCACAGGCGTTCTCTTGCCTGCAGTACAGTCTTAATCACCTGCTCCTCAGGTGATCATTAGTTGTAGTACTGTTGGCAACCCCTGCTCCTCAGGTGTTCTCTTGCCTGCAGTACAGTCTTAATCACCTGCTCCTGTGCAGTTGGCTGATGGTGTAATGGTTAAGGGCTCTGCCTCTGACACAGGAGACCAGGGTTCGAATCTCGGCTCTGCCTGTTCAGTAAGCCAGCACTAATTCAGTAGGAGACCTTTGGCAAGTCTCCCTTACACTGCTACTGCCAATAGAGCGCGCCCTAGTGGCTGCTGCTCTGCTCTGGCGCTTTGAGTCCGCAAGGAGAAAAGCGCAATATAAATGTTATTTGTCTTGTCTTGTCTTGTCTCCTCAGGTGATCATTAGTTCTAGTACTGTATGTAACTCCTGCTCCTCAGGTGTCACTAGCCAGCAGTACAGTCTTAATCACCTGCTCCTCAGGTGATCATTTGCCTGCAGTACAGTCTTAATCACCTGCTCCTCAGGTGATCACTAGTCGCAGTATTGTTTGTATCACCTGCTCCTCAGGTGCCCTCTAGGCTGCAGTACCGTCTCAATCACCTGCTCCTCAGGTGATCACTAGGCTGCAGTACAGTCTGAATCACCCGCTCCTCGGGAGGTTCTATCTCTTCAGTATCCATATCTCCAGCGTGCTGGGGCCAGTACGCTATTATACAGTCAGTGTACTGATTGTACCTCGCCAGCCCCTCTGGTGAGGTCTCGCCAAACTATTGTATTACGGTTGCACCAAGCACTACACACTTTGTACCCTTTTGCCTATACTAGTATTATTGGTGATTCTGCAGATCACCACATAATCAGGTATAGCGTCTGCATTATTGTTGATTCTGCAGATCACCATATAATCAGACATCTGAGTTGCTACACCCAACCGTTACAAATATGTTTGAAATAAGGAGTAAACAGATTCAGTGTATAAAAAATACTCACAAACAAGGGTTACCACCCAGGCAGCCACTGATAAGGCAGGTGGGGAGATTAGACCTGACTCCACTCAGGTTAAGAAGTCGCTCACTGTAGACAGGAAGGATAGAGGAAAACAACCCTCCACCAAGGGTGGACTAGAACATATTATTATTATTATTATTATTATTTAGTATTTATATAGCGCCGACATATTACGCAGCGCTGTACAGTGTATATATATATATTGTCTTGTCACTAACTGTCCCTCAAAGGAGCTCACAATCTAATCCCTACCATTGCCATATATCTATATTATGTAGTGTAAGTACTGTAGTCTAGGGCCAATTTTTTTTTTTTAGTGGGAGCCAATTAACTTATCTGTATGTTTTTGGAATGTGGGAGGAAACCGGAGTGCCCGGAGGAAACCCACGCAGACACAGAGAGAACATACAAACTCTTTGCAGATAGTGCCCTGGCTGGGATTCGAACCAGGGACCCAGCGCTGCAAGGCGAGAGAGCTAACCACTACGCCACCGTGCTGCCCATAAGGCTCATACACACGCCATACCAGAAGCAACGACGGGTCCGCCGGCCCCTCCAGCTGGGCGGTGTTTAGCCGGGCTATAGGAGGACTGATAAGGCTGTTTCTGAACGATCATTCAGAAACAGCCTTATCAGTCTGCCAACAGCACGTACACACACGCATGCTGTCGGCTAAACACCGCCCAGCGGGAGGGTCCGGTGGACCCATCGTTGCTTCTGGTACGGCGTATGTATGAAGCTATACACTGACAATTTGAACAGAGGCACCAACGCAAGAGTAAAATTTGTTAAGAACCATTTGAAAGGGAGGTAGTGGTGGACTGTCTCACAGAGGCACTTGGCTACTTCTCAAACATATAGTTTCTCCGATATCTGCCTAAAACACATTGCATTGTGGAGCGGTGGAGCGTTCAAATAAAATGGATTGTTGACAAAACTCAACAGAATCGTGACTACTTTTTTTTTTTGGGGGGGGGGGGTAAGTCCACCACTACCTTCTTTTGTAAATGTTTTTTAGCCAATTTTACTCTTGCGTTGGCTCCTTTGTTCAAATTTTCAGTACAGTTCTTCTGCAGACTTACAAAACATGGGGCAACTGCAGACAGAAACAGATAAAGGAAGTGCTCTATCTATGACAGTGAGTACATGACACTAGAGTTGTGAGAGGTGTAATCTGATGGTTTTTGTTTTTTTTTCTGACTATGCAGCTACGTATAATATTGTCTTAGAAGCTCAAGCCACCCTTTAGATGCAGTTTTGTGCAAAGTGTTCCTCTATGGTAAACGGCTTAATTAGATGGTTGCTGAAGCAGAAACTCTGTGCATGTAACAGTACACAGTGCGGCATTGTCTGCATCCTGGATGGCTGATAGGTAGCACAAAGCAATCGGCCCACTTAGCCTTCAGAAAAAGAAAAAAAAATAGGAGCACATGAAAAAGAAATCTGATCTGTTTTTATGAAAGTGTCACTTTGCTTAGCTGAACACTCAATGTGCAACTAGATAGCAATGATGCTGCATTCTAGCTACGTGTCCCTGGTCTCTCCGGACTGAGGCCTGTAAGGAAACCTTTAAATTATAGATCACAGGCCCACTTAGCATGAGCATCTCTGCTAAACAATGAGCTGGTTGTGTTATGCTCAGCAGATCCCTCCCTTCCACTGATCAGCAGGCTTGCTAACTTAGATGAGTCATACTTTACTATAACTCCATTTCTGCACAGCATGCCTAGCCTGGAGGAGGTGGAAGCACTACAATGCAAGAAAAAAAAAAGTCTTTAATATGCCCTAAATTTTATTAATAAACTTTAAATTGGTAAATTTCTTATTTTCAAATGTTAATATGAAGGAAAATAACCCAGGATAGAAAGAACCAGTGTGGTTTGTATTATATAACAACATATTTTTCCAATTAAATCTTTATGGTTTGCGTGACTAGGGGTGTGTCGGTGACTAGGGGTGTGTCGGGGGTAGGGTGATTATGGGTGTGGCCTAAGTGTCCTTCTTTCTTATCTCGAAATGGAAAAATTCCTCCGCCACCACCCAGAGCAGCGCTACCATACAGGCAACCTGGGCAATTTCCCCAGGGCCATGACCCAACTGCATGGCCCCCTTCAGGTTTCCCCCAACTTTATTTTGGTCCTTGAAAAGTTTCTGGCAGTGTAGTTATTGACTTGCCCTGGCTAGCTTCCTGTGGCTCTGAGTGTTCCCGTCTTTATCCCCGCTGGCCACATCTTCTCAGTGACAGAAGAGAGGCACTTCTGCAAGAATGAAGATGAGGAAGCCCAGATCCAAGGACTAATGGGAGAGTGCACCAGCTGGAACAGGTGAGTCGCTACCTTACCAAAAAATCTGCAGGGACCACAATAAAGTTGGGGGGAGACCATGGGGGCCGCACCCAGCTCAGGGGCCCAGGGGGGTCAATTTGGCCCCTTGTGCCATCTTTTTTGGGGGGGGGAGTGCTTTCAGTCAGGGGGCCGCAAGGTTTCATTATTATTTTCAGTACACAGAGATAATGCAAATCTGAATCTAATGATTTAAGCTCCATAAATGTACATTTTGTTTTGTATTTTTGCAGCATAAAAATTCAGTTATCTGTTGCAGCAGTTTATTGGTTCCTGGTTTCCCCTGCTTAGTGCCTGCTTGTATTGTTCTCCTCTACCCAGCTGTCAGAACTCAACCTCTGCCAGTCATGTGGTAACCATGGTGACATGGTCCACAAAACATCAAGACAGGTTTGACTGCAATGTCTGTTTAAAGGTGGCCACTAATGATCCAATCTTTTTCATCCAATTTTACCAAATCTATGTAGTATAAGGGTAACTTGGGTGAATACAGTAAATGGATAATTTAGGCAGTTCCCTTATATTACATATAAATGGTTAGATTGGATGAAAAAGATTGGATCATTAGTGGCCACCTTTAGCCATATCTCCCTAGTGATGCCTTTTTATGGATGCTATAGTTGGTAAAGATACAAGAGGCACCAAAGGTATGATAAAATAATCATAAGATAAAAAGTCTGCGCATGTGCAGCATAATATGTCCAGGTCAGAGGGTGCCAACCATGCCGACAAGGACCCATTGAACAGGAGCTATAGCGGGTGTAGCCATCCTGCCAACATGGCTATTCAATACCTGTACAAAGTATATTCTCTGTGTAATCATATTGGTGGATTTTCGGTTCTATGAAATCAGCTCTGAAACAGTTACTTGCAAAATAGTTTGCATAGGTTGCTGTTTGCAGTTTTCCCTCCTACATCTACTGTAGGTGAAGAATTCTTCTCACCAATTATACTTTGGATATTTTGTAGCCAATGAGAGTGTAATGCTGGGGGGTCATACTTTCTGACCACCCAGCGCAACAAGGCTAAGAGCTGGATAATGGAAGAGACTCCACAGATGGACACAGGAGTAATGAACAAGGGAGCAAGATTGCCCAGAGCAACTGCAGCTCTGAGCCGCCTATCAGGTTAGATGCTATGTGATACAATACACAACAGACGTAGTCGGCAACAGGCTTGGGTCATACACGTTAACACAGATGTCAGTCGTATTGGAAGGATTAGGCAGATTCATAGTCGAGAGGCAGGCAAAGCTCGGTACACAATACAATATTACAATAATACAATACTGACTGACTAGAGTATATATATATATATATATATATATATATATATATATCGCGCTGATGCGCAATATATGAAATGTAACTCTCAAATAACTCACTAGCTAAAGCACAAGTAATGATAATTAACAGACGAAATGCTCAGCCAATCTAGTCGCTGTTTCAGCGACGGCGACATTTACACTGAGATAGGCAAGACTAACAGGTAGGAGCGAACTAATGGCAACCGCTGCTATAGTTTGTCCTCAAGAACAAGGCTAGAAGGAATACTACCAGTCACCAACGTGGTTCTGGCAGAATCTAACTATCAGGATCAGAAGGACTTCACTGACCCCCGCAAGTCAGCAAACGCAGCCATGACAATACAGAGCAAGGCATTATACATTTACAATAACAACTTTCACAGCATAGACCCAACGACAACTCAGAGAGCTGAACGCTATGTCAGGCGGGGTATGAAATGGGAGGCAGACTTTTATGCTGGCATAAGCCAATGGATGCAGGTATGCAAATTCCCACACACCTGAATGGTAATCATTCAATCCTGAGCTGGCTTGATTACCATTTGCCAGCTGGCTGTCAATGCAAAGGACTCCCATTAGAAAGTCCAGCAAACTGGCCGCAGCTCAGCTGCAACAAGCAATTGGTGGAATGATGACAGCATCCTGAGCTGCCAAGAACTGCAGAGCTATTGCAAATGACAATGAGACTTATTGCGAATGCGCTACCGAATGCAAGCAGATAAGCCAGAACTGTCCGTTTGCAGCTCCACTGCAACGGACAGAACACGCTACAGGAAGGATACTTACAGAGAGAAAGTCTTAAGGTGGCCATACACTTATAGATTTGCAGCAGATTCGACCATCAGATAGATTTCGGTCAGATGCTTGTAAAATCTATCTGACAGGAATCTATCTGATGTGTGCAGTGAAAAATTAAACAAAGAGCAGAGTAGGTGTTTACTGCCATGCTCCCATTGATATACATGGTGAAATACATGAGGGTGCTTCGTCTCTGGTTCTCTTTAAGCCAGGACGTCTGATCTGCGGCATGTTTGTTCAGGGTCTATGGCTAAAGACATTAGAGACACAGGATCGTGGGGCAGCCAAGCAACTTGCATTGTTTAAAAGGAAATTAATATAGCAGCCTCCATATCATTCTTACCTCTGGTTCCCTTTAAAAGACTGCTTTCGATATTGTTTATTTATATTATGATCCTCACTATCCAACAAATAGCACACTTTGGCTGGTGGTTATTAGAATGAACAAGTAGCACTCCTATAAAATGAAGGTGTGGCTTGAAAGCACGCTTGGTGTGATTGAATCATGGGATATTAGCAGGTATTGGTACAACCCATGCAATATTTCACAAGCCTGTTAAAATCTATGTAGCGTAGTACAGGCTCCTTCCCTGAACAGCTTGTCTGCAGCTTAATATTTTCCATGGACAGCACAGCTGTGCAGATTTTCCAGGACGTGTGTTGTTGCTAAGCAGGAGATAAAAGCTGTGGGTATTGACTTATTATTTGTGACGCACGCTAAGCCATGATTCCATGTTGTGCTGTACGGTTATTTTGTTTTGCAGCAACTCATCAAAATGAATAAGGACAGCAAAACTGCACAATCATAGCTGATTTAGGGTTTTCACGCTATCATGTGTGGAAGGCATGTAAATACGTTCACATGCATGTCTCTGCATTGCATTCATGCACGTTATTTGTTATATGGTTTATTCACACCAATTTGGAGTTGAAGGACAATGTTATCAAATGCATCATAAATTGAATTCAGTCAGTTTATGCTTTTACAAAACAGCATTCAGTTTCTTATCTCCTGTATCCTGTTTGCAGCACTGCTCTACTTTGATTCTCAGACATTGGTGCCAGCACTGTTTTCAAAGGGAACCTGTAGTAAGAAAAAAAAAGTATCCAATTTGCGTACTTACCTGGGTAGAGGGAAACGTCTGGATGGCTTCCTCCATCCCACTCTTCCTTGCTGTTCTTCTGCTGATTCCAGTCAAAAACCATCGACAAGCACTGCAGTGTTCTCCCCAGAATTTTTTTCCAGTCGGGTGGCATAAAAAAGTAGCCGGATGGGGCGAGATGAGGGAATGCAGGGCCTGCGCTTCTCTGCACAACTGTACAGCAGAGAGGGAGGTGACCTGATGACAGCCGGGTGCTCACCAAAACTAGCCAGGTGGCTAAGAGCCTGGGGAGAACACTGCACTTGTCAATGGCTTGTACCTGCGCAGTAGCACAGACCCGATCGGACTCTGCTTTTTCCGCCAAAGCCTGAGCAGGTCCCTGCTACTTGCTTGTGGGCAGTGGTGTAGCAATAAGGGGCTGCAGTGTTTGCAGCCATACCAGGGGCCCACTTTCAGCCACTGTATTAGCTCTTAATTGGTGATTTAGTAGTTATGATCACCTCTACATGAGCTTTGAGTAGTTGTAACTATTAAAGTGCACCTGAGCTGACATGTGAGTTAGCAAGGCCGCCTTTCTGAAAAACTGCCATGGCAGTTTTCTGCTAAGTCATTAACCAGTTGAGGACCACAGGCTTACATCCCCCAGCCACCAAGCCATTTTTTACAATTCAGCACACTGCAGCTTTAACAGTGTGCTATACAGCCATACAACTTAGCACACAAATTAATCTTGCCCACTTTTCTTGCCACCAACAGAGCTTTCTGTTGGTGGCATCTGATTACTGCTGCAATCTGTATTTTTTTTACATGATTTTTTTTTAAATAAAAAAAGCGTGTTTTCTTCTTTATTTTAACCCTCCCTCCCCGACAGCCAATTCCCGCAGAGGCGTAGCTAGGGTTTTCAGCACCCGGGGACAGTTTTTGCGCCCCCTCCGGAAAAAATGGGTATGGCCATCCATCAGAATGTGGTCGTGGTCATGGGATAAGTCAAATGTACAAATGCTGTATATGTATAGCCATATGTGCCCACTTCCTCCTGTTTCGATAGCCAATAGTTTAGATAGGCAATAGTTTAGATTGCCCCCCTTTAACCACTTGAGGACCGCAGTGTTAACCGCTGCTAAAGACCAAGCCCTTTTTCTTGAAATTGGCAACTGCAGCTTTAAGACCAAGCTGCAGGGCCGTACAACTCAGCACACAAGTGATCCCCCCTCCTTTTCTCCCCACCAACAGAGAGCTCTGTTGGTGGTGTCTGAATGCTCCCCAATGTTTGTTTGTTTTTTTCTTAATAAATATCTATTTCTATTATTTTTAAATAAAATGTTGTTTTTTTTTTTTTTGCTACCCTCCCTCCCCTCTCCCCCCGCCAGCCAATCACATGATTGGCTGTCATAGGCTTCAGCCTATGATAGTGGATCACTTCCACATCTCCAGAAGGGATAGCCATGTCACACGGCTGTCCCTAGTACAGCGCTGATGCAGATCGCAGTGCTGTACAATGTAATTAGATGGCGAAACAGTCATCGCCGTCTAATTACAGATCGCAGCGCTGTACAATGTAATTAGACGGCGAAACAGTAATTTGCCATCTAACAGTCTCCTGAGCGGCGATCGCCAAGCTAGCCTGCGCGCGATATCCTGCAAGCCCCATAGACAGCCGTTCACGCCAATCAGTGTGGAGCGGTCCTGGGGTTGCCGCACTTCTCACGCCAATTGGCGTGGAGCAGACGGCAAGTAGTTAAATAGCCAAATGTGCCCCCCTTTAGATAGCCAGATGTGCCTCCCTATAGATAGCCATATGTTCCCCCTTTCCCCACTTTAGATAACCAGATGTGCCCCACTTTTTCTGCAGCTGTTAATGCTTCTGCACTTCTCTATAGAGGGAGGAAGAAGAGCAGAGGCACTATTGCCAGCCAGCGAGCTGCCTCCCACAGGCTTGGGGGTATATATATGTCCCCCCTTTCTCACCCATAGCTATGCCTCTGAATCCCCGCGATCGCCTAACATAGGCATCAGCCTATTGAGAGACAATCGTTTGTGATCTTCTCCTGGGGACAGTTCAGTGACAGAGCTGTCCCCCATACTGTGCTGCAATGGATTGCAGCGCTGTACAATCACTTTAGGCTTTTTTTAATTTTCTCAGCCTACCAGCCGCGATCGCTCCGTAACTCAGCAAGGATGCTCGCACATCTGCACGAGCGATCCCCGCTAATCCCCTCCCCCAGGACTTGACGCTGACTGGCGTTAGGCAGTCCTGTGGGAGTCACCTTGTGGCCCCAATCAGCGTTAGGCAGTCTAAAGGTGGTTAAGTCATCTGTAGGATCTGTAGGTGAGAGGAGACTCATAGTGTGGCCTAAAAGGTACTCTGCTTCTACCTGTGCCACTGAGCCAGCCTATCACAGAGAGGAAGAGAGAAGTAGTACAGTGTCAGCCACATCCCAGAGCTGCCGCAGTACTTCCATGCTGCTTAACCACCCTGGCGTTCTGATTAAATCGCCAGGGTGGCTGCGGGAGGGTTTTTTTTAAATAAAAAAAAAACTATTTCATGCAGCCAACTGAAAGTTGGCTGCATGAAAGCCCACTAGAGGGCGCTCCGGAGGCGTTCTTCCGATCGCCTCCAGCGCCCAGAATAAACAAGGAAGGCCGCAATGAGCGGCCTTCCTTGTTTTGCTTACATCGTCGCCATAGCGACGAGCGGAGTGACGTCATGGACGTCAGCCGACGTCCTGAGGTCTGCCGCCTCCGATCCAGCCCTTAGCGCTGGCCGGAACTTTTTGTTCCGGCTACGCTGGGCTCAGGCGGCTGGGGGGACCCTCTTTCGCCGCTGCTCGCGGCGGATCGCCGCAGAGCGGCGGCGATCGGGCAGCACACGCGGCTGGCAAAGTGCCGGCTGCGTGTGCTGCTCTTTATTTCATGAAAATCGGCCCAGCAGGGCCTGAGCGGCAGCCTCCGGCGGTGATGGACGAGCTGAGCTCGTCCATACCGCCCAGCTGGTTAATAAAAAAAAGCCAGCGGTTACTACAAAAGGGGAAAAAGTCATAGCAAGTGTCATTCTGGCTTTTTTTCCACATTAAAATTTACAGCGGAGGTCCACTTTAAAAGTCAGCTATATAAAGCTTTTGATTGTTGCTTGATGCTTTTTGGGGATTTCTTTTGCATGGAATTAATTACATTATCAGACTCACCGATATGCATCATAGCTGTTTACTTTCTTCGGAGTTTGTGTTTATATCCGTTTAATGTTAAATGAAAAAGAAAATCTAATAATCATAATAAATCAAGCATTGCAAGCATTTCTGACAACATAGCAGGCAGATGCTTAGAAGCAGCACATAAGCCGCATTAGTGTGTAGGAACCCTCGGGATATGTGGGATTTTATGCATCTAACTGCATTGTAATGCTTCTAAAAATACATCCAGTAATATTATGTGTTAGTGCAGACAGTGCAATGCGTGATTGTACACTGCTTTTATGATGCCTTTTTATTTTCTGTCTTTTGCATTTACACTGTATTATGTGTAACTAGTAACTACTGTATATGAAAGAAAAAGCCTGTGTGTCTACAGTGCATAATATTGTGCTGTGAGACATTGTATCCTGGAAGATATACTGTATTTTTCTGATTTCAAACCTCACAGGCCACACAAATGCATTGACCTCAATAGAAAATGTGAACCTCTTATACGAAGACATTTATTTTTGTTAATCCTTAGTCTCCTTTCCCTCGTACAAGACTATAAAGTGCACTGATGGTTTCAGCATCAGAAACACTTGCTATATCAATATAAATCCTACTAATGTTTAGCCTAAGCTATCATGTCACACATCCTTCTGCCCCAGAGCATTCTGTGAGACGAGCTGTTGTTTCTGGTCACTTCAGAACAAACAACAAACAAAAGTCAGTAATGCCGCTTGCCAGCAGTAAAGATGCTGCCATCACTGAAACATTTAACGTTTATCAGGGTGAGGAAAGAATTTACAATGGGCAAACACTGACTAAATTATGTATGAATTAATTTTGTAAAAAATAAGCAATTTTATTAATGAACTTATATTTTGTAAAGTTCCTCTTTAATGAACCATATCAAGCAAAAAGTGTGTGTTCCAGTCTCCCTACCACCTCATGGTGGAAGCTGGGCAACGTCAAGTATATGTGACGTTAACGTCACATATGTACATGTAGGCAAATCTCCGGCGCTATACAGGATAAAGTTACTCCTACAACCTCCTCATATGCATGTAAAAAATACAAGCTGCAAAGGTGATGCAACGATACCACTCTACCACGCTACAATCACTGATCAAGTCCATCCACAGTCCTCCTGCGGGCTCCAATGCTAACTCCACTGTACTCTTGGATATCTCTTTCTTTAGGTATAATACATCTATAGTATGTCTCCCTCTACTTCTGCCTGAACTGCAGACCAGAGCAGGCGGTGGCTAAGAGGGGACAAAACACCTAGTGCAGACTGCACCCAGAGTTCACCACATGCAAGCCATGTGTAAACTTACAAGATAAATTCTTTATTTAATAGTGTATCAACCAACATATCCCGACTCAGGTTGCAGCGCTGTCTCTTCGTCAAGGGGGCTGTTATCACATTAAAATTACACAACTTTTATATACAATTACTTGATTACATCACAATCCCTCCCTCCAAGGTGAACACTTTAGACTTTTGGCCCACAATAAAAGAGATTTGTATATAACAATGGAAGAATTCAAATGCTAATAAAACTTTAAAAGTAAGAATATAAAGTGAATTAAGGCCAAGTCCAAAAACAAGACAATCAAATGCAACTACATAAAACAATGAATAAAAACTGCATATCCTATTATTCATCACTTAGAACGCAATTAAGATCAATTCCAATATTTAGTCCATTCGGTTGTAAACATTCCAAAAAAGATGTATCCATTTTGTTTCACATTGCGATAAAGTTTTTATTAGATTTCCCCCTTCCCAGTGTGAGGATAACCGTTCAATGCCTGTACATATTGAGCCCATAGGATCCTTCCCATGAAGTTTTGCAAAGTGGTTGAAGACTCATTTTTAATATTAGAGATATGTTCCCCAAACTCTTTTTCAACTTTTTTAAGAACTGCTGCTGCTGCCACTAGCGTTAAACCATTTAATGCATTATATTGATCCTTCTCTACCCCTTTGCTCCACCACCATGAACATTTAACAAGGCACACACCAGTCACCATTGTGATCTATAAGCTGCCAAAATCATTCAGAGGTTTGTCAATAGCATATGATGGGGTCAACAGATCACTGGCAATAATAATAAACCGGTAGCATATGCTCCTTAAACCCCAGTAATCACTTTTCCTCAACATGGGCTGACCCAACCCAAGGAATGTGGAGCCCATTCTAACAGAAGAGAAAAATCTTCAAAAGGGGGAATGACAAAGGCTACTTCTAGTCTACTTTTTAATCTTTTCCAAGAGTAAGTGGGGGTAACTAAACTCACATGAGTGGAGGTAAGCAGTGACAACGTTCTTGGACTTTCTCAACTGCTTGCCCATGGCCATGTGACTAAAGTGGGAGTGTTCCAGACTCACTTGAAGTTAGCAGGCAGATGTAGGTCACTAATGAGAAATGAAGGATCTTTGAACAGTGCAAGAGGTAATTTCCCTTTTTATTTAGGTGAAACATCTGCATGTTTGTTTTTTTACATTCTATTTTTTTATGTATAGTTATTAATTCCCACTAATATTGCATTAAATGCATTTAAAATGCTTAGCCTGTACCGAAATATAAGCTCATAAATGCTTCTTAATATTGTAGACTGCAAGACAGGAGGGAAGCTTTTTTCTTTTGTCCATTTATTTTTGTGTCTCCCTTTCTCATCCCAGAGGGTTAGCCTGTATAATTAAATGATGCTATTTGCTGTACAGAGACAGCTGAATATACGTATTAATGTTCTGCGGTGAAGCTCTAGTGACAGTGCAGCTCCCTTGATTACAAATGTACTGTATATCATCTTTTCAAAGGTGCCCATTAATGGTACCATTTTTTCACCAAATGCGATCTTTCGCTGCGATTTTTAATGATTAGAAAATTAGCTGTTTATGAAGGCAATCAATAAGGAACGATTGTTTGGTTGATTGCTAAATAGTAGGGATGGGACCTCGAATCTGGCGAGTCCACGAATCCCTCGAATCTTGAGAAAGATTCGAGATTCGTGGATTCAAATCCCCATGCCATTTTAGCGCAAACGAATCCGACGAATCCGCCGCAACGTTTCGCCGCCGCGATCGCTGTGTATACATTACCTGCGCCGTTTGTGACGTCATCGCGACCTCCGCCGACCTCGCGTTCCATCGCAGTGTGATGCACCGCCACGTCATCGCGACCACTGCCAACCTCGCGTTCCGTCGCCGCGTGATGACGTTGACGCCACCCCGCCTATAGTTCAGTGAAGGCCCGAGGTGTGGACGGTGTGGACGTCGCTCTCGCGTAGAAGACCTGGCTGAGACTGAAGACGGACGGACTGAGGGAGAGAGAACAACAGAGAGGTATAGTATGGGGGCAGTAAGAGTACCTACGCTGGTCGGGGGGCACTAGACTGCCGGGGGGGGGGAGCTCGGGCACTGAACTACCTATGCACCACTAAACTACCTATGCTGGGGGGCACTAAACTACCTATGCTGGGGGGCACTAAACTACCTATGCTGGGAGGCACTAGATTACCTACCTATGCTGGGGGGCACTAGATTACCTACCTATGCTGGGGGGCACTAGATTACCTACCTATGCTGGGGGGCACTAGATTACCTACCTATGCTGGGGGACACTAGACTACCTACCTATGCTGGGGGGCACTAGACTACCTACCTATGCTGCTGGGGGGCACTAAACTACCTATGCTGCTGGGGGGCACTAAACTACCTATGCTGCTGGGGGGCACTAAACTACCTATGCTGCTGGGGGGCCACTAAACTACCTATGCTGCTGGGGGGCAATAGACTACCTACCTAAAGGCCCGTCTACCTACCTACATACCTACCTATACACCTACCTATACATAAGGCCCTATACCCTGCTACCTATACTGAAGGTCCCTCTACCTACCTACCCACCTACCTAAAGGCCCCCTATACATACCTACCTACCTAAAGGCCCCTATACCTACCTACCTACATACCTACCTATACTTAAGGCCCTATACCCTGATACCTATACTGAAGGTCCCTTTACCTACCTACCTACCTACCTAAAGGCCCCTATACCTACCTACATACCTACCTACCTATACTTAAGGCCCTATACCCTGCTACCTATACTGAAGGTCCCTTTATCTACCTACCTAAAGACCCCTATATCTACTTACCTACATACCTATCTATACTTAAGGCACTATACCCTGCTACCTATACTGAAGGTCCCTTTACCTACCTACCTACTTATACTGAAGCCACATGTACCTTACTACCTATACTGAAGGCCCCTATACCTAGCTACCTACCTATACTGAAGGCCCATATACCCTGCTACCTATACTGAAGGCCCATATACCCTGCTACCTATACTGAAGGCCCATATACCTTGCTACCTATACTGCAGGCCCATATACCTTGCTACCTATACTGAAAGCTACCAATATTGAAGGCACCCATACCTAGCTAGCTATACTGAAGGCACCTTTACCTCGCTACCTATGCCTGGGTACCTATACTGCGGGCAACTATACCACGGATCGCACAATTCTTATGTGCAGGATTCGTTAGATTCGGGATTCGAAATGTTCGAGATATTCGAGAACCTTTTTAGATTCGGATCCGGATTCGAAGAAATTGTGGATTCGTCCCATCCCTACAGGATAACATTGATCCGAAAGTTGGATTTTATGATCGAATTTGAAGAAAGAGTCTTTCAGTAAATGTGAACAATCGATTATTACCTTCCGATTATTTTCGATCCTAAAAATCACATCGAAAGATTGCATTTAGTGAAAAATTGTACCATTAATGGGCATCTTAAAGGAGAACCTGAAGTGAGAGGGATATGAAGGCTGACATATTTAATTTTAAACAATACCATTTGCCTGGCAGTCAAGTGTGATTCAGAAACTACCGATGTTAAAATGATTAGCAGAACTGCCAGGCAACTGGTATTGTTTACAAGGAAATAAACATGGCAGCCGCCGTATACCTCCCACTTAACATTCCCTTTAAAATAAAATAAAAACTTGAGATGCTAGCATAATATTGCCCCTGTTTAACTTTCTAGTAAGGCCACATCTGGAATATGGAATTCAGTTCTCGGCACCACATTAAAGGAAAGATATTGCAGTTTTAGAGCAGGTGCAGAGACTAGCAACAAAATTTATACGAGGGATGGAAGGTCTCACTTACCAAGAAAGGTTACATAAACTGGGTCCTCTTGACGCCTTAGAGGGGATCTAATTAACATGTATAAATACATCAGAGGGCAATATAAAAGCTTGGCGGATGAGCTTTTTGTCCCTAGGCCTTCTCAAAGGACTAGAGGACATGATCTGCGCATGGAGGAAAAACGTTTTAGCCATTTATTTAGGAAAGGGTTATTTACTGTAAGAGTGATTAAGATGTGGAATGCATTGCCACAGGAAGTAGTTATGGCAAATTCTATACCTACATTTAAAGGGGCTTAGATGCTTTCCTTGCGTTGAAAGACATCCATGGCTACAATTACCAGGTAATGCTCAGTGATGTTGATCCAGGGATTTTATCTGATTGCCATCTGGAGTCAGGAAGGAATTTTTCCCTTTTGGGGCTAATTGGACCATGCTTTGTAAGGGTTTTTTGCCTTCCTCTGGATCAACAGGGATATGTGAGGGAGCAGGCTGGTGTTTTACTTTGTTCTCTGGCTTTCAACCCAAATAACTAGGTAACACAAATGTAATATACAGTATATATAGGTAGCATCAATTGGTAAGTCTGTTGAGATATATATATATATATATATATATATATATATATATATATATATATATATATGAATATACATGATGAATTTTGGACTTTGTGTGTTTCTTTGTAAACACACTCCTATTTTAGAAGCATTAAAAAGCAGACAGATGCTTACTCATAAGTGTGTTGGCCTATTAGTTGCAAATAGATGTTTGAACAGTTTGATCACAGCAAAGATGCCATGCAGCCCTTGTCATATTTTCTAGCCGGGTGCTGTAGCTGAGGAGAGAAGCAAGGAGCTTTTAGGCCTGTGACACATTTCCATACAACAGGTCACCTGATTAGCCTGTTTTGGAAGGGAAACATGATGAAGCACCAGTTTCGCTGTATAAATAGCTCCTGTGTGCCATCAGGGGATCTACTGACACAGTGTGGTATCAGCAAAAAGAAAATATATTTTGCATTTAGTTCATAGAGCCGGCAGTAATTAACCTCTTCCCTCTCGGTACTTAGTAACTCGTTTAGCAGGAAAATGCATGAGGGGTGTAAGCTGTTGTTTCCGTGGGGTATTGATTTTCAAATGCTGATTTAAAAAAGAGAAATAGCTTAATCATGATAACGAATGTAGTATTTGGCAAGAGCACACTGTAAAATAACCTGATCCGATATACATGGAGGAATGGAGATGTAAGGGGTGTGTGCAGTGGCGTAGCAATAGGGGATGCAGAGGTTGCAACTGCACCGGGCCCCTTGGACCAGAGGTGCCCACTAGGAGCCCTCCCTCAACCACACTGTGAGCTCTTTGATGGTGCTATAATGATCTTCTACATATGCTTTGAATAGTGGTAACTGTTCCCCTCCTCTGCTTACGCCTCTCATACCGTGGATGTCCTTGGCAGGTTTTGTTGCGCCATATGAATTGTTATGTATTGAATGCTTTGGGGGCCCAATGTAAAACTTGCACTGTGGCCCAAAGGTCCTAAGCTACACCACTGGGTCTGTGCTAATATTCTGCTGGTTGTTCTGTATGCACAGGTACATCTGAGAACAGGATCCATCTGAAAATGGCGCCTGGGAATAATGGCGCATGGTGTTGCCGCTAATCCATTTGCCGCTTATCGCTATTTAACGTTAAAGCCTTATTGTTATTTAACGTTAAAGCCTTATTGTTATTTAGCGTTAACACACAGAACCCTCTCTGTACCTATCCCTAACCCCTAAACCCCCCCTGGTGGTGCCTAACCCTAACCACCTCCCTGGTGGTGCCTAACCCTAACACCCCCCTGGTGGTGCCTAACCCTAACACCCCCCTGGTGGTGCCTAACCCTAAGACACCCCCCGGTTGGTGCCCAACCCTAATACCCCCTGGTGGTGCCTAACCCTAAGACCCCCTTGTGGTGCCTAACCCTGAGACCCCCCTGATGGTGCCTAACCCTAAGACCCCCCAGTGGTGCCTAACCCTAACCTTGACAGTGTTACATTAAATCCATTCACTGTTTTGCAGTTAAATAACGTCTGCCGTTTGGCTTATGTAGGGCGCTATTGATAAATAACGTTACTGTGGGCAATAATGTCTGCTGTTTGGCAAATGAACAGCACTATTGATAAATAACGTTAGTGTGTTCCACTATTGATAAATAACGTTAGTGTGTGCCACTATTGATAAATAACGTTAGTGTGTGCCGTTTTTCTTCTTTTTTCCCTGTGCGCCATTATTATGCAGTACTAACGATAAATAGCGATAAGCGTATCTTTTTAATGCGGCGCCATTTGTATGCATAGGCGCTGTGCGCCATTATTCACTGATCCGATTTTGATATCTGCGCTTAAGAAGCAAGTATACAAGTTAAAAATCAGCCAAAGCAAAAGTCCTCAGTCTAGACTCGTCAGCTAACTCGTACAAAACGTCAACACTAATCTTTTATGAATCCTTCACCAAACATCCTTCAAATGCAGGCTTACCAGTGAATGGTCAGACCCAAATTATAAGGTCTGCATGCTTAAAAATGCATACACACGTCTGATTTTATGCCCAATTGTCGTTTAAACCAGACGTTTGAACGACTCGTCGTTCAAACAAAAAGTCGTTTAGACTCCTTGTATGCACAGACGTTAAAATGATTGAAATGCTAATTACAGCTAATTTACATGTCGTATGACTGGTCAATGGACTTGATAGAACAATGGACTACTAGATCAAATGACTGATCAAATGGCTTGTTGTTTGAAAGTCTATTAGTGTCAAAATAATAAACTTTCAAACATCAAGTACACATGTATGGACTTAACTGTTTGAATGACAGTAAAGGCCCATACACACGTCAGATTTTTCCGAACAATGGGTCATTTGAATGTCCCGTCGTTCAGTCGTCCGCACGCCAAATCGGGCGTGTGTACAGTCCGTTGTTCGAGTGATAAGACTGGTCTTGAGCGATCCATGTCACAGCCTGCCACAGACTGAGAGGAGCATAAATAAACTGTAGACCTAAAAATGTCAACATACTGCTTACGTACCATACTTTTACCGCAACCCCAGGACTTAGCTCCTTTCATCTCACCCATTTCACCTTGTTTTGGCAATGCCTATACCAGGGACATACTACAGGAGAGCAGCCCCTGCAACTGCAGGGGGGCCCAGAGCCGTAAGGGGGGCTTAACTACTACTTCACTCCCCTCGATAAAGAGATGCATCCTTCAGATCAGGTGTTTTTGTGGCTACACTTGATATGCTTGTGAAGATTATGATGTCCACACTGGTTTTATGACCCTTGCAAGATGGGCCAGCAGGCAGTGAGGCTAACCAGGGGTAGGCAAGGGAAAGGGTGTGACCATTGGGAGCCCCATTGAAGAATTTCTGGGGCGCCCCATGGTTTGTAGTTACGCTCTTGGCCTGTACGTATCTTGGGCAAGCTAATAAGACTATTTTTTGGTCATGCCAATAATGTTATTTTTGATTTGATTTGAAAAAAAGAAAGCTTGAGAGAGAGAGAGCTCAGCCTTCTCTGTACATTCCTGTGACATCTGAATGTGATGTAATGTGTCCAGTTTATATTACGCTAACAGACAAGGCTTTCTACTTGGTGCTAAATTCAGACAAAGAAAAATGAACAGAGATCTCCCTATAATGCCCCCGTGTGCCTCTGTAAGGGGGTGCTGCCACACGTCTAGGTGAATGTCACTCAGCCTCCTCCCATCAGCATCATCCCATTTATCATGTCAGGTTTTCTGTCCTTTCATCATTAATATTGTTTCCCCATAATGATAAAAGATACAGACAATGTCCTACTGATTTCAAGCACATGGGAACGAACTAAAACTGAAATATGAAAAATTTGTACCAAAAATAAATAAATAAACCCTTCAGTTTGATTTATTCATGGAAACATCTTGATTTCCTTTGGACTTACTGCTAATATACTGGCTTCCTGTTGTTACTAATCTGATCTGGATCCTTGGGGATAAGAGATCCTGGACTCTTCAAATTAATCAGAGAGCTTTTAAATAGAATATCTGCAGAGATGGCTATTTCATGTGAAGATGCCTTACCCTTTCCAGCTGTTACACCTGCAGAGCTTGAAATGAATCTCTCTGATAGATATTCCAAGACCAAGGGGCACAACAACCTTTTGTGACACCTGTAAATTATGCTTTTCAGCCAAGTCCTCCTAGGTTAGGGATTGCACATCTGCTGTGGTCTGGCTGTTTACCCTTTACCTCCTAGAAACGTGTGCTGCAAGTTATTGATAGGTTTTCATGCTGTAAGAGAATATTCCATGAAGTGTCTCTGGACTGTGAAGTAAATAGGAATAAATATTGTAATGTATTCTTCTTTTGTCCTTTTTTTATATTATCCAATATTATCCAATATTGTTGAGATCCTGTCTATTGAGTCTAAGCGATATCTGAAGAAGAGACAGATGGCTTGTGTGAGGAATCCTGTTGATCTTTGCACTGGTGAAAGATGTGGGGCTTCACCCAGAGTGTGGAATCTAAGTGATCACTGTTCTTCACTAGAGTGTTCTCTAAGGGCCAATGGGCTGCTATTTCCAATGGGCAGTGAACTGCAAATTACCCCCAGGTTGTGAGTTCCATCCCGCCCCTTGTCTCCGCCCGCGGTCCTCAAATACAGTGCCAGACAGTGCAGTCTACTAAGACAGGCGCCTCTGGATACCCCGCACGGCATAGCCGGTAAGTGGTGCCTCATCCCCTCTATGCCTCCCCACCCCCATATGCCCCTCATACAAACTCCTACCATACAGCCTCCACTCCACGCCACCATTAGCCCCTCCAATTCAGTCTCCAGCCCTGATCCCAGCATTCACCTCCACCTACTGTCCCACACCCCATGTAAGGTTTTTACATGCTTATGTACGCCCATCATACACTTTAGAGTCATCTGACCTACCCCTATTAACCTATTTACCAGAGGTCAACCTGTGCATCCTCACACCAAGTTTTATTACTCTGCTACACCTATCATATTTTGTGATGTACACTTATAATATTCTGAAGCAGCCAGTAATTTTTAAGCTATTTTTTAAGCAGTCATTCATTTTTAGGCTATTCTTAAAGAGTTAAAAACGCTTACAATTAGAGCTATTATAGCATCATTTCTGTCAGTGCCACTATAGAACTTTGTATAAAATACATACATATTTTTATATGCGTTTTTATGATTTCATCGCTGTTTGGTTTTATTGCTTAATATTTGTATTTTTATATGTTTGCATTTTTTATATTCTGAGCGCCATTCCCTGTCTTGTTTTAAGGCACACACTTGACCTGAGGAAGCGGCTTACGCCGAGAAATGCGTTGTCGCTGTGCTGTTTGCAACTAATAAATTAAATTATATTTTATCCATTACAAAATATTTCCTATTTATTCTGAGCATCACTGCATAATTTTAATATCTATCTAGTCAAATTGGGTGCCTCCTACCATCCAAATTCACCTATCATACCCTACTTAGTAGGGCATTTGCCCTCGCATACTTAGCGAGCCAAATACTTTTTCATTTGGAGCTGCGGCCGAGACTATCCAAGAAAAGGCAGAGTTGGGACGGTACTTCCCCACCTGCGTACACGAGTGGTTGCCTCCTTGGAGCAACCCACCTTTGTGAGTATTGCTATACAAGATTTACTTTACTTTCACCTACAAAGACGATATCACACCAGATCGGGCTCCCGGCGTCCGGGTGTTTTTTGTTTCCTGTTTTTTCAGCATTTAATGGCTGGTATCAAGACTGGACTGATGGGCTGGGAGGACAGGATCAAGCATGACAAACTGCAGATTGGATAGACAGAGAGGGATGAAATATTGATGATTGGACTGACTGACTGGCAGGACAGGTATGAGAACAGCAGGTGTAGACTTGGCTTACAGGACCAGATAGCTGAAGCAAGCAGGGCAGAGTAGCTGTACTGACATGCTGGACAGGGTGAATGGACTGACAGGCTGGACATGTTGAATGGACTGACAGCAGGCTGGACATGGTAAATATGGTATGACAGGCAGGATAGGGTTCTAGGGAGCAGTATGACTGACATGCTGGAGCTGTTCTGCAAAAAGCACAGGGCGCTGGTCAGCCAGGGTTTAAAAAATCATGGCTTTCACACCACTGCTGTGGACATGTACCCCACTAGCCTAATAGGAAGGCTCATGCATTGCATGCACAATATCAGGGAGGCTATCCGATGGAGAAGCAAAAGAGTCTGTGCCATCGCAGAAGAAACACGTGACTGGTGTGTGAGGAGAACACCAGTGGAGACAGGGAAGAGGATGGCACTGGATTCTGATGTGTATAACAGGTTGACTAACAAATCCAAGGATAACAAAACCACCTTGAGAAACTAAAGACTATGCCTGCATATACTTCCTATCACACCAAGAGGTAAAGACAAATCTTCTGGCAGGTTGTTTTAACTGAGGCCAAGACAATAACTTTTCAGGGACAGAAAAAAGCAAGGTAAAGGGGTCTTTCAAAATGATTTTGCATTAACTGAAGTACTTTTCTTTAGTACTTTATGCTTTTCTTCTTTACTGCTGTTCTAGGCTTTTGTTTTCTGACTTATTTCCTAAAATATTTTTTGCCCTGAAAAAAATCATTTGACATACTATAACAATAACCAGAAAATCCAGGTATACATTTAACCATTTTTACCTAATAGAAAACAAATGGTCCCTGCTTTGACAGTGAGGAGGCAATCTGAATGGACCAATGGTAGGAGATGTTAATGGATTTTTGCAAGAGTAAAAGTGTTCGGATTAGAAAGATGTTTGTGCAGACTGCAATGAGGATGATAAAAAGGTTCCAGTTGGAAATTTTTAAATGCTGTAAACACATGCTTATGTGGAAGATCAGCTTTTCCATTCAAGGTTTGTGCACTTAAACACTTGCAATTTGCTTCAGCAAGAAGACTTGTAAACTGAAATCAGTAGTAGGCCCCAAACTATTTGTATAACACCTCAGGCCTAAAATATGTGCAAACAAATAAACACAAATATGTAAGCAAAGCCCAAAGTCTATCAAGAGGGGAAGCAGGGAATACTAATATCATTGCTCCCAACTGTCTCTCTATCAGAGGGACAGTTTCTCTTTGAGAACTCGACCACCCTGTCCCTCTTACAGGACTGGTGTACAAGTAAATATATGTATTTTTCTATTGAAAAAAAATTAGTTTTATTGACTAGGAACTTGATACCCATCCTTGTACTGCAGTTTCTGGCCATTGTTCCACCTTGCATTAGATTCAATGGAGTTTCGTGCACAGCCAAAGGATGCAGCACAGTCGGAAGTCAGTGGCATCAGCAAGATGGGATACAGACACTAACGGATGGGCAGATGTGTAATTTCAGTACGTGTTAATAATTTTGGATACAGCCTATAGTTAGGACATCAGTAAATTGCATTTACTGATACTACTACTATTGGCTTTGCAACAATTCTTTTGACAATCTTTTTGGCGCTTCTCCTCCATCGATTGGCTATCCCTAACCAAACTTTTTTCCATCTTGACGACTAACCCTAACCTTTCCACCTAATTTCACTTCCTTCCTGATGCTTAAACCTAACCTCCCCTTACCAAATTCCATCATGACATATAATCCTAGCTTCCCCAAAACCTTTTCTTGATCATATACCCTTCCTCACTACTAACCTTAATCTCTTAACTCTAGCTTTTACAACTAACCTTCCCTACACTATCTCCTGACCTTCCTATAATTCTGTCTAGGCTTATAACTCTGATACTAACCTTTGGTCGTTTTCACCACTAATGCTGAATTCTAGCACTGAGGGACTGGTTATACACAACAATATACTGTGTGAGTGCCACAACTCATTCATTATATAGCCAAGCACCAGCTATCAGCTGCAGAATATAATTTGGGCACTGACATTTACTATTATGTATTGAAGAGATACTTTATAATAGCTTAGCTCTAAATTATATACCACAATAGCTGTTCTTTTACACCAACCAAAGCGGGACCTGGCAAAATCCAATATAGGCATTACACTGTCAAGAAGAGGGACCCTAGTTGGAGAGGTCAGTATTAGTTTGTAATATGTGCCTGTAAATTACATGGTATTAAAGAGTAAGCAACTATACTGTTTAGGGCTTGAGATCCATAAATGGTTACTGGTCCATGGGAGAGCTTTAATATTACATAGTTTCATCAAGATTCCCTCACACTAGTCAGCTGGGAGAATGTAGCCGTCAAATGGTATAGCTGCAGGTTAGGGACTCCCATCTCTCACCTGTCCAGGCGCCTAAACATGTATTGGAATATGACCTGGGGAGGTTTCCAGTTCCTAAATAAGTGTAGTAAGTTGAATGAAAAAAATGAAGATTTATTACCAAGACTAAGGGTGTGTACATACACCCAATCACTGGCCAATGCTACCACCTCCCTGTAGTATGAAGGTCAGGTCAACAGATTTTTAATACTAGGAACAGACTGCTAGGGGTTGAAGAGTCCCCAGGTAAATAAATATAATATCCCCCCCTCTCTTCCTTGCCTGTGGGTTAGGTTTGACGAGGAGCTTTGCTAATCAGTTGTGCATACCCTGTCTGCTACATTTACAGAATAAGCACAGATCCACAATTAGAGAAAAACAGTTAATAAATTGCTTCACATAGTTACATACAGTAGTAACATAGTTACATAGTTATTTGGGTTGAAAAAAGATACTGTATATGTCCATCAAATTCAACTAGAAAATAAAGTACAACACTAGCCTACACCCTCACATATACCTGTTGATCCAGAGGGAGGTGAAAAACCCTTACAAGGGCATGGTCCAATTAACTTCAAAAAGGGAAAAAAATCCTTCCCGACTACAGATGGCAATCAGATAAAATCTCTGACCAACACCACTTGGGATTACCTAGTAATTATAGCCATGGATGTCTTTCAATGCAAGGAAAGCATCTAACCCCCCTTAAACGCAGATATCGAATTTGCCATAACTACTTCCTGTGGCAATACATTCCCCATTGTTTCCCATACATTCTGTGTTTCCCAGCCTTTAGTGTGATCCACTATGCTCATGGCTGATCTATTCTGCACATATAAAAGTCAATCCATTTTTAAATTCAGAATTTTGCTTACAATAAAGACAATTTGACTATTTGTAAAAAAAAAAAAAAAAAAAATTACTGTGAGTATTTCAGGGTGATAAACCCCTGACAACGTTTATCTAAATACCACTTTTAGGGCTCTTTCACACTAGAGGCATTTTGGCCAAATTTAAGCGTGGACGTTTTTTCTAAAAGAAAAGCGGTGCATGGGCCATTTTTGAGGCGATTTTGCTCCAATGGAAGGTATAGGAAAATCGCAAATGCTTACAAAATCACTTTGTGCAGCGATTGCGTTCGCATTTTTAAGAATAAATACATTGTATTTATGACGTCAGGAACGGAAAAAACTCAATCGGTCGGCAAAACCGCTTAGAAAAGCGGTTCCCCAAAAAAACAGTGATTTAATGCGGAAAAATCACTGTACAAATACGCGGTTTTGGAGCAAACGCAATTAGCATTTCTATATATGCTAATGCCGATCGCTCCAAAATCGCCAGAAAAATGCTGCATGTAACACGTTTGCGATTAGTGAATCTCGGAATGCCCGCGATTATCGCTAATCACTCAAGTGTGAACACTGCCATAGACTAAAATTGCACTAGCGTTTTGAAAAAACACTAGCGCTTTTGCAATTAGCGGGAATCACACGATTCCCACTTAGGTGTGAATGAGCCCTTACAAATAAAAAATACATCAAAGTCTCTTTCATGTAGTCATTTTTCGTCTCCTTATCCCAGAAGTGGCTCCTCACGCTGGTCCATTGACTGAAACTGAGAGAGCTAATGAGAATATGTAGGGCAGGAATGTGTTATTTCTGTTTCTCTGTATTTAGTCTTGTTTCATTGATTCCAGACTGTGGCATGATTTCAGCCAATAGTCTAAATAGATGGGCAATGCCAATCTTCAGCACTTGAAAGCAGGGTCCTTTCTGACAATTTTGGTGCATTTTACAAGGACCTCCCCTCCCCATATATTTAACCAATAGCCAAATAGTGGAATATGTGTTTCATAAAAATATACTTCCTCATGTTAAATTACTAATCTGTCAGAAAACTCACGGGCAGTGATAGGAAATTATATGCGCCTTTTTAGGCTCTTATACACAATAATACATATTTGGGAATTAATTTGTATTTGATGAATACTGTCTTGTGAAGTATAAGGGGATGAGTCAATTAAAAAAGAACAAAAATTAAACAATTCAAAGCTTAATGAGCACATTGATAATGCTGGACATATAGTAATACTAGTCAGTGAGTGATGCCCATTTAGGTGTTATATGTTGCTGAGTGCTATATTTTATCCTGTGTGTTTTCTTTTCTTTACAACCCTACAATTACATAACAATTCCATCCCATCCATTATTTTATATTACCACCAATTGTGTATAATAATTAATGTATTATAAAAAATATTTGTTCTTTGGTGCCCCTACTGCAGGTGGTATCTTAGTTGCCGATGCCTAAAATTGTCCATGCTTGAAAGATGCCAGCTCCTGGTGACAATGACATTACAATTCTCACCATTCATATTTCTTTTTATTATTAGGGACTACATCCACATTGGAGAAGCTTCACTTACTGTTCTGTCCTCTGTGACCTAGTCACTGGTACAAGAAGTTAACAGGGTTTGCCTGAACTGGAACCCAGAAATCAAAACTATGTTTTCATTCATGTGCAAAACTTAAAGTGAACCTCCAGACTAAAAATCTACTCAGCAGAACTGAAAAGGCTTGGTGTTTCTTTAACAGTTTTTACAGCATCAGAACTTTGTTTTTCTTACCAACGCATCATTTTTAGCTGCATTTTTAGCTAAGCTCCACCCATCAAAGAAAACTGCCTGGGCTTTTTTTCCCTGATGCTGTGCAAAGCATGATGGGATTTCCTATGTTGTTGTTCACGTTGCCAAGCAACTGGGAGGGGTGATCAGCACACAGGACAGTTGGAACTGTGTCTCATGCTCCCTGTCACCTCCTTTCAACCAAAAAGATGGCTGCCCTCATGAAATCAAACATTTGCCTGTTCTTTTAAAACAGGGTGGGTAAGAGATTATATTACCTATTGTAACGAGTGGCGGGGTAGCGGGAAGCAGCAGGCTGGCCTGTCACCGGCGCATAGTGTCAGAGCTAGCGGCGGAACCTTTACGCGTCACGGAGACGCGTCAGCTGACCTACGGGTCGGCTGATCTCACGATCAGCGCTCCGCAGCGCTGATTAGTTCAATTGGTCGGGGCGGGCCCTGGGGTTCCCTGCCTAGCATAAAGACAGCGAGCTGTCGGTAGCTCGCTGTCTGCTGTTGTGAATGCTTTGCGTTAGCGCTCAGACCTAGTTAGATCCTTGTGTGCATTGATCCGGCAGGAACCCGGGGATTACACACTTAGACTAGGATTACTATCTCATTGTATTGATTATTCTGTGTATGACTCCTTGCCTGTGACTTCTGATTACTCTCTCTGCTTCCTGATTCTGTACCTTACCAATCTGATCTGTTGCCGACCCTCTGCCTGGATACCGACCTAGATTTCTGCCTTCCGATTCTGTACCTTTGGTTATCTGATCTCGTTGCCGACCTATTGCCTGAACTTCACTCTGTATCTGCCTGCCGATTTTGTACTTTGTCTACCCGTCTGTTGCCTACCTGATCAGTCTGACAACTCTCGCTCTCACCAGTGGGCCCTCGCCACTGGTGAGGTTGCTGCCGATCTCCTATCAGCAACTTACTGTTTGCACCAATCATTACACCCTGTGTTAATAAAGTTGTTACTTTTCATACGCTTGTGCTTCTATATCTGTATTATTGGTGATTCTGCAGATCACCACATAATCAGATATAGTATCTGTATTATTGGTGATACTGCAGATCACCACATAATCAGAAATCTGTTTCTTCGCTACACATTGTTACACCTATCTATTTTAATTAACATAAGTAATGTAACTTAATGACTGTATGTTTGTTTAGGCTGAAATTCCTCTTTAAGTGTCATATTGACAGCACAGCTTTACCTTTTACTGCATGGATAATTATATTCAACTTAAAGGGGAACTTCAGCCTAAACAAACATACTGTCATTAAGTTACATTAGTTATGTTAATTAGAATAGATACATAATATAATTTTTTACTCACCCCGTTTTAAAAGAACAGGCAAATGTTTGTGATTCATGGGGGTTGCCATCTTTATCAGGGGGGCAGCCATCTTTTTGGTTGAAAGGAGGTGACAGGGAGCAGGAGACACAGTTCCAACTGTCCTGTGTCCTGTTAACCCCCTCCCAGCTGCACACTGTAGGCTTCAAATGTCAAATTCAAAGTGTAAAAAAAAAAAATTGCACCAAAACAGCAGAACGAGAACAACAAAATCAGAAATCCCATCATGCTTTGCACAGCATCAGGGGAAAAATGCCCGGGCAGTTTTCTTCTGTGCAGCTAAAAATGAGGCTTGTATAAGAGAAACAAAGTTCTGATGCTGAGAAACTGTTAAAGAAACACCAAGCCTTTTCAGTGCTGCTGAGTCGATTTTTAGTCTGGAGGTTCACTTTAAGAGGTGCAATTCTAACCTCCCCAGGCATCATCCTTAAAGGATATCTAAACAAAAAATCCAAGAGGCATTGCCCAAGCCAATCCCCAATATCTCCCCATAAAAACAAAACAACCAGCCTGGATAAGATGCATTTGCTGTTTCCAGCTACTTGAGAAAACTAAGGGCCCGTTTCCACTATAGCGTTGCGGAATCGCCGGCGAATCACCGCAGGCAAATCGCATGCGGGTGCGATTCCACATGCGGTTTTTGCCGCGATTTCGCATGCGATTTCGTATAGGCAAGGCTGTATGCGAATTTAACCATGTCACTGCCTGTGTAAATTAACATTAATACCTATGCGAAATCGCATGCGAAATCGCGGCAAAAAACGCATGGGGAAAACGCATGCGATTTCCCTATTAAATACATTGCGTGCGATTCGCCTGCATTCCACACGCAGGCGAATTCTGAGGGCCCTACCCTGCAGATTTTTTCGCACAAGTGGAAACAGTCCCATCCACTTGTACTGACTGTGCGAATCCGCATGCGGGCAACGCATGCGGATTCGCGATAGTGGAAACGGGCCCTTAAGGAAGTGTTACTGTACATGCATTTTATTCACACACATCTGCACCACAAGGTAACAATGCAGCGCATCCCAGATGGTCTCAGCTGGTTCCATGACCATTTCTTATGCCCATCCTCTTTTTCATTGCTGGCCTTACACAGTTTTTCCCCCAACATAAATAAATGTGTTTTATTTTTTCTATTACTTCATTAACACTGAAAAACATACAATAGAGCCCTAGTTATCCGGAACTCAACTAACCAGAAGTATCGACCAACCAGAACAAATTGCATGCAGTACTCACAGTGGTGAAGTTCAACTTCTTAAGGCCTTTTTACACTTAATGCGTTGGTACGCGTTAATGTGCGTTAGTATGTTGGTAGTTGGTACGTGTTTTTACCATGGCAGTGCATTGTGAAAAAGATTTTAGTTAAAACGCATATAGTAGGAAGTTTGCCATAGGAGAACATGGACATTACTTTGAAAATCAGTTTTCTTTAAGTTTTAACTGAGAGCAACTGATTAGGTGTAAAAAGGGGTAACAGTAAAAAAGGGCGCAGGAGGCTAGTGGACAAATCGGGCGCCGCCATTCACTCCTATAATAATTATCGTTTACTGGACGCCGAACAGGAAAAAAGGGCGCCCGAGAATAATAACGTTTTCCAACGGCGCCCGAAGATTTTTCATGTTTTATAACTGCTTGTGATGATTTACGTTTCTTATTTTGAATAAAACATTATTTTAAATGTTATATCTTACTGTTTGTAAAACATTATTATTCACGAAACAAAGCGATCAGTACGTAATGTAAATTGTAATATATTTTATCCCTTACTGTTTTTAAAACATTATTCTACACACAATACAGTGAGCACTAAGGAGGGTCTTAGGTTTAGGCACCAACAGGGGGGTCTTAGGTTTAGGCACCAACAGGGGGGTCTTAGGTTTAGGTACCAACAGGGGGGTCTTAGGTTTAGGCACCAACAGGGGGGTCTTAGGTTTAGGCACCAGCAGGGGGGTCTTAGGTTTAGGCACCAACAGGGGGTCTTAGGTTTAGGCGCCAACAGGGGGGTCTTAGGTTTAGGCACCAACAGGGGGTCTTAGGTTTAGGCACCAACAGGGGGGTCTTAGGTTTAGGCACCAACAGGGGGGGTCTTAGGTTTAGGCACTAACAGGGGGGTCTAGGGGTTAGGGGTAGGTACAGGGAGGGTTACTTAGGCACCAACAGGGGGGGTCTTAGGTTTGGGCATCAACAGGGGGGTCTAGGGGTTAGGGGTAGGTACAGGGAGGGTTACTTAGTAATTTTTTTTTAAACGTTATTATACGTTTCACTATTTAAACGAAAGATTAACGTTTTTACAATTGCCGATTTAATACACATTATTTAATGATTTATAACTTTATAAAACATTAACTTTAAATGAAATACAGTACAATACATTTTTAAACGTTATCCATGCTTATCGTTTAAAACCCCGCGCCCTTTTTTCCCAGCGCCCCTTTTTAACGTACGCGTAAAAAGGGCCTGAGGCTTTTTCCAGGCTGTTTACATGGCCACTGTCACTCTCTGCCGCTCTCCCGCCTCCTCCATATCACCGCTCCCCACCTGCGTCCCTTCCACCTCCAATCAGCGCGAGGTAAGGGACGCAGGCGGGGAGCGGTGATACGGAGGAGGCGGGAGAGCGGCAGAGAGTGACAGTGGCCATGGAAACAGCCTGCTATCGACACGCTGCGTGTCGCTGGCACGACGGTTTGGTTTATGGGGGCAGAGCGCAGTGGGGGTCTGGGGGAGAACAATATAGCAACAGAGGATGGGCATTATATGCAGACCCAGCCTCTGCGTGCAATTAGGATTTTTAAAACCCACCTTGGGTTCTCTTTAAAGGCTGGGTTCCGTGGCTCTTGCAAGGTCAATATACTTTCAACTACTGTGCTTTAACATTTAATACAGAGTGCATTGTATGTGAATAGAGTGGGGTACAGTACTGTATTAGCTAGGCATATTATCAACATTGAGTCTCAAGCAACCAGAAAGCACACTTATCCGGGATCTGCTGGATAACCGAGACTCTACTGTATTTTCCCCCAATTTATGTAAACGTAATGGCCCTTATTTAATTCACGTTTTCTCCTAAGTTTTCTCCTAGGTGATACTTTTTTTATCTTCTATTTAAAATAACTTGTCAACATTTTGAACAATTGAAAAAGTACCAAAAAGTTGGTGGAAAAAATACTGTAAAAGTTAGTTAGCATATTTTCTTGCTTCATTGTTGCCTAAATGGCATTTTATTGATAAGGTATCACCTAGGAGAAAACATGGGAAAAAAATTTGATTGTGGGCTGTATTAGTGGGCTGTATCATGTATACCTTATAACACGTGCATACTGCAGCAAACACTCTGCATTTTAAAGCGTGCACAATATTGTCATAGCACACTTGCTATATAACCTGTGTGTTTTCAAATACATTATCCAGAAACACACTGTAAAAAGTGTGTTAGGATAACACAGTCCATTACAAAGCACAGATATGAACATGTCCATTTACCATAAGGTACTGTAGGCTCATGCCTATAGGTGCCTGATGGAAAGGTGGCTTACTCCCCTCTTTGAGTGCCTCCCTCTTTCCCAAGTGGAGCATAAATGAGATGATACTCACCCAGCTCTTGGCATTCCACTGATGAGATCTCCCTTCAGTCAGTGGCACCTCTAGCTATGTAATTCTTGGGGGACCTCTAGGTACTTAGCATTAGGAGGCCAGAGGTACACTTAGTATTAAGGGACACCTGTGGCTACCAACACTGGGCAGGGGAAATAAAAAAGAAGTCACAGTGGGGCCAGCCAGCACATTTGTGGTGCAGTTCGGCAGGTGTTTGTAGGTTTATGGAGGGCGAAGTGTAGGGTTCTAGAACAAGGCTTTTCAACCTGTGGTACGCGTACCACCGGTGGTACTTTGCTGTTGGCCAGGTGGTACACACCAGGTTTGCCTGCCACTTTATTGCCCGCATGCCACTTGTCCTGGTCCTGTCCTGCCCCCACAAAGTTTGGCTCCTCCTTCCTCGCTCCTTGCTGTGCAGCTCTGCAGCATACTTCAGACCTCAGATCAGTGGGGAAGAGACAGCCAGGCAAATAGTGCACAGTAATGGCGCAGATACAGAAAGGGACATCACTGCTCACTTCCTGTACTTGAAGTATACACGCCGTCACCATGCACCTATTGCCTGACTGTCACTTCTCTGCGGCTGGCTTCCCGATGATCTGAGGTGTGAACTATTCCACAGGGCAGCACAGCAAGGAGTGAGCAAGGGGGGAGCCGAACTTTGTGGTGAGTCACTGCCTAGCTCTCAGCTCTCTGATGGTGGGACTAGGCTACCTATAATTATGCAGGGGGGGGTGAGCACTGTAATAACAGTGCAGGAGATTTGGGCGCAGCCGGCGCCATCATAGGCCGAAGTAGGAATCACAGCTATAGCGGCGCGCAATGAGTAACTTATGTGCCATCAGAAGACAGTGCTGAAGTTGCTTTTAAAACACTGCAATTCGGCTTCCAGCAATAGACGTATACCAGCCCTGCTGATCTAAGTCTCTGCAGAAGTGTCTGAATCACACCAGAAACAAGCATGCAGCTAACCTTGTCAGATCTGACAATAATGTCAGAAACACCTGATCTGCATGTGTTTGTTCAGGAGCTGTAGCTAAAAGTATTAGAGTCAGAGGCTCAGCATGATAACCAAGTAGCTGGCATTGCTCAAAAGGAAATAAATATGGCAGCCTCAATATGCCTCTCACTTAATTTCTCCTTCAACTGCTCACTTTTTTCACTGTAGTGGTCCTACAGTTGAAATTTGACAGTTGGAAAATTACAGATTAAATAAGACAGTTAGAAAAGGGCAGTTGAAATTTGGCAGTTGAAATTTGACAGTCGACAGTTGGAAAATGGCAGTTGAAAAATGACAGTTGGGAAATGGCTGTTGAAAAATGGCAGTTGGGAAATGGCAGTTGGAAATTTGACAGTTGGAAAATGACAGTTGGAAAATGGCAGTTAAAATTTGACAGTTGTAAAGTGGCAGTTGTAAAATGGCAGTTGGGAAATGACAGTTGGAAAATGGCAGTTGAAAAATGACAGTTGGAAACTGGCAGTTGAAAAATGACAGTTGGAAAATGGCAGTTAAAAGTTGAACTGTCATTTTCCAACTGTCAAATCTTCCAACTGTCAAATTTTAACTGCCATTTTCCAACTGTCATTTTCCAACTGTCATTTTCCAACTGCCATTTTCCAATTGTCAAATTTTAACTGTCATTTTCCAACTGTCATTTTCCAACTGCCAAATTTTAACTGTTGTTTTTCAACTGTCATTTTTAAACTGCCATTTCTCAACTGTCATTTTCCAACAGCCAAATTTTAACTGGTTTTCGACTGCCATTATTTTCCAACTGTCATTTTTCAACTTCCATTTTTTGACTATCCTTTTCCAATTGTTTCCTTCTTCCTTTCCTATTTTATTTCCTTCGCCTTGAGATCCTCAATGTTGAATGTTAATTTGCCACCTCATTTTGTGTTTTGGGGGCTACATTCGCATCACGATTTGCACAATTTAAAACTGGCCATCTCTAACAGTGACAGGTGTCAGATATGGTGGCTGGTTAAGGGCTCTGCCTCTGACGTAGGAGTCCTGGATTCAAATCTTGGCTCTTCCTATTCAGTAAGCCAGCACCTATTCCGTAAGGAGTTCTTTGGGCAAGACTCCTTAACACTGCTACTGCCTACTGAGTGCGCTCTAGTGGCTGCCTCACAAGCGCTTTGAGTCCGACAGGAGAGAAGCGCTATACAAAGAAAGGAATTATTATATGGATGGATAACTGTAGAGAGGGAGTGGAAGAAAAAGCCTATGTTGGTGTTTTATCTTCCTATCTTGCTCCCAGTCTAATGACCCATTTATTGGCTTCAACTTTCATAGTGGTTCTCTTTCCAGGCTAGCAGCACTTTTAGCCACCTTTGAAACTTGTCCACACATTCTCTACCTTAGTGCTTGGTACTTGTGTTCCTCCACAATGGTGACCCTCTTTTTCTTGGGCTACTTCAAATGTATTTATTTATTGTGCATTATGGTGATTTATTGTTGCGGAGTTGTTTTTTTTCAGATTAACTTGCACTGTTTTTTCTTGATAAAGAGGTACTTTGTTGCTTTGGAATTTTGGATTATCTTTATTACAGAATGAATTACAGATCTTTCTGTACCAATTTTTTGGAGTGCCAACCATTTACTTCTCTTTACAAAAATGTATGGCGTGTGATTTGCGCTGCATGGCAGTATTGAAGACAGCACTGTGTTGGCACAGAAATGCATGCAGCAGCTCATTGTCAGAACACACTGCTGCACAGCACATGAGAGTCTGAGATATCACTAAAATAAGCTCAGCAATGCAGCAGTACATCCCGACCTTCACGGTTGTTATCAAATTACCATTTTAAAGGACCATTACAGTGAAAAAGTATGCAGTTAAAATCTTTCAGAGCCAACATGTTTTGGACTAGTCGAGTTCCTCATTGGGGATACAAAGGGTTTTCTTTGTTTTTTAAAATAATTTCCTAATTGGCAGTAGCTAAGTCTAACTGCCAAAATAGGACCAGCCAGCATCCCTACTCGCACACTATTTTGGCAGTCAGACTTACAATGGCCGTTCAACAAATGCTTTTGAAAACAAAGGGAAACCCTGAGACTCCATCATGAGGAGATGGACTAGTCCAAAACCTGTTGGTTCTGACAGTTTTTGAAGCTGACCTAAACTGAGAGCTTCCTCTCTGCTCTAAGGAGATAAGCAACAGCATCATAACTTAAAAAAAACATTTCTTTGTTACAACTTACAGAAATCTTACTAAAACCTTGCAGTGTTTACTTTCTGGTGTCCTAGGAACACAAAAGGGTTAACCTCCTGTGTTATATATTAGACCAAACTATGGCATAGAGTGGCACACCTGACATCCCTAATTTACACTTGCTGTTTACTTGTTGAAAAGGCCTAATTAGACAGGCTAATCTCTCTAGACCTGGGCTTTGCACCTGTGATACGCTTGCCACCGGTGGTACTTTGCTGTTGGCCAGGTGGTACACACCAGATTTGCCTGCCACTTTTGTCCACCTGCCACTTGTCCTGGTCCTGTCATGCCTCCACAAAGTTTGGCTCCCCCTCCCTCGCTCCTTGCTGTGCTTCTCTGCAGCATACTTCAGACCTCAGATCAGTGTGGAGGAGACAGCCAGGCCAACGGTGCACAGTGATGGTGCACATACAGAAAGTGACATCACTGCTCATTTGAAGTATACACGCCGTCACTGTGCACCGCTTGCCTGGCTGTCTCTTCACTGCGGCTGGCTTACCAATGATCTGAGGAGTGAACTATTCCGCAGGGCAGCACAGCAAGAAGTGAGCAAGGGGGGATCCGAACTTTGTGATAAGTCACTGCCTAGCTTTCAGGTGGTGGGGCCAGGCTTCCTATAATTAAGCACGGGGGGGGTGGAACTTGTATGGCTACCTATATTGGCAATCTACCTCTAGATTGCCAATACTGACAATATGTAGGCTTGCAATCTAATTGTAGTAGTTTTCCCCACCAATGCCTCGTACTTTTCCCCTCCCATATGCCCTCTTTTCCTAAAGTGTACCTTGCAAGAAAAAAGTGCCCCGGGGGTACTTACCTCAGGGAAGGGGAGGCCTTTGTATCCTAAAGAGAATTCCCCCCTTCCTCCTCAGTAGATGGGATCCAGTGCTGGGAGCCCCATAGTTCTCCTCATCGGTGTGCGCATGCACAGTAGCTGCTCTCCGGTCAGACCCCAGCAGAAACAGCCAAGCCCGATTGCTTCCAGTCTACTGTGCAGGCACACTGGTGGTGCTTGATAGTTTTCAGGCGATAAAAGTGGTACAATTAGTGGAAAGGTTGAAAAGCCCTGCTCTAGAACATCTGTGCCTATAGGCACCTATGATGTAAATCCGGGCCTAAACATGTCCATATAATTTTATGAGTGCTGAGTTCACATATTGCTGTATACATTTAGGTATTTTTTTTTATTCAATCAATTTTCTTAATTAACTGCATTGTTTCAAAACTTAAACCAATCCACCATGCGCTATTCAACTTAAAAAAAAAAAAACTGGACAGAATTTTTTTACCATGGCAGATAGATAATTCTTGAAAAATTTGAAAATTGTGTTTAACCACTTAAGTACCAGCGGTCTCTTCCCCCTTAAGGACCAGAGACCACTGGTACAATAACGATGGAATCCTGACGAATTACCGCATATACCCGCCGCCACCACCGCACGCCGATATCCTCGGGTCATCCACTCTGTTGTCTCTATGACGGCAGAGTCATGTGAGCCGGTCAGGAGCCACTTTCATTGGCTCCTGACAGTGTCTATCAATGTAAGCCTATGAGAGTTGCTTACATTGATAGACACGACCAGGAGCCAATAAAATCGGCTCCTGACCGGCTCACAGGGCTCTGCCGTCACAGAGACTGCGATGGAACAGGGCAGGGATTCAGCGGCAAGATCGGCAGTAGCGACGAAAACGGCGGATGTGCGTTGCGCAACGTTGGTGATTGAAATCTACGCCCTGCCAGCCAGGTAACCACCAAAACAGGGTAGATTTCAATCACTGTGGTCCTTAAGTAGTTATTTTTTCTTAATAAAAAACAAACAAGCTTAGAATTTACTATATAATATTTTCAAAAAAAATAAATCTAGAAAATTGAATGTTTTGGTTGACTTGTTTATGGCTATCTTCATATACTAAAGTATGGATATTTAGGAATAAACAGTACAAAGCATTTGCAAGTAATCTACAGCAGTTGGAATGATGAGTTCTGAGTGGGCTACTGCACTTTGCATATTGCTACACACATTTATTTTAGTGTTATATGGACTTTCCATTTCCAGGCAAAGCTGGTTAGTACTTCATTCTTTTAGCTCTGCTATACAGGGTTGAGGCTGGATCATTTTTTGTTTTTTTAGCACTGCTATATAGGGTTGCCAGCTGGCCAGAAATTGCAGACTGCCTGTAAATATAGGCTAAGTAAGGTTGATCTTGAAAAAGATACATAAAATGCATTGATAGTTTCCTACATTTGAGGTTCAGCCAATTATATTGTTTTGATCATTTCAGTCTCATGCTTGACTGAAATTTTAATCTGGTAGTAGAAAGACAGCGGTGGATACCTTTCTATACACTCTACAGTATACCTAAGATTTGCCTTCCTGAAGGTAAAGGTGAAGCCATTGGCTTCATAGTCTGATCAGCTGGTTCAGCAAGCCATATGGTATAAAAAAAGGTCTTTCATTATTAGAACAGATTCTCCTGCTAATAGTGCCCATACACAGTACAATAAAAACCTTTGATTTTCCCATTTATTCAACCAAAACGATTGAATCGAATGAAAGACAAAAATAATCTTTTTACAAACAATTCAACAATTTTCAATAAAAATCGGACATGTTGGAAAAACTTTGTATTTGATCTAATGAAATAATCAAACAAAATTATCTAATAGAAAAAAAATGAAAAAATGTTACCATGTATGGGCACCATAAGTCAAAATGTGGTCCATAACTTCTGGTCATAGACACATATGTTCTGTTGAACATAGGCCAGCAATAATTAAGCCACTAAAAATACCTAAATAACATCATGTGAATAACCATTTATTGTAAAAAAATTACACCCAAGCATACTCTGAAATTCATAGAGTCAGATACTCTAGGGCTACTTTCCCACCAAGACGTTGCCTTTTAGGGGACGTTATGGTCGCATAACGTGCCCCTAACGCAAGGCATGGTGGTGTTGAAGTTGGACGTCAGATTGAGCTGCGTTATGCAGCTCTCAAAAGCAGCCGCTCCAGGTTAGTGATAGGAAGTCCGGATCTTTTTAAGGATTCGGATCATTTGAATCGGATCATTGAAAAGATCCGGATCTTTAAACCGAATCATTTGAATCATTTTACTAGGAAAGCAGACTGGGTGAAATGACTAGCAGGACAGGACTTTCCTTGCACTGTACATTCTGTATGTTCCTGTTTCCTCCAGACAGACATCCACTGTGAACCGAATCTTTCATTGTGATGATCTGGATGATTCGACTCACAAAAAAGATCTGGATCAAATGAACGATTTGTTCATGATCCGGACAACACACAGTCCCACCACGAGTCTCCTCAGTGCAGTGAATATTAATTAGCCATGTGGCGTGGAGGAGGAGGGGAGACCTCCTCCTCCAACATTACTGAGCATGTGCAAATAGTCTAACGCTGCTTAGCCCAGTATAACGTACAGCATGCAGCACTTTGTTGAAACGTGCTGCGTTACAATGTAACGCAACGTGTGCACTGTGAACAGCACATTGATTTTACAGTGCTGTGAGTTAGGCTGCGTTACTGGCTGCTGTAACGTGGGACTTTAACGTCTCACTGTGAAACCAGCCTAATACCTTAAGCTATAGCCTCTGATTCTGAACAAGCATGCAGATCAGGTTTTTCCGACTGAAGTCTGACTGGATTAGCTGTATGCTTTTTTCCCCTTCTGAACTGTAACCAGATTCCATTGCATTCAACATGGACGGGGCATAACTACTGGGTAGCAGCCCCTGCGTCCACAGTGGGCCCTGAGCTGTAAGGGGGCCCAACTATTACTTCACTCCCTCTGATAAAGGGGAGCATCCTTCTGATTAGGTGCTTTTGTGCCTACATTTGTTATGGGTGTAAAGATTATGATGCCCACACTGTTTGATGACCCTTGTAAGATGGGTTTATGTTGCAAGGGTCGCCATAAGTAGGCCAGGGAATGTCTGTGAACATAAGGGGACCTATCAAAGTTTGCCATTATGCCCCTGAAGCCTGAACATGGGAGGTGGGTTCTGTGGAGGAAGGGCAGGGAGTGAACACCCCCCTTCCGGGTCCATGCTCCCCAAAATAAGTGAGAGCTTAGATTGGAGGGATTGATGTTGGAATCTTTATTCTTCCTTGATAATAAAAAGATCCATAAATATCTCCTTCCACCTAGGGGAATACATACAAGGATAATTGGCATTCCCTTATCCATTCCCACAAACAGCTAAAAGCAAAAAACACCCTTACCATTTAATAATCCCTTAGCAATAAAATCCCACACATTTCTTACACTGTCAATTCATTTTTTCTTTGCTTAAAAAATGTATTTTGGTTTGGCAATCTTTCTACTGTACTTGTGAGTTTTATTTGTTTCTAAATGAGGATATTATTTGCTTGGATTTGGCATGAAATACCTGGGGATAGTCTAAAGGTTTGGCCTACAAGTAATATTTGCCTAAGTGTCTTAGTATTGAGCTGAAATAATAAACACAAAGGTGCATACCTAACCTACAAGGTAGTCATACTTGTAGGTATGGTAAAGTCATTAAAATTAGAGTCTACTAGTCAGAGACAGTACACTTTAATACGAATCATTGTTCTGCTTTATTCGGAGGTGAAATTGTCCTTCTGAGTATGGCAGTGTACTTCATTTTACGGCTTCTGGCTTCCAGGACACATTTTTGAACTGTGCATTTTGGATTAAAATGTTCTGAACACTTGAATGTTAAAACACATGGTGAAGTGACATTTTCAAAACTTCTCTATGCCTTAACCTCCCCAGCGGTATGGACAGAAATGTCCATCCATAAAAACATGCTGTGAACAGTATAAATGTGCATACACATCAATACTCTCCTGCACTGTATACTAGACCCTTGCTTGACACATTTTGGCAAGTTACAGGGAAAAAAAAGTTTTAAAAATAAATTTTATCACTTTTTGCAAAGAAATCCTGGGAAAATTGAACGCTGGGGAGGTTAAGAGCTAATGCATTAGAAAGACATTAAAGAAACCTCATAATATATGAAAACAAGCTTAAAGTAAAAACCTGTCTTTAATTAAAACATTAATAAAACATACCGTACATTATTGCAATACCTCCTAGCTTGTTACTATGTTATTAAAAATGACGTATGCAGAGCTGGATCATCCACAAGGCAAACCTATGCAGTTGCTTAGTGCCTGGAGAGAGAGTAGGGGCCTGGCGGATGCTAACCACCTCCAAATCTTGCTAAAAAAGCCAGGTGATCATCATCGGTGGGCAAAAACTGCTTTCTTACAGCAAAAAAAATTGGCAGCACTACTAATCAGACTGCAACTGAAATGAAACCAACATAGGTGTGCAGTGCCCCGCCGGAGACTTACATACACACATTGAATGCAAATCATGTGCAAACTATGCACTAAACCCTAAACAGTGGCGTAGCTAAGGAGCTGTGGGCCCCGATGCAAGTGTTACAATGGGGCCCCCCATGCACTATATACATAACCTTTGATACGGCGCACCAAAACCTGCCAAAGGCAACTACAGTGTCAGAGGTGCAAGAAGGGGATGGGGAGCACTTTTGTAATGATTACCACTATTCAAAGTATCTATAGAAGTCATTATTATGAGCACAGGACCAATAGAGAGCTAATACTGAAGTTGAGGGAGGGCCCCTCAGGGCCCCTCTGGCCCAAGGGCCCCGATGCGGTCGCTACCTCTGCACCCTCTATTGCTACGCCCCTGACCCTAAACTACATAAGTTGAATAGGGAAAAGATTGGCAATGCTCAATCAGGCTGCAACTGAAATTAAACCAACAGAGGCGTGCACCGCCCCCCAGTGACTTAAATTACACACTTGAATACAAATCAGATGCAAAACTATGCACTACAGTCTAATCTAAATAAGTTAAATACAACCTGATACACATGGATGCAGCTAGCCATAAGCAGACTTTCATTTTTTACAACAGGAGATATGGGCAACGCTTCCAAATACAGGCTGCACCCAAGTTGACCAGCTGCATAGATGTGCAGAGCCCACACACGTGCAGATTACACAACTTGCATTCAAAACAGATGCAGCAAAGGAGTACACTGGCTTCAAGGACAGCCTGTGCATAGATTGTTCAATATTAGACTCTTCCACGACAATGGCGTGCGCACTCGGAAAAGACCTAACCACTAGCTAACAGTTAAAACATAGTATGAACCTGAGGCTCGCAGCCACAAATGGTCTACACATTTTCTAAAGAACAGGGAAAAGATTGGCAGCACTCAATCAGGCTGCAACTGAAATGAAACCAACAGAGGCTTGCACCATTCCCCTGGTACTTAAATTACACACCTTGAATACAAATCAGATGCAAAACTATGCACTAAACTCCAACTTAAAAATATTGAATGAAAACTGATACACAGGGATGCAGCTAGCCATAAGCAGACTTACATTTTTGTACAACAGGAAGAAATGGCAGATGCAAATGCAGGCTTCACCCAAATAGGCCTCTGTTGTGCAAAAAATGCTATCTTGCCTACAGCCCCATTTCATCCTTTTCTGCATGTAAGTAATCATTAACCCTTTGCACTCAAAACACATTTACAAGTTGGCACAAAAAAGATCTGGGCCAGCCTGGCTGAGAATCCAGTGTGTACAAGTGTCCCTCAAGCTCACTTAAAGGAAACCAGAGATGACATAAAATAAAAGTTTTATGCATACCTGGGGCTTCCTCCAGCCCCATGCGCACAGATTGCTCCCATGCCGCTGTCCTCAGCCTTCTGTATCGCTGGTATTTGGGTTCCATAACTTCTGCCAGTCTGCGCAAGAGAAGTGCGCTCTCTACGTACCTCTCTGGCAGCCGCAGCCATATCTCTCCGGCAGCCGTACTGCGCATGTACTGTGCTGCCTTTATTATTGTTATTATATAAGACCACCAAACTGGCTTCCAAACAGCAGCAAATGTGGAAAATGGTGTAAGCAATGAAAAGGGAATGGTTTGTTACTGATTACTACTATTTAAAGCACATATAGAGGAGATCAGCACCAATAAAATATAATGGCTGGGTGACTGGGGGAACGTCTTATGTGGGGCATACGTAATAAAAGATTGCCGGGAACTTTGGGCACCCAGGAAAGCCGTAAATTTCCAGGTGTTCTACTATGAAAGTGTAAAGAAGCATCCTAAACTATTGGTATTAACCACTTCAGCCTTCAGTGTTGTTTCACCTTATGCATTCAAGCAACTTTCACCTCCCACTCATTCGCTAATAACTTTATCACTACTTATCACACTGAAATGATCTATATCTTGTTTTTTTCCGCCACCATTTAAGCTTTGTTTGAGTGGTATATTTTGCTAAGAATTATTTTATTCTAAACCCAATTTAACAGGAAGATTAAGAAAGAAATGGAAAAAAAATCATTATTTCTCAGGTTTCGGCTATTATAGTTTGAAATGAATACATGCTGCTGTCATTAAAAACCATGTATTTTATTGGCCCATTTGTCCCGGTTATTGCACCGTTGAATTATGCTCCTATCACAATGTATGGCGCTGATATTTTATTTGGAAATAAATGTGCATTTTTTCAGTTTTGCGTCCATCACTTATTACAAGCCCATAATTATGTATATATAACAGTAATTTATCTTACTACATACATATTAAAAAGTTCAGTCCCTAAGGTAACTTATTTATGAATTTTTTTCAATTGTATTTTTTTTTTTACAAAAAAAATTTGTGTAGCTATTGGGAAGTGTGGGAGGTGAAGGACTCATTTTAACAGTAAAAAATGTCATTATCTGGAAATGTTTATTTCCAGATGTAAATTTACTATTTGGCAACAAGATGCCCTCGGAGCTTACCTCTGCATGCGTAGTATTACTAAGCAAGCGTAAGTAAAGCATGGATGGGGCAGAAGGGGATTTATGAAAGACAGAGCCGTCTCGTTGACAGTGTCGGTCTTTCATACGGGGATTTAGATCAATGAATGGGAACTGTTGCTAACGGAGGGCAGCGGGAAAGCGCGGGAGCGATCGCGCCCGGCTCAGCGGCAGCAGGGCAGGCTATCTGGACGGAAATGTGCGTCCAGATAGAATTAAGTGGTTCAAATACTGATATTTTACTATAGCTAAATCTAACACTGCTCTCACACAAAAGCCGCCTCACTGACACCTAATCCCCCCCCCCCCCCCCCTGCACAGACACGCTTCCTGACGCCTAACCACCCCAGCCACACAAACAACCTACCTGACACCTAACCTTAAACACCCTCCCCCCACGCCAAACCCTAACTACCCCCAAATCGCCGCCACAATATTTTCTGGGTGCCGCCACAGGCATTAATTGAAATAGCGGCAGTGAAGGGTTCATTTGGGTGCCAACAGCTGTCAGGCATTGGACTCAGTGCCCGCTATTTATCAGGCCCCATGAGTGCCCAAATTTCCTGCTACCCCATGTGGGTCCCTAACACAATTACAACCTCTGCATACCTTATTGCTATGCCATTGTCAGGGGGTAAGTCCATTTACTTAAAGTCTTTTTTTTACACATTTCAAGCACCTTCTCAAATCTATACTGCTTCACAGTTACCCACTACAGCTTACCCCTTCTTCTGAATTCTTTGACATATGTATTTTATGTGCGCACACTGATTTTTTGGGCAGTAACCTCTACAGAAAAATGAGATAACAAACTTTATGCATACAAGGGTACATGTCTTTCTCATATGCAAAGACAAGGAAAGTAATCTGTGGGAGCTGGACCTGTTGTGTTTTGTTCAGGACATATAGGATGGGTACTCATGTACTCAGGTAGCCAGCAACAGGGGCACTGGTGAAGCTAGCACTGCAGCGACCTGCAAAATGTGTTATATATTCTACTATTGCTACTGATATACTGTATAATATTTATGTCCATACCTTTGTAATGTTTGAGAAGGTAAACTCATATTCATCTCACACCACCCTTGAGCTGCCTCGTTTCAGTTAAAGAAAACCTGTACTGAAAATTAAAAGTCAAAATAACCGTACACAAGTCATACTTACCTGCTGTGTAGTCTATTCATCAATGTCTTTCTCCTCTCCTGTGTCCTGTTTGTCCACTGTGATCAATGGAATTCTCTGTCCTCCATTTTGAAAATGGCCATTACCCCATAACAGCTTCCTGGTCAGCACACAGTTAAACTGTAACATCGCCTACTTGAGCCATAGGGAAACATGGACACATCAGTTCTCCTCTCAGCTGTAACTGACAGCAACTGATATATTTCAGTTCTGACAAAATGTTGTCAGAACTGGAAGGGATCATTGTCAGAAGAAAATGGTGAGCTTCTGAGAGGAACTGATGGCAAGGTAACTATGTAATGTTCATTTGAAGTTACCTCATGTGTTTATTTTAAATAATTTTACTCAGTACAGGTTCTCTTTAAAGAGGAACTGTAACCAAGGATTGAACTTCATGCTAATCAGTAGCTGATACTGCCTTTTCCACGAGAAATCTTTACCTTTTCTCAAATCATCAGGGGACTCTGTATGGCTGATATTGGGGTGAAACCCCTCCCACAGTGTGATGTCAGCACCTAGGTACTGACATCACACTGTGGGAGCCTTGTTGCATTGTGGGAAATGGCATCTGTTTTCAAATGCCAAGAAACCAGTATCTCCTTCCATAGACATCACCTGCCAGCAGTCGCCACATGTCGCCATGTGATAAATTTCAGAATGTAAATCAGAGAGTGGAAAAATGTTACAATGGACAAACACTGACTAAATCATTTATAAATAATTATTGTAAAAATTAAGCACTTTTTTTCATTACGTTATTTTTACTGCAGTTTCTCTTTAACCACTTGAGGACCACAGGCTTACACCCCCCCCCCTCCTCCCCCAGTGACCAAGCAATTTTTTTTTTTTACAATTCAGTGCTCTGCAGCTTTAAAATCTCGCTGTAGAGCCATACAACTAAGCACACAAATTAATGTCCCCCCCCCTCCTTTTCTTGCGATCATCATCAGTGCCTCTCGAGGGGACAGCTCAGTGACAGAGCTATCCCTGTACAGCACTGAAGGAGAACGCAGTGCTGTACTTGTAAATAACGGCTGTTTTCAGCCATTACACAGTCTGTCAGTCGTGATTGCGGCTAGCAGGCTGAACACAGAGCTCCGTGTCACAGCAGGGAACGAACCGCATGCGCGCATGTTCCCTGCAAATCCCCGCCCACTGCTCTTGACGCCTTTCAGCATTAGGCGGTCTTGGGGCTGCCACCTTCACGACGCCTATCGGCGTTAGGCGGTCGAGAAGGGGTTAATGTGTGTTTCATATATCGTCCACAATTCCTCTTTAATAAAATACCACATCTCACAGGCTATGGGGAGATCCCAGAAATACAGTCAATTTTCACGTTAGGAAAAAAAGATCTTTTGATGGTGTGATCACACTACAGAAACTCAGTACTTGTGAGCAAAACAAGGCACTGCATGATGTGGTGTGTGGTGTGAATGATGTGGTGTTCATTATGGGCTTTATCTGATTTACCACAGCATAAAAGGCATTCAGTTGAGACTCATGCCATGTATATTACGTATAGAATTGTGTAAACTAAATGTAATGCTGTAAACACTATGTTATTGGCACAGGTCTGCACAGCTTACTTAAAGGGAACCTAAAGGGAGGCTTCCATATTTATTTCCTTTTAACCACCCTGGCGTTCTATTGATTGCGCCAGGGTGGCTGCGCAGCACTATTTTTTTTTCTTTTTTTAAAATCATGTAGCTAGCCTAGCGCTAGCTACATGATAGCCTCTGAGCAGCGGCATCACCCCGCCCCTTCCGATCACCTCCGGCGATCAGAGCAAACAGGAAATCCTGTTCAGAACGGGATTTCCTGTTTGGCTTCCCCGTCACCATGGCGACGATCATGATGATGTCATCGACGTTGTGACGTCAGAGGGAGTCCCGATCCACCCCTCAGCGCTGCCTGGCACTGATTGGCTAGGCTGCGCACGGGGTCTCGGGGGGGCCCTGTTATGCGGCGGGGAGCGGCGCAACGGCGGCGAGCGGCGGCGATCGTCCCCAACACGCAGCTAGCAAAGTGCTAGCTGCGTGTTTTTAAAAAAAATGAAAATCGGCCCACCAAGGCCAGAGCAATCCAGCGCGGTGGTCATGGACGAGCTGAGCTCCTCATTACCGCCAAGCTGGTTAAAGGGAACCAGAGAGGAACGTAATAAAAAAAAAAAAAAAGCTTTTATACATACCTGGGGCTTCTTCCAGCCCCATAAGCCTGGACCGCTCCCACGCCGCCATCCTCCGCTTCCTGGATCGGCGGTACCGGGTCCCGTCGCTTCCGGCGGACGCGGCCAATTGTCCGCATCACAGGGGCTCCCTCCATACCCGTACGCATGAGGCTGCGCATTAGCCAGCCTCACGCGTACATACATGGAGGGAACTCCGTGTGATACGGACTATTGGCCGCGTCAGCCAGCCGACTGGCGGCCATGACAGGACCCGGTACCGGTGGATCCAGGCAGCAGAGGACAGCGGCGTGGGAGCGATCCAGGCTTATGGGGCTGGAGGAAGCCCCAGGTATGTATAAAATCTTTTTTCTGGGGCTTCTGGTTCCCTTTAAGCAATATCTGTTGCCAGACTATCCTACTGATCTCTTTGGCTGCAGTAGTGTCTGAATTGCACACCTGAAACAAGCATGCAGCTAATCCAGTCAGATTTGATTCAGAGCACCTGACATGCATGTTTCTTCAATGTTTATAGCTAAAAGTATTAAAAGCAGAGGATCAGCAGGCCAGCCAGGCAATATGCATTATATAAAAAGAAATAAATGTGGCATCCTCTTTATCCCCTTCTCGCTTTAGGTTCAATTTAAGCATTAGTACACCTAATATATGGTTGTGAAGAACTGCTTATGTGAACGGTTAACGTGGAAAAGGAAGAGAAGCTTCAATGATTTTATTTATTAGAAGTTGTAGGCATTAGGCAAGCACTGAATTGCAAAATGAGCATTGCCCGACAAAATGTGTGCTGAACTAAGGTCACATCCTAACGCAACCCTCTCTCAAAGCTTAGCGCTTTTCTGAAATGAGGAGTTATTGATAGCTCTCTTTGTGTCTGACTTTGGTGGTTGCCATGGCAATCCGACCTGAATCTGGTTGTCTTATTTCATATCATTGTGACACCATTATGTCTTGTGCTACATTTTTCTTGTTCACGCATTGCTATTTAAAATGCTTTCTCCTCACCCAGCTGTATTTGCAATTATACAGTTATTTTAATAATTTCTAATTTTAGCAAGTTTTCATTTTGTATTGGTTGTACTATAATATCTTGCATTGAGGCTTTGTGATGTGCTTTACTAGCTCAATGTTTTATGGGTTCTTCCTGCATGGCATCAGGTTAGGTAGGGTTAGGGATTTTAAGGACTTTGCTGTACAATGCAGAAATGTATTCCCTTACAAAACGGAGGCAACAGAAGCCACTTTGTTTAAATAAGATATTTATTATGTGATGTGCAAACCATTTTCAATTGTACATAAAACCAATCTGTTAGGACAATCATCTTTAAGGAACATGAGCTCACCATGAGCGCAGAATCTAAGGAGCCTTCACCAGCCCACCCTGCAGAAGTCCGTGGATGGGTAACTCGACTAGCCACCAGTTTGAAGAGGACTTTCAGGTTGCAACCATCAAGTTTGTCCCCAACAGATGACAGTGCAGTAGAAGACTGTATGTGCAGAAGGACTACAAGATCTTCCTTGACCAAAACAATACCTCGTGATTATTTCAAGTGTAAATGAGTGTGTACAGGTGTCCCTGGTGTCATTGATTAGGTCAATATTTATTGTACTTTATCACTAATGATCCACTGTTAAAGTTTCATTATGGGGCAACATGCACGCTCCCTAAGATCACAGGCCAGTAGTGCGTTCCCCATTCTTGCCCAGGACTAGAAAGATGCTGCAAGAAGATACAACACAACCACAAATTCTGTCTCACTTTTTAATCCTGAGTGAAGAGTTTGTATACATAAGCTGATATGGCAATGATGACACACAGCATTGATGGTTCATGTGTCATATCACACGTCTTACCATATTTGACATGCTTTTAAAAGTCATATGAATGGAAAGTATGCTGTAACTAGCTGACCTAAGCCCGTTTAAAAACGGGCTCTAGGTCTTTCACTGCCGGCCTCGCGCATGCATCCGCCCTACGTGCATGCACCGGCCCGATGTGTAAACACCCGCCCGCTTGCAGGACATGCGCAGTGGCGCAAAAGCACTGACACAGGGACTGGACACAGGGACACTTGTATTTTATATATAGAGATTGCCTACTTGTTTGTTCCATCAGTTCCTACCAAAGTAAGCCCATGTTAAAGTTGGCCCAGTTTCCAATAATGGTAAGGCTTCATCCTATGCAGTCTCAACATAGTTCCTGCAGTGCTCATTTTGAAAAATAGGTATGAAGAAAGCTGACACTGGTCCAAATACAATTTGTATCATGAGTTTTGGTCCACCATGAGCTTGCTGGGTAATCTGTAACTCTGGTTTATAAAGTAATGGAGCACCTGCAGTAGCTACTGTATGTTCCTTGCATACTAACCAAACAACAGCCTCTGCATTGAAGCAACGGCTGATTTATTAGTAAGGTGGGCATTTAGGGGGCATACACACATCTCTGTACGCCTGCTTGAGTACTACTGAATGACCAGTTGCGTGTAGGGGAACAGGGAGTAGCTTCACAGGACATGGCTGTGCTGCCTGTCCACCCATCTGATATTAAGTCAGTCTCTACTGCAATATTGAGGATGATGTGGTAATGCAGGCATAGCCACAGTCATCTGTAAACCAGGATGTACTGGCAGCAAAAGCAAATAAAGCTTTTGCACTGTAGAAAGAATGGTAAGACTGCAGAATATGCAGTTTTTCCATTAGTGGGCACTGTGTCACGTTATACACAGGTTTGCTTTAAGCAGAGCTGGAAAGCACCACACTGCAATGTTCTGTAACCAAGGAAACACATGTAAGTAAATTGCTGGTCACAGATAACCTGTGGAAGTGAAGCTGAAGCTTTTACAATACAGTTTATATTAATACTGTAACAAGTACTGTATCCTCCTATATAATAAAACCCCTGTGTCCCTCCGTCCTTCTATCTCCCTTTGTCCATGCTTCCAACTTGACTTTCTGAGAACCTCATTGCATTGTGGGAAATAAAAGCTTTTTTCCAACTGCAAAGCAAGCAACATCTCCCTGTGTGCATAGACTTTGGACAGCGGTGGGGGATGGGCGTTGCGGAGGGTAGCAGCTGTGGCCTAGCACCTATTTTTTTAATGGGTGGGCCTTTTTAGGCCTTAGGTGCTGTCTATTGGCTAATGGTGCAGGGCTTCAGCTATTATTATATTCTGTATAGAGGGAAACAAAAAGAACAATATCCTCTGAGGTGTGCCACAACACCCATATAGACTTTATACCAGTACAAGGATATGTATATCAAGAACATTGAAGAAACTTGAAGAATTTAATTATAAATATACATATAAGTCTTTATTGAAATCAACACTTGTGCAAAAATGTTCATAAAAAATATCCTTCAGGAAACATTTTCCATAGCAAAGAATGGCGAACATACAGCAGTGATTAACATCAAGATTAGTGCAATTGTAAATATTGAGGCGACAACGTCGACTTGTTTCGGGATAGACCCTTCATCAGGCCTCCACATGTAAAGACAAATCTGTATAGTTAACACATGTTCTTAAAGAGACTCTGTAACAAATGTTTCAGCCTTAGTTCTTCTATCCCATAAGTTCCTATGCCTGTTCTAATCTGCTCTGGCTTACTGCAGTCTTTCCTAACTGCACTGTCTCTGTAATAAATCAATGTATCTTTCCTCTGTCCTGTTTGTCGGGCTAAGGATTGATTGTGTGGAATGTGCAGGGCTGCTTGTGATTGGTAGAAGCGATACACACCCTCTGCAGGCCCCCTGCATACTCTGAATGACTCACACACTATGCTTAGCTGAGCCTATTAGAAGCTGGTTAGTTTGTTTGTAAATACTGCCTAAAACTGTTAATTACAAGCCAGGATTGCAGCAGAGAGTGGCAGAAACAGCACAGAGGGGCCCAGGAGAAAATAATGAATAGAATGGTATGCTTTTTATTGTAAGAATATTAGAGTACAGATTCTCTTTAAAAGACATTTGGACAATATGAAGCCAGGTATAACCACTCATCCAATTTTCAAACACAATATGTGGAGGCCTGATGAAGGGTCTATCCCGAAACAAGTCGACGTTGTCGCCTCAATATTTACAATTGCACTAATCTTGATGTTAATCACTGCTGTATGTTCGCCATTCTTTGCTATGGAAAATGTTTCCTGAAGGATACTTTTTATGAACATTTTTGCACAATTGTTGACTTCAATAAAGACTTAATGTATTTTTATATATAAATTCTTCAAGTTTCTTCAATGTTCTTGATATACATATCCTTCAGCTATTATTAGCCAAACTATAGAAATTGGTGCTAGGATTGCTACTTTGACAGGGTTTGGTTATTTTTAGTTGTGCTCCGGATATCAGCATTGGACTTTTGGGTTTATATAGCCGAGCTCTGGTGCACAGTGCATTAGGGCATAAGGTAGGGGAAGGATAGTGTTCATAGTCAGGGAAAGGAGGTTAATGTTAAAGTGACTCTGTAACAAAAATTTCATCCGGTTTTCTACCATCCTACAAGTTCCTAAACCTGTTCTAATGTGCTCTGGCTTACTGCAGCACTTTCTACTATCACATCTCTGTAATAAATCAGCTTATCTTTACCCTGTCGGACTTGTCACCCTGTGTCTGGAAGGCTGCCAAGTTCTTCAGTGTTGTGTTTCTGCTATGCACACCCCCCTCTGGGCCTCCTGCCTGTGTGTTATTTAGATTAGGGCAGCTTCTTTCTGCTCTCTTATCTTTTACAAGCTCTGAGCTGGCTGGGCTTTCACATACTGAGGAATTAGACACAGGCAGAGCTGTTTGCAGCAAGAAAGGATCAGCCTGTCACTTCAGTGCATGAGAGCTGCAGGGGGAAAGAAACACACAAATGATCTCTTGAGATTCAAAAGGAAGGCTGTATACAGCCTGCTTGTGTATGGATGTATTTTCTATGTGTGGACATACTGTACATCAACCTACTTCCTGTTTTGGTGGCCATTTTGTTTGTTTATAAACAAACTTTTTAAAACTGGTTTTGACCACTTTTAATGCGGCGGGAGCGACGAAATTGTGACAGAGGGGAATAGGAGAGGTCCCCTAACGCACTGGTAGGTTTACTTTTTTGCGATTTTAACAATACAGATTCTCTTTAAGCATTTAGCAAAGAGGTGGGTTAGTGTTAGGTGTAGGTAGTGGGGGCTAGTGTTAGTTATAGGTAGACGGGATAGTGTTAGGCATAGAAAGAGGGGTTAGTATTGGGCATATGTAGGGGAAATATTAATGTTCGGGGTAGGTAGAGGGGTTATTGTTAGGCATATAGGTAGGCGGGTAGGGTTAGGAGTCATAAGCCAATAGTAGAATATTGGTAATATAACATAAGGGCTGTTTTTCACTGAGAAAAATGATCACAATGGCACGGCGATTCAATCACGTCTCACATTTTCCACTACAGAGATTGTGCTGTGATTCCACCACAATCTTATGGGTGTACGGACGGTAACGTACCTGATTGTGGTGTGTTTGCGATTTGTGACAGCAGAAAAAAACAGGCAATGTTTAAGATTGCCCAATTGTGGAAAAATCACATAGGGACCTGATTTCTATGTGAGGCCAGTTGCATGAAAAATGCAGCAGGCAGGATGGTTGCAATCAAGAATATCATGTTGCAAATGCAGTTCGCTAATGGAAACTTCCCTGCGCACTTTCCCTTTTTCTACCCTAGTGTATCTAGTGTTTTGCGAAACTGATCGCAGTGGAAAATAGTCCTTGCTGATACTCAAACTGTCTGCAACACCTGGTGCCCAAATCCGCTGATGCCTGCTATAAACCTAAAAAGCAGTGTCTGATTATCATATACTAGATAGAGAAGCACCGGTTTCAGGAGACGGCTCTGGAGTCCGGGCGGCAGGAGGAGGAGAATAGTGCCACCTGCTGCACAACTCTGCCACATGGGAAAGGGGTCCGGGGGAGAATGGGAAGAGGACCACTGGACTACCAGGTTACACTATGGGGTTATGAGGGGGGGATCACTACACAACCACAGAATACCGTTGGGGGTTGGTGGGAACAATAGACTACCAGGGAATATTTTTTTATTTTACAGTAAATTATTATAATTATTATTTAGTATACTATTTGGATAGTGCCAGGGCTGTATTTAGGGTTTGGGCTCCCCTAGGCACCCCAAACCTTTGGCGCCCCCCCCCCCCCAGGAGGACGTTGGCGGCGCGCCGCGGCAAAAAATGGGCGTGTCCACAGAATGCAGTGGGCGTGTCCATAACATACAGTGGGTGGGACCAATTAAAATTTCAGTGCAGCCCAAAGTCGGTGGGGCCATGTTTTCTCCCCGGGTATGAGTAAAGTGACCCTAAAAAAGCAAGTAGGAAATGTTCCCCCCCCCCCAAAAAAAAAAAAACACACAGCCAGTGTTCTCTCGCGCAAAATAGTGGTAGGTATTAGATTGTGAGCTCCCCTGAGAAAAGTCAGTAACATGACTATGTTCTCTGCAAAGTGCTGCAGAAGAGGTCAGTGCTGTATAAATACATAATAATAATATGGTAGGACATTAGACTATGACTATGGTAGGATTAGAGTGTGAGCTCCTCTGAGGACAGTCAGTGACATGACTAAGTACTCTGTAATGTGCTGCAGAAGATGTCAGTGCTATATAAATACATAATAATAATATGATAGGACATTAGACTATGACAGGATTAGAGTGTGAGCTCCTCTGAGGACAGTCAGTGACATGACTCTGTACTCTGTAATGTGCTGCAGGAGATGTCAGTGCTATATAAATACATAATAATAATATGGTAGGACATTACACTATGACCATGGTAGGATTATAGTGTGAGCTCCTCTGAGGACAGTCAGTGGCATGACTATGTACTCTGTAATGTGCTGCAGAAGATGTCAGTGCCATATAAATACATAATAATAATATGGTAGGACATTACACTATGACTATGGTAGGATTAGATTGTGAGCTCCTCTGAGGACAGTCAGTGACATGACTATGTGCTCTGTAATGTTCTGCAGAAGATGCCAGTGCTATATAAATACATAATAATAATATGGTAGGACATTAGGCTATGACTATGGTAGGATTAGAGTGTGAGCCCCTCTGAGGACAGTCAGTGACATGGCTATGTACTCTGTAAAGTGCTGCAGTTGATGTCACTGCTATATAAATACATAATAATAATAATAATAATATGGTAGGACATTACACTATGACTATGGTAGGGATTAGATTGTGAGCTCCTCTGAGGACAGTGACATGACTATGTACTCTGTAATGTGCTGCAGAAGATGTCAGTACTATATAACTACAGAATAATATGGTGGGACATTAGACTATGGCAGGATTAGATTGTAAGCTCCTCAGAGGATAGTCAGTGACATGACTACGTACTCTGTGAAGTACTGCTGAAGATGGCAGTACAATATAGTACAGTAGTATGGCAGCACGGTGGTGTAGTGGTTAGCGCTCTCGCCTTGCAGCGCTGGGCTTCAATCCTAGCCAGGTCAACATCTGCAAGGAGTTTGTATGTTCTCCCTGTGTCTGTGTGGGCTTCCTTCAGACACTCCGGTTTCCTCCCACATCCCAAAAACATACAGATAAGTTAATTGGCTTCCTCCTACACATTGGCCCTAGACTACGATACATACATACACATATGACTATGGTAGGGATTAGATTGTGAGCCCTCTGAGGGACAGCTAGTGACAAGGCAAAATACTCTGTACAGCGCTGCGTAATATGTTGGCGCTATATAAATAATTAGTATAAGTACAGTATAAGTAGCCAGGTCTATAGGTATCCCCAGTTTAGGTAGTAGTCAGGGGCGTAACTAGAAATCACTGGGCCGCCTTGCGAAAATTTGGATGGGCCCCCCCCAATAGGTGCCAAATAATCATAATGGGGCAGCGTTTCACCATAAAATAATCGCAATGTGGGCATCATATCACCATAAAATAATCGCAATGTGGGCAGAATTTCACCATCAAATAATCGCAATGTGGGCATCATATCACCATAAAATAATCGCAATGTGGGCAGAATTTCACCATCAAATAATTGCAATGTGGGCAGAATTTCACCATCAAATAATCGCAATGTGGGCAGAATTTCACCATCAAATAATCGCAATGTGGGCATCATTTCACCATAAAATAATCGCAATGTGGGCAGAATTTCACCATCAAATAATCGCAATGTGGGCATCATTTCACCATCAAATAATCGCAATGTGGGCAGAATTTCACCATAAAATAATCGCAATGTGGGCAACATTTCACCATAAAATAATCGCAATGTGGGCATCATATCACCATAAAATAATCGCAATGTGGGCATCATATCACCATAAAATAATCGCAATGTGGACATCATATCACCATAAAATAATCGCAATGTGGGCATCATATCACCATAAAATAATCGCAATGTGGGCAACATTTCACCATAAAATAATCGCAATGTGGGCATCATATCACCATAAAATAATCGCAATGTGGGCATCATATCACCATAAAATAATCGCAATGTGGGCATCATATCACCATAAAATAATCGCAATGTGGGCATCATATCACCATAAAATAATCGCCAGCCTCAGGACAGGTCCCCGAGAGCAGCAGTCTTGCTCTCTCCATCCCACACTGCTTCCTTCTTCTAGTACTGGGGTCAGAGAAACTCCAAGGGGCTGCTGTGGGTTGGGTATCTGCAATGGGCTGCTGTGGGGTGGGTGGGTATCTGCAATGGGCTGCTGTGGGGTGGGTATCTCCAAGGGGGGGCTGCTGCTGTAGGGTGGTGGGAGAATATCTCCAAGGGGGGGCTGCTGCTGCTACTGTGGGGTGGGTGGTAAGGAAGGTATCTCCGGGGGGGGGCTGCTGCTGTGGGGTGGTAGGAGAATATCTCCAAGGGGGGGCTGCTGCTGCTACTGTGGGGTGGGTGAGAGGGAAGGTATTTCCAGAGGGGGGGCTGCTGCTGTGGGGTGTTGGGAGAATATCTCCAAGGGGGGGGCTGCTGCTGCTACTGTGGGGTGGGTGAGAGGGAAGGTATCCGCAAGGGGGTTGCAGCTGCTACTGTGGGTTGGGTGAGAGGGAAGGTATCCGCAAGGGGGTTGCAGCTGCTACTGTGGGGTGGGTGAGAGGGAAGGTATCCCCAAGGGGGTTGCAGCTGCTACTGTGGGGTGGGTGGGAGGGAAGGTATCTCGGGGGGGGGGGGCTGCTGCTGTGGGGTGGTGGGAGAATATCTCCAAGGGGGGGGGGCTGCTGCTGTTACTGTGGGGTGGGTGGGAGGTAAGGTATCTCCAGGGGGGGGGGCTGCTGCTACTGTGGGATGGGTGGGAGGGAAGGTATCTCCAGGGGGGGGGGGGGGCTGCTGCTGTGGGGTGTTGGGAGAATATTTCCAAGGGGGGGGGGGCTGCTGCTGTGCTGCTACTGTGGGGGGTGGGGAGTGGTTGGGAGGGAAGGTATCCCCAAGGGAGTTGCAGCTGCTACTGTGGGGTGGGTGAGAGGGAAGGTATCTCCAAGGGGGGGGGGGGGGGGGGCTGCTGCTGTGGGGTGTTGGGAGAATATTTCCAGGGGGGGGGGGCTGCTGCTGTGCTGCTACTGTGGGGGGTGGGGAGTGGTTGGGAGGGAAGGTATCTCCAGGGGGGGGGGCTGCTGCTGTGGGGTGTTGGGAGAATATTTCCAGGGGGGGGGGCTGCTGCTGTGCTGCTACTGTGGGGGGTGGGGAGTGGTTGGGAGGGAAGGTATCTCCTGGGGGGGGGCTGCTACTGTGGGGTGGGTTGGTGGGAGGGAAGGTATCTCCAGGGGGGGCTGCTACTGTGGGGTGGGTATCTCCAGGGGGGGGCTGCTACTGTGGGGTGGGTATCTCCAGGGGGGGGCTGCTACTGTGGGGTGGGTATCTCCAGGGGGGGGGGATGCTACTGTGGGGTGGGTTGGTGGGAGGGAAGGTATCTCCAGGGGGGGGGGGGCTGCTACTGTGGGGTGGGTTGGTGGGAGGGAAGGTATATCCAGGGGGGGGCTGCTACTGTGGGGTTTAAGGTATCTCCAGGGGGGGGGGGCTGCTATGACGCACATCGGGGTCCCCATCCTGTCACCCTGATCCTCCATGGCGCTGCTGCTGCATTACAAACAGCTTCACACTCACTTTCCCTGGCTCTGGGCTCCGCTGCAGCGTGGTTTCTCATCCACTGCACAGCGCTATGGAGGGGCATGGTGACAGGAGGGGGGGGCCCAAGGAGAACAAAAAATAAGTCGTCCCCCCTCTGGTCCTGACCTGCTCCAGTTTGTGGCGCCCTGCCCCCACCGCCTTCAGAGAGGAGAGCCGTTCCCCACGCTATTCAGAGTCTCTAGCAGGCTGCTCGCTCTGGCTGCTCCCATGAGTCGACTCATGAATCAAAGATTGCTGCCCTAGATTCTAGGCCAGCAATCTTTGACTCTTGAGTCGACTCATGAGTCACAGGAGCAGCCTGCTAGAGACTCTGGCAGAGACTCGTCTCTAGCTGGATTGGGAAGTCCGGCACACTAAAGAGCCGCAATGAAGAGTCGAATGCGGCTAGGGGATGACGTGCTGGGCTATCCCAATGTAGAAGTAGGCGGGGGGCGAGATCCCCTCCATGTGGTTGTGCGCTCTGCCGCAGACACTCCCCCCCCCCCCCCCCCCCCCCCCCCCAATCCTCCCTTGGCAGGCAACTTTTTTTTTTTCCTTAATACAATTTTTAAAAGAAAAAAAAATATTAATAAAAAAAAATACGTAGCTAACAGGTGGGCGCCCCCCCCGAGGGGCCGCCCATGGCACCGGCCCACGGGTGCCTCTTAAGAGATACGGCCCTGGATAGTTCCGACATCTTTTGCAGCACTGTACAGTAGTGTAGTTTTGTCAGAGGGACTCACAATCTAACCCCAATCATAGTCCAACATAGTCTAGGGCCAGTTTTTAGGGGAAAGCCAATAAAAATTACCTGTATGTTTTTGGTATGTGGGAGGAAACCAGAGTGCGTGAAGGAAAACCACTCAGACACAGGGAGAACATACAAAGTCTGTGCAGATAGTGCCCTGGCTGGGATTCTATCCAGGGACTCAGTTCTGCAAGGTGAGATTTCTATCCACTACACCACTACGCCCCTAGGCGACATACTATGGGAGAACGACTAGACTACAAAGGAATACTATGGGAGGGCCACTAGACTATCAGGAAATACGGTATGGAGATGAGTGGACCACTAGACTACTAGGGAATACTGGGTGGAGAAGAGGGAACTACTAGACTACCAAGGAATACTGTGGGGGGAAGGAGGGATGGTGGGACTGCCGACCAACCTTTTGCCAAGCAGGCCTAGTTACACTGCTGCCAAGTTCATGAACATTCGGCCCTGCCCATAATCATGACCGCATGTTGCATAGCCACGCCCATTTTGTGACTACGTGCACTGCATGGGTTCCTTGGATTTTTCAGGATCGTAGCACTGTCCCTCGATGGAAAGTTAGTGTTAGACAGAGGAGAGGGGAGGTTAGTGTCAGGCAGAGTATAGAGAAGATAGTGTTAGACAGAGGAGGGTGGAGGTTAGTGTCGGGCAGAGTATGGAGAGGATAGTGTTAGACAGAGGAGAGTGGAGGTTAGTGTTGGGCAGGGGATGGAGAGGATAGTGTTAGAGAGAGGAGAGTGGAGGTTAGGGTCGGGCAGAGGATGGAGAGGATAGTGTTAGACAGAGGAGGGTGGAGGTTAGTGTCGGGCAGAGTATGGAGAGGATAGTGTTAGACAGAGGAGGATGGAGGTTAGTGTTGGACAGAGAATGGAGAGGATAGTGTTAGACAGAGGAGGATGGAGGTTAGTGTTGGACAGAGAATGGAGAGGATAGTGTTAGACAGAGGAGGTTGGAGATTAGTGCTGGGCAGAGGATGGGGAGGGTAGCATTAAGCAGAGGAGAGAACAGGTTATTGTAACGTAGAAGACAGGTGTTCAAATCAGATGTTAGCCAATCAGCTGTAAGGATTCGTTCATGTTATTAGGGGCAGATGGCCGTGAGCATGCAATTGCACACCATCTGTGTTGCTGTTTGTTGTGCTGCTCATTCTAATCACTAGTGAATGATCTAAATCAGCATTGCATTTTGCGAAACTTATCTTTTTGTGTATCGCACACTGTGTGCATTGCCTGAATACGCATGGCAGCACATATAGGGCTTGATTCACTAAACCGTGATAACTTATAGCACAAGTGGCTATCGTTTTTGCGTGCAATCGCGGACGAAAATTCCCAATTGTGCGTGAAATTTCATGATTGTGCGCAAAAACGCGCACAAAAACGCTAGCGTGGGCATGCTATGAGTTATCGCGGTTTAGTGAATCAAGCTCCTAGTCTGAACGAGGCCTTGTTGTTTTTCTGCGGGGAGTTATACTTGGCAAATAAAGCAAAGATTCTGAATGGTTGCTTGCTTTTAGCTAACTTGGCCCCATGTTGTTTTCTATACTTCTCTAACTGGGAAAAAAAATGCCCTGAGCTTAGAGTTTCACATGAATTCAACATGATGATCAGTGTTTATTCTCAATTGCAATGTGACACTTCAGTGAATATTATTCCACTGAGATGAACTTACAACATTTTTGCTAACACTGGAGTGTTGTGTGATTTGCTGACCAGGAAGTTAGAGCATAAACGGAAATATACACAGCAGTATAAGTCTGCATGCAGAGCTGGTAACTGAGGATCCCCATTCACAGAAGCCATATAAGGTCATGCCGCACCTCTCCAGCAGTTTCATAACACAAACTTTGATTGCACCATGCTTACTGCATGATGGGATATTTTCAGAAATATGCTGTACGTGTTACATAATAAATGATCAAGGTTCAGAGCAGCTTCTACTTAGTTATGCAGTACACGTCTTATGGGTTTCTGTGTCACAGATAGATAAGGGCTTTAGTTTTTCATAGGGGAAATCAATCATAATGTACTTACAGCACACAGCCATGTAGGCGTACAACTTAATACAGAGTCTAAGGTTGTTGTTTTTTTCCTCTTTAGTTTTTCCTTTTCATTGGATTTTCTGAATTCATCTTAAGTAATGGAGAAATCACTAGGAAGGAGTGGGAATTGCTGTGCAGCAATAATGGTAGGAAGACACCCAGAAATCTCAGCCGCCTCTCCCTTCCAGAGCCCCCATATTATGGGCCAAATGGGCTGGTATAGATCAAAGTGTGGAGCCCCACGTGAACCGGAGTCCGAATGCTGGCTATAGCAGTCTGCATGGGTGACAAGGGGTTAGAGCAGCTTTGGAGGGGGGACCCCATGCTGTCTGTTTTCTTAAAATGTGCACAAAACTTGGTATGAATTAAAGCAGATAAGATACATACCAAGAGGTAGAGGGAAGACTCTGGATACCATAGAGCATTCCTGGTCCTTGGTCCATCCAATTGTTCCAGCACCGTCCCCAGGTGAAGTCATGCGACTGACTGTGTCTTGAGTACTCCTTGGGCAGCAGTAGGAAGCACTCGCTTCCCTGAGTGCTTCTGAAAATGGGGGCATCTGTACTGCACATGCATGAACCTGGACTTGCATATGCATGGCCGGATTTCTGGCAAGGCCATATAGGCCATGGCCTAGGGCACCAGATAAACAAGGGGCGGACTGCAGGCAACCAGTGGGCTTTATTTGCAGATTAAGTTCCAAACAAATGAAAGGGGTCTGGCCAATCGCACTATTTGAACCAACTGGCAGCTGTGCTCAGTTAACCAAGTATTCGCGAACAGTGTGTGATTAGCAAGCAGCCAGTCCTGGTCCAATGACACAGCAGAAGCTACGGGCGGTTACAGAAGGCTGGGTCAGGCGCGCACGTGGTGTGGGGGAGGAAAGGACCCAGGGCAGCACCAGCGAATAATACAGAATACAGAAGGCAGCCTATCATAGTCCCCATTTCCTAGTTATTGATTGGCCAGTGGTGGTCCATGTCACTTTACCATGGAGACTGTAGTGGGTATGGAACTTTTACGCATTACCCACTCCACCCACTGTCCAACTGTAGTAGGATACTGTGTGGTTAAGGGCGGCTGGTAAAAGTGGGCCTTGGGCGGTAAGAAGTACAAATCCGGCCCTGTGTTTATGCACAGTATGCGCTGGTCTCCAGAAGCACTCAGGGACGCGAGTACTTGTGAACGCTGCCTATGATAGGCTGACCTAGCAGGTCAAATAACTGTGTATGACAATTAAGGGTGCCTAAAAATTTGGGGCGTGTAGTTAGAGCCGATAGTATAATTAAATACCAATATTTTACTATAAAAATTTAAAATATCGATATTAAATCCTGATATTTTACTATGGTCAAACCTAACCCTACTCTCACACAGAACTCTCCCCCCTGCCGCCTAACCCAAACTGCCCCCCCATGCCTAAAACTAATCCCCCCACCCGCACACAGTACCTGCCTAATGTCTAAAACTAACCCCCCCCCACCCACACACACTACCTACCTAATGCCTAAAACTAAGCCCCCCACCCGCACACAGTACCTGCCTAATGTCTAAAACTAACCCCCCCACCCACCCACACTACCTACCTAATGCCTAAAACTAAGCCCCCCACCCGCACACAATACCTGCCTAATGTCTAAAACTAACTCCCCCCACCCGCACACACTACCTACCTAATGTCTAAAACTAAGCCCCCCACCCACACGCAGTACCTGCTAATGCCTAAAACTAACACCCCTCCCCCACCCGCACACACTACCTTCCTAATGCCTAAAACTAACCCCCCCACCCGCACAAACTACCTTCCTAATGCCTAAAACTAACCCCCCCCACCCGCACACACTACCTTCCTAATGCCTAAAACTAACCCCCCCACCCCGCACACAGTACCTACCTAATGCCTAAAACTAACCCCCCCCCACCCGCACACACTACCTTCCTAATGCCTAAAACTAACCCCCCCACCCGCACAAACTACCTTCCTAATACCTAAAACTAACCCCCCCCACCCGCACACACTACCTTCCTAATGCCTAAAACTAACCCCCCCCACCCGCACACACTACCTTCCTAATGCCTAAAACTAACCCCCCACCCGCACACAGTACCTACCTAATGCCTAAAACGAAGCCTCCCACCCACACACAGTACCTGCCTAATGCAAAAAATGAAGCCTCCCGCCCACCCACACACCGTACCTGCCTTTTTTTTTTAAAGAGAATTTTTTTTTTATTTTGATCAAACATACAACACTAAAAACAAAACACGTTTCCTCCGTTAGCTATAATAACGTGCAATATATATGTTACGGCCAGAACCCGAAGTTTGGCCACTTCTAGTTCTGGCCGGCCACTTCGGGTTCTGGCCGGCCAATGTGCGAAGTGGCCGCTGCGCTGCGGCCAATGTTAGAAATGGATTGATTCCTGTGACATTAATGTATCTTCTGGCCGCAGCGCAGCGGCCAAACGTATAACCACTTAGTTAATTTAATGCAATTAAGCCGGCGGCAATGTAACAATTCAAGCCGCCGGCTTTTTCTCTGCCTCTCTCTCCTTCTCCCCCCGCCTCTCTCTCCTCCTTCCCCCCGCCTCTCTCGCTCTCCTATGGGCAGCCGGCGGGGACAAGAGTGTCCCCCCCCTTCCGGAGTAGTTTGTCGCGGCAGGGAATCCTGCCGTTCTTGCAGAGCGGGTGCTGGCAGAAGCAATGTCTGCAGCCTCCCCGCTCTGCTTTCCTGGTGCGACGAACGACTCTCGGGGACACGCGTGTCCCCCGCCGGCTGCCCATAAGAGGAGAGAGAGAGAGAGGCAGATAAAAAGCCGTCGGCTTGAATTGTTACATTGCCGCCGGCTTAATTGCAATAAATAACTAAGTGGTTATACGTTTGGCCGCTGCACTGCGGCCAGAAGATACATTAATGTCACAGGAATAAATCCATTTCTAACATTGGCCGCAGCTCAGCGGCCACTTCGCACATTGGCCGGCCAGAACCCGAAGTGGCTGGCCAGAACTAGAAGTGGCCAAACTTCCGGTTCTGGCCGTAACATATATATCAATTGTATGACAAGAGACAGCTGTATTCCACTTTATACATACATAAACATATATATCTATGTTGTGATATATTATATAATTGGGCATTGTATCTGTCAAGTAATAATATGACAACACAATTTTATGTTTCTCAACCATCATACATATATTATAATTGCAAGTCCTGTACCATAGCTGTAATATCTAAGTTAGAGATAGGTGCTATTGTTTCAAAGGAGTCTACCCAAATACTCCATACCTTGTTGAACTTATTAAATTGTGCTCTAGCCTGATAAGTAAGTTTATATAAAGGTATCGCATCATTGACCAGTTTTATCCAATTTTTAATTAATGGCGGAGTAGGTTGTTTCCAATTTATCGTTATAGTTTTTCTAGCGTAGTAGAGTAGGATTCTAATTAAAATTTTCTTGTATTTCCCGCAGGCCATGTCTCCCAGTATACCCAGCATGCATGTTTGAAATGAAAGGACTACAGGTAGTCCTATCATGGTGGACAGAAAATGAATAACAGATTTCCAATACTTTTGAACTTGCGGACAGGACCATACAGAGTGTATGAAATCCGCATTTGGTGCAACGCATTTAAAGCACGTTCCATCTTGGGCTTGACTCATTTTCGCCAACCTGCTAGGGGATAGATATGCATGGTGTAACCATTTGACTTGAATGATTCTATCTTTTGATGCAATAGTTGTACCAAAGTATGTAGTTTGGAATTCCTCCCAATCTGAGTCTGTTATTTCAGGATCTGCACGCTGCCATCTATCTCTATATGTACCTCGTCTGGTTGTGTATTTGTAAGTCATAATAAAATTGTAATACTTTGATATTAATTTTGTGGATTCTTTATTTAGTAATAGTGATTCTAATAAGGATGGTATAAGGGGAACTTGCTGTAGGCCCAATTGTGCTCTGATGGCGTGCCGCAGTTGAAGATATCTGAACAACGAATGTCGGGGGAGGTTAAATTCCTGCCGGAGTGTTATAAAGTCTTTGAACAGGCCATCAGAGTACAACTGGTTAATATATTTAATATTATGCCTGCACCAAAATGATATGTCCGGGATTGTCAACAACTCCGGCAAGTTGTTATTGAACCATAGTGGGGAACTAGGAGACATAGCCATTGGCAATGGGTCACACAATTTTTGTGTTTTTTGGTATATTTTAACTGTATTTTTTATAAGAGTTGTACCTTTATCCCCTGTGGGTACTGACCCCCTGTAGATTGCATTGCATAATGCTTCATAAGAGGATGCAATATCAGCCTCCGTGTTCATGGCTGAGTCAGTTCTGCAGGAACTCAGCCAGCCAGGAATCAGGACCAGCTGGGATGCCAGGTAATAGACATAGAAGTCAGGTAGTGCAAGCCCGCCTTGCGAGGTGGGGAGTCTGAGGACTGCAAGAGCCAATCTAGGGGAACCACCACTCCACAGGAAAGAGGAGATCATAGAGTCCAGCTTTTTAAAGTGTTTTTGTTGTACCCAGCATGGCGCCATTTGAAGAACATAAAGTAGTTTTGGAGCTATAATCATTTTGATTGAAGACACTCTTCCCAATAAATTCAGGGGGAGTGCCATCCAATGTTTTATTTTCAGTTCAGTATTATTTATAAGGGGAGTTAAATTATTGTCTACATAACTGCTTATATTTTTGTGTATCCATATCCCAAGATATTTGAATTTATCCACAATTTGTAGTTTGGAGGCTGAGTATATAATGGAATGATCGAAATCATCTAGTGGGAATAACACTGATTTGGTCCAGTTAATCGTGAGTCCTGATATTTGCCCAAATTGTCCATAAAGTTCTAGAACCTCTGCCAAGGAATCCCCAGGATCTGCCAAATAAATCAGCATGTCATCAGCATACAAAGAAATGTTCTCTTCTATATGATTTATAGAGAGTCAATGTATTTGGTCAGATTGGCGGACTGCCTGGGCCAGAGGCTCTATTGCCAAAGCGAACAATAATGGAGATAGGGGGCAGCCTTGCCTGGTCCCCCTTGTTATTTTTAATTCTTGGGATATGGTTTGATGTACCCTAACTTTTGCTGTTGGACTATTGTATAATATTGCTATCCATTTGCGGAACCCGGGTCCAAATCCAAATCTCTCCAAAGTTTGCAGTAAAAATGGCCACTCAATAGAATCAAAAGCTTTGTTGGCATCCAACGAGAGAATGACTCTTGTACCCGCGCATGCATGTGGATATTGTATGTTGGAAAATAGTCTCCTTATGTTAAGTCTAGTGGACCTTCCTGCAATAAAACCACACTGATCTGGATGTATTAATTTTTGCATTACTTTATCAAGTCTGATTGCAAGGACTTTGGCCAGAATTTTTGTATCAATATTGATCAGCGAAATAGGCCGATAAGAATCGCATTCAAAGGGGTTTTTCCCAGGTTTTAGTATTATTGTGATAAGAGCTTCACGCATTGAGGCCGGTAGAATACCATTTGCAAATATATCTGCAAAAACGGCAGTTAATCTAGGGACCAAGTCCGTTTTATTTTTAATATACCATTCCACCGGTATCCCATCAGGGCCCGGTGCTTTGCCTGTGTTTATTAACGAGATGGCCGTACTAATTTCATCTGCGCTAATGGGGGCATCTAGTTGCTCAGTATCGGCTATTTCTAGGATTGGCAGGTGCAGATTAGTTAAAAAATTTGAGGTAAGGTCTGTGTACGGATTAATCCGGGAAGAATATATATTTTCATAGAACTCTCTAAATGCATCAGCAATATCTGCTGATAGAGTGACTGATTGTCCATCTGGTAGATCAATCCTTGGAATGGCGGTTGCTTCAGTGTGGGTTCTAAGAAAATAGGCCACTAATTTTCCGCACTTATTGCCGTATTCAAATTGTTGTTGTGTTTGAATTATATCTTTCCTTTTTATGTTTGTTAACAGCGTAAGTTCTAGTTTTTTACGAGCTACCTCCCATGCTTTGTATGTTTCGGGGGATGGGTTGGCCAATAGGCGTGTTTTGCTGTCCTCAGACTCTCTTTTTTTATATTCCTGATACGCCGTGTCATTATTTCTCAATATAGACATTGCTGCTCTAAATTTATCTCGTAGAACTGCTTTACTGGCATCCCAACAGATATCTACAGAAGCCGACCCCTCATTCTCCTCCCAATAGTAATGCATTCCTTTTTTACATTCAGCCAATACTGTTTCATCTTCTAGCCAAATCTGACTCATTCTCCAGAGGCCCAGGCAAATGGAGCTTGGGGTATTAAGAGTACAGAGTAGTGGTGTATGATCAGATATGCCATGTGACAATTGGTTAATCTCTAAAACTTGAGGCAGTAAGTCTGGAGAAGCTAATGCTAAGTCGATGCGCGACATTGTTTTATAGCTATCTGAGAAACAGGAGAATTCCCTACGCGTGGGATGCTTCCACCTCCAGATGTCTGTTAAATTGTACGTATTCATCCAATCTAGTAAGGGTGGGCATGATCTGTTACTTTTGCTAAGTCTATCAAGGTTTGGGTCTAATACCGCATTGAAGTCACCCATTAGGAGTAATGGGCCTTCTAGGAAGGTATGCAGCCTTGTAGACATGCTTTGTAAGATTTGCACTCTGAAGGGTGGTGGCATATACATGGAGACCAGAGTAAACACCCTTCCCTCAAGACTATATTTGATGATGACGTAATTACCTTGGGTGTCAGTATAACACCGTACCTGCCTAACGCCTAAAGCTACCCACACCCCCACCCCGCACACACTACCTGCCTAATACTAACCCCCCACTACCCCCCAGCCATGGCACAAAAAAAAAGGGAAAAAAAGTTAAATATCGGGCGCCGCAGAATAGTGGCATTTGGGCACTCGCGATGCCCGATATATGGCGAGCACTGTATCAGTGCCCGTTATATATCGGGAATCCAAATTTCCGCTCTGGTGCCCAAAGACTGCTATTTTGTATTGGCATCTATGGCGGTGCCCATTTAGTCCACTTGCTGCATGCGCCCTTTTTTCCGGCCCCAAAAATAACTTCACCAGGGCACGACGCTGGAACAACGAGAGGGACTAAGGACTGGGAGCGGTTTATGCTATCCACAGCCTTCCCTCTACACAGGTATGTACCTAACCTGAAGTGAGTTAGGTTCACGTCAAAGTGCACCGTAGCAAAATTCCATTTTACCAAGTTTTAAACATTTCAAAGAAAAGAATGTTTTTTAAATTGTTAGAACCTTTAAAATTGGCGCTATTGACTTTACAGTAGAATGGTGGTAAAATTCTGCAGTATCCAAACTGCAAATTCTAGTTCAGAAAACAGGTTCTTTAAATACATGGGGTACAGTAAATATGTGTGGTCAATAGTAGTATTTTTTTGGGGGGTGGGGGGTTGCTGAGTGGTAAGCCTCCAAGCCTCCATCACAGTGAGCAAGCTCGGTTTTAGGTAAACTGAGACCCTGGGCAAAAATGAATGGATGCTGCAGGCCCATTGATTATACTGCTGTAAAGTGCTAAGTAAGGCCCGGTTCACATTAGCGGCTGCTATCCGGAATCGCCGTGCCGGAGCCGTGCCGGAGCCGGACCGCATGCGGACCGGACGAAACGGACGCACGGCATAGTAATGAAAGTCTATGCGACCGTTCACATGCGTCCGTTTCGTCCGGACCGGAGCCGGACCGGATCCGGACTCCGGCGTCCGTTCCAACATGCGCTATTTTTTGGTCCGGCTGGTCCGGCTGACGTATCCGGACCGGAGCCGGAATGTTGCATCCGGCCAATGTAAACCAATGAGAACCGGAGAGCGCACAACACACTGGCTATAAAAACCGGATGTTGTACCACACTTCCTATGCTGACTCTATGGTATGGTGGCCATTTTGGATGGGGACCACATGGCACCAGCGTTCACAGAGTGGAGCAGCAGTGACTTCATGCTGGAGCTCTTTGGCAGCAATATGGAGCAGGATCTGTCTGATAGCGAGGGGGTGAGGCCCTACACATCAGAAGACCTCATCCTACAGGTGCAGCAGGTACCAGCCCTGTGGGACAAGGGGGATGCGGACCACAGCAACATCAAAAAATGCAGAGGCCTGTGGAAAAAAATTGCCAAGCTGTATGTGGAGGACTTTGAGAACTTGAGCAAGAGACAGCAAGGCACAGAGGGTATGTTGACTAGAAGTTTTTTGGGGGGGGCTTGTGGTTTAAGCTTGTGATGTATTCAACTTTTGCTATGGATTTGTGTCACCCACGTGTTGCCCACCCACCCGTGGCCCACCCACCTGTTCCCCACCCACCTGTACCCCACCTGTGATGTATCCCACCCACCTGTACCCCACCTGTGATGTATCCCACCTGTGATGTATCCCACCCACCTCTACCCCACCTGTGATGTATCCCACCCACCTGTACCCCACCTGTGATGTATCCCACCTGTGATGTATCCCACCCACCAGTACCCCACCTGTGATGTATCCCACCCACCTCTACCCCACCTGTGATGTATCCCACCCACCTGTACCCCACCTGTGATGTATCCCACCTGTGATGTATCCCACCCACCTGTACCCCACCTGTGCTGTATCCCACCCACCTGTGATGTATCCCACCCACCTGTACCCCACCTGTGATGTATCCCACCTGTGGTGTATCCCACCTGTGATGTATCCCACCCACCTGTGATGTATCCCACCCACCTCTACCCCACCTGTGATGTATCCCACCCACCTCTACCCCACCTGTGATGTATCCCACCCACCTCTACCCCACCTGTGATGTATCCCACCTGTGATGTATCCCACCCACCTGTACCCCACCTGTGATGTATCCCACCCACCTGTACCCCACCTGTGATGTATCCCACCCACCTCTACCCCACCTGTGATGTATCCCACCCACCTCTACCCCACATGTGATGTATCCCACCTGTGATGTATCCCACCCACCTGTACCCCACCTGTGCTGTATCCCACCCACCTGTGCTGTATCACACCCACCTGTACCCCACCTGTGATGTATCCCACCTGTGGTGTATCCCACCTGTGATGTATCCCACCCACCTGTACCCCACCTGTGATGTATCCCACCCACCTGTACCCCACCTGTGATGTATCCCACCCACCTCTACCCCACCTGTGATGTATCCCACCCACCTGTACCCCACCTGTGATGTATCCCACCCACCTGTACCCCACCTGTGATGTATCCCACCCACCTCTACCCCACCTGTGATGTATCCCACCCACCTCTACCCCACCTGTGATGTATCCCACCCACCTCTACCCCACCTGTGATGTATCCCACCTGTGATGTATCCCACCCACCTGTACCCCACCTGTGATGTATCCCACCCACCTCTACCCCACCTGTGATGTATCCCACCCACCTCTACCCCACCTGTGATGTATCCCACCCACCTCTACCCCACCTGTGATGTATCCCACCTGTGATGTATCCCACCCACCTGTACCCCACCTGTGATGTATCCCACCCACCTCTACCCCACCTGTGATGTATCCCACCCACCTCTACCCCACCTGTGATGTATCCCACCCACCTCTACCCCACCTGTGATGTATCCCACCTGTGATGTATCCCACCCACCTGTACCCCACCTGTGCTGTATCCCACCCACCTGTGCTGTATCACACCCACCTGTACCCCACCTGTGATGTATCCCACCTGTGGTGTATCCCACCTGTGATGTATCCCACCCACCTGTACCCCACCTGTGATGTATCCCACCCACCTGTACCCCACCTGTGATGTATCCCACCCACCTCTACCCCACCTGTGATGTATCCCACCCACCTCTACCCCACCTGTGATGTATCCCACCCACCTCTACCCCACCTGTGATGTATCCCACCCACCTCTACCCCACCTGTGATGTATCCCACCTGTGATGTATCCCACCCACCTGTACCCCACCTGTGATGTATCCCACCCACCTCTACCCCACCTGTGATGTATCCCACCCACCTCTACCCCACCTGTGATGTATCCCACCCACCTCTACCCCACCTGTGATGTATCCCACCCACCTCTACCCCACCTGTGATGTATCCCACCTGTGATGTATCCCACCCACCTGTACCCCACCTGTGCTGTATCCCACCCACCTGTGCTGTATCCCACCCACCTGTGATGTATCCCACCCACCTGCGATGTACCCCACCTGTGCACATAAAACATACACAATGACCAATTATTATACATCAATTTATTGTAAAAAATTAATACATTTAAAATCACTCAAACTTGAAACTCCAAAATAAACACATTTCAACAAAACATATTAAAAACCAAACATTCACCCTCGTCCAGGTGGTGTGGTAAAATAAAGTCTCAGTTGGTCCCTGTTCCGCAGTGACACTACCCTTGGCCTGGTTGCATACCTCCGCAGGGGCATTAGTGGAAGCACATTCGGGGGTTCCGGAGTCTCTCTTTCCTCCTGCCGCACAAAGTTGTGGAGGATGCATGCTGCCTTCACCACGACAACTGCGTTGCCCGGTTTCAGCAGCATGGGCGTGTGGAACACCCTCCACTTTGACACCAGGATCCCAAATGTGCACTCCACCATTCTCCTTGCACGGCTCAACCGAGCATTGAAGTGTAGCTGGCTGGCATCAAGTCCCCTGTCTGGGTACGGACGCATTACATGGTCGGACAGGGCGAAGGCCTCGTCCCCCACAAACACATAGGGGTAGGCCGGTGCCCTTGTCCCAGGCCAGGGTCTGTCACGGGGGAGACGCAGTCTGCCTTCCTCCATCAGCCGGCAAAGGGTCGTACGCTGGAAAATTCCAGAGTCATTGGAACTACCGTACGACCCCACATCCACGTACACAAACTTGTAGTCCGCATCTGCCACTGCCATTAGAACAATGCTGAAGTATTTTTTATAGTTGAAATAATGGCTGCCACTCCCCACGGGTTTCTGAATCCGGATGTGTTTCCCATCCAGTGCGCCAACACAATTAGGAAACTTGCACTCGGTCCAGAAGCCCTGGGCGATCTCCTCCCATTTCGTGGTGTCCGGCACAGGCATGTATCTGGCCCTCAGTCGCGTCCAAAGGATCCTCGAAGTCCTCACGACGATGCCTGCCACCGTGCTCTTCCCAATACGAAATGTGACATGTAGCGATGTATATGTTTGTCCAGTTGCGATGTACCTACAAGAGAAATAATCGAAATCAATTTTTCATGTCGTTACAGGAGAAAGGTACAAGACAAGGTGGCGCAATATACGGGATGCATATGTGAAATGGCTACGGAAGAAAAAACTTGCCGAACGAAGTGGCAGTGGCGGGGGAAGGCGACAAAAAGACTACCAATTTGCCAAGCAATTGTCTTTCATCAATGCAAGCCTGGAACCTAGACTGTAAGTACCACTACTGTGGGCAGGAACTGAGAGCTCATTTACCATGACTTCGGCCATGTATTGCTATGGCCTCAATTCCCATGGCTAGCGAACTTTTCTCACAAGCTTTATCAAATGTTGGGTAGAAACGGGTGATAAAGTGATTGCTAGTGTTTGCTAGCTCTGTGAATTGACGCCACATGCTGTTTGGCACACCAATAAATATTTTTTTTATCTACAGGACTGAAGACAATTTGGAGCAAGAGGAACCGACCCAGGAGGCACGGTTCAGCAGTGAGGAGAGCTTGGTGGATGATGACGTCGCCGATGTAACCTATTGCCCCGAGGCGAGGAGTAGGAGGAGGGAGTCCTTAATCACAACTCCGTCCTTTGATGATGACTTGGCAGAAGAGAGCTTGGATGTTGAGGTTGCAGGACCGAGTGTGGAAGAAGCTGAACCTCCACAATCGACCGCTATGGAAGCTCCAGGGGAACAAGAACAAAGTGAGGAGCACCGAGAGACTGCAGCACAACCAGCGCGCAGGGCAACCCCGACACAGGCCAGAGGACGGGAAGATGCTGCCACACCACCAGTGAGGACCACCACACCAGTGAGGCGTCGAGGTACCCTCCCCCCAACAAGGAGAGAGACAGAGTCCGAGATGTCCGGGGCTGTCTCCGGACTTCTCGGGATTCTTCAGAGCCACCAAACTCTCATAACCCGGCAGTTGCAAGATGAGGACAGGGGCCATATCATGGAGCAGTACAAGTCCCACATCACTACACTGCAATGTGAGCTCGACGCTGTACATGGGCACTACAGGGACGAGCTTAAAATGATGCATGAGATGCACAGAGGAGAAATCGACCAACTGCGTGCGCAGCATCATCAGTCGGTGGGCCAGCTGCAGAACATGATGCAGCAAATGCATCAACAAAGCAAGGAACTACTGAAATTGCAGGCACACCCGTGTTTTCACACTGTGATGTCTCTAATACCATATCTTGAAAAGGTGCCTTCACAAAACCTGATGGCGTGCCATTCCAATTTGCTGGAGGTGATTAAACAGCACATGGACACGCCATTATTGCAACCACCAATTTTTAGACCCCCACAACCAACAGCGGTGCCCACCTGGCAATCATCACAGATGTACACCGGCTACAGAGGCAGTCAATATGGGCCACCGCTGTCAGGGTCCAGCTTATCCACGACCAGCACCCAAGAGAGTCCAGATTTCCAGGCAGCAACTCCCACCTTTTCTAGTAGTGGTGCCGATACAATTTGAAAAAAAAAGTCAAATTGTTCCTGGACATGCTCCTCTGAATACCTCCGATCCTCGGAGGAAGGATACCATCACAGGGCTTTTTAACTTTTGGTTTTGCTGGACTTGAACTTTAGGGCCTGGTGTCCCCGAAAGACACTACCTGGGTCACAACCTTGTGCCTGTTGCACTGCACCTGTAGTCCTGCACCTGTGCCTTTGATTCCTCTTGTTCCTTACTTTGTTGATCCTAATCACTTGCACAAGACCCTTGGAGCCATGGGTGAAGGACACCTTCACTGGTCGGTGAGAGGCCTAGCCTTTTCACTGACCTGTGTCCTTCATCCATGGCTCAGAGGGTCCTGTGCCAGTCGTTAGGTTTTAGAAGCACTAATAATTTAGGGCCTGGTGTCCCCGAAAGACACTACCTGGGTCACAACCTTGTGCCTGTTGCACAGCACCTGTAGTCCTGCACCTGTGCCTTTGATTCCTCTTGTTCCTTACTTTGTTGATCCTAATCACTTGCACAAGACCCTTGGAGCCATGGGTGAAGGACACCTTGACTGGTCGGTGAGAGGCCTAGCCTTTTCACTGCCCTGTGTCCTTCATCCATGGCTCAGAGGGTCATGTGCCAGTGGTTAGGTTTTTGAAGCACTTCAACTTTAGGGCCTGGTGTCCCCGAAAGACACTACCTGGGTCACAACCTTGTGCCTGTTGCACTGCACCTGTAGTCATGCACCTCTGCCATCGGTTCCTCTTGCTCCTCACTTTGTTCTTGTTCCTAACCACTTGCACAAGACCCTTGGAGCCATGGATGAAGGACACCTTGACTGGTCGGTGAGAGGCCTAGCCTTTTCACTGCCCTGTGTCCTTCATCCATGGCTCAGAGGGTCATGTGCCAGTGGTTAGGTTTTTGAAGCACTTCAACTTTAGGGCCTGGTGTCCCCGAAAGACACTACCTGGGTCACAACCTTGTGCCTGTTGCACTGCACCTGTAGTCATGCACCTCTGCCATCGGTTCCTCTTGCTCCTCACTTTGTTCTTGTTCCTAACCACTTGCACAAGACCCTTGGAGCCATGGATGAAGGACACCTTGACTGGTCGGTGAGAGGCCTAGCCTTTTCACTGCCCTGTGTCCTTCATCCATGGCTCAGAGGGTCATGTGCCAGTGGTTAGGTTTTTGAAGCACTTCAACTTTAGGGCCTGGTGTCCCCGAAAGACACTACCTGGGTCACAACCTTGTGCCTGTTGCACTGCACCTGTAGTCATGCACCTCTGCCATCGGTTCCTCTTGCTCCTCACTTTGTTCTTGTTCCTAACCACTTGCACAAGACCCTTGGAGCCATGGATGAAGGACACCTTGACTGGTCGGTGAGAGGCCTAGCCTTTTCACTGCCCTGTGTCCTTCATCCATGGCTCAGAGGGTCATGTGCCAGTGGTTAGGTTTTTGAAGCACTTCAACTTTAGGGCCTGGTGTCCCCGAAAGACACTACCTGGGTCACAACCTTGTGCCTGTTGCACTGCACCTGTAGTCATGCACCTCTGCCATCGGTTCCTCTTGCTCCTCACTTTGTTCTTGTTCCTAACCACTTGCACAAGACCCTTGGAGCCATGGATGAAGGACACCTTGACTGGTCGGTGAGAGGCCTAGCCTTTTCACTGCCCTGTGTCCTTCATCCATGGCTCAGAGGGTCATGTGCCAGTGGTTAGGTTTTTGAAGCACTTCAACTTTAGGGCCTGGTGTCCCCGAAAGACACTACCTGGGTCACAACCTTGTGCCTGTTGCACTGCACCTGTAGTCATGCACCTCTGCCATCGGTTCCTCTTGCTCCTCACTTTGTTCTTGTTCCTAACCACTTGCACAAGACCCTTGGAGCCATGGATGAAGGACACCTTGACTGGTCGGTGAGAGGCCTAGCCTTTTCACTGCCCTGTGTCCTTCATCCATGGCTCAGAGGGTCATGTGCCAGTGGTTAGGTTTTTGAAGCACTTCAACTTTAGGGCCTGGTGTCCCCGAAAGACACTACCTGGGTCACAACCTTGTGCCTGTTGCACTGCACCTGTAGTCATGCACCTCTGCCATCGGTTCCTCTTGCTCCTCACTTTGTTCTTGTTCCTAACCACTTGCACAAGACCCTTGGAGCCATGGATGAAGGACACCTTGACTGGTCGGTGAGAGGCCTAGCCTTTTCACTGCCCTGTGTCCTTCATCCATGGCTCAGAGGGTCATGTGCCAGTGGTTAGGTTTTTGAAGCACTTCAATTTTAGTGCCTGGTGTCCCCGAAAGACACTTGGGCAGCTATGCCCTACAACTCTTCCAGCACAAAGTTGGTGGTTGGTGTTCCTTAAAACTGACCGGGCTATACCATAGATATGTTATTTTTTGGTCTTCCATGTTGGAAGAATGTTTCCATGTTGGAAAGTGGTTGTTTTTGCAATAAAAAAATTTGTTTTTACATACCTCAGTGTGATGAGTAGTTGTTCTTGTGGTGTGACTGCTCTCCTGAACGTGGTATCCTTCTTCCTAAGGTCATCCTTCACCATCTCCAAAAGGGTATCAAACCTGTCAGGAGATGTAAAGGAAGAAGCTGTAAAGTATGTTGTGGGACAAGGTGTTGGGTGGAGGATGGGGGAGGTGTGTTTACAGAGGTTTGGGAGTGTTGTGGAGGGTGGGGGTGTAGTGTATAGCTAGGTATACAGGGGTGTGGGGGTCAGGGTGGTGTGTTTAGCTAGGTATACAGGGATGAGGTGTTGTGGGGGTGAGGGTGGGGTGTTTAGGAATGGTGGGGGTTGGTGTATTTAGGCCTATATACTTACAGGGGAATAGACATCCGAGTGTAGCTGTAGAACTTCTGTGGGTGTCGTCTGAGGTCCCGGTAGAGGGCCTGGAACTCTCCCTTCCTCTGCCTCCTGGCTAGTAGAGGGTGCACCCACCATCTCCTGCGAGGAGGACGCCTTCTCCCCACATAGTAGTAGGTAAACAACAGGAAGGAGAGAATTCCCAGGTAATAAGCGTAAAAAATGACTGGATCCATGGTCCCAACTGCTGTCTCTGTATCCAAGGATGGTCTCCACACGTCCAGCTGTCTCCAACAATGACCCCAGAGCTTCTGCTGACCTCCCAGAACCCCAGGTATTTATACAGGTTGTTATCTCTTTAAGAATCCGGATCCGGACCGCAACCGTGTTCATACCGCACGGAAACCGTATGCAACCGGACCGGATCCGGACCGGATCCGGACAGGAACCGTACGGTTCAGGTCCGATCCGGCTCCGGTGCGGTCCGGACATCCGGTGCGGTTTTTGCAAAACCGCAAGTGTGAACGGGGCCTTAATCAGCATATCTTACAACAAAGAGGAAACTTTATGCTGGAAATGGGAAAGTTTAAAAGCCATTACAAACTTTTCAATAGCTGCAATGTCTGCACCATAAATTTCATATATCATATAACACATGCAGCTATCATGCCCCCTTAAATATGTGCAACTTTAATACCCACAGTATATCATTTGCATCCATAAAGCCTCCAGTATATACAGAGAAGCTAAACTGACCCCATGGCATGACAAGAGAGAGAGAGCTACAAGACAAGAGGACAGGAAGGAACCCACTGATCCCATTCAGTGGTGTAGCAATAGCGGTTGCAGAGGTAGCGACCACATCGGGGCCCTTAGGTTAGAGGGACCCCGAAAGGCCCTCCCTATTAGCTCTCTATTGGCCCTATGCTGTTAATAATCACTTCTTTAGATGCTTTAAACAGTAGTAATCATTAACAAACTGTTTCCCATATCATACTTGCACCTCTGACACTGTGGAAATCCTTGGCAGGTTTTGGTGCGTTGTATCAATTGTTATGTATAGAGTGCTTGGGGGGCCCATGTAAAACTTGCACCAGGGCCCATAGCTCCTTAGCGACGCCACTGATCCCATAGCAGCAGAGAAGGATGGAAAATCGGATAAACTGAGTCTTTGTCAGATTTTCCATCCTTCTCTGCTGCAAAGGGACAGTTATTTCTCCTCAGAATCAGTAGCCTGGTTGTAGTTGTGTGACAATTGTTACCACTGACTTGGGTGCCTAAAGAGCTCAGGGCCTTGGGCAGTTGCCCTGTGTGTCCCTGGCAAGCAACATCTCAGTGGTAGCAAATGCCCTATAAACACGCTCTGTGTTTATTCTGTCCAGCCACCCCAGGGACTGCAGCCATCCAAGGCACAGGCCTTTGTGGCCTTTCCAGAAATTTGACTGTGGGGCAGCAGCAGCTTTCCTAGGCAAAGGTGGCATTTTCAAAAATCCTGCCCTGACTGCAGGTAAAGGCAAAAATACATGGAGAGGCAATGCTAACCACGCAGAACCTGATATTTATCGGGTCTGCAGAGGCTCAGCAATGTGTCTGAATCTGCAGTACCGAATCAAGCATGGGCTGAAACAAATTACACTATCTCCTCCATACTACAAGGAGACCTTCAGTTCCACATATGGCAGCAGGGGCAGCACTGGCAGCCAGTCTCCATGGCCCCACCCACCACTAATACACGACTTGTGAGCTGCAATATACATGGAATGCTAAAAGCTTCAAACACAGGTGTGTAATACTCTGCCATTGCTCGGGACCACCATCCACAGGCTACACCACAGGGACCAGGGTGGGCAGCCCTCCGGCCCTCTGCAGTGCCCTCACCACCAGAGAATCCTCCCACCATTACTACCAAAATGTATAGCGGGAGACATGGCAGCGCTTTCAAACAGAAGTTATACCCGAATGATCTATCTGCATGGATGTGCAGAGCTCCAGGAACTGGACAATATTACACACCTAGCACTCAAAACAGGCAAAGGAGGGTGTTAGCTTCAGTAAATAATGTGTGTACAGATTATTACCTAATAGACTTCCCCACGGTGATGACGGACCCTCTCGGGGAAGACCTAACACTAGTCTAGCAATAAAAACATAATATTCCTTGTGCTGCTAATGATAAATGGTATACACATTTCATCAAGCAGGCAGACAGACAAATGACAGCACTCAAGGCTGCACCTGAAATTAAACTAACAGAGGCATGCAGAGCCCCGCTGGGGCTAAATACATGCCTTGAATGCAAAACAGATGCAAATTATGTGCGAATTCTAATCTAAAATTTTGAATTTAGATTAGAAGCGATGAATGCAGCTCGCTACTAGTATACTTACGTTCAATTTGTACAGCGGGAAACATAGCAACGCTTTCAAACAGAAGTTATACCCAAATGATCTATCAACAGCACGGATGTGCAGAGCTCCAGCAACTGTACAATATTACACACCTAGCACTCAAAACAGGCAAAGGAGAGTGTTAGCTTCAGTAAATAATGTGTGCACAGATTATTACCTAATAGAATTCCCCACGGCGATGTCTGACCCTCTCGGGGAATGCCTAACACTAGTCTAGCAATAAAAACATAATATTCCTTGTGCTGCTATTCATAAATGGTATACACATTTCATCAAGCAGGCAGACAGACAAATGACAGCGCTCAAGGCTGCACCTGAAATGAAAACCTGCTATTTATCTGGTCTGTAGTGCGAAGCCAGTCAGCCAAGAAACAGTAATATGTTCAAATCTGAAGGACTGAATCAAGCACAGGCTGAAACGAAATACACCATCTTCCCTATACTACAAGGAGACCTTCAGCATGGGTAGCTAGTCTCCAGGTCCCCTTCTACCACTTTTATGTGACCTGCAAGCTTCATTGCCTATGGCATGCTAAAACTTCAAACACAGCTGAGCAATACAGGTGACTTCAAGTAAAGGACAAAAAATGACATCCCCCTGGAAGGGTGTCAAATACAGTACATCATGCTTTTGTATTTTTAATCTCCACACTGTAAAATGTGAGGGAGTAATATGTGAAACAGAATTTTACTCCCAGTGTGACAAGTGGTTAAACCAGTGTATTCCAACCCTTTTCTCAAGGCCAACCGACGGGCCATGTTTTGTAGAAATCCACAGAGGCAGGGCCGCATCTGGTTAATGTAGAGCCCATGGCAAACACTGAACACTTTGACCCGGAAAAGAATAAATACAATGTATTTATTCTTAAAAACGCGATCGCAATCACTGCACAAATAGATTTTGTGAGCGTTTTGCGTTTTTTCCTACACCTTCCATTGAGGCGGAATCGCCTCAAATAAGGTACAGGCACCACTTTGCTGAGCGGATTGGAAAAGAACTGCTCAGATGTGAACTCTCTCATAGGGAATTATTGCACAAGCGTTTTTAGGGCGATTTTAAGCCTTCAAGCCTGCGCTTGAAAAAAGGGCAAAAACGCCCTTAGTGTGAACGAGCTATAAGCCATGTAAAACATAAGAAACTTTTTGAGTGAACTTTATTTATTTATTTCACTACAAATGATTTAGAATTCAAATATATAGCAGGGTACACTTAACAGCATTAAACAGATTGTCATAGATAATGTGGCATTCATATACTACATATCTGGCTTTAGAAGTGGTTTATTATCTTGTAATTGCTCTAAAATTACACTTAATATCAGCGTTTCATAATACTGACTTTTATTTTTAAAACCATATGCCAGAAATCATGGCTTAACTCAGCCCTTTGATCCGTTTGCTAGAATGAAGAATTATAGGCACGTCACCGTTTAATCAGTTTTGGAATAACCTGTGACACTGCCAGCTCAGCAGGGAGCGAGTGTGGGGGGGGGGGGGGGGGGGGGGAGAGCGAGATTCCACCAGAGATTACTGCTCTTGTGAGAGGTTTTTCTGTACACATGAATGCTCCATGTGATGCAGAATGGCAGCCATGTGACATGCTTACTCCATAACCCTTGTACAGCCAAACAGATGATCATTATCTGATCACTACTAGCACAAACTCTTTTTCTTTTTAAATATAAAACAGAGGTGCAATTATGATAGTATGGATTATTGAATATGATTCATGTAAATACTGACAACCAGTTAAAGAGTTAAAGAGGCACCATAGTGAAATATAGTAGAATGCAGTAAATTATACAGGATACCCACTTTTACATTAATTTTCCTGGTTTCAGCATTAGAAACACTTCCTCTATTTATATATTGCTGTAAATTGAACGTAGCTCTGCCCTCCCAGTGATGCTTAGCTTAGGCTGTTTAGCCAGGAAGAATCAACTCCACTCCCTTCCCCCACAGCATTTTTGGAGACCAGATATATTTTGTACTGCCTTTGGGACTCTCATTAAACGAACATTCCGCAGAGCTGCACCTGACAGGAATGAAGATGTCGCTGCCTGTGATAAATTTCAGAATGTAAATCGGTGGGTAAAGATTTTACAATGGGCAAACATAAAATAAATTAATTCTAAGTTAATATTAGTAATTTTATTAATTAAGTTATTTTCACTACAGGTTCTCTTTAATAGGTTGACATAGTACCATTAGGCCTTTTGTCAGATACAAAGTATTACCAGGAGTTTGGCTGCTCCTACTGCAAACTTTGATTGGAATGGCTGGTTAGCATGAAATGTCTGTGAGAAGAGAATTGCCAAGGACTGCTGTTGCAACTGACAACTTATATTTTACTGTCATTCAGTTATTATTGTTGGATATCAGAGTCATGCTGGTCACCTTGCCAACAATAATCTTGTGAGCTGCAGATGTTGGGAGAGGGTTAGATGGATGTGCATGATCTGATCATAGTTTGCTCATGTCTCATATATCAGTGCAGGCTAAAGCTATTACAAACTGTTAACTATTGCCTTCCAAAAGATTTGTTAGAGACCATATCGGGTGACAGTTTTGTACCGTGTACTGTACAGACACACTGCTCAGCCTATAACTAAATAAGTGAACAATCCTGTTTTGGAGGAGGGGGGAATGAGTGGGTGTTACTCTGTAGCAGGAACTGCCAAGAAAGTTCCTGCAGCAACAGCGCATGCATACAAAAATGTACGGGGGTATTGGGGAGCAGGCTCAAGACGAAAAATGGCTCACCCATTACCTGCAAAAGTCCCAGTGGCTTTAATTGCTATTTCCCCTTCAGGCAGCTATGGACTTAGGGGAAAGGCGTACAATGCTGTTTTTAAAGTAATTTGGGCCCCGTCTTCTATGTCAGTGCCCAGTGGTGCCCAAATTTCCAGCGCCATTTTGCATGGCAGCAGATGCCGGTCAAGAAGCATCTGACTTCAAGAATTTCTCGAGGAGAGGCCAATGGTGAAGGGGAAGATTTTATTGACAATTTAAACAAGACAGAGTTACAAAAAAACGACGCAAAGCAACAGAAACAGTTAATAAGATCACACAATTACCAAACTGCCCTGACTGGGCTAAAAGTCTCTGAAAGCTTGGGGACACCAAGTATGTAGTAGACCAGCACTGGGCAAGCTACAGCCCTCTCCTCTCTCCCCCCCCCCCCTACCTGCAGAGTCGCAAGCAGGCGATAAGAGTTGGTTAAAATTCACCTGATCGTTTGTCACATGATGCCTTGATGTTCACCACTAATGGACCCACTCGGCTCCCATTTTTTTCATGAAGCTTGCAAGAACCTCAGAGAATAGAACAAATCATTTCACTACAGTTTATTCACTGCCACAGCCACTCATCCTAGGCCTTTCACCCAATCCTTGCAGTCACTTTACTGCAGACCCAAGATCTGTATTTAGATGAAAAGCCCTGGGTACAAATAAGGAAACAAATGACAAGATTACATTTGAAATGCTCTGTTTGTAAGATCTGAAAATATGAATTTGAAAGTAAAGTAAAGATTTGATTGGTTGCGGTAGACCCTCAGCATTTTCATAGCTTACTCTCAAAATAAAATGGTGGATTTTGGGAACTTTAATATTTTACTTTATAAACAATAGCCAGTTGCTTGTTGACTGACATGTTGACTGAGTCACTGATTTACATACTTATTATGATCGGTATGCTCATTCTGAGACAGTGATTCAGTATTTAAAGTGAACCTCCAGAATAAAAATCTACTCAGCAGCACTGAAAAGGCTTGGTGTTTCTTTAAGGCTACTTACACACCAGGACGTTGCGTTTAGGGGACGTTATAGGGCACATAACGTGCCCCTAACGCAACGCCTGGTGCTCTCTGATGTGGACGTCAGAGTGAGCCGCGTTGTGCAGCTCACTCTGGCATCCGTGATGCCGTGATGCGTACTCTTGGACGCATGCGGCATCACATGGTCCCGCCCGGCCAATCGCCGCACAGGGCGGCCGCTCCAGGAAGTAAACACTACACGTCACACCGTGCAGTGAATATTAATTAGCCATGTGCCTGGCCGCTCTCCACTCCTCCCCAACACTACTGAGCATGTGCGCACAGCATAACGCACAGCATGCAGCACTCTCAACGGATGTCCTGCGTTACAATGTAACGCAACGTGGGCACTGTGAACAGCCCATTGATTTTTCATTACTGTGCGGTGGGACTGCGTTACAGGCTGCACTAACGTGCGCCTGTAACGTCTTACTGTGAAAGCAGCCTAACAGTTTCACAGCATCAGAACTTTGTTTTTCTCACACAAGCCTCATTTTTATCTGCACAGAAGCTAAGTTCCGCCCCATTAAATAAATCTGCCCAAGCATTTTTCCCCTGGTGCTGTGCAAAGCATGATGGGATATCTGATGTTGTTGTTCTCCTTCGCTGTTTTTTTACATTTTGAATTTGAGATTTGAAGCCTAGCACGCGCAGCTGGGAGGGGTGATCAGAACACAGGACAGTTGGAACTGTGTCTTATGCTCCGTGTCACCTCCTTTCAACCAACAAGATGACTGCCCCCATGACATCACAAACATTTGCCTGTTCTTTTAAAACAGGGTGGGTAAGAGATTATATTACCTATCTATTTTATTAAACATAACTAATGTAACTTAACGACAGTATGTTTGTTTAGGCTGAAGTTCTCCTTAAAAGCCCATTGGTGGGGCCAAATGTGAATATTTTGTCTGTCGGCTCAGTAAACAGTGTGCCTTATTTTGCCAATTTAGCTGGTAGTCTGAGAAAACAAAGATGCTCTACTGGGGTAATGTAACCATCATATTCCAGCTTGTAAAATCCATTACAGAAATGTGTATGCATGGGTTGTGGAGAATGTCTTCTTCATGTGGTTTTGTAAATTCCTGGGGAAGTGCTTTATGTAATGGTACCCTCCATATTCATCTCTCTTCAGGTTCCCTGCAATGTAGTCTGCTATTATCTAAAGGGAGTAAAAATCAAAACAGATCCGTTTGATGCTGAGGTTTTGCTACATCAGATCTGCCCAAAGCAAAACAAAGCAGCAGGTGCTGGAATTACAGAGCTGTCAGTGTATTTTTGGCTGACTTTTTCTTTTGGTATCAAGTGGGTTCAGAGCAGACATTGGGAGATTTCTATTTGGATATGCTTATTAGGTGACTACAAGGGGCGTAGCATTAGGGGTTGCAGAGGTTGTGACCGCATCGGGGCCCTTGGGCAGAGGGCTCTTCTTCAATTACAGTATTAGCTCTCTCTATTGGTCCTGTGCTCATAATAATCACTTCTATAGATACTTTGAATAGTGGTAATCATTAACACACTGTCCCCCATCCCCTTCTTAGACCTCTGACACTTTAGTTGCCATTGGCAGGTTTTGGTGCGCCATATCAATGGTTATGTATAGAGTGTGTGGGGGGCCCCATTGTAAAACTTGCATCGGGGCTCGCAGCTCCTTAGCTATGCCACTGGTGAGTACTTTGTGGCTTTTATTTTACTTTCAGGGTTTGGGGGAGTTAGGGTTAGGTGCAGGGGGTTGCTAGACATCGGAGGGGGGGGGGGGTATTTATGATGAGGGTTACATTACAGGGAGGCTTGCTTGGAAATTGGGGTAATAGTTTTTTTTACATGATATGTTGGGAGGGGGTTTCCAAGGAGGACATGTCTGAAGAACAGTCTAGCTGTTATGACCTTGACCTATGACTATCTTCAGGCCTGTTTCTTAGATGCAGCAAGGTGCTGTATGTGCTTCAGGGTGGCAACCAATAGGGGTGCAAACCTCGGAAGTGTGTACTCACCAGTGGCGTACCTACCATAAGGCTGCAGGTGCTCACAACACCGGGTGCAGCCATGGCTAGGGGTGCCCCTGTGGTGCTTAGTCACTGTGTTCTTCCACCTGGGACCTTTTTCATAGTTTGGGCCCACACACGGAGTGAGATCTGAGTGATGCCGCAGCCGCACTCAGAGTCAACATGTCGCGTTCCTCTGCCGCCCAGTAATGCCATTGCGTGTCAGCACTTGACATGTGGTGTTATAACTGCTGCAATTCGGCTGCATTTAAATTGCACCCGAAGTGCACTGGCAGGCGGCAGATGGGAGGCTGAACTGCTTGGCAAACATGCAGTTCAGCAGTCAGTCTGAAAGTGGCCTTAGTGACAAAATTTGTATTAAGGACCCTTTCCACAGACAGCTGAACTGCGTGCTCAGTGAGCAGTTACCAAGCAGCATCGAACAGTTACCAAGCAGCAGCGAGCAGTTACCAGGCTGCAGCAAGCAGTTGCCAGGCAACAGCAAGCTGTTACAAGGCAGCAGCAAACAGTTACCAAGCAGCAGCAAGCAGTTGTGAGAGTTTGACAGTCTTTTCATTGCTCTTGGAAAAGGGCCCTTATTTTCTCTGTAAATCACCTCCGCAAATGTTTCAGCATTATATTAATGCACAATAATAAAAATATAAGCTACAGAAAAAAGGAACCTAATAAGAAGACTTTAATAATGACAGCAATTGATGTGCCATTACTTTGGGGATACTCCAAAAATACTTTTTCTCCCCATGAATTTAGGACAGACAGTCATCATGGTAAACCTTGACCTCAGCAGTGTCAGCTTTGGTCACTCACACTGCATGTGATCTCTAAGCTGAGTTACACGCCACAACAAAGCCCTGTTCTGTCTAGCATTGCACAATTTACCAGAATAATTGTGTTCTCTTAAAGGCAACCGCTTTGCTTTGTCTGAAGCATTCAGTCGGCTAGTACATGTGTGTGTGTGAAAGAATAGGGACAAGAAATGGATGCTTGCATCTCAATTTCCAAAATATGCACATTAACATGAAAACCCCACACATAAATATTAAGAAATCTCCTTCACTGCATATATGACATGAAGAAAGACAGACCCCAGAGGGATGCTGCATACTAAGTGTGTTCTGCATACGGCAATGAGCACAGAACAAGAACATATATGAATTTCTTTGAAACGTTATGCAAAGTTTTAAGTTGCAGGCTTTACCCGTCTCTGTGGACACTGATTTAAAGAGAGACTCCGACCAAGAATTGAACTTTATCCAAATCAGTAGCTGATACCCCCTTTTACATGAGAAATCTATTCCTTTTCACAAACAGACCATCAGGGGGCGCTGTATGACTGATATTGTGGTGGAACCCCTCCCACAAGCAACTCTGAGGACCATGGTACTCCTGGCAGTTTCCTGCCTGTGAACCTTGTTGCTGTTTACAGCTGTTTCCAACTGCCAAAAAAAGCATGCAGCAGCTACATCACCTGCCAACAGTAACAATGTCACCATGTAATAAATGTCAGAATGTAAATCAGGGATTTAAAAGATTTTACAATGGGCAAACACTGACTAAATCATTTATACATAGTTATTGTGTAGTGGCTGGATGGTGTAATGGTTAAGGGCTCTGCCTCTGACACAGGAGACCAGGGTTCGAATCTCGGCTCTGCCTGCTCAGTAAGCCAGCACCTATTCAGTAGGAGACCTTAGGCAAGTCTCCCTAACACTGCTACTGCCTATAGAGCGCGTCCTAGTGGCTGCAGCTCTGGCGCTTTGAGTACGCCAGGAGAAAAGCGCGATATAAATGTTATTTGTCTTGTCTATTTTTTTGTCTTATTGTGAAAATGAAGTCTCTGTGTAAACCACGTTGTGAGTGCGCTGGCTGTTCCTGTTCTCTGGCTATCACCCACTCCTTTCCTCGACCCCATTTCCCCCCCCCCCATCCCCCACATTTCCTGGACACTTCCATCCAGGGTACCCATCCAGTTCTCTATGCTCCAGGGACGGTGACATCAGTGCGGCTCCAGAATGGTGAACGCAGGTTCGAGAACTTGTGACAGCACAATGGTGCCTCAGGGCTCATGCCTACTAGATTAGAAAAGATGGCCACATGACACAAAACTAGCATGTTTTGGATAAAATAATCGCTATGTACACTACACAATATAGTTACTCACTGCTGCCTTTCTAACTCAAGTGTAAAAAATGCTGCAATAAATTGTTCACTAGAAACTACAGTGGGAACACATCTGATTATCTTTCTATATTTTTATTTTTAAATAGGCAAGGAGGTTCTGGGTTAAAAGGTAAAACTATCAATAAGTGATTACCATGGTCATTGATTAAATCTTGCCACTAGATCATTCAGTTCTATTGTTGGGTAATAAGCCTAGTTTTATGAAGCATCCTACACATTGAGCTTGATTCACAAAGCCGTGCTAACTGTTTCCGTTCGCGGACTTTTGCGCACGCAATTTGCCACGATTCGCGCAAATTCGCGGCAGATTGTGTGCGCAAAAGTCAGCGATCGCGCAAAACTTGGCACTTTGCGCGCGCAAAAGTCCGTGAATGGCACTTCACGTGCTAACTGTTTAGCACACCCGTGCTAAACAGTTAGCACGGCTTTGTGAATCAAGCCCATTTTCTGGTTCTGCACATAAATATTTCTTCTTGCTCCTATTTGGTCTCCAAATGGAAAGGCCCTAAAATAGAACTTCCCCCAGTTGTTGCCTGCGTACACCGCCTCATGATTTTTGAGTAATGCTGGCCATGGTGGAATACTCTATTCCTCAGTTTACCAAGACGTGGACACCTTGGGTTGACTATGCTGATGATGTCAGTCTCTCATATCTCTTATTTTTTTATCTGCCATAACAACCTATTCTTTTATGATGGAAATACACAATGAGTTTTTTTTTTCAACAGATAGATGGTTTGATAGATAATTTCCGTCAGGTTTAATCTGATTTTGATAGTTTTCTGATTTTCTAATCACTTCTGTACAAATCGATCAGAAAAATGATCGAAAATCATATTTGACCTGTCGGAAATTATCTAGAAAACCATCTATCTGACGAAAAATCTCCTTGGCCCATATGCAATTTACTTTTTCTCCTGAGTTTTCTCCTAGGTGATATTTTTACAGCTTGTTATAAAATGCCTTATAAACCATCAGCAAGCAAGAAAATACTAAAATAATTGTAATAGTACTTTTTCACCAACTTTTAGATACTTTTTCAATTGGGAAATCCTTAAAAGTTATTTTAAAGAGAATATGAAAATTACCTCCTAGGAGATAACTCAGGAGAAAAAGTTAATTGCATATGGGCCTCTGTGTATTTATTTATTGTATTTATAAAGCACCAACATATTACGCAGCGCTGAGTGTTCCCAGTAAATAACATCTGATCACTTGATTGTTTTTCATCTTCACCCTGACCCATGTGTGGGACAAAATATAATCTTATTCTCTGCCCCCGGGATGGTTTGGTTGTATGATGCTATATTATTTACCTCTTGTTGGATTAGTTTCATTTTTATTATGCTGAATTGCCTTCTCTTTGTACTGAGCTCCCTGTGTGGGGAAACTTTTTGCACCTTCTGGTGTTTTATACATTGCAAAATTAATACAATAAAAATGAAACTAAGGCTGCTTTCACAGTGAGACATTACAGGCGCACGTTAGTGCAGCCTGTAACGCAGCCCCACCGCACAGTAATGAAAAATCAATGGGCTGTTTACAGTGCCCACGTTGCGTTACATTGTAACGCAGCGCGTACCTTGAAAGTGCTGCGTGCTGTACGTTGTAAGCGGCTAAGCCGCGTTAGACTGTTTGCACATGCTCAGTATTGTTGGAGGAGGAGGTCTTCCCTCCTCCTCCTCGGCCAGGCACATGGCTAATTTATATTCACTGCACGGTGTGACGTGCAGTGTTTACTTCCTGGAGCGCCGCTCTGTGCGCCGATTGGCTGGCAGGGCCACGTGATGCCGCATGCGTCCAAGAGTACGCATCACGACATCACGGATGCCAGAGTGAGCTGCACAACGCGGCTCACTCTGACGTCCACATCCAAGAGCACCAGGCGTTGCGTTAGGGGCACGTTATACGACCATAACGTCCCCTAAAACGCAACGTCTTGGTGTGAAAGTAGCCTTAAAGGTAAAACTGTTCTCTTTGGCTCTCTCAGTTTGCAGTCTAAAGCTACGTACACACATGTGACAACGACGACAAACTTTTAATTGAGGAAAGAACGACCTAAGTAAAGTTAGTTTAAAAGTGTGTAACGATCTGATCGTTAGAACGAACGTTGCATAACGTAGTTCCATGGAGAAATAGCGAAATGCGCATGTCAAGCCTAGTACAAACGACCGTTTTCCAACGATGTACTACTTTTGCAAACGATCGTCGTTGGAAAAAAATCCGCCAAGCTAGAGCGTTAGTTTTTAACGATCTAGCTCGTCCGTCGTTAGACTTAATGGTCGTCGGCTGCTTTTTTTTAAACGATCGTCATTTGAAACAATCGGGGAACGATCGTTTCAAACGACTATAGTCGCATGTGTGTACGCACCTTAATTCTGAGCTTGTCTTGAATAGCCAAAGGTAAGAACCTGACTGTTTTCCTTCCTGACTGTCAAAACCCCCACATTATACTTTAATCTCCAAAGCAAACTAGTTCTATTCTCATAGCACTCGTTTCATAACATAACATACAGCAGCAGAGCCATGAAACCAAATCATAATCTGTGTGTATACTGTAGCTGCACCTTGCTTCAATGCTGCACAGCAGCTGGGTTTCATTCACTGACTCCTGTACACCTCCAACATCCCTGCAGAGAATAAAAAGATAACAGGAATTGTCGATGGAGAAATGCTTGTTGGGGGCATACAAGGACCTTTAAGAAAACAGGAAACGAACCTTTGTAAAAATTCACTGAAGATTAATTTCCAAATCCCGTGATATGAGTCCCAGCTTCCTGCCTAGTGAAAAACAACAGATCATGTTCCAAGCACGATCACCAAGATCCATGGACAGAGAGCTGCGATGACACTGCTAAAAAGAAACCTTAACCAAGAATTGAACTTCATCCGAATCAGTAGCTGATACCATGGGCGTCCGCAGAAAATGTTCCGGGGGGGGGCAAAAATGTGGGGAAGAAGTAGCGCCGCGCCAAAGATTTCGGGGAGGCTGTGCGCCGAAAAATATAGGGGTTACGTTGTGCGGCGCGCTTATTGCGCCACACTGAAAAATGGGTGTGGCCATGGACCAAAAATGGGTGTGGCCATGGATCAGAATGTGGGTGTGGCCACTGGTGAAGACAAATTTACATGAATTTAGCAATGTGGGACATTAGATTAGGACAGTGGTGGCGAAACTTTTGGAGACCGAGTGCCCAAACTGCAACCCAAAAGTCACTTATCTATCGCAGAGTGTCAACAGCAATTTAAACTAAATAGAAACGTTTTAACTCATACATGAACATTATGGAAAATCCAAGTTGAAAAACAAACTCTGAAGATAAACAATAATTTCATCCATCCTACTCCTGAGTCCTGAAAAATGTATTCTTTTTTTAGTACCTCCCAGTCTTATTTTCTATTTTAAAAATCTAAAAAAGTAGGTTTAATGCTATTGTCTTATGATGATGATTCAGCTTTTCCCATAGTCTCGCAGTTAGCAATCATATGACCCCCAACAAGACAAATTCAGCAATCATGAGGCCCCGAACAAATCATGAGGCCCCGAACAAATCATGAGGCCCCGAACAAGACACATTCAGCAATCATGATGCCCCCAACAAGACAAATTCAGCAATCATGATGCCCCCAACAAATCAGGAGGCTTTATCAAGCTCATGACCTTCCTCCTCTCTTGAATTTGAACTCTATGATGGGGCAGAAGTCCTACCCAATGAGAAAAGGCTGCAGTCCAGGCGGCGGAACAAAAATAAACTAAGAAAAACAAAAGTTTGCTTTCTTAAAGCAGAAATAATTTGCGATAATTCAGGTTGGAGAGAGCTTGAGATGTCTCCCAGTGCATCACTGCTGAATATATGCAAATTAACCATTGTTAAGCTGACACATCATTGCATTCCAGCGGTTCTGGAGGTGTGTTTAGCTTCTAATGGTAACAATGATTAATTTGCATATATTCAGCAGTGATGCACTGAGAGACATCTCAAGCTCACTCCAACCTGAATTATCGCAAATTCTTTCTGTTTTAAGAAAGCAAACTTTTGTTTTTCTGGGCTACACATAGAAATGAGGGCCGCTGCCCAATTGTGTGTTGGGTGGAAGGTGCTGCATTGGCAGAAGGGGTTACGTATTTACTTTAATGGAATCCGTTTTGATGTAATTGGCACAGTAGAAGGACATGAGCCAGGGTCATGCCAAGTACAGAAGAAGGGTAAGGCTTGTTATGGGTAATCAGCTGAGGCTGAGGGTATGTTTGATGTGGATGTGGAATGTGTGGGGACTTGTAGAAAGCCCTGGACTGAGAGGTCAGGTACATGGTGGCACACTGGTGGTAGAGCCTATCTCCTGTGGATATTTGTCACTTAGCAAAGCATAGAGTGGCTGATCTGCAAAAAGCAAGGCAACGCTTCTAATTGGCTAAACAGCTGAGGGCACCAGCTGCCAGGCCTATAAATGTAGCTGCTAGTTATTTGCAAATTAAAATCAGTGCCATCACTCTGTGGCCTAATGAGGAGAAAATCTGTCACTGTGCCACTATTTGCCTGTCCCTCTCAGTGTAGAACCCCCACAAGCCAAACAGCATTCTGCATTATAACAAGTGTTTCCATATATTATCATTATGATCTCACTGTATGCCTTTCTGACACCACCTTGAAAAAGTGTGTGTGTGTGTGTGTGTGGGGGGGGGGGGGGGGGGGGGGGGGCTTCTTGCACTGCTTGGGGAGCAGTGCTTAGGGCTGATGGATGGTATGGTGGCAGTGCCTGAGACTCAGGTATACGGTTGCAGCTCTTGGGAGTGGGATTCAGATATGTACTGGGGACATAGGAGCAGCACTTCTGTTAAATATGGTGTAGTCTAGGCAGTAGGCACATAGAGGCAGCACTTGTGTTTTAGAACTTTTGAGATCTGACAGCACACTGTATTTGAGCTTGTAAGGAACAATGGGCTTGCATCACTAAGCTGCACTGCTAAAAAAGCGCAGCTTAGTTTGAGCAGTGCGACTTAAAAAATCCCCAGCGCACACTACGAGCAGGAGTGCTGAGTAGCGTGTGCTGCTATCTTACGTGTGCTCCCTGTAAAGTCCCGCCCACTCCTATAGGCGCACCCTCATGGCCCATACTCACGGGCTAAAATTTCTGCCGCAACACGCGGCGCGCGCGTGTTGCGGCCACAGGTCGCCCGTGAGTATGAGGCGTTGCACGGGCGCGCACCCTGAACCGTCGCTCGTCGTTGCTGTCGCCAGGCGATTGGTGCGGTCAATTGCCTGGCGACAGTTGCCGCCGCAACTTCGCCGCAACTGTTGCTAGTCCGTGTGAGTATGCGGACTAGCGACAGCAACCTCAATAAAGAACATTGAGCTTCCGGCTAGGGGAGGAGGAACGTCGGCGACAGCTTCCGTCGCACCGCTGGTCCCTCTTCCGCGTGTGTACGCGGAGGGACCTGGCGACGAGCTGTCGCCGGCCTGTCGCGCACACGCTCACGTGTGCTGGCGACATGCCACTTTTGTAGCCCGTGAGTATGGGCCATCAGCCTCATCGGGTCCTGTGGATTTGAAGGATGTGATCCCCACACTTTGATTGGCCCAATAGGCTGCCTGTCACTTGTCACGTGAATCAAGCCCATGGTGGTTTTATGGGTGCGTCGTGGGAAATTATAATGTTATATGTGTCATATATAGGAGGCACAGAGAGCCTACAGTGTCTATGCAGAATTCCAAGCTACAAATACCAACATAGCACACACTAATACAATACATAATGGCAACTGATTTCAGAAGGATTTTCTTTCATTTCAAATAAACCCTGTAATTGGCTTAAAATGTAGAGAAACCGAGAGCCCAATATAGTGTAGTATGTTATGCAAAAATAAAGTAAGGATAATCAGTGAGAAGAGTATACTCACAAGCGTGGGTTACCACATAGGCAACCACTGTATACGCAGGTGAGGAGATTAGACCTGTCCTCACTCAGGGATAAGAAGTCGCTCTCTGTAGTTCAGAAAAAGGGGTAGATCACCCCTCCACCAGGGGTGGACACGGTAAAGCAGTAGGAGAACAGAGGCGCCAGCAGGATAAAAATGGATAAAACCTTTAAAATTTGCTTGGAGGAAGCGGTGGACTTACCTCCATAAAGCAGACACGAAAGACTAAATAGTAGCAATCACATTTATTATACAGTACCCCAAAAAGTGCACTTTTTGGGGTACTATATAATAAATGTGATTGCTACTATTCAGACAGTCTTTCGTGTCTGCTTTATGGAGGTAAGTCCACCACTTCCTCCAAGCAAATTTTAAAGGTGTTATCCATTTTTATCCTGCTGGCGCCCCTGTAATTGGCTTAATTACGTAGTATAACTGCTGATTTGTGTCATTTTAGGTGATAAATGTGAAAAATGTAGTCTCGTTTCACTGGGACACAGCACTGTAAGGGCCTGATTCGGTGCTAACCTAGTTAGCACGCTTAAAGGCTTTGGGCATGCTAACTAGGATGCTAAGTAGTTAGCTCGCAGAAAGGTGAATCAGGTCGCACACAAAGTCCCGCACACAAAACCTTGTGTGCGCAAAGTCCAGTGCGCGCGAAACGAAAACGGCACACTCAATGCGCCAATAAGGGCGCATTGGGCGCAACCTTCACGTCACATAGTGCGACGTTAAGGTCGCACTCGATGCGCCCTTATACACGCATCGGGTGCACCGTCTTTGTTGCACCAGGATGCGACGTTTCGCGCACATCAGACTTTGCACGCTTTTGCTAATTAGCGCACCCTAGGCATCTTTTGGCGTGATAAGGGGCTTTTCACAAGCGTGCTAACAGTTAGCATCGCTTTATGAATTAAGCCCTAAGGGTTTAAAAGTAAAACGTAATATTTATTATATGATGTAAGTGTATAAAACCCAAATATATTATTATTAAAAGTAACTGCAATAAATGTATGGATAAAGGGAGTTGTGTACCTTTCATAAATGTTGCTGTGGCTACCAATGCCCATAGAGTTGCATTGAATCTAATGGTCCAATAATGCATTTAGATCGATTTCCAATAGATTTCATTCTGAAATCTACTGGAAATCTGTTCCTAGTGTGTGGGACACATCAGATAGATTCCTGTCAGATTGGACTTGAAAGACATCTGCCAGAAATCTATCTGATGGTCGAATCTCCTGCAAATCTGTAAGTGTATGGCTACCTTAAGGATGCAAATGTTGGATTCCATTTAATATGAATGTGGTTTTGGATAATAACTCCAGAAATGCGCTGTGCTGTAAGCCCAGCGCAGCATGACCTTGCAAGTTCCGGCTGGAACTTGTGGTTAGGTTGGGGTTTCCTGGGGGGAAGGTTTTGAGGCAGGGACAGCCAGCTAGTTTAAGGGGATTGGTTAGTGTAGCTGCAGGGGGACAGGGCTTAGATAGGCGGCAAGGGGTAACGGCCAGTTACCCTTAGGAAGGCAGCAAGAGCAAACGCACGTTTGCTCTCGCTGCAGAATTTAGGTAGCATGGCCGGGCAGGACATTTCAGGCGCTTTGCGCCAGCTCAGGGAAGAGGCAGACCGGCGGGGAGGTGATTGGCTGCGGGAGGTCCTGGACGCAACGGCCCCGCCGCGATCCGCGGCGAGCGCCGCACAAGGAGAGGAGGCGGCGGGCACTGCGCGGGGAGAGGAGGCGGCGGGCACATCTGGGAGGCCTAGGAGGAGTAAGAGGATGGTGGACAGGCTCTCCCCGTCCCCACCAGCCAGGAACAGACGTGCGGCGGTCGAGGAGGCTCATGGAGTGGACGGCCCTCCCGCTGGCACGAGCGCTGGCAGTCAGGTTGGTGTGTCGGGTGATGGGGGGGCGGGTAGCGGAGGGGGGCCAAGAAAGGCAAAGCTGGCCATAAGGGTAAGGGCAGAGGGAAGTCGGGAGGCAAGGGGTCTGGAAGGCAGGCAGGAGGGTCAGGGGAGGGTCCTTCGTTAGTGCGGGCAGCAGCTTCTCCAACACGGCCTGCCCTGGGACAGCAAGATTCTTCCCAGGCAGCGGCTGGGGTCTCAGGTGGGATCGCAACGGGGGGAGTTCAAGCAGTGGTGGGCTCGGCAGGTCCCAGCGCGGTCGCCGACCCGGGGGGGTTCCCAGGGGGGGCACTTGGCCCATCGGCCATTCCCACCGCAGGGGGTCCCGGGACCAGTTGGGCAGCAGGATTAGGTCAGAGCGGGGGTGGAGCTGGGTTTTTTCCCCCGCAGGCTTAGGGTAACGCATACCCGGGCCCATGGGGTCCGCAACCGTTTTGGGGCCCATTCGGCCCCATGCAACCACCAGGCATGGGCGGGGGGATGGGATGGATACCACCGTACGCGGGTCCGGGGTGGCAGAATTTTTCTGGTCCCTGTGATGCTCGCCCGCCTTTTTCTTCGCAGGTTCCTACGGCTGGTACAGGTCCCGAGAGAGCGGTCACCTCTTCGGCTACACTGACGCAGCCGGGACGAACGGGACGTCCGGACGACACATCGAATCGAGGATCGGCAGCGGGAGCTGCTCTGGATGGCAGGCCTGATACCCCTGCGCATCCTTTGGGTGAGTTGCCACAAATTATTTCATCTGACACGCACACTGATGGGGAGAACGGCCAGGGGCCGTGGCAAGGTTTTATTGGGGGTGTTTGTTCATTCCTAGACAGGCTGCAGGCGGCAGCACCTGAAGGGGGTAGGACGACAGAGGTTGATGTGGGGAGGGTTTGGGTTCCAGGGGAACCTGGGGCAGCTGTGTCTGAGTCAGCAGGCGGCAGTTCGCAGGGGCAGGGTGTGTCTATCAGCAAGGAGGTGGTACCTGTCACGTCAGTTGGAAATGGGGGGGCAGAAAAAAGTGGAGAGAAGCGGGTCCCTCTTTCAGATGCGGCAAAAGGACATTCGTATATCTGTTTTGAGGGGCCGTTAGGGGGACACTTGAAGGCGGAGGTGAAGGAAAAGATATGGCGCAGGGAATATCTAGACATCTTTACCCTTCTGCCGTTAGAGCGATTTAATATTGATCGCTGGGTGAAGGGTAAAGAGCATAGGAAAGAGGAGGATGAGGATAGAAGGAGGTTTAGGCTGATACCGAGAACCTTCGGTAATTGGTTGCAGGCCTTTACTATTTTTGGCAGTATTATTGGGGAGAAGTTTCCAGAAAAATGTACCCCTCTTTTTTGTTATCTGGATTCGGTGTGGGAGGCTCACAGAGTGTATGGTGGGCTGGCGTGGCTGAGATATGACGAACAGTTTCGTCAACGCATGTCGGTGCAGCCAGACTTGGATTGGCACCACAAAGATATTGGGATATGGCTCAGGGTAATGAGTGGTAAGGGTGGGTCATATCCAGCATCAGCGGGGAGTTCGCCTTTTCAGTCTGGCGGTGCCCTCGCAGGAGCGGGGGCCGGAAGTTCCGGAAAAAAGGGTCTGTGCTGGGCTTACAACGACACGTCATGTAAATGGGGCGCCGGTTGTAAGTTCAAGCACGAATGCTCCTTCTGTGGAGGCTCACATCCAGTTAGCAAGTGCTTCAAGAAGGGGAGACTGGGGGCTGGCGGTAGGAATGGAGACCGTTTTGGTAAGAGGGATGACGCCGGTGAGGGCAGAGGCGATGGATCCTTGGCTCGATAGGTACGGGGATGCGGCTGCAGCCCGTCTATTGAGAGAAGGTTTTAGGGTAGGATTTAGGATTCCATCTATAGTGCAGTTTAGGGAGGTAAAAAAGAAAAACTTAAAATCAACAAGGTTGCATCCAGGGGTAGTTCGGGAAAAGTTGGCCAAAGAGGTTGCATTGGGGAGGATGGCCGGTCCGTTCACTGACTCACCAATTGCGGAACTGTTAGTGTCACCATTGGGGGTAGTTCCTAAAAAAGAACCAGGGAAATTTAGACTCATTCATCACTTATCGTTCCCAAAGGGTCAGTCAGTGAACGACGGGATCAACAAAGAGTTGTCGTCAGTAACTTATGCTTCATTTGATGTAGCTCTAGGATGGTGCAGGAGGCTGGGACAGGGGCCCTCATGGCAAAAACAGATATAGAGTCAGCGTTTCGGCTGCTTCCGGTTCACCCGGAGAGCATGAAATTTCTAGGTTGCTATTTTGATGGGGCTTTTTACATTGATCGTTGTTTGCCAATGGGGTGCTCTAGCTCCTGTTCGCTATTTGAGACGTTCAGCTCATTCTTGGAGTGGGTGATTCGAGAGAAGTCTGGTTTCTCTACTGTCACTCATTACTTGGATGATTTTTTCTGGGTGGCTCCTGGTAACTCTGGTTTGTGCGAATTGGTCTTACGGGAAATACAACGCACGTTTGGTGAATTCGGGGTGCCTCTGGCAGCGGATAAAACGGAGGGCCCGGCGACGGTAATGAAATTTTTAGGCATAGAAATTGATTCGGATCAGCGGTTGTGTCGGTTGCCGGCGGATAAATTGCAGGACTTGCTGCATTTGGTGTGGGAGGTTAAAGGATCACACAAGGTCACCTTGCTCCAAATGCAGTCGCTCCTGGGTAAGTTGAACTTCGCGTGTCGCGTCATTCCTATGGGAAGAATATTCTGTCGGCGATTGGCTCTGGCGACGAGCGGGGTGAAGGAACAACATCACTTCATAAGAGTTACCCGGGAGTTGAGGGAGGATTTGATGGTGTGGGCGGAATTCCTGCTCCATTACAATGGCTTGGCATATTGGATGGACCCGGTGCTTGACAGCAATCAATTAGAGTTATTTACGGATGCATCGGGGTCGGGCGGTTTTGGCGCATATTTTCAAGGGAGGTGGTGCGCGGACACCTGGCCGGGTAGTTGGAAGGGGTCGGATTTAGTAAAAAACTTGGAGTTTTTAGAATTATTCCCAGTGGTGGTGGCTGTTACGTTGTGGGGGGCGGAGCTTAGCAATCGGGCGGTTCGTCTCCGTTCGGATAACATGGCTGTAGTGTCAGCCATTAACTCCCTGTCGGCATCTTCGTTGCCGGTAGTGAGGTTACTTCGTCGTTTGGTGCTGTTGTGTTTAAAGAACAATTTGCATGTGTCGGCTGTGCATATCCCAGGGGTGTCTAATGGTGTGGCCGATGCCCTTTCTCGTTCGCAGTGGGATCGGTTCCGGGTGTTGGCTCCAGAAGCTCAAGAGGTGGGAGAGAAGTGCCCGGATCATCTGTGGGGACTAATTTAGAAAGTGTTTGGCACTTTGTTAAGCGTTCTGTTTCAGTGTCAACATGGGAAGCCTACAACAAGGTATGGCGGATGTGGTTTTTCTGGAGCCGTGATCTGGCATTTCCAGATACGAACGAGGGAAGGAGGGACTTGATCCTCTGGTGTATGGGTATGTGGCTAGAAGCTGGGGATTCGCATTCCATGGTAGCAAAGCGGTTGGCAGCCCTTTCCTTTCTGGCAAGGCTGCTAGAGTGGGGGGATTTTACAAAATTATTTGCGGTTAGACAAGCATTAAAAGGACTGAAAAAAGGGGTGGGGGGTGGTGATCAGAGGAGGCCGATTTCTTGGGAGATTCTGGTAGGGTTATTTGGGCGGTTGGATTCGGTTTGCTCGTCGGGGTTCGAATCGGTTTTGTTTAAATGTGCTTTTTCGTTGGCTTTTTATGGGGCGCTGCGTATTGGGGAGCTAGTTAGCAAGACTTGCAAAATGCAGAGTGGTCTGACTGTTGAGGATGTTTGGAGGCAAGGGGAGGCGCTGGTGGTGCGCATCAGTAGGTCTAAAACAGATCAGGCTGGCAAGGGGGCAGCAGTGCAGCTATTCCCGTTAAAGGGATGCATCACGTGTCCGTTAGTTAATTGGGGCAATTTTATGGCGGTCAGGCCTGAGGGTGGGGTTGCGTTACTAGTGCATGAGGACGGGGTTCCCCTTTCTCGTTTTCAGTTCACGGCAGTGTTACGCATGTGCCTCAGGGCATTAGGCCTCCCGGATAAGGAATATGGTTCACATTCTTTCCGGATTGGTGCAGCCACGGAGGCAGCTAGGTTAGGGCTGTCTCCGGAGGCGGTTAAAAATATTGGTCGTTGGCAGTCGCAGAGATTTAGGCTATACGTACGTCCGGAGAAGGTTCAATCATTGCGTTAAACGGTTATATATACTGTTCATAGATTATATATAAAAAAAAAAAAAAAAAAAAAAATTCGTAATTCATGGTATGGTGTTAATACTGTTTTGTTGATTTCTAGATATGCCAGTTTGTAAGGTTTGGCTTCTGGGCCATTCCTTCATCTTCTGGGCCGAACAGAGGGCTGCAGCCCGGAGGAACGGAAGGCAACTTGGATTCCCAGCTTGGGAAGCGAACTTAAGGTGGCATGGTGTTAGGGGCCTCCAATGGGAAGCCCTGTTAGCCATTTTCTACAGGATGCTTCAGCGTGAGGGTCCTCCGCAGGTGGTGGTAGTTCATGCTGGAGGTAATGATTTGGGCAGGACCCCAATGCGGTCGATTATCCGGGCTATCGTTTCCGATTTGTCCGTGATGCGTGAAGCGGTTCCAGGTTTGAGGATTGTGTGGTCGGAGATAATTCCCCGTTTGCGCTGGCGTTACGCACGTAGTTACAGGGCAATTAACAGGGTGCGTATCAAGGTTAACCGGGCGGTGGCCAAATTTGTGAGGACGCAGGGTGGTGTGGTTGCTAGGCACGTCGATATAGAGGGTCATCGAGAGCTTTTCCGGCGGGACGGGGTACACCTTACAGATGTCGGGGTGGATATGTTTAATCTTTTGCTGCAGGAAAAGATTGAATTTGCCCTAGAATTGTGGCGGGCAAGCCAAAAGTAAGGGGTCACTTTTGGTTTGCGGTGGCGGTGGTCCCTTTGCTAGATGTGGTGGAGGCGGCAGGTGGGGAGAGGCAATATAGGTTGGTTGGTGGGGGGTGGCTTTCGCAGGGAAGCCATCCTATACGAGTGATTATCAAGAACTGTTGAAAGTCTGGCATGCAAGCCCAATGGACTCCTGAGCCCAGGCTGCGGCTAGGAGTTTCTGGTTTCATGCGTGTGGTTTGCCTCTCCCTCTTTAAGTGGTTGGCTAGCAAAGGGACGAAGATTTGAAGAATTGATGTTCAGGCTGCTGTTATGTTTATTATCAGGTTGATTATTTCTGTTAATGTTATATGTATATTATATATATATATATATATATGCTGATGTATGTATTGACTTTTGTATTTTTATATGGATGTATTTTTATATATTTTACATTGTCATTTATGTACGGAAAGTTATGATGTTTGTTAATGTTATTGTTGTCACTGTGTTCTGTGGCCGATACTATAATAAATCGTATCATTCCAAGCACGGTGTCAGTTCGTCGGTTTAGCATAAGTAGTAGTGTACGGAATGTAAGTTATAGGTGGGTATCGGTCACTGTTTTATATCGGGGGAGGGGGCTGAATGGTCATAGTGGGGGGAGGGGTAAGTGTAGTTAAGTGGGAAGCAGTGTGAACGCTGCTAGGTCAAGAAATGCGCTGTGCTGTAAGCCCAGCGCAGCATGACCTTGCAAGTTCCGGCTGGAACTTGTGGTTAGGTTGGGGTTTCCTGGGGGGAAGGTTTTGAGGCAGGGACAGCCAGCTAGTTTAAGGGGATTGGTTAGTGTAGCTGCAGGGGGGCAGGGCTTAGATAGGCGGCAAGGGGTAACGGCCAGTTACCCTTAGGAAGGCAGCAAGAGCAAACGCCCACCCGCCCACCCTTTAGGAGGAAGTTTTTGTTGTTTTTAGGGGTTAATTAGATGTCAGTTAGTGCCGCAAGCCATGGCTTTTGTGGTGTGTGGTGGGTACATGCGTTCGTTAAGAAGTTAGTTGAGATCGGGGTGCGGTCTCTGGGAGGCAGTGGTCCCTTTGCTAGATGTGGTGGAGGCGGCAGGTGGGGAGAGGCAATATAGGTTGGTTGGTGGGGGGTGGCTTTCGCAGGGAAGCCATCCTATACGAGTGATTATCAAGAACTGTTGAAGGTCTGGCATGCAAGCCCAATGGACTCCTGAGCCCAGGCTGCGGCTAGGAGTTTCTGGTTTCATGCGTGTGGTTTGCCTCTCCCTCTTTAAGTGGTTGGCTAGCAAAGGGACGAAGATTTGAAGAATTGATGTTCAGGCTGCTGTTATGTTTATTATCAGGTTGATTATTTCTGTTAATGTTATATGTATATTATATATATATATATGCTGATGTATGTATTGACTTTTGTATTTTTATATTGATGTATTTTTATATATTTTACATTGTCATTTATGTACGGAAAGTTATGATGTTTGTTAATGTTATTGTTGTCACTGTGTTCTGTGGCCGATACTATAATAAATCGTATCATTCCAAGCACGGTGTCAGTTCGTCGGTTTAGCATAAGTAGTAGTGTACGGAATGTAAGTTATAGGGGGGTATCGGTCACTGTTTTATATGGGGGGAGGGGGCTGAATGGTCATAGTGGGGGGAGGGGTAAGTGTAGTTAAGTGGGAAGCAGTGTGAACGCTGCTAGGTCATGACAATCTTTTCATCCGTATGTACATTTCTTTTAGTGTTTTTGTGTAAGTTCCACTTTACCAACCAACAATTTTCATTGCTTTAATGCAATTGGCCAAAACATTGGAATAAAATTAAATTTTGGACACATAACTGTAACTAGCATCTAAAGCCTTATCTACACGGGTAGATGAGGCTGCGACCCGGCGGCTCGATTAGCCGCCGGATCGCCTCTTCCGCGTCCCCGCGCGTGCCCGCCGCGTCCCCGCTTGCCGCGTGTGTGCCGCATTCGATTCCCCGCTCCTCCCCGCCGGCGCCGATTATCTTCCGCTCGATTCCCTGCCATTGTCCCCTCGCGGGGAGCGAGCAGGGAATTGGCGGAAGCAAGTTCCGTCCTGTCGGATCTTATCAATCGAACCGCATCAGCGGCTCGATTGATAAGGAACATCGCGGCCGCATCTACGCGTGTAGATGCGGCTTAAATCCTGTAACATGTTAGCAATATGCTAGCAGTGGGTTTAATGCTATTAATAATTGTTATAAAAACATCAGTCGGCACCAACAGGTATATAATAACGACTACTACTGAGTAAGAACAATATCCAAAGTTCACAATATAAAACAGTCAGTGCAGATCTCATAGTTATTTTTTTATTGGTTGAAAAAAGACATACGTCCATCGAGTTCAACCAGTACAAAGTACAACACAAGCCTGCTCCCTCACATATCCCTGTTGATCCAGAGGAAGGCTAAAAAACCCTTACAAGGCATGGCCCAATTAGGCCCAAAAGGGAAAAATTCCTTCCCGACTCCAGATGGCAATCAGACAAAATCCTCAGTAAAAGTCAATCAAGTAGATTATCCACCCTGATTATTTCTCAGGCTCTAAATCTCACCATCAACATTTAGGCTGCTTACACACCAAGACGTTACAGGCGCACGTTAGTGCGCCTGTAACACTCCCCCAATGCACAGCAATGTAACACAAGTGGGCTGTTCACACAGCCCACGTTGCGTTACATGTAACGCTGCACGTTCTGTGCAAAGTGCAGCATGCTACGGCGTTGGAGCGGCTATAGCCGCGTTAGACTGTTTGCACATGCGCAGTGGGGGGCGGAGAGGAGGCGGGGAGAGCCAGCTACAGTAGCCGCGCACATGGCTACTTAATATTCACTGCCCTGGCGGGCGCTGATTGGCCGGCGGGACCACGTGATGCGGAGTGTCTCGCTCCGCATCACGTGGTCCCGCTGGCCAATCAGCGCCACTCTGGGAGACATTATAGGACTCGAGCCGCCTAACGCGGCTCACTCTACCGTCGGCTCTTGCAGCACCATACGTTGTGTTAGGTGCACGTTATGCGACCTTAACGTGCCACCTAATGCAACGTCTTGGTGTGCAAGAAGCCTTAAGGAAAAGGCGAGGCTTTGTGCAAGAAGGGAAGGAGATGGGCAGCACCTTTTATCATGTTTTATTGCTTTTCACGTACTGTTGGCCAGCACACACGCACAATCTTCCTAGGTCCCCATGTTCTGGGCCCTATATGTAGTGTAAGTGCTCTTTTTTACCCTTTACTTGGTTTTAATTAATTTTTTTTTACAAGAAAGCAGTCTGCATTTATAGCTGCTGTTCGTTTTTATTTTATTTTCATTTACGCTTATACAGGGCCGGTTCTAGACTTTTTGCTGTCTGCATAGGCAAACTTATGAGGATGTGTCCTCCCCTTTCCCCGATTTGGAATGATCATACAGCACCCAACAATCTACTCTGCTTCATTTAATGTTCTCAATCAGCAAGGGAACATGTGCAACAACTTGAGGCATGACATGCTGCAGCTCAACACATTAACATTCTGGCTGGCTGTGAGTCTGTGACAAACACACTGCTCACCCTCAGCCAGTCGGCCGTCCTCAATTCCTCCTCAGTCAGGACAGCATAGCCACCTTCACCCTTCTGCTGTGCAAGTCAAGTTGAAACACTGCTGCTCCCTTCTGCTGTGCAAGTCAAATGAAACACTGCTGCTCTCCAGCATCCATCCTCCTTACAGAACATAACAAGCTGCTTTTCCCCAATGATGACCTCTTCACCTTGTTCACTCTCCTCTCAATTCTCCTACTCTGACTGCATGCTGTAAATGTAAACACACGGTACAAACATGCCGCCCCTGTAATCTCTGCACCTGATGCAAGTGTTTCACCTTGCTTCATGAGAGAACCGGCTCTGCTCTTATATCTTGGCATGAGATAGGGGATTGTTAATTAGAAGGAAGAGACCCTACAAGAGTGGGGTTCTTCTCTGCTCTGAAATCATACTATGATTGTCATCATTTAGGCTCCCTGCACACTGCAAATCCGTTTTCCGATTCCATTTCCGATTCCAATTTTCAATTCCGATTTTCCCTGAATACATTCAACAGAAAAACGGATCAAAAAAATGCAGCTTGCAGTAAAGATTAAAAATTGGAATCGGATGTAAAAAACGATTAAAAAGATTAAAAAGCGGCATCGCATGTAAAAACTGATTAAAAAGCAGAATGGGAATCGCATGCAGTGTGCAGGGAGCCTGAAGGTGAGGTGAGTGGAGCAAAAAACTCTCTTCTTCAGGGTTGTTGCTAGGGCCCTAAGAGATCCGGGGCACTCCAGCCATACAAATGGGAATGTGGATGTAATCATGGGTGGAGCCAAATTTACTTTACAGCGGTCTAAGTAGGCCTGCCTACAGAATGTTGGCTGAAGCTCCCCTCTCCATTAATAAAATAAAAAAATGTAGCATATCACATAAATAGGCAGCGTCACTTAAACATAACTAGGCAGAGTTACCTGGTTTGTGTGGTGGCTTGGCTTGCTGATGGGCAGGCTGGCCGGATTCCAGGTTGTCTGGCAGTCCCCCATAGCATGTCCTGACCTTCTAGTGGACCCACTCCCATTGAAGTACCACAACTCCCAGCATGTCCCCATAGAAGAACTACAGCTCCCTGCATGCCACCATAAGGGCATCACAGCACCTAGCATGGCATCACATCACCCAATATGTCCACATAGAGGCACCCTAGCACTCAGCATACCCCCCATTGCTATGCTGTGGTGCCATGCTGGTTTCTATGGTGCCTCTCTATGGGGCACGCTGGGTGCTGTAATACCATGGTGGGTGCTGTGGTGCCATATTGGGTGCTGTGTAGTGCCATGCTGGGTGCTGTGGTGGTACTGTATGGTGCCATGCTGGGTACTGTGTGGTGCCATGCTGGGTACTGTGTGGTGCCTCTAATCTGCCTGGGGGACATCCAGGTCACCCCACAATTGATCCGGGGCATGTGCCACTAATCTTTGGGGCTAGCGATGCCCCTGCTTTCCTTTAATAAAGCCCTATGCTCAGTGTTGACTGGCATGGAGTTTATTAGGAATCCTGGGGCTGCAAGGATGTCTGAAGAGCTCCTGAATCCATCAAAATCAGCTAATTAGGCTTGAGGTGTATGTGCTCTCTGACTGCTCTAATATGGGTCCTTCAGATCATCAACTAATTAGCATGGAGATCTTCCTTAAGGTGCGTACACTCCTTTGACGGATGTCGCTCGCCGGGATCAGGACCTGATCGCCTTGGACAACATCGCTTGGCTGCACACACGTGTCAGCTGTGTAGTTGATGACGCGCTGTGTTGCTATGCGGTGGAGTGGGGGGACAAGCGGTGCATACATGACGTCATGCAGCGGGCTGGGGAGTAGCGCAAACAATGGAATCAGCTAAGGTTCAGCATTGCTGGGGGTGTGTAGGTCACCAGGTGGATCGCTCACAGGTTGGGGGTCAGGTGCTTCCGTACACTTACCTGATTATCAGCTAAGGTGATCATTATTGGCAGCCTCAGCTGACATAAGTCAGGCGTGTATACGGGCCTTTAGTCCCCTTGCCCGTTCGTCATAAGTGCAAAAGTAAGAAACATAAAAATTGATTTCTTCACACACAGGTTTGAGAAAATAAATCAGTCACACTGTGATAAAAGTTCTACAGATCCATCACTGTTTGTTGCTAGAAGACATTGGCCTCAATTCACTAAGCTTTATCAAACACTTTATCAAACGTTTGATAGTTTACCTCATGGGTAAAATCTACTTTTGAATTCACTAAGGTGTTACATTTTTATCAAATGTTTTATCGATACAACGTTCAATAAAAATATAACACCTTAGTGAATTCAAAATAAGATTTTACCCATGAGGTAAATTATCAAACATTTGATAAAGTGTTTGATAAAGCTTAGTGAATTGAGGCCATTGGGTTTGTCTTACGGTACTCCCAGGCTCTTGGCTCCTCCTTGTTGGAATCTTGATTGCAGACTTATGCTCGCAATGCTTGCCACCACTTGATTGAAGAGCTGTGATGCTCCAAAAGCTTCTGTTTTTCCAGCAAGTTGACATAGATCTGCCAGCAATGTACAGTATACAGTAGGTATAGAAAAGAATCACTCCTTTCTACATATTTACACATTTAATTGCTTTGCAGCCTGAAAGAAAGACACACAAACATAAAATATTTTTCCCGTTTAAAGCAACTTATAAAAAACAAGGGAAAAACATAATTGCAGAGAATAAATAAATGCATAAAATCAGAATCACTGAGAGGGTTCATCAGGTGTGAAATAAGGTGCTAAAGGTGTGCAAACATATGTACAAATAATAATAACAATAACAAAAAAATTAGCAGCATGGCTATCAGGCCAACCAGCCAGTATGGCAAGGACAGGACCACCACGACAGGCTGACAAAAGCCCAAATAAAAGGGACTATAGAATGCTGCAAGGAACAATAACCAAAGGAATGGAGGAGTGACATAAAGAACTTAAAGAAACTCTTCGTCTACCAATTACTGCAGAGGGAGTACATAATCGCCCTGTATCTGGAGAGGCTACACCACCTCAAAGAAAGACAGACCCCTGAGCCTGTACCGGCTGAGTGCCCACAGCCCGAAGATAGAAAAAAGGGCGGCACAGAAATACATGGAAGCCCCGGGAGAAGAGACTGTGCAGGCAGTATGACCATTGGACCCTGAAGGATGAGGCCCACTTCCTGCTACACTGCAGCAAATATGCACCTGTGAGGACTGCCCACTACCAGAGACTTTCCACCCACATACCGGATTTCATCTCCACAGATGAGGAGAATACAACACTACATCCTACTCGGGGAAGAGGAAACAACCGTACAAATTGTGGCCAGATATGCCGCTACCTGCCACCAACTGAGAAGAACAAGATACCCCATGGACTGTATACCCCTTATAGTGCCCCCTATACCCTCCTCACACCTATGGACTATATATCCCAGCCACCTATACTGTCCTCCATACCCTTATGGACTGCATAGCCCAACCTCCATACCCTCCCCTTATTCCCACAACCCGGGCCAGTAAAAAAGGGGCGCATATGGCTAATGGACAAAAAGGGCGCCGCCATAGACTGCAATGCAAAATATCGGCTATTGGGCGCTCGACGGGAAAAAAGGGCACCCGAGAAATAGCGGTTGCAGGGATCGTGTTAACAAAAGTTTTCATTTACAGAATAAGGTTTATTACAAATACCGTTTACAAGTTCGTTTTAACTTTGTGGTTTACTTATTTTTTCGTTTTTAAATTTCGCTTATAGGAGCTTTTACTTATTTTTCCGTTTTTAAATTTCGCTTTCAGGACTGTAACAAGTAAATTGTCGTTTACACTTATTTTATCATTTAAAATTCGTTTTCATACGTATAATGCTTAAATATCGTTTTCAACCTTGTTCTATTGGAAATATGTCACTTTTGGTATTAACTTTGTTTTTTACTTTTATAATGCGTTAATTATAGTTTTGTAATATATCGCTTTTAATATTACCGTTATTTTAAGATTTTAATGCGTACGTGATTGTGGCTAGGCACCATCAGGGGGGTCTTAGGGTTAGGCACCATCAGGGGGGTCTTAGGGTTAGGCACCACCAGGAGGGGGTGGTTAGGGTTAGGCACCGCTAGGGCGGTCTAGGGGTTAGGGATAGGTACAGGGAGGGTTCTGTGTGAGAGTAGGGATAGGTATAGTTACAGTACAATATACACCACCAGGGGGGTGGTTAGGGTTAGGCACCACCAGTGGGGTCTAGGGGTTAGGGATAGGTACAGGGAGCGTTCTGTGTGAGAGTAGGGATAGGTATAGTTACAGTACAATATTTGCAATATACACAATTTATTAAATTATGTATATTTACACAAAGGGGGGGGGGGGGTCTAGGGGTTAGGGATAGGGAGAGCCTACAGTTAGGTATAAATGCAGTAAAATACCTGTAAAATTTACCATTGTATTACTATGCTTAATACAAGTGTAAATAGCGTTTTTTGTTATAGACGCTATTTGACGTTTAATTTCCGAATTCGTTTGTTGTTATATAGACGGTATTTTGCCATTTCATTTCCGTTTATTGAACCGATTTAGCACTATATTTTCGTTTATAAGCTATAAACGAAAAATATTGTTTTACATTACAACTTATAATATCCCGCGCCCTTTTTTCCAGGTGCCCTTTTTTTATACACGCCCCACAACCACCCCTCCCATGCTAATGCTAATGTTTTGCTTTGGCAATGTTACATGTATTTAGTCCTGCCAATAAAGCTTTTTTTGGATTTGGATTTGGATTATGCCTTACATTGTGGGATCTGGGATCGCCACTGTCCTAAACATATACATCACCTTGCTGCCACAGTGGGTGGATCCCCTCCGATTAACCTTCCCAGCGTTCAATTTCCCCAGGATTTCTGTGCAAACAGTGATAAAATTTATTTTTAAAACTTTTTTTTCCCTGTAACTTGCCAAAATGTGTCAAGCAAGGGTCTAGTATACAGTGCAGGAGAGTATTGATGTGTATGCATGTTTATACTGTTCACAGCATGTTTTTTTGAACGGACATTTCTGTCCATACCGCTAGGGAGGTTAAGATCCATACTAGCTAGGGAGTTATATAGCCCACATAGGCAATCCATTGCTGATAATGAAGTATGGAACGATATTAATTAGATACACCCACAACCATTGGGATCTGTAACACAGGTCAGGCTTTATAAGGGTGTGGAGCCATACTGACTGGTCAGCTTGTTTATATACTGTAGCCATGCTGCCAATGTAAGTGGAGTTTGCATACCACTTGCACCAAGCATCTTATTTCACCTCTAACAAAGCCTTGATTATGTGGTTAAATACTTTGTGCATACTATAAAAGTATTTTTTTTTTCGGAGGGGGGGGGGGGGGGGTCGAGTGGTCTTGAGCTTATTTTAGGTCAAGATAATATGCCTGCCCCGTGGGATTGATTAACCAGCTGAGCGGTCTGGACGAGCTCAGCTCGTCCAACACCGCCAGCGGCTGCCGCTCAGGCCCTGCTGGGCCGATTTTAATGAAATAAAAAGCAGCACACGCAGCCGGCACTTTGCCAGCCGCGTGTGCTGCCTGATCGCCGCCGCTCTGCGGCGATTCGCCGCGAGCAGTGGCGAAAGAGGGTCCCCCCAGCCGCCTGAGCCCAGCGTAGCCGGAACAAAAAGTTCCGGCCAGCGCTAAGGGCTGGATCGGAGGCGGCTGACGTCAGGACGTCGGCTGACGTCGATGACGTCACTACGCTCGTCGCTATGGCGACGATATAAGCAAAACAAGGAAGGCCGCTCATTGCGGCCTTCCTTGTTTATTCTGGGCGCCGGAGGCGATCGGAAGATCGCCTCCGGAGCGCCCTCTAGTGGGCTTTCATGCAGCCAACTTTCAGTTGGCTGCATGAAATAGTTTTTTTTTTATTTAAAAAAAACCCTCCCGCAGCCACCCTGGCGATTTAATCAGAACGCCAGGGTGGTTAATATTTATGTCAGTCAATTTATAATTGTAATATATTTATTAGCATATTTATTAAAAGTTGAGTTGCCTATTGGGGACATTCCATCTATATATCTTGTCACTGCTTCCACTGATAGTGTTCTCTTTCTTATATGTATACTTTTAATCAGGATTGATCTGTTGCTCAAATATTACCATTTGAAAATAAACAATTTGGCCATTTAGAAGCTGGACATAAAGATTTTCTCAATAAAACTTTTCTTTTATAGAAAGTCAAATCACATTTATCTGCCAAATAGGGCTGTTTTTAGGAATAGGCAATTAAGGCATGTGCCTGGGGTACGTAAAGCAAGAGGGGTTTACCACAGAGCTATTCTTAGCATACTGTGTTTTATGGAAATCTGGTAGTTTTTTTATGAAAGGGAAGGATGGTCATTTTAACACCTCAATGGACACTGGAAGTCATGAGCATAACATAGAAGGCCCGAATAGCATAACATTGACACGACAGGTGCTATTAATGTGCTAATTAAAGAGAGTCTAAAGCCTCTTTAAAAATCAGTTTTTACCTCTTATTTATGTTAAGGATCATTGCCTGACCTAAAAACGCTGCTATCCCGCGGCCGAACGAGGGTTTTATAACCCCCAAATTTCCGGGACAAAAAACAGGAGCATTTCCTGGTAGAGACATAGCTCTGCCTCTGCTTGCATCAATCCCCGCTGATCGCCGCCTCTCCCCGCCCCTCTCAGTCTTCCTTCATAGAGAGGTGCGGGGAGAGGCAGAGATCCGCGGTGGATTGACGCGAATGGAGGCAGAGCTACAGCGGTAAGCTCTGCCTCCCTGGGCAGCAAAATCCACGACCAAGAAAGTCGTGGACTTTTGCCCTAGTATTTGAGGGTGATAAAACCCTTGGTCAGCCACGGGATAGCGGCGTTTTAGGTCTGCCAATGATCCTTAACATAAATAAGAGGTAAAAACTGATTTTTACACAGGCTTCAGAGTCTCTTTAAAGAAGAACTTCAGCCTAAACAAACATACTGTTATGAAGTTACATTAGTTATGTTAATTAAAATAGATAGGTAATATAATCTCTTACCCACCCTGTTTTATAAGAACAGGCAAATGTTTGTGATTTCATAAGGGCAGCCATCTTTTTGGTTGAAAGAAGGTGACAGGGAGCGTGAGACGCAGTTCCCTCCCAGTTGCTAGGCAATGTGAACAACAACATAGGAAATCCCATCATGCTTTGCACAGCATCAGGGAAAAACCGCCCGGGCAGGTCTCTTTGATGGGTGGAAAAAAAAATGCAGCTAAAAATGATGCCTTGGTAAGAAAAACAGTTCTGATGCTGTGAAACTGTTAAAGAAACACCAAGCCTTTTCAGTTCTGCTGAGTAGATTTTTAGTCCGGAGGTTCACTTTAAAGAGAACCTGAACTGAAAATAAAAAGTCAAAATAACCATACACAGGTCATACTTACCTCCTGTGTAGTCTACTACTCAATTTCTTTCTCCTCTCCTGCATCCCATTTGTTCACTGTGATCAATGGATTTCTCTGTTCTCCATTTTAAAAATGGCCATTACCTCCTAACAGCTTCCTGGTCAGCATACTGTTAAACTGTCATATCACCCACTTGAGCCATAGGGAAACATGGACATTACCTTGCACATTCAGTTGTAACTGACAGCTGCTGATATATAACTGACAGCAACTGGTATATTTCAGTTCTGACAAAATATTGTCAGAACTGGAAGGGATCACTGTAAGAAGAAAATGGTGAGCTTCTGAGAGGGACGGTGAGGTAAGTGTGTAATATTCATTTCCAGCTATGTCATGTGTGTATTTTAAATAATTTTCCTCGCTTCAGGTTCCCTTTAAGCTGTAATTGTATTAGATGTTGTTTTAGCTACGTTTTTTAGATTTTGTAATTGGTTGCAGCTCTCCTGGATTTCCAGGACAATATTCCGGCCTGTATAGACCCAGACTGTACAAAAACAATATCATGTATTTTATAAAGTAGCTGCAAAATGTGGAAAGAATTTTATAATTAATCTGTTAATCTTTATGTATATCCTGTATATCCTCATGTGGCTATAAGGACCACATGCACAGAATTAGATTATTGTGTTAGAGTGACACTTTAAGTAAAAGGATTATTGTTAACCAAGGAGTTATCACGATATCACTGAATATATGTTACATATGTTTTGAACCATTTACTGTGTACAGTTTTTCATATTCCTTCACAGTAAGCCAGAACAACCTTCAACCCCCCCCCCCCCCCCCCCCCCCCCTCAGTGTCATTCTGTACCAAGCACGGGGCAGCGAGTTGGAAAGAACAGCCTAAAACCAGTTCTCTGAAAGTGTGGGTGATTTTGAAGGACATGAGACAAGGAACTGATGTCAGAGGATTTCTTCTTCCTGTTGACTTTCATTTATTCATGAGGGACACAGAGGAAGAACGACCCCACCTAAAAGGAGGAACTGGACATGATGATTGGACTTTTAACAGAAAGAACTGCCCAAAGGGAGGAATATTTTGTTATATTCATTAGGTTTAAATACCCCTGCGCACAAGAGGAGCTTGCTTTTCTCTGGCGTAGCAGGATCTGTGTAGCTGCAAATCCATACATAAATGCTGGCTGAGAGAAACGCCCTTGTACAAGTGAAATAAAGATTTCTAAGGTTTTGGCAATTAAACGAGGAATGTCTCATGAGTAAGTTTATTTACTTTTGACAACACCCCTCATAACAATTATAGGAAGGATTTCTTATGGGGGCTCAGTGAGTGAGGTATATCTGGCCTGGTGGCAATATATGTATTCTTTATAGACTTATTTTGTGTAACAAGCTAATTTCTGCATATACCCTTCCTATTCACAAGATTGGGGTGGCACAAAAGGTGCACAGGAAGGCTGCAGCCTGCCCCCAGCAAAATCTCCACTCACTCAGGCAGTTTACTGCTAGTGAATCTCAACCACTGCTTTCAGTAAGGATCAGGGACGAGCAAGAATGATTTTGTGAAGAGTGAAATTGTCCCAGGATATGTGGGTGGCATGGGCTGTATAAGTGGGGGGCTTAACTTGCCTAGGCCACCACCTCCCTTCTGATGCGCTCCACACTGCATTGCATCTTCTGACATTTCCATCATCACAGAACTTCCTGTTTAGAAGGCGGAAATGTCAGAAAATGAAGTGCTGTGTGAAGCGCATGGGAAGGGCAGCAACAGCCTAGGTAAGATAAACCTAGAAGAGAAATATTTCAAAAAGAACAGGCTTTTATAAATAGCCCAACATTTCGTTTTTATGAATAACTGCCTCGATGTGCAAGAACAGAACAAAATAGATGCTTTTTCCCAGTACTGTATGCTAAGGAAGAATCTGTGCATGTCTTTTCCAATGTCACCATGAATCCTTCCATTGTCCAAAAAAGAATGGAAATGTAAAATTAGCCTTGATTATTGACTACTGTTCTAATCTATTTCTGACATGCTATTGTGTCAAACATCAGCCTTCTGCAGAGAGTGTGTAAACTATACAGTGTGATTGGAGTAATGGCACTGTATTTAGTGCTGGATGCCTGGTTCTTGGTGGAGAGAATATTTATAAAACATGAAGTCCAACATATGTCCAATTTTGATGAAATCACAATTTGAATCAAAGCATCCCTGTATCGTTACAGAATGGTGTCAACTGTGTTGTTTGCACTTCCGAAATCGAGCTGTTAATTAAAGTACATCTGAACGGGACCACAAAAATTTGATTTTTACATACCTATGGCTTCTTCCTGCCCCCTGCAGTCTTTCAGGTCCCTCTGTGTTCTCCAGGTTCCCTCCATTGTGCTACTGCCCCCTCTGAAAGATCTGTCACTAAAACTCCAGTCGAGGGCTACTGGCTGCACATACGTGATTCTGTCCATGCTCCCCTCGATCATGTTCCTGTTATTGGGAGTGTCCTGCACATGTGCAGATCTCAAAACAATTGTACCATGCATGTGCAATACATCTCCCACAATGGGAGCACGATTGAGGAAGCAAGTGAACAGTCATGACTCATGTGCAGTAGCCCATGACAGGAGCTCTGGTTGCCGATCTTTTAAAGGGGACAATGAGGGCAGGGACGGATCTAGGGGGGGAGCGGGTATCTTGCCCCAGGCGCAGTTTGTTGAATTCTTAAAAAGGCGGAAAAATTTGAATGGGGAATGGCAGTTTAGGCGCCAAAACCTGACCTTGCCCCAGGCGCAACTTGGTCTAGATCCATTCCTGAATGAGGGGGGGGGGGGGGGGGGGCAGGGAAGAAGGAGGACACCAAGAGACCTGAAAGACTATGGGGGGCTGGAAGAAGCCCTAGGTTAGTAAAGATCTTTTGGATTGGACTATGACAGAACACAGTCATGTGGTTTGTATGACTTTGCCTGGCTGAGGAAACAGCAAGCCAATTAAATTGCAGAATGTTTGTAAATGTAAGCTACAAATTTAGCTGAACAATCTGATTCTCAGTTTCTTAATCTGCAATTTCAAAACTCTGTGGCAATATTTGACAAGAGCAGGAAGCAGCTGAACATAAATTCTTCTAACTTGACACAAGTCCCTCCACATGTTCCCTCAGTCAGAGTATCTAAAAGATTTTCCGATTGTCACAGCTCTGAAAGCACAACCATGCTTTAGCACTGGACTCTATTCAGCTTATTCTTCACTGACAAATGGATATGAGAGAAATCTCTTAATAGAGTTATGTGGGGATTATGAAGTACTGTACAGTTGTTTTCCTTGTTTTTTGAACGTCTTTCCATACCTGCATTTTACTATGCTTTTCAGTTGATTTGTGTTAATCTTTTCTGTGACAGACAGTTGTTTTTCAGGATTCCCTTTCACTGCTGAAAATCTTTAAATACTGTATAAAAGGATTACATAGAATAGAAACTTTGTACGGCTACTTCTCCTTAACATGTCAAAGCTGTCAAAGGCGTGGCAAGTAGACTCGATCTGGCTCCTACTAACTCCCAATGATCTTGTAGTAAAATAAAATTATGCAAAATAACGCTTGTACATCAAAGCTGGCATCATAAGGTGTTCCCACCTAAAACTACTTCATCTAGCCAGCCGCCCCCTTAGGCTACGTCCTGGGAGTGTGTGGGTGAGCATGCATGCCCTGCTATCACTTCATATGAAGCCAAGTGACTAAAGTGTTTAATGACGAATGGTAACTGCAATTCTATGTTAGACATCTAAAGGATAATCTCCCTCCTCCACATTGTGATAGGGCTGGCTAGTTCTATAGGAAATGTAAATGCTTGCAGCCCCTCATGTTAGCCTATGGCAGCTTAGAATCAATGCAGATCATGGCTTTCACTTCCTGTGTGCATCCTGAGAGATGCAAGAGTCAGCACTGGCACAGTTGATGGTTTACATAAACTTTTAGGCTTTGAAGTGGGCCTACTCCCTACATTTCTGCTGCTCAGGGGCGCAGCTAGAAATGACTGGGCCCCATAGCAAAAAAATGTTGTGGTCCCCCCCTCACGACCTTCCAACCCCACAGACCTCGCACCTCCCACCCAAACATTTCTCGAGGACCCTCCACCCCAACATTCCCACACCCCTCTAAGTACAGTATAAGTAGCCAGATCTATAGGTGTCCCCAGAATAGGTGGCCAGGGGTATAGATTTCTCCAGAACAGGTAGCCAGGGGGAGAGATGTCCCCAGAACAGGTAGCCAGGGGGAGAGATGTCCCCAGAACAGGTAGCCAGGGGTATATGTGCCCAGCATATGTAGACAGGGGTACAGGGCCGGTTCTAGACTGGCACATATGAGGGGGCAGTCAAAAATGGGTAAGGGGCAACATGTTCAAGGACATTTTAAAAATGGGCGTGGTCATGATGTCATGTGGGTGGGGCTAACTGTAATGTAATTATACTAGCTAATGTAGTTACATAAAAAAATATGAAGTAAATGCACATAATGACAGACAGCATTTCCCCAGTAAATGCATGTAATGAGAGACAGCGTTTCCCCACTAAATGCACATAAGAGACAGCGTTTCACCAGTAAATGCACATAATGACAGACAGCCTTTCACCAGTAAATGCACGTAATGAGAGACAGCGTTTCCCCAGTAAATGCACATAATAAGAGACAGCTTTTCACCAGTAAATGCACATAAGAGACAGCTTTTCACCAGTAAATGCACATAATAAGAGACAGCTTTTCACCAGTAAATGCACATAATAAGAGACAGCTTTTCACCAGTAAATGCACATAATAAGAGACAGCTTTTCACCAGTAAATGCACATAATAAGAGACAGCTTTTCACCAGTAAATGTATATGTGCCCAGTATATGTAGTCAGGGGTATATGTGCCCAGTATATGTAGTCAGGGGTATATGTGCCCAGTATATGTAGTCAGGGTTATATGTGCCCAGTATATGTAGCCAGGGGTATATGTTCCCAGTATATGTAGCTCAAGCTCACGCAAACCTGAATTATCCCAAATTCTTTCTGTTTTAAGAAAGCAAACTTTTGTTTTTCTTAACATCTTAGTAAGGGGGCTTTCAGTTTGCTGAAAAGTGTAGAAACTGAAAGACAAGTGTGACCCCTGCCTAATATAGGAAATTCGCATGAGGTTTGGGTATGCAAATTTTCATGCAAATTCGCATAGAAACAATGTAAAAGCACACCAGCACTGCCACGCATGAAAATTCGCATAGACCCGCATGCGAAATTCGCATCCGCATGCAAATTTTTACCGCGGCGATTCGCACCGCACAAGTGGAAATGCAGCCTAACAGCGTACCCTGTGCTAACTAGGCACAAGAGGGGAAGAAGAGGAATGGAATAGCTGGCCGCCATGGGGTAGAACGGTTTGTTAGCAATGACGTGGGCGGAGGAAGGGTATAGCCCACCAGGATCATTTTGCTGGGTGGCTCAGAACACTGATGTTCCATGTCTGCAGTTATTTATACCATTTCATATAACTAAAACACTGAGGGTTCGTTTCCACTATTGCGGTGCGAAATCTGCTGGATTCCACCGCTGATGAAATCGCATGCGGATGCGATTCCCCATGCGTTTTATGCCGCGAATTTGCATGCGAATTCGCATAGGTGAGGGTATATGTGATTTTAACCATGTCACTGAGTGTGTGAATTTACGTTGGTACCTATGCGAATTCGCATGCAAATACGCGGCAAAAAATGCGTGGGGAAACCACATGCGATTTCCCTATTAAATATTGGGCAGCACGGTGGCGTAGTGGTTAGCTCTCTCGCCTTGCAGCGCTGGGTCCCTGGTTCGAATCCCAGCCAGGGCACTATCTGCAAAGAGTTTGTATGTTCTCTCCGTGTCTGCGTGGGTTTCCTCCGGGCACTCCGGTTTCCTCCCACATTCCAAAAACATACGGATAAGTTAATTGGCTCCCCCTAAAAAAATTGGCCCTAGACTACAGTACTTACACTATATAATATAGATATATGGCAATGGTAGGGATTAGATTGTGAGCTCCTTTGAGGGACAGTTAGTGACAAGATATATATATATACACTGTACAGCGCTGCGTAATATGTCGGCGCTATATAAATACTAAAATAATAATAATAATAATAATAAATACATTGCATGCGATTCGCATGCATTCCACTCGCAGGTGAATTCTGCGGCTCTTTTGTGCGTTTTTTCACTGCTGAAAAAACGCACCTCAACAACACTACAGTTGGACGCATGCGGATTCGCGATAGTGGAAACGAGCCCTCAAACCCCTATAAACTGAAATGTGAAATCTGGATCACTGCACACTATTGCTGTTTTAACAACAGTTTATAAACTAAATATTGTTTCTCACATTTATTAAGCTCATTATGTTTTACACTAATACTGTTATGACAAGCTGGCATCTCAGTTACTACAATGCAGTTTATATTCCCTAAATAGTCAGAAAACATTGTGTTGCACAGATTAATTACCTACTTTGCCCTTTAATTTATGGCTAATGTTTGACTTTCACTCAGCTGAGTTTGACAGTTCATTCTCCCTTCCCCCTAGCTGCAACCATGTCCTTCTCTATCACACCCTCTAGTGGAGAATTATTGCCAGTGCTCTGGTGCTCTCAATGCCATCTTATTAAATGATGATGACATATCTGAGCCAATCTTCTGATCATTTTTCTGCTGTTTATAGACGATCCCTTTCTATTTATAGCATAGTGTACAGCTTGTGTGTGCACTATCAGTTTGATCTCATAAACCAGGCCAGAAATGCATCATCTTTTCACTTTATATCTACAGCCACATTACTAAAACGTTACTTCACTGTATTTAAAACTTGTTAATGCATGGATTTATCTTATAAAAATAATTCTGAAAATCAGTGTTATTAGAAGCTGCCTTCCCAATTAACTATTCAGCAGCTTAGGCTACGTTCACAGTGGTACGGTACAACGCTTCTTACTGCACTGCACCTCCTATGTGACGTTCACAGTGTAGAGGGTGCGCTGCAGCATAAAGGTGTGTGTGTCATGCAGTGCGTTACTGCAAAATGAGTGTGCTAAAGTGTATCTGAGATGAAAGCCATCTCAGGTACCATACTTATCTGGGGCTTCCTTAAGCCCCTGAGGCCGCTCAGTCCCTCACTGTCTTCCGGGGTGGCTCCTGTCACCTGGAAAGCAGCCTAAAAGACTGGTCGAGTCGAGCTTCGTCGCGCATGCATGGCCAGACGTGCTCCCCCTGCGCTCATCCCCCTCCTATGAATGCTCCCAGGGACAGTAGCGCGACGGGGAGCGCGCCTGGCTGGGCCTCGCATGCATGACAAAGCGTGACTTGGCCAGGCTTTTGGGCTGGATTAAGGGTGACAGGATCCACCTGGGGAGAGGGCGAGGGACTGAGCTGCCTCAAAGGGGCTTAAGGAAGCCCCAGGGAAGTATGGTACCTGAGATCTCATCTCAGGTACACTTTAACAAACAGTGATGCATACTTTTCATTGACTGTATGTGATGCAATGAACGGATAACGTGTGACGCCACTTACCCGTTGCGTTCCTGCTATTACAGAGAATGCTACACAACGCCCACTGTGAATGTAGCTTCAAACCTTCTAATACAGGTAAGAAAGTTCAAGGCAAACATGGTGAAAATCAGAGGGGATGAGCAGCAGAAAAGGGCCATGCACTTCTACTGCAATAGCAGGGTGATAAAGATGGTGGTGGAGCCAGGACAGAAGATGAAAATAATTTCCATTTAATGATAAAATTAACAAGTCAATGATAAATATCATAATTATAGCCATAGTGGCCATGGCCAGCTCTAGCGTGGGGCGAGAGGGGGCAGGGCCCCCTCAAACAAATATCTTGCCCCCTCAAATAGGGTTGCCGCCAGAGCGCTGTATGCAGGAGGGGTGGCAGCGCAGAGAAGAGGGAGCGGTGGGCACAGCAGCGGGGAAGGAGGGACGTCTCCCCCCATTCCCTCACCTGGGGCTCCCCCTTCCTTGCTCCCCACTCCATCCTTAAGTTTTCTGTCAGCATCTGGCAGCGGGCGGGACTTACCTCTACCTCGTTCCAAGCGCCGGAGGAAGTTCTGCGTGCCGCTGCTCTGGTCTAGAACAGACCAAACCAGACTAGCGGCAATGCAGAGCTTCTTCTCGTGCTGGAACTAGGAGGAGGTAAGTCCCCGCCCGCTGCCAGCCGCTGACACAATGCTTAGTTCTGGAGGGGGAGCGAGAAAGGGGAGCCCTAAGTGAGGGAAGGGGGGGGAGAGATCCCCCCTTCCCAACCGCTGTGCCCACCGCTCCCTCTTCTCTGCGCTGCCACCCCTCCTGGGGAGACCTAAAGTCCTGTCTACCTATTGTGGGGACTTCTATAGACCTGGTTACATACACTGGGGAGAGCTATACGCGTACATCAAAAAAGGGCGTCGGGGAAAAAAGGGCGCGTGGTGTAAACGATAAACAGTATTATCGTTTATTGAAATATTGTGTAGAATTTCGTTTACAAATAGTGTTTTAAGAATTTATAAATCACTAAATAATGTGTATGAGATCGGCAATTCTTAAAACGTTAATCTTCCCTATTTGTAAACTGAAACTTATATTTACGTTTGTTAAAAACCCTGCCTGTACCTATCCCTAACCCCTAGACCCCCTGGTGGTGCCTAAACCTAAGACCCCCCTGTTGGTGCCTAAACCTAAGACCCCGCTGTTGGTGCCTAAACCTAAGACCCCCCAGTTAGTGCCTAAACCTAAGACCCCCTGTTGGTGCCTAAGCCTAAGACCCCCCTGTTGGTGCCTAAACCTAAGACCCCCCAGTTGGTGGCTAAACCTAAGACCCCCCTGTTGGTGCCTAAACCTAAGACCCCCCTGTTGGTGCCTAAACCTAAGACCCCCCTGGTGGTGCCTAAACCTAAGACCCCCCAGTTGGTGCCTAAATCTAAGACCCCCCTGTTGGTGCCTAAACCTAAGACCCCCCTGTTGGTGCCTAAACCTAAGACCCCCTATGGATAATAATGTTTTACAGACATTAATAAATAAAAAATGTAAATAAAACAATGTAATTAATTTTTTTGGGTGGATAATAATATTTTAGAAATATTTTAGAAATAGTGATTTAGTATCTTTATAAACGTTATTCGTCACGGGCTCATTTTGTAAAGTTAAATCATCACAAACATAGTTATAAATCCTTAAAAATCTCCGGGCGGCGTTTGTTAAAACGTTAATAATCTCCGGCGCCTTTTTTTCCCTGTTCGGCTCCCATTAAACGATATTTATAATGGGAGTGAATGGGGCGCCCTTTTTGTCCACTTGTCTCATGCGCCCAAATCTCCTGCTTCCGAGCTATACACCTGGCTACATATACTGACTGAGGACACCTATAGACCTGGCTACATATACTGTGGACAGCAGCTGTCTGTCATTATGTGCATTTATTGGTGAAATGCTGTCTGTCATTATGTGCATTTACTAGTGAAACGTTGTCTCTCATTACATGCATTTACTGGTGAAACGCTGTCTCTCATGTGCATTTACTGGTGAAACGCTGTCTGTCATTACGTTCATTTACTGGTGAAAGGCTGTCTGTCATTATGTGCATGTACTGGGGAAACGCTGTCTGTCATTATGTGCATGTACTGGGGAAACACTGTCTGTTATTATGTGCATTTACTAGGGAAACACTGTCTGTCATTATGTGCATTTACTTCATTTTTTTTTATGTAACTACATTAGCTGGTATAACTACATTACAGTTAGCCCTGCCCACATGACATCATGACCACCCCCATTTTTTCACATTTCACGTGTTGCACTACCATGTCTACAAAAAAAGTGTTCAAACATGATGTTCCCTTCACATTTCTAACTGCCCCCTCATATGTGCCTGTCTAGAACCTGCCCTTATAGTGGCATCATTATTTACACTTTCTGGAAAAGCTCTTCCATTGAATTGCTTTACTTTGCTGAGTGAACACACCTGTCTCAGGGGGGCTTAGAGGCAGAGAGACCCTTCTAGTCTCAGAACAGACAACTGTCAATGGGAGATATTCACAGAATAGTGGCATAATGAAGACACAGACCGGGCAAGCCCAGACAAGCACATGACCAATGCTGTACTAGCGCGAAACAGCTGTTGTGCCTGTCCTGCTATCCCTACACCCACCTCTTCCCACCTGCCACTCCACTTATATGCCCGGGTATATGCTGCTATGTACCTGGATGGGTGTATCTGATGGCTATACTACTGATCAAGCAATAAACCGACGGCAGGACAGTGCCCGGTCTGTGTCTCATTGTACTGCATTGCTGTGTTTCTTCGCATTCAATCACTGGGGGCATGTCTGGCTAAAGCTGCATTGAAAGTGAAGAAGAGTGAGAGACTTTTATTTTTTGTTTGCATGGTGGAGCGACCTGATATTGGACCCCGGCCCAGTATGCCGCAATGTGACTTGGGGAACTTTCACGTTGAATCTATTGCATTGCAATGGTCAAAATAATTGCATTGTGATGTGGTGGTGCATTCACATCGATGCGGCAGTGGTGCGGTGGATTCCGTCAGAATGATGAGCAGCATGCTGTGCATTGAACGGACAACAAGAGTACTTAATGCTGCAGTGAAGCATACTTCTATGTACTCTATGCTTCACTGTATGTGTCGCATTGCACTCGTAATGTGCAATGTGACTTTTCAGCAGCACTGAGATCCTGTTTTTGAGAGGTGCAACACAAAAAAAGCTTTCAGTTAAAATGCATATAGTGGGAACTGAGCCATAGGAAAACATTGACATTACTTTGAAAATCAGTTGTCCTTTCAGTTATAACTCAGAGCAACTGATTAAGTGTAGAAGGGCCATAAAGGTCCTTTTACACTTAGGCTAGGTTTCCACTTGTGCGAATTCGGATGGAATTTGGCAGACTATAGAAGTTAATGCAGAGCATCCGAATTTGCATCCGACGGCATGCAGCATAATCTCGTCCAAATCCCATAGCTGTGCATAGACTCGTCACTGCTGTGCCAGCATTATGTCTTGCAAGACGGATGCCGACCACAGTCGAAACGTAGCCTTAATGAGTTTCTGTCAGTTGTGACTGAAAGGACAACTGATGTGCAGTCTAGTGTCCATGTTTCCCTATGTCCTCTTTTACACTATACACTGAAAAACTGAAGCTGTTTCACAATGCATACCAACGCATACTAACACATACCAAAGCATTAAGTGTAAAAGGGCCCTAAGAAATAAACACAGTGCAGGAAATATGATGTATTTTGTCTAAACAAGGGCTAAAATGCAACACATTTTTTCAACTCAAAACCCTGCATTCTCATGTGTAATGGTAGTTTTTTTTCTCTAAGGGCTGGTTCACACGGACGCTTGGCGGCATCGGGGTGGCTGGAAGTCGCGTCGTCCTGTGACGTCTCGTTCGGGGGGACGGTACGGCGATCGTCGACTTCCCGTCGCGATCGTTGTTTCTCATCCCCGCGAGGGGAGATTAAGACGCGGTGGCTATAAGCGACCCCAGAAGTCACATGCGGCTTCTAGGGCCGTCTGAAACTACGTGTTAAATCGGGATCGGAAAGCCGCATTTGCGCAATCAACGGTAATCGCCGGTATCCGCGTGATGCTAAACGCTCCCATTCACTTGAATGGGAGTGTTTAGTGACGAGTCCCAAACTTTTGGCGGTAAACACTGCCAATCGTCTGTGTGAACCACAGTTGTTTCATTTTATGGATATGTATTTTATTTTTATTTTTTTAAAGTGACACTTGTGTAAAGCATAAGAGTATATTATCAAATTTTTAGCACCATCTTGATGGCTAAGCCAATAAGTAAGTGTAATACAGGCACAGATGTTCCGTTTTCTCCTGTCTGTTACCTCTGATGCTGAATTGCATCCCCCAAAATAGATCGCCTCTATTCCAGAGATTCTATGCGCACACCTGTATTCCCTCTTCAGATGAAGCCATGCGAGTAAAGTGCAATTTCCATTCATTTGCATCTTATTCTCACTGTTATTATTTAAAATGTTGCTGCTGGCGTAATAATCACCTTCGTTAATGCTACACCATTAGGTATTTTAAAAAATGTCTGCATTAAGATTCAACAAAACTGGTGTCATAAAGTAAACGGCAGACTGAAATGTGAGATGTACTTTGGGAGAAGCTCACAGCATGTAAGCGCAACAACATTACAACGATTAAAAATAACCTGGAAGAGAAGCAGAAATAACACGATTTTAAACACATCATTATCGAGCAACTTTAAACTAATTTCCATTGATTGAAATACATGGGCACAATATATTCCTTAAATGGAATAAATACATGGTGAGCGTCTCATCTGCCTCAGTGACACAGCTGGATGGTCCTGGAATACATCGATCTCCTCCATTCTTGGGAGCAATCACATAAAAAGCGCCTGCAAAGTATTACACATTTGTAAGCGTGTTTTCCCCAGCTGTGACAGTAAATATCAGCAGATGACTCTGAGTAATCTTGTCCAGAGGATGGCTTCATTGATGGGATCCCAGTAGGTTACAGAAATCATCATCCTGCTGCCTGGCAACCACAGGACCCTGATTATGAGCCGGAGATGGCAGATGCGGTTATCAGAATGAAAAGCTAACCACACATCCGGGAGAGGAGATTATAAATGCGTGTCACAGTATTTAGGATAAAACGATTGAAACTGAAAAGCACAAAATTCTAGACGAGACGGCACATAAAAATTGATGTGTATGTGTGTAACTGTGTGTATGCACAGTCTGTTTCATATGAAGTTAGTGATTTTGAAGCAAAAATAGTGATTAATTGCATTGTTTCATTTAGAACACCACCAATTTTATATTTTAAGAGGGTCAAATCTCAACTTCAGAATTGTCAGAAACATGTATTTAAACATGTGCAATGTTCAGAACCTCATCTAATGGGGCAATGTTTATATAAGGAAATGCATACTTGCGATGAATCATTCTTTCACTAACGTTTCCATTTGTGTGATTTTTACCAGGAATTTTCATAACGAAAATGATATGAGCATGTAAACCAATGACTGTGAATGGGCTTGTTTCCACTGCTTGCCTATTTCAATCTGAGCCCGAGTCCGGGCAGAATCTGCAGCGTTTCCCTGCATACGAGTGCACACATACACATACATACGAGTAATTAGTAACATGCCATCCAGATCGCACTGCAGTGCAAATCTAGACGGCATGCGGCAGAATCCCTGTAGCTGTGCATGGCACTTTCCTGGTGTATGTGAATTTTCATTTGCTATTCTGTGCAAGGTAAAAAAAAATGATGGCCAGCTGCAATTTTTTTTTTTTGCATGACTTTTTCACATACAATGTGAATTTTTGTGTGCATTTTCTTACTGGAAATAGTTATGTTGTCACCAGGCAAAACATGTAAATTTGGGCTGCTGCAAAAATTCACACATGAAACTTTGCATAAAACGCATGTATGACAATCTAGCCCCGCAATCCCGTCTAATCTGCTCTCGTTAGCGTACCCAGGAAGTACGGTGAGCAGACGGGCAACAAAGACCGGTTGCTGGATCGTCAGAGGAAGAAGGTTAATGCGACAGAACGTGCCAATCCCCTCTAATCTGCTCCCATTAGCATACGCAGGAAGTACGGTGAACAGACTGACAATGAAGATTGATCGCGCAGCTGCCGACAATATGTAATGTGACACTCACCAATCCCGTATTACTAGGCCACTGTTGCCATGCAGGTCTCATGCACCAGAGACTGCTGGAGGCAAATTCACTGTGTGCGTAGTAAACGGTTAACATTGGTTGGAGGTGCCCATACATGTACAATCCCGATTGTATATACAATCGGTAAACTAAAAATATCGATTTCGCGCTGGAAATCGGGTAAATTCACTGCCACCACTCTTCGATTTACCAGGAGCGAAGAGACCCCAACACTATCTTAATATGGTAGCCAGTCCAATCACGTTCGACATGCTCCAGTCACCATTCAGGGAATAGTCACGTCCGAAGGCTTAAAGACTGTGAGCAATGGGACGTTTAAAGAAAGGTTACTGGGTCCATATATGATGCAATCTCGAATTGTATTTACAATTGAGAAACTAAAGTTATCGATTTTGCACAGGAAACCGGGTACTAGCTAATCCTAGAAGGAAGAAACGGTTATTTACAACCTAGCTAGCAAATCAACAATTTATAAACAAATGATAAAACAATGCAGTAGGTCGGATGATTGACTCTTCAGAGGGCAGATTCATTATAGCAGCAATCAGATGACCAGAACAGACACAAGACTGAACGATAAAATCGTTAGTTTTATTCTAAAACTACATACACACAGCTTAATTTAGCCCACAGATAGATATACCTGTCCGGCAGAACAGATTGGTTTGAAACATTTTATTGAAGTATAAGATCCAACATCGAAAAGTCCTCACTAGGAGGATCTCTGTCAAATAGTATAGCAAGATCATTAGGATATACAAAACAGAACTTGGTTAACAATTATACAGCAGCAATCTCATGCAAAAAACAGATTGGTTTGATAGAAAGAGAATAGAGATGAAAAGAAACAGAATGTCTTAATATACAGTTCAAATACCGTTTTTGGTAGTCCATGCGGCAATCAAAGTGCAGAATGGCCGATTGCCATGCGGCCTTAGGCCTTTGTGAGAAAGTCCAAAATGGCGGGTTTGACCCGTGTCCTGGCGGGCTGGTCGATTTGATGTTAATTCGAAGTCAGATGAAAGGTGAAGGACCCTGAACAAACTGGGCCCCGTTAAGTTATACCCCTCACTTCAGCAAGGAGGAGTTAGTGGCATGGATCACACACCCCTTTGGAGCATGAGATCTGCCCGCCCCTCTCATGGACACAAGAATATATCTAAATCATGATAGGTATTCTATCTCCAAAACCATACAGGTTATGTTAAATCTAATGACATGTTTAGGTCGGTCGATAACCATGATATCAAACTTGATTGGTTTGGAGTGAATTGTGGCCCTAAAATGCATATCTCTGCTTTGGCAGGGCTTACCGTGAATTCGGAAACATCCGAATTTCATAACAAGCGGGTTCTAAAGGCCGTTGCCCATTTGGAAAGTCATATTTATGACAAAAGATGGATTTCATATTTGTGAGTTCACAGAAAGGTTTTCCTAGGGTCAGAAGTCTTTTGAAGCTCGGGCTGTAGGGCTAGGTGTCAGATCTCCTGCTGAGACCGGGGCCGATCAGTCTGGAGAAGACTGCAATTTATGAGCTTCTGTCAGCTGATATCTACCCTTCATCTGATGGATGAGCTTATAAACTCTCTTGTGCGCTGACCACAGAGATAATTCCACAATCGTTACAGCCATACAGTGATTTAGATACATAGACGATATTTTTTGCGCGTGGGCGGGGCCACATTCGACCCTTGAGGAATTTGTGTTAGAACTTATGGAACAATGCCAGGAGATCAAACTTACATTACATAGTTCGGAGGAACAGGTCAGCTTCCTCAATACTATGGTCATGAGACAGGGCAGTCGTCTGGTTACCGATCTCTTTGTTAAGCCCACAGTTGTGAACTCCCTGTTGCACTATGGGAGTTTCCATCCGAGGGCTACAAAGAGGTCGGTGCCATAATTACAACTATATAAATAACCATTAAGCACTTCAACGGTTAACCTTAAACTACTTGAGACCTATAATGAAGTCTGCTCGCCCTTAACATACACAATCAGTACACCTCCGGTTTTGTCTGCACTGATTTTTGTCTGGACTTTGATTGCTTTACTGTTGTCAATTTTTACCTGGATTTCGAATACTCTCTGCCTGCTGCCTGTTCTGACCTCGGCCTGGATTTTGACTACTCTCTGCCTGCCCCAACCTCTGCCTGGATTTAACTACTCTCTGCCTGCCGCCTGCACCAACCTCTTCCTGCCTGCCATCTGCTATGGCGTCAGCCTTCAGAAGGCGTCTTACACTGGAAGCGCTGGTGGAGTTTGACGACAGTGATCCTGACCTGCAGTCGCTGGCGGACTTGAGTGACAGCAACGCACCTGCTGATCTGTCATCTGAACAAGGTAGCGAGAGCGACAGTAATTCCATCACCACAGAAGTCAGTGATGTCCGCATTTGGTGCCCTATTGACACTAGTCAGGCTCCACCACCATCCCCCACATTTCCCTTTTACTGGGCAGCCTGGCCTGAAGGTAGACTGCAAACACAACCCCCGGCCTACCTGCAGCCCTTTTTTACTGATGCGGTCATTGACAAAATAGTGGAGGAGACAAACCGATATGCCACCCAACAACTGGCTGCTCCATAAGGGCGCTTTTCCGGGAGCAGGACATGGGAGCCGGTTACCAAACAGGACATTTGTCTCTTTTTTGGCCTAATTATTCTGCAGGGGGTGGTGGGGAAGCCGCCGCAGAAATGGTATTGGTCTACCAATAAAATCATTTTGACCCCTTCAGTTTGATTATAAAGTTTTTGCATTTCTAGAAAATGACACCTTCAAGGAGTCCACCCACCCTGCGCCAAAACGTATAAAAATCTGGGAAGTGTATCAGATGGTGGTTGACAACTTCCAGAGCACTTATGTACCACACAGGGACATAAGCATAGACAAAAGTCTGATGGCCTATAATGGGAGGCTGAGTTGGATACAGTATATAGCATCCAAGCTTTGGCATAAAATCATACATGCTATGTGAGTTGGCAACTGATTACATCTGGAACACTATACTGTACACCGGCAAAGGCATAAAGTTCAACCCCAGGTTCAGCAACAACGGAGTGGCAACATCCTCTGCACTTTCACTGGTTGAGCCTTTACTGAACAAAGGCTATAGTGTTACCACCGACAACTTTAACAGTTCCCCTAAACTTTCTGAGTTTCTCCTAAAAATCAAGACTGGTGCCTATGGCACTGTTAGGCCTAATGCCATCAGCGTTTGCCAAAGAGAAGCTGAAAACTGGGGACATTGTGGCTTGGAAAAAGGAGAAATTGCTGGCTCTTTGCTGGCGTGACAAAAAGGATGTCTGTCTCCTGAGCACAGTCCATGACACCTCGACTGTCACCACCAGGACAAAAGGAGGTAAAGACATTCCAAAGCCTCGGGTCGTGGTGGATTATAACAACACGATGGGTGGTGTGGACAGAGCCGACTAGGCGGTTACTTTTTACCCAGCAGTAAGGAAGCAGTAGAAGAAATACTATAAAAAGTAATAAGATCTTTCGCCATCTCCTGGAGCAAAAGCTTGTAGAATGCCTACATCCTCTACAAGCTGCACAATGACAGGCCAGTAACACATGCAGACTTCTGGAAGATGTGTGAGTGCATCTGCCTCAAATACCAGACCTCGGCAGATACCAGAGTTGTGTCCCATGCCTCCTACACTGTGAACCCAGAGCGCCTCACTGGCCGCCACTTCATGGAGTATATTCCACCCACTCCCCCAAAAAATGCTCCAACCAGGACATGCGCTGTATGCTGTAGCAAGACTGATGAGAAAGGGAAAAAGTCTGTAAGGAATCTCGATTCTACTGCTCTGATTGCGATGTTGCTCTCTGTGCCGTTCCCTGTTTTAAAATATACCATATGCGAGAGGTGTATATATGTACATACTGCGTAATAATCTGGTGCTTTATTTGTACAGTTTCACAGTTTTTTACAGGTTATTGATAAATTTAATTATTTCAACAATTGTGTTCCAGTCCTTTATTCTGATATGTTTTGGTGAATTAAGAATTGGAGGCCTAAAATTCTTGAAAAAATGTACTGCTTTTAGACTCATAAATCCAGACAGAAATGCACTGCCAGGGAGGGAAGATCAATCCATTCCACCAGCCTGACTTGCCTTAAAGGGGAACTGAAGAGAGAGGTATACGGAGGCTGTCGTGTTTATTTCCTTTTAATCAATACCAGCTGCCTGGCAGCCCTGCTGGTCTATTTCTCTGCAGTAGTATCTGATTAAAACCAGAAACAAGCATGCAGCTAGTCTTGTCAGATCAGACTTATAAGTCTGAACCACTGAAACACCTGATCTGCTGCATGCTTGTTCAGGGGCTATGGCTAATAGTATTAGAGGCAGAGGATCAGCAGGGCTGCCAGGCAACTGGTATTGTCTAAAAGGAAATAAACATGACAGCCTCCATATACCTCTCTCTTCAGTTCCCCTTTAAGGCAAGGCAGGCACTACCCCCACCACTGCCCTTTCAATACAGTTTTGCAAGCCTAAATTAAAAATGTCAAGCCCCATGCCACTGCACCACTCCTGCACAAACCTTGGATCCCACCCTCCAAATTGACAATCTTGTGTGAAAAGCCATTATCCATTTTCTCATTCGCTCCCTGAATTTTAGTTGTGGTTGTAAAAGCCACACTAGCCTGGGAATAATATAAAAAAAATTGGAACAAAGGGCATGAAGTTGTGACAAATCTCATTTCATTCTGTACACTAGAGTCCAGGCTTCTCACAGAACCTACATCATTGCCAACCAGGCATACAATAAGGGCATCCTTGGAGAGCCACAAATCAAACATCTCTTGCAGCTTCACAGTGAGGTTGCACTACCTAAAACCTCTGACACCTGCCCAAAATACCTGAACCTATTGTTCATTATAAGATATTTCTCAGTATAATGTTGTCTACCTACATGCCTCTAAGCCATGCCATTAAGAAATGTCTGATAATCCACACTGAAAGCTTTTTACCTAGAAGGAAATACACAAATTAGGACAGATGTACAAATGGAATCTTCTTGACTCTCTTGACTTGAATTTTCCAAACATTTAATCATTTTATCGCTTAAACCCGCTGGGAAGCTTCCCTAGCCACCCCTATCCGAAAAGGTATTAGAAGTGATGCGCCAAAACTGCAGTTTCAGTTCCTTTCAACACAATTCCAATACTTTCTGAAACTGATATTTAGAAACAGATAAACCATCCTCATGTATAAAGAAACTCCCTTAAAGGACCATCATCATGTAAAATTGAAAAATATTAAATACATGTACAACACATACAAATAAGAAGTATGTTTCTTCCAGACTACAATGAGCCATAAATTACCTTTCTCCTATGTTGCTGACACGTACAGTAGTTAGTAGAAACCTGACAGAACTGACAGGTTTTGCTTAGTCTATCTCTTCATGGGGGATTCTCAGCATTTAATTTATTCTTTCAAAAGCACTCACTGGAAAGGATCTACACAAAGATGCAGGCTGATGACCCTCTTAGTTTGCACACTATTTTGGCAGTCGGACTGAGTAACTTCTGTTCACTAACTGTTTTTGAAAATAAAGAAACCCCTGAGAATCTCCCATGAGGAAATGGACTAGTGCAAAACCTGTCGGTTCTGTCAAGTTTCTACTACCTACTGTAAGTGATAGCAACGTAGGAGAAAAGTAATTTATAGCACATTTCACCCTGGGAGATGTGTACTTTTTATTTATGTGTTTTCATGTATTTTAAATTTTACAATTTTTTTGCGATTGGTCTTACTGGTCTTACTGTTAAAAAAACTGCCAACCGAAGCCACTGGACAAAGTTGGGACCCCACGTACTACTCTCCTATTACACCTTGGTATGCTGCAATTGCTGCCTGACCCATGAATATGTACTTAGCACAAGGGGCTTGATATGAGTTATCGCTGTTTAGTGAATCAAGCCCCTGATGTTGTTACACAGCTGTGTTTTGATCTTTATTGCCCGTGTTTGTCCATGTAACTTGCCTGTAAAATACAGCACCATGGAATAAGTAGGCACCATATAAATGAATAATAATAATACATTATAATCTCTTGAGCATGCGTTTCCAAAGAACAATGAATAAATGTTTCTGGAGCTTCTTCAGTAGTTTACCTCATGCTACCAGTTCTGTAAACGCAATGATAAGAATTCTGTGTTTTTCAGACATTCACATGAGTGTTGCATAAGGCCCGGTTCACATTAGCGGTTGTTTGCCAAACGGACCGGATGACCTGACCGGATCCGGATCGGAACCGTACGGTTCTGATCCAGATCCGATCCGGATCCGGTCAGGTTGCATCAGGTGTCCATCAGGATGCGATCCGGATCCGTTTGGCAAAAGTTACGTTAAAAACAAAAAAAATGTTGGGGTCTGGGAGGTCAGCAGAAGGGGGACCTGTGGAATCAGGCCCTCTGCTGTTTAGCACTCACCTCCACCTCCGACATGCTGCCAACATCTCCGGATCCGGATCCAGCTGTGCTGCTCCACTCCAAAATGCTTGCCCATGTGTCCCCATCCAATATCGCCGCAACAATCCCCATAGGAAGTGGGGTAGAACATCCGGATTTCTCAGCCAGTGTGTTGTGCGCTCTCCGGTTCCCATTGGTTTGTATTGGCCGGATGGTGCAGTCCGGCTCCGCCCCGGATACGGCTGCCGGAGGAGCTGGATGAAAAAATAGCGCATGTTGGAACGGAGGCCGGAGTCCGGATCCGTCCCGGATCCGGTCCGGCTCCGGTTCGGCAGAACGGACGCATGTGAACGGACGCATAGGCTTTCATTGCTATGCCGTGCGTCCGTTCCGTCCGTTCTGCAAGCGGTGCGGCTCCGGCACGGCGATTCCGGAGGGCCACCGCAAGTGTGAACCGGGCCTTACAGTCCTTGAAGTGACGTATGGTAGATCTGCAACACATAAGCATGCTTGAATGGAAGCCAACCTCTGGCTACAGGCCACTGAGGCCAATGCAATGGACCTTATGCACTCACATCTTGGGGATACACAATTATAGATCCATTTGTGTGGTGACACAAATCAGTGCCGAGAATGCACTGGCTAACAGAATGTGCTATTATTATCATTCTTTCTAATTCTATTTACACAAATCAGTTTTGACTTCATAGTAGAAAATAATCTTATTTCTCAGCATCAACATGGGTTTACTAAAGACAGGTCTTGTTTGACTAACATGCTCAGCTTTTATGAGGTAGTGAATGTTAATATGGATATTGGGAATGCTGTAGATGTGATATACTTGGACTTTGCAAAGGCCTTCGACACTGTTCCCCACAAAAGTCTGGTGCAAAAGTTGAGGATGCAAGGACTGGGGAAGAGTCTGTGTTCATGGATAGGGAACTGGCTAATGGACAGAAAACAAAGAGTTGTGGTCAATGGATCGTACTCAAAATGGGAGACTGTTAGCAGTGGGGTCCCACAGGGGTCTGTTCTGGGTCCAGTGCTCTTCAATTTATTTATTAATGACCTAGTAGATGCAGTAGTGAGCAATGTTGCTATTTTTGCAGATGATACAAAATTGTGCAGAATCATCAACTCTCAGGAAGATAGTGTCATATTGCAACAGGATCTGGATAGGATGGCTATATGGGCACATACATGGCAGATGAAATTCAATGTTGACAAATGTAAAGTCATGCATTTTGGACGTACTAATGGTCTAGCACCATACAAAATAAATGGGATACAGTTGGGGACATCAAACTTGGAGAAGGACTTAGGAGTACTCATCGATAACAAGTTAAATAATCGTACTCAATGCCAAGCAGCTGCAGCTAAAGCTAACAAAATGTTGGGATGCATTAAAAGGGAAATAAAAACTCGTGATGCTAGCATAACATTGCCCCTGTTTAACTCTCTAGTAAGGCCACATCTGGAATATGGAATTCAGTTCTGGGCACCACATTACAAAAAAGATATTGCAGTTTTAGAGCAGGTGCAGAGACGAGCAACAAAATTGATACGTGGGATGGAAGGTCTCACTTATCAAGAAAGGTTAGATAAACTGGGTTTATTTAGTCTAGAGAAAAGACGCCTTAGAGGGGATCTAATTAACATGTATAAATACATCAGAGGGCAATATAATAGCTTGGCGGATGAGCTTTTTGTCCCTAGGCCTTCTCAAAGGACTAGAGGACATGATCTGCGCATGGAGGAAAAACGTTTTAGCCATTTATTTAGGAAAGGGTTCTTTACAGTAAGAGTGATTAAGATGTGGAATGCATTGCCACAGGAAGTCGTTATGGCAAACTCTATACCTGCATTTAAAGGGGGCTTAGATGCTTTCCTTGCGTTGAAAGACATCCATGGCTACAATTACTAGGTAATGCCTAATGATGTTGATCCAGGGATTTTATCTGATTGCCATCTGGAGTCGGGAAGGAATTTTTCCCTTTAGAGGCTAATTGGACCATGCCTTGTAAGGGTTTTTTCGCCTTCCTCTGGATCAACAGGGATATGTGAGGGAGCAGGCTGGTGTTGTACTTTATACTGGTTGAACTCGATGGACGTATGTCTTTTTTCAACCAAAATAACTATGTAACTATGTAACTATGTAAGGTGTGATAAAGCCTAGTTTCTACTGCCTTATACTGTATATACCCGGGTACCAGGATACATGGTTTTATTGAATACAAACAATCAGTCATCATAGCACACTGCAATAGCTTATGCACAATTATAGGACAGGGTCAGGGATCCTCCCAATGCATGCATTTTAGCCATGCACTATGTGGAAAAGATTCACAACCATTTTCAACTAAATACAGTGGAAGACTTTGTGATTAAATCCCACCTGCATTACATTGACCGTGCTTAAAGCAAACCTGAAGTCGTGTGTATCATTAAAATGTTCTGCTCTGAACAGTGCATTCTTTTAACCCCTTGAACACCAGAGCAATTTTCACCTTTCAGCGCTCCTTCCATTCATTCGTCTATAACTTTATCATTACTTATCGCAATGAAATGAACTATATCTTGTTCTTTTCGCCACCAATTAGGCTTTCTTTAGGTGGGACATTATGCCAAGAATTATTTTATTCTAAATGTGTTTTAATGGGAAAATAGGAAAACATTTGGAAAGAAAATCACTATTTTTCAGTTTTCAGCCATTATAGTTTTTAAATAATGCATGCTACTGTAATTAAAAACCATGTAACTTATTTGCCCATTTGTCCCGGGTTTTACACCTTTTAAATTATGTCCCTATCACAATGTTTGGCGCCAATATTTTATTTGGAAATAAAGGTGCATTTTTTTCAGTTTTGTGTCCATCCCTAATCACAAGCCCATAGTTTATAAAGTAACAGTGTTAAAACCCTCTTGATATAAATATTTAAAGATTTCAGTCCCTAAGGTAACTATTCATGTTTTTTTTTTTATATTGTAATTTTTACTTTTTAATTACAAAAAAAAAATGGTAACAGTTGGGGAGGGTGGGAGTTAATGAGTTAATTTTATATTGTAAAATAATGTATTTGTATGTGAAAAATGTTTTTGGGTGTAGTTTTACTTTTTGGCCACAAGATGGCCACAGTCATTTTTTGTTAATGCGTCCTGCAAGCGTAGGAAGTACGCTTGCAGGACGTTCAGGGAGGCTAAGAAACTGGGTTTTTTTTTCACAATGATCGCGCTGCTTCTCATAGAAGCAGCCGATCATTGCTGAGGGGCAGAGATCAACGAACGGGAATGGTTTTTCCCGTTCATTGATCTCCGGGCGTCGTCGTGCACGATTGCGGGAGCCCGCGCACGTGCGAGCGAGAGCACGGACAGCGGCGGCAGCGGCGGGGGGTGCGTATATCTACGCTTCGGCCGGGGAACTGAAGTCCAAAGGAGCGTAGATATACTGTACCCGGGTGGTGAAGTGGTTAAAGCTTTTTATAATTTCCTGTTCAAAGCCTTTATTGTATAAACAGTTTCTGGTCCTCAGCCTACTGTAGGCTGCTGTGGCATTCTGGATTTTCAGAACTTCCCCATCCCCTTTTATTCTTTCTTAGAGATCAGCAATCCAGTATCCCACTAGTTCTGTACATCCTGCCACACTATGTTTCATAAGCAAGGCTGCAGTTATGAGTTTACATGTTTATTGATCTTTTTACTTCCCTTCTCATTTTCTCAGCACATCAGCATCCATTCTCATGCCTTACTCCAGTTAATTTCTAAAGCTGCATTAGGAAACTGGCATGTATTTAGCTCAGCATCAAAACAGGTTATTTTCGGTAATGAAGAATTTACAACCTTGTATGTGTTTGCATAATCCTATGATATTGAAACTTCAGTACCTATGTTATATACAACCAGCATATTTTGCAACTCACAGTCCTGGATCCAGTGCCATAACAATAGCCCCCGCTGCCACTGCAGTGGTGCGGGGGCCCAGCAGCTGGAGGGGGGGGGCCTGGGAGCGGTGCTGTGGGCGGTTTTGTAGCTAATTATAATAATGCAGAAAGCACAGCAGAATCTGGAAGCCTTATACATTACCTGCTTCGGCAATGGTGTCTCCTCCACTTCCTGGTTGGTTAGCAAGTGCCATGCAGCCAGCCAATCACCATGTGGCTCCATTCCCGATTGGTTATCTGCACTCCACATGCTAACTAACCAGGAAGTGGAGGAGATGCGATTGCTGGAGCAGGTAATATATAAGGCTATAGTTACGCACCTGCCTAGATCCCTTGGAAGTAGAAAAGGTAACCATGCACAAGTAGCAAACATGCTTGCAGTGTGACTAGCTGGGATGGCAATGGGGCAGGTAATCAGCAAGACCAATTTGCATATTAGAGTAGGTAGACAGGCAAGCAGAGGTGGGTAGTGAGTAAGGCCAAGTTCAGCAAAAGATCAGGTAACTGGACAAACAGAGGCTATTTGAAAAGGTACTCAGGCTCAGCAGCACAAGAACAGGAATCAACAACAGGATTCAGCAGATAGTTAGCTACTGAGTAGTAAAGCAGTGGCATACTGTCATCCAAAGGCTTAAACAGATCTGTTGGTCCAAACTCATGCATGTGTCCACATTTTTGTACTCCTGCACACTCCGCCATATTCAGACATACACTGCAATGTGCATGCCTATAAACAAAGCTGGCCACTACTTCATACATAAGGCCATCACCTGTTACAAAAACCCATGTACATGCACACCTGTGTGCCAATGTCTGCACCTGACATTGACCTCTACGAATATATCACCTATAAGCTTCCAGGTAAGACAGTTTCTCAAGATGGTTGTGATGAACACCTTATACAAGTTCTGGTACATAAGTGTTCCAAGAGTTTTCTTCAAGAGCCTTTCGTTTTACTAAGTATTGGACCTAGATGCCTCTTGAAGCCAAGATGGCTTTGACATCAAATTCCTCTTCTTCCTCTATCATGACAGGTGGTAGAGGGCTACATCTAGCAGGGACACATGGAAAGTAGGACCTTAGTTAGGAAAGTTGAGCAAAGGCCAGAGGTTAGGGTTTGGTTTAGTGAGAGTAAAATATTGGTAAAAATTACCTATATTCTACTATATTATACCTATTGCAGAATAGTAGCATATTGCTAATTTTACCATTATTCTATCAGCTATCCCTGGCACCCAAATTACCAAAGCGCCTTTATTTACATGAGCTACTAGTATGATCTACTTTTTGCTCAATCAGCCAAATATGTGATTTACTTGGTTTTCTCCAACATCCAGTTTGAGAGTTGCTGCTCTGCTTAGTTTGTTAGTTTGACATCAGGTAGTTTGTTTTATAGACAAGATAAAAATAGTATCGTTCCACCTCTACTTATTACAGTACTACAGTTTCAAACAGACAAACAGCGGGGTTTTCTTTGAACCAATATCCTCTTATTTATTCTTCATTCACAGTCTCTTCAAATCGCGGACAAGGCATGTAGATACAAAAACCACACTGCCAATTCACATAAAAAGATGGCTGTGCATTAGTGATTTCCCCACCAAATAACTCCTGCAAACTGTCAAATGTAGCGGATGTGGTACTTGCAGTAGCGCTGGTGGCTGCGGAAGATGAGGTGTTCTGTGTTAAATAGTCAACCATGTCCTGACAATCTTAAGGGTTGATGGGACGTGCCTTCTTCTAAGCACTGTACTTTGGTCCAGGGCCGCACGAAATCACATCATCACGACCTCGCACAGGCCTGCTGGGTGGCCTTCCTCTGGGTCTGCCTCCACCTCTGCCTCTACCTGTTTTGTCCGTTTTGTCCATATCGGGGGGAATGAAGTGAAAGGTATGCACTGACTTGAGTAATACAATGTGCAGTCACACAGGTGCAGTTAACAGGTATGCACAGAGTGGTATATCACACTGCATGCACTCACATAGGTGGGTGGGTGCACTAAAGTGAACAACAGGTAGTAGTAGGTATATGCAGTGATGGGTATTACAATGTGCAACTGTCACACACAGACAGGTACCGGACAGGCACAATGACACTGCTTGCGCTCACGTAGATGGGTGGGTGCACAGTGAACAACAGGTAGGTATATGCAGTGGGTATTACAATGTGCACCTGTCACATACAGACAGGGAACCGGACAGGCACAGTGACACTGTGTGCGCTCAGTTAGGTGGGTGGGTGCACAGTGAACAACAGGTAGGTATATGCAGTGGGTATTACAATGTGCACCTGTCACACACAGACAGGTACTGGTCAGGCACAGTGACACTGCATGCGCTCACGTAGGTGGGTGGGTGCACAGTGAACAACAGGTGGGTATTACAATGTGCACCTGTCATGCACACAGGTAGTAGTCACTGAATGTGCTGGGCCGGGCAGTGACACACACAGTAGGAATTAGCAAGGCTGTCTATGCAACACAAGTGTCAGTGGGACACACAGAAAAAAAACAGATCACAAGAACAAGATTAGCTCTCAAAAGAGCTGTTGTGGGGTGCTTTTTTTAGCAATAAGAATCAGCAAGGAGCAAGCTAACAAGCCTGCAAGAGCCTAACTAAGATTTCCCTATGAGAGTCTGCAGAAGCTATCCCTTCACTAATTACTGCAGGCACACGAGTGAGTGAAAAGCCTGACGCTGCCTGCCTTTTATAAGAGGGGGTGGGGCTCCAGGAGGGAGTGTAGCCTGATTGGCTACAATGTGCCTGCTGACTGTGATGTAGAGGGTCAAAGTTGACCCTCATGATGCACTATGGGGGCGAACCGAACTTCCGAAAAAGTTTGCGGCTCTCCGCGATCGCGAACCCCGGAAGTTCGCCGGGAACCGTTCGCCGAGAAACGTTCGGGCCATCTCTAATTGGGAATAATCCTTTGTGATAAACAATAGGGATTTTTTTTTTTGGGGGGGGGGATTTCTACATAGAAATGATTGTATCTGTCACATACAGAAGAACCAATCTTACCTCATGAGCTGTAAATTAGGATCTATAGGCAAATATTATTTATTAGAGTCAGGGTGAATAATTACTGATGACAAATGTTCTATATTGACTAACTTTCAATGTTGAAAACGTTTAAAAAAAATAATAAAATCATATACATCAACTGTACAATCTGATCATAAAAATCCACTGGCTGAATCAACAAAACAGCTATAGGCTATCCACTAAAAGATAATTTTCACTCTATCAAGAGGAACTGCTCATTCTTTTTTTTTTTATACAATTCAATCTTTTTTGATCGTAATATAAAATTATTAATAAGAATAGCACCATTAATGGGCACCTTAAAGGACAACTGAAGTGATAGGCATATGCAGGCTGTCATATTGATTTCCTTTTAAGCAATACCAGTTGCCAGGCTATCCTGCTGATCATCTCTCTAATACATTTAGCTATTTATACATTTGTTTTTGACATTATTGTCAGATCTGACAAGATTAGCTGAATGCTTGTTTCTGATGTTATTCAGACACTACTGAAGTCAAATGGATCAGCAGGTCTGCCTGGGAACTGGTATAAGGCAATAAACATGGCTGCCTCCATATTCTTCTCACTTCAGTTGTCCTTTAAGCTTCTGATGGTCTGTTCACAATCAACTGATGTATCACTTCTGTATACTGTTTTGTAACCCACATAGGAAGAGTGAAACATGATCACATAATTGTGAACACCCAATCAGGAACTTAGAAAGCAAATCACATCACATTACTCTATGAATTTTCCTTATGGGTAATTGATTGTATGAGATATTAGAAATGTATAACACTGACATAACATGTTTTTCATAGTTGAATAACTCATAGGATTCAAGGCATGGATCCCTAGTGCAGTGAGAAAATAGGGAGGAAGTTCATTTTCTGCCGCCTATATATTTTTTTCATGTGAAAGCCCTCTTTCTTCTTTTTGAGCCCTAATAAATTATGAAGACATGGGCGAGAAACCTTGTGGCCTCTTATTCACATAATGTATGTTCAGTAGCTCAACATCCAGACCTCATTACCATGAATATCTTATTCTAGTCACACAGCTGAGGAAATGCCAGCAAAGAGAATGGTTTGGGCTATATATAGCAACCAGACTATTGTAAAATAGAACAAAAATAGATTTAAAACTATAACTGTAAATTACACTTTTCTGTTTTACATAAAGGATCACTTTAACATTGTAATCTGTTTCATAGTATTCCATTGTCATAAAGGAAGACTACAATAACAACAGTTATAAAATGCGTTATCATTTGTCTTAGAAGCTGTTGACTGTTGCTTTAAATGTTCTTTATATGCTTTTCAGCCCTCTATAGAAACGTAAATTTAAAACAAATACAAAAAATAACATTGTCAATCTAGGTAGAATATTCCCATCTATGACAAAAATAGCCTTTTAAGGCAAGATGCTATTAAACAGTACTTGAAATACTTTTCAAAAAAGGTCAAGTCATGTAGCTAGGATGGGTCAGTGACTCTCATAATGATGGGGTTGTTTTACTCTGAGCTCACTCAGGTCACATGCTCCAGGCTTGGGACTTGCATGTTCAGATCCCTGGGAATCCTAGTGAGGAAGGTGGCTTAGCACAGAGTCAGTGAACAGGCCAAAGAAGTACCGTACATCCAGGAGCCACATAGGAAAGCTATTGCTGTTGGCAGCCATGCTTGCTGAAAAGTTTAACAAACTCAAGTAAAGTTTACACAGTTAGAAGAATGGGAGAAGATAATATTAACCCTTTCCCCCTTAAGGACCAGAGACTACTGGTTTGAAAAAACATTGCTTACTAATGTCACGCTGCACTGACCTGCCGCTACCGCCATTCACACCGCTCTTTCGTCACTGCAATGTGATTGGCTCACAGTGATCACAGGGTCAGGAGCTGGTAGCTCAGCCATTATACAGACGGCAGAGCATGAGGGCTGCAGCGGCACAAGAGCAGCGTGATAGGTGGTTGTGGTGGGAGATGCTTGAAATCTATACCCTGGCAGGAATAACATGTTCCAAACAGGGTGTAGATTTCATTCAGCGCAGTCCAGAAATGGTTAACTGTGAGTTTCCTCAATGAAAAAGAGCATTTCCTGAGTCTGCCACATAGACATGTATACTGGCTTCTCATAATCTGCATGAGCTAGGGAGAATTAAAAATGCGTCTTTAAGCTAGGTACACACATGCAATAATTGTCAGCTGAAATAGAAGATAACAACCGTTTCAGACGCCGATCGCTATGTGTGTACATCGGCCACTGATCAATATTGCTTGGGCATTATAACGACCCTCGATGCCCAAACATGACTGATCGCAATGCTATTTTCTGCCCCTGCTGACTGATTAAAGCAACAGAACACATCACTAGCCTCAAGGCTAGGCATGTATCTGTACAGCATCGTTCGACCAATTATTGCAGGGGGATAATTTCTTGCATGCATGTACTTAGCTTTACATACAACAGACTTTCTTACCACTCTGTGTTTCCTCTTTTATGCATTCTTCGTTGCTGGTGTCTGATGCCTTTTAAGCAACCAGCATGCAAGAAAATACTCTAAATAATGTTGACAGTACGTATGGTGCTTTTTTTAATTACAGAGTCCTGAAAGTTATTTTAAATAGTAGATGAAAAATTATTTATAGGACAACAATTAGGAGGAAAGGTGAATTGAATAGGGCCCCGAGGGTCTCAAGCCTGTAGTGTCAAATATATCAGCCAAGGATGTCAGGATTTAATAAAGGTTTCCATAATATCTTTGACTAAGAACTTCGAGCCTTTCTAAGATCATAATGCTGTTGGTAATGTCCTTTACAGCTTATGTGCAGTTTGAGGGCTTTGGTAGCATGCTGTTAAGGTCCATGAGACAATTGCCAAGGAGGTGGGCCTTAGGGTTGCTTGAAAATGTTGGATGGAGTATTCTATTAATAAGTTAAGCCAGCATAAGCCAGTAATTTTTTTTTTACTTTGGGACAAGTCCACCAGATATGTACCATAGAGCCAAGATTCCAACAGCCTTTATAGCATTAAAGGACACCTGAAGTGAGAGTTATATGGAGGCTGCCCTATTTATTTCCTTTTAAACAATACCAGTAGCCTGGCAGTCCTGCTGATCTTTCATGCGTCAGTTGTGTTTGAATTACACACCTGAAACAAGGATGGGGCTAATCTAGCCAGACTTCAGTCAATCCTCTGATCTGCATGCTTTTTCACAGTTAATGGTTTAGTCCACATTTACACTGGTGTTGCAAGTGTGCATTACATTACCCTGTTTTACCGCAGGGAAACGCAAAGGAAATGCAAGTCAATGGGGCCTTTTACACTTACCGTTGCGTTGTGTTGCACCGGAAGTACCACAAGCAAAGCACTTAACACGTGGTGCTTGGGGTAATCGCAGTCAATGGGTGAAGCAGTAAATGTGGTGTAAATCCGGCCTAAATGTATTAGAGGCTGATGATCGGCAGGACAGCCAGGCGGTTTGCATTGTTTAATAGGAAATAAATATGGCAGTCTCCATATCCTTCTCACTTCAGGTGTTCTTTAAGCTAATCTTTGCAGGAGTTAAATATATCAAGTTCAAGATTTTGAGATTTGTCCCAATATGTGCAGTCTGACTATTTTGCCAAGGAGAGTTCAAAGCCTTGGTCCCTTTTCCAGTCTAACATTACTTTTAGGTTGATGTTTGGGTCTGGTGGGGGTACAGCAGGGTTAAAGATAAGGCTACCATCTAAGGGTCTAGCATCACATCAGGATTCAAAACTGGAAATAGCAAATCATAGATACACTAATCGAGGAGTAGTTAACAAAGTAATGTATGAAGTAATAAGTTATAATGATAGGACATAGAAGAAGCTTATTTATAGTCAACATTTTATATAACCGGCCCAGAAGACAGCAAATAGAGTCGTTGTGAACATCAAGGCAGATTCAACCCACTAATGCCTTAGTATTTACTGCTGCCAGTTGTAATAAAGGTAGACGTTGGGTACTACCAGGTGTCTATTCGTTCTATGTATTAACATTTTCTATAGATTCTGCTATTCTTGTAAGCTAATATAGACTTAAATTAACTTTTTGTTGTATACCTCTTAGTGAAGCTATGGTTACTTTAATAAGTCCTAAAATAGTATAGTGGATTTATATTTAGTTTGATAGCTTGTACTCAACTAGTCCATGATATACTTGACGTATGCCATGATTTCATATCTCCTTGAAATTTTTTGAAGAGAGGTATATACCGGTAATTACTTTTGAACATAGAGCTCAGTTGTCTAGGGATATTAATCACTAGGTAGGTAATATATTTAGACTGTAAACAAAAGTTAAGGTATCTCAAGTTACCTTGTCTTCTGTGTCAGGAAGGCTAACAAATAAAACTTTGGTTCCATCTATTTTCATTTGTAGCCCTCAGATACCTCCCAAGGATTTTACTAGAAAAAAAGATAAGAAAATGTGTGGTGTGGTTAGGGTAAGCATAATGTCATCTGCTAAAAGATTCTATTTGTGTTCTCCATTAGCTATATCTCTACAGCCAGGGGTGTGGCAATAGTCATAGCAGTCATAGCAGCTGCTATAGGGCCCTGGAGCATAGGGAACCCAGGTGGTATTTAATGTAATCCCCATTAACTTTCTTGTGTTTCTCCCCCTCTGACTTTGTCTCAGTGCCATAAACTATGTGCAGTGTTGATTGCATGAGAGTGTAAATTGCCCAGTTAACTCATATCCGTAGGGTAGGGGCCAGTGATTTTGCTTAAGAGTGAACATTCTGCTATGGGGCCCCATGATATCCAGCTATGCCACTGTCAACAGCTATATATTTTACATGATAAAGGTTCCATTATTACGGTAAAATTACTGAGGAATGAGGGCCTCCCTGCCTAATACTGTACCACACAGATTTTTATTTTAGAGGCCTGAGATGTGGAGAGTTTAGAGTTCTTAAGCCTCAGCTACACGGGTAGATGAAGCTCCGATCCGGCGGCTCGATTAGCCGCCAGATCACCTCTTCCGCGTCCCCGCGCGTACCCACCGCGTCCCCCGGATTCCATTCCCCGCTCGTCTCCGCCGGCGCCGCTTATCTTCCGCTTGATTCCCTGCCATTGTCCCTTCGCGGGGAACGAGCAAGGAATCGGCGGTGGGGAGATCCGTCCTGTCGGATCTTATCAATCAAGCCGCATCAGTGGCTCGATTGATAAGGAACATCGGAGCCTCATCTACGCATGTAGATGAGGCTTTATAGATCTAATTATTTTACCCTCCAATCCCATCCTGTCTAACGTGGCTGCCATATATTCCTAATTGATTGTATCAGAGGCTGTCTCCATGTCAGGTGCCAGGGTGGTGAAGGAGATTTTATATTGATTTGCATAGTTTATAAGTATTTCTCTTACATTATCTGCTGCCTAAAAAGTGGACAAAGCCCACTTGATCTGTGCAAACTAATGAATTAAGAGTTCTATTGAACCGCTGGGCTAGTATGGAAGTAAAAGTTAACAATGGGACGGAAAGTTTGGGGATTAATAAATCTCTGTTGAGCTTGGGTATGATAACAATAACAATAACATTTCTACAGTGCTTTTCTCCCATAGGACTCAAAGCGCTTAGGCTCTCTCAGATTCAGTAATTGATAGTAGGATGAAGTGTTAACGCAACAAAATAATATTTCTGCAAATGCCAAACTGAACAGGGGGTTTTAGGTCTGGATTTAAACACGTCCAGAGATGGAGCTGTCCTGATCTTTAAGTTGGTAAAGGGGGAAGCCTCCTCCAAATAAAAAAAGTCAGACCTCTTCTTAAAGAGACTCTGCAACATCAAAAAGATCCCCTGGGGGGTACTCACCTCGGGTGGGGGAAGCCTCCGGATCCTAATGAGGCTTCCCACGCCGTCCTCTGTCCCATGGGGGTCTCGCTGCAGCCCTCCGAACTGCCGGCGACAGACCCGACTGTCAGTTCAATATTTACCTTTGCAGGCTCCAGCGGGGGCGCTGTGGCTGCTCTTGGCTCCGAACTACATGGAAATACCCGATCTCAGTCGGGTCCGCTCTACTGCGCAGGCGCCGGAAACTTGCGCCTGCGCAGTAGAGCAGACCCGACGGCGATCAGGTATTTCCGCCTACTTCGGAGCCGAGCGCCTGCGCAGGAGCCAGGAAGGTAAATATTGACGTCATCTTTCTCGGAGGGCTGCAGCGAGACCCCTGAGGGACGAAGGACGGCGTGGGAAGCCGCCTTAGGATCCGGAGGCTTCCCCCACCCGAGGTGAGTACCCCCCAGGGGATCTTTTGACGTTACAGATCCTCTTTAATGTTCTGTGGGGAACAGCATCTGATCCTCTCCTTGCTATAAGCCATATTTCATTGAGTAATTTTGTTACCTGTGTCAACAACACAAAGCAACGCATGAGTGTACATGTTCCAAAATCCTGAAAATCTTGAAGTCCCAGAACATTTGTTTCTGTTGAATTAAACCCATTAGGTTTTGTAAAGTTATAAGAAATGCTATGATTTATATGAGGTATTGGTTGCTATAATATAAGCGAGTTAGGGGTGTCACAGACCGTAAGGCTGGTCTGCGGAGGAGGTCAATCGATCAGCATCAGAAATTCTCTCACACGGTCATTTTGTTCATCACGAAAGGTAACCCGCGTTTGCAATTTGATGAACCGACTCGCGTTCGGATGCCAACAGATTCACCTCACACATACAATTCAAAGACCTGCCACCAAGCGAGTTACACAGCCCGCTAATGTAATTATACTAGGACTTGGAGAACGCTCTATTAACCCCTAGCAGTATGCAGGAACCTGGGTCAGATCGTTATATCTGGGCCGGGTTCTCTAAAGGCACACTTCTATTAAACACAGGGTAGCGATTTCAGGAGAATAGGTACGACTGTGTATGTTCAGCAACAGGTCATAACCGCTAAACGATTTTTAAAACGTTTAATAACAAAAATGCATTACATACAGTTATATACACCAATTAACATATATACACAGAGCTTAAAAATAAAAAGGAATAACATCAGAAAATTCTTACTTAGTTAGCTGAGCAGTCCATTTGAAGAATGAAGAAAAATAGTCCAGTTTAAAAGTAGGCATTCAGGTTAAGGGTCCTTGAACACAGCATGCGCCGGTTCTCCTTGAGCACATGCCTGGACTTCCTGGTCGATGAAATTTGGAGAACTCAGCAGGTTTGGTCCCGCCCCACTTTTATAGAACCTGAGTTTTGGGGCTGTCACTACCTGGAAAGTAGGTGTGTTTAAGGCAGGGTTATCTCCTGGCAGCAAGGTTGCCACCTCCAGACTCAGAGCAAGAAATGTAATCATTATTAATAATCTGTGTGACTCCACCCCAGATTGGCGCATCGCAAATCCAAGACTATATTCATAAGCGGCTTTCGACCCTGTATGAAACGAGGCTATACATGCCTATTCTATTGCATTCGCTCTACACAGGCCGGATAAAGTGGTTTCTCTACAGATTCCTGATAGCTAGAAAATTGCAATTCAGGTGAATGATAGAACTGATTTCTAGGTATCAGGAAATGCAATTTTTGTCTTGCTGTGCCAAACCTATTTTGAATTATTAATAAAGTAAAGTTCTCTTTGTTTGAATCTGTGATTTTGGAGGGAATATTTTTATCTTACTGGTTTGAGCTGGCTTTCTTTTGGGGGAAGGCTGAAGCAGGAAATGGTCCTCGGAAGGGGGTCAGCCATGCGTGAAACTCCTTGCTGACCTGACACAGGATGTGGGGGAAGGTTACTGTACTCTCTGCAATGCTCTCAGAGGGGGGAAAAGAGAAAGGAAAGGCGTTTTTTGTACAGTTACACAGCACTGACAGTGATGGTGCGGGACCATACGAAAATTGTTGGCGATTACGCTCACGACTTTCCGCAATGTTCGCCACAAGGGGGTTGAGTAAGGTAAGGAGAGGGGGCATTGTAGAACTAAGTTAGGGAGGTACAAGGGAAAGGGAAGGATTATGGGTAGTTAAGGTGTAAATATATACTGTCAGGATCTGTTTTTTATCTCTGGTGATCTAGACTAGTAGAGGCAATAGTCATCAAATTTCCGGGTAAAATAACTCCTTTAATTAACATAATATAATAATTGAAATATAATATATATAATTAACCTCTCTGCGACTGCCTAATGCCAATTGGTGGCTGCAGAGTGGCTCCGTTGTTTCTCCAGGACACCATATCTCGCACGAGCTCCCTTCACTGTAAACAAACAGCCGCAGCGATCATCCTGCCAGCGGATGATCAGCGCTGGAAGGATATTCTTTTTATTTATAATTTTTAAAAAAAATTTAGCACTGACATCTTGTGCAGCTCTGTACAGAGTATATTGTCTTGTCATTAACTGTCCCTCTGATGGGCTCGCAATCTAATCCCTGCCATAGCATTATAATGAAATGTATGGAAATGCCAACTTAGGAGGAGAACGGGGGAGGGAGAGGGGGATTAAAATATACAAAAATTTGCTCTTTTTTTATAATTAAAAAAACACCTGACAATCGCAGCAGCAATCAGAGACCACCAAAAGAAAGCTCTATTTGTGAGAAGAAAAGGGGGTAAAATTAATTTGGGTGCTAAGTTGTATGACCGAGCAATAAACCGTAACAATTGTGAAGTGCTGAATTGTAAAAAATGGCCTGGTCACTAGGGGGTATCAGGTCTTCAAGTTTAAAAAATCCTTACTCAGTATAGTTTTGAACTTTGTTATTTATTTTAATATACCTCTAAGTATACTGAAAGGCTCCCCAGTACTGCCCTGACTGTCCAGGTGCTGCCTTCTGCCTCCAAACACTGTAAAAGGCCCAAAAAGGCCCACCATACCTTCTCCCGACATTCCTTGTGCACCACTCTATGATCTTCCGCAGGAGGGAAAGTGACTGGGGCCCTTTAAGCAGATCCGAGATGAAAAACTAACTATAACAAGTAACTTGTCTATGTATCTTATCTAAAGTTTACACAGCATATCTAGCTGCAAACAGCTTCAAAAGTTTATGATTATTTATTCCTGTGGTACAATGAGGGCAACCATGTTCTGTTTGTCACATTGTCACAGGCTAAAGCTGGAGATGCTATCAGCTTGCCTGTGTGTAAATTCAGTCCCCTCTCCTCCTCCCTCTGCCTCTGAAATCAATGGCTAGTAACCTCCTCCTCCTCCTGCCCAGACTGAGCTCCCATAAGCCCTTGCCTCAGTGCCAAGGCACAAAAGGAGCTGTGGGCGAGGCTTGTTTAGTTTATAGGGAATTAGAGTAATAAAACAAAACAAAAAAAGTATTTGGCTTGAGGAATGCCCTATAAACTATATGAAAGGAAAACAATTATGCAATGAGTAAAAGTTTATCTCGGATCCACTTTAAACTTGTTCCTGCCTTTGAGAATAGTAGGAGTGAGAGTGAGTGGCAACCGGTGTCACAAATATTCACAGAACACCCTGTGGGAGGCAATAAAGTACTGTAATACCACAACATGGCGGGGACGTGCCGCCAACTGACCTTCTAACGGGATCTCATAGTTTTAATTGAGGCCATTATGTATTTCTTGTAGAAGAATGTGAGTGTGTGAGGTTGTTCTTATTCACCTGAAGATTTTGAGTCATTTAAAGAGTTTATCTGAAAATCCAAGGGCAAAGAATGAACATGCGTTTAGGTTTGGGGCAGATATGATCAGCATTGGTTTGGGGCTCAACTATATGGTTCCTCTTTATTTTTATGCTACCTATGCAATGCTGATGTTGTTTTTGGCCGCGGGTTTATTTATTTTTTTTTGCTTTTGCCAGATGCTAATCAATTGTCCTTATTCAAGTTTTCTTTCCTGGTGTCTGAACTTAATATTTACTTGTAATTAAAACTCCCTAATTTTGCCTCAATAGCAAAGATATATTTCTACTCTTCTCCTAAGCCAAGAGTGTCAAACTCAAATACAAAGTGGGACGAAATTGTACACTGGAACCAAGTCGCGGGCCACCCTCAGTGTCTACTGGCCACCTTCCTCTCTTATAAAGTTCTCTTGCGTTAAATGGCCCTATCCAACTTCAATACAGCTGCCTGGTGTCTAGTGGGCCCCCCTCCCCTATATGGTTCCCTGGTGTCTAGTGGTCCCCTGCCTCCCCTATACAGTTCCCTGGTGTCTAGAGGCCTCCACCCTACCCTATACAGTTCCTTAGTGTTTAGTGCTTTCCCCTTCCCTCCCCCATATGGCTTCCATGATGTTCTAGGGTTTCACCTCCAGTATAGCTTCCCTGGTGGTCTAGAATGGCAAAACATAATGCAAAGTGGGAAAACCACTTGAGGGCAAAATTTAATGGCTCTGAGGGCCAGACTTGGCCTGCGGGCCGAAGTTTGACATGTATGTCCTAAGCCAACCCCTCCGTAAAAACCTATGACTAACCAAATCTCATTGTTTTGGCTTCATTGCATGCACTTAACTCCACTAGCATCTGCCGGTCACCACCGTACTGTAAGACAGTGTCGTGATGATGGTGGCATAGTAAACAATGGAGCTGATGCACAATGGTGCGGTTATATTGCCATGCGCAGGCAGCACACTGCAATTTTACCATTGCTAACAATGGTTGAGCACTGTACATTGACCCTTTAGCACTGTGGGTGTTACTGGGTTAACACGCACGTTGCTATGGTAACATGTGGTGAAACGTGCATTATAGCAATGCGGGTGTCACAGTAGTAACACCCATGGAGCTTAAGTGTTAACGTGCGGTGCTCCCCTGGTGTTAACGGGGTAAAATTGCCATGCATTCCCAGCTTATAGATCTTAAAATAAACACTGAGATTTAATCTCATCTTAATTCTTCACTCTAAGCTGATATCTACCGATTACTGCTTTGAACAGAGTGTTGTTTTCCAGGCTCTTCCCATTGTGGGATACATAGTAACAGTGCAGATGTTCAGGTTCACTGTGCGTGGGTTTATTTGTGTGTATTTCTGCACATTTTCTCACCCTTGTAGTGAGATTGCCCCTGGCTTTTTCAGCAGCAGTAGAGAGATTTAGGATCCTCATTTGTATCTGCCTGACTCATGCTTAACGAGCCACTGCTCTGCAATGTGCTGTGCTCTACTCTAACAAGAAGCTTTAACCAGGTTTCATTATTATGCAGACATAATTACTGCAGCTCTGAACAGATGGCAGGAATTTAATAACGTTATGTATGTCCACAGGGATAGCTTGGGCTAGTACACTGCATATATCTGTCAACCCTACTCGTAACCCTACTTCTAACTGAGGAGGTGACCAAACAACAGTCTCATGTGGACAGGGGCACCTCTAGCCATTTTGTCACTCCAGGCGAGAAAACCTGTGGCGCCCCCCCCCCCCCCCCCCGGCACCCCCCCATGAAAATAATCGTAATGGGGCCGCGTTCACCCAAAAATAATCGTAATGCGGCAGCATTTTACCAGAAGCGTTTCACCAGAAAATAATCATAATGCAGCAGAGTTTCACCAGAAAATAATTGTAATGCGGCATTTCACCAGAAAATAATCCTAATGCAGCAATGTTTCACCAGAAAATAACCGTAATGCAGCAGAGTTTCACCAGAAAATAATCATAATGCAGTAGAGTTTCACCAGAAAATAATTGTAATGCAGCAGCATTTCACCAGAAAATGATCCTAATGCAGCAATGTTTCACCAGAAAATAATCCTAATGCGGCAGTGTTTCAACGGGAATTACACTTATTGCGGCAGCGTTTTACCAGAAAAATACACGTAAATGCGGCAGCGTTTCACCAGAAAATACACATAATGTGGGCGGCGTTTCACCAGAACATATACATAGACAGGGCTCCACTTTCATGAGGCACAAAGGGGGAAATAAGGTGGTACAAAGGGGGAATGGAGGACAAACAGGAGGTCAGACATGGCACAAGGGACTGAAGGAGGCACAAAATGGACAGAAGGAGGCACAAAGGGGTAAAAAAAAGTATGCACAAGCCACAGAGGGACACAGTGGCATCTGCCTGCAACTTAGGCTAAGCAGATGCAGCAGAAGCAAGTAATAGAACACCCATGGGGTGGGGCTTAGTTAGGGGATGGGGATTCATTCAGGGGGCAGGGCTTAATTCATCAACCTGGCACCCCCAGGACCAATGGCACTCCAGGCAATGGCCTGTACTGCCTATGCCTAAAAGTGCCCCTGCTTGTGGGCTCCATATTTACCCCTCTCATGCTCATGTTCAATGAGGTTATGCCTGCTACACACAATGAGATTTTCTGACAGATTTACAGCCAGATCAATTATTTTCAACATGTCCAATCTGATTTCCAAACAGTTTTCCATTTATTTCTATAGAAAATCAATCAGAAATCAGATTGAACATGTTGGAAATAATTGATCTGGCAGTAAATCTGCCAGAAAATCTCATTGCCTGTACCAAGCTTTAGGCACAGAACATTTATATTTTCTCCCAACAGACTCAAAGCCCCAGAGTTGCAGCACTCTATAGGCAGTAGCGATGTTAGGCTTACTCAACAGGAAGCCAAGATTGAAACCCTGGTCTCCTATGTCAGAGGCAGAGCCCTTAACCAGTAAACTATCCAGCCACTTTAGCCTAAAGGATGCACATATTTTTCTGGTCGGTTGGGGGAGGGCAGAATCTATTGTCAGAATTTCCTTTTGAGAAGGTATCTATTATAACACTGTAGGCAACGTCCCAACCAACAAACTACCGTTTCTTATAAAATTATCTTGTGACATGTGTCATTCATGGCTCAGAGTGGTCTGGCTGAAAAATAGCATTTGTACAAAAAAAACAACGCAGAACCCATCTGCAAGCCAAAGCACTCAATGAGTCATGTATATAGAAAAATGAAAAACATTTATTATTAGCATTAAAACTCCCTCTCATGGGATAGATAAATCAACATACATATACGTCTCATAGAATATGAAGAAAAGATACAACGGTCTGAAAGCCCACCCAGCATGCCGTATGAAGGCCACCTGGATGTAATAAAGTCCCCTCAATACAAAAAGAGGCACATAGTGGCCTGTGTAGGCGTCATGGACGATTGCCAAAGGTGTTGTAATTTGCTCATGAGCTTAGTGGTGGATTGCACATAACGTGGTATGAAATGCCAGATACATGGCTTCTGATGCAAATCAGTATGGATTCCGCTGCCTTTGATGACCAGTTATCAACTGTAAAGCTTGTAGATGTCCAATCGCAACATCCATAGTAGTTTTCATAAGGCAGTAAAAGTTCCAACTTAGTGCAATAACTGTTGTTTATAGCTACCACTTCTGAAGAGATTGCATATTCCAAATGTCCATGCGCCACTTCAAATAGTCCAACCAAGCATTGGGAAGGAGGCGTGATAAATGTTTGTAATTGTAGAGGGAACATCCAGGGATGTAAACTGCGGGCTGCAGTGGGCTGACTGTCGACCGGTTTCGCCGGTAATCCGGCTCCTCAGGACCCCAGACCGAGTGTAACATCTCCGGCGCGCCCCACGCCTTTAGAGGCGTCCAACCCGGAAGCGCGTCATCCGCATCCAAAGTGAGGCGCAGCTAATGCGCTCCAGGCAGCTCGGGTCCGCCGGAAGCCAATCGGCGCGCGCATGCCCAATGCGCCACCAAGGGATCCGGCTGGACATGCGCAGACAACAAGTGGAGAGGCTAGCTGCCGGGCGTAGTTTACGCCCACCAAGCACGCCTCCCCTGTCTGCGCATAGGCGAGATTAACCACATACATGCCAGAACCCGCGGCGCACCCGCAGCACACAGTGCGACCCAAGGCAAGGAAAGAGGGGAAGGGAGAGGAGAAGGAAAGGGGGGGGGGAGGGGAGGGAACAAAGGAGAAGGGTCGCAATCTGCGCCTCGGGCGTGCCCCAGAGACCAGCGCGCAATGGAACCCCCACCACCGAGCTTTAAAGGGGAGCCCCGCACAAAAATACAAGAATCAATGAAACAACCAATTAACAATCAATAGTGCAGAACTTGGTCCAGCAAAGCGTATCATTGGTAACCACTAGGAAAAATAAACACAATCCCCCCCAAAAAGAGGAAGAAAATGAGGAATACACATTGATAATTAATCTCATTAAATAAAAAGAGATTTGTATACTATTGCATCCCCACCGCACATCAATGTGCATTGTGGGGGGCCAATAGTTATCCCTATAAACATAGGAGATAAAGGACAGGGGATATCCGGCCCTCCCCAACAGGGGGGGGGAAGAGGGAAGGGAAGGTAGGGGAAAGGGAAGGGAAGGGGATGGGAAGGAGGGGAAAGAAAAGGGGGAGAGAGAAGGCAGCAGCCCCCCAACGGGGGGCAACGCCAAACCCCAACCTCACGGCAACCAGCAAACCCACGTATAAGTCAGGGGGCAGTGGACCAAGTCGAGACTGGTGCCACCCAGAATTCATAAAAATGGTGAGTATTTTAACTCATCATTTAAGCCTGGTGGGGACGTTGCCTTGAGTTCGTATATCCAGCGACATTCGGCAATCGTCCTTGACGCCTACACAGGCCACTATGTGCCTCTTTTTGTATTGAGGGGACTTTATTACATCCAGGTGGCCTTCATACGGCATGCTGGGTGGGCTTTCAGACCGTTGTATCTTTTCTTCATATTCTATGCTATGCTGAGACGTATATGTATGTTGATTTATCTATCCCATGAGAGGGAGTTTTAATGCTAATAATAAATGTTTTTCATTTTTCTATATACATGACTCATTGAGTGCTTTGGCTTGCAGATGGGTTCTGCGTTTTTTTTTTTTTGTACAAATACTATTTTTCAGCCAGACCACTCTGAGCCATGAATGACACATGTCACAAGATAATTTTATAAGAAACGGTAGTTTGTTGGTTGGGACGTTGCCTACAGTATTACTAATTTGGCCCTGTATTAGGACCACGCCCATTCACTACGACCCACCCATCTACCGTTTACCACTATTCTAAAGTAGTAATCCAGTTTTTTCACCCCCCTTTTTTCTTAAACCTTTTGGACGGGGGCATCCGGCGTCCTTGGCGGGGGGAGTTAACAGAGGTGTGGCGGCCCCTCACGGGGGGTTCTAGCGTTTATTGCCTTAGCCTCACGGTGCCAGCAACCATGTTTCAGTGGGACAGCTTTATACAGGGATTACAGGGGGAGAGGGACCGGATCCCCTCTGGGCCCCTGGTTGACAAAGAGATCCTGTACAGTATCAATCGTTTACAACGTTTGCTAGAGACTAAATCTAGAAAGTATTGGGATCTGATATATACAGACAAGTATATAGTTGAAAAAATATGTCCATATCAAATGCGAGTACAGATCTTTCCCACCTCACGACACGTGACCGAGGACTTCAGAGGGAGATGGGAACAAAATGTTGAGAATAGCTCACAAATAGCACTAACTTATATGAAGGAATTACACCAGGCTGATATAAATTCCTTAGATAAACAAATTGAAGTTATGTATAGATGTGCAGCTTAACCAACACCAGACCACTCCTACACGTATATAGTAAACATCGGTAAGTATGACTCAGAGTGACTGGGTTAGAGAATTAGGAAAAGAAAAGCAGAACCCATCTGCACCCAGATCTCACTTCAATGAGTCATAAACACAAGAATATGGATAAAAATTAGCATTTATTAATACAATTAAAAAGATTAATATTATTCATACAAATTGTAGGTGATCTGATTGTCTGGACAGCTAGGGGAGAAAAAGTGTATCAATATGCAGCGGTAATTATACAGTAATGCAACAAATATTCCAAACTGAAAAAGAGAGCACTTTCAATTTTTTAAGGAAGCCCATAAGGCTAAAATGTCCTACAGTATAGGGATGCTAGGATGCAGAGAGATATGATAGCAACAGGAGTTATCACAAAGTTCCTGACCAAAAACAGGTAACAGATGATGCTATGGCATTCCTGTCCACAGGCAGAAGAGTATGTAATAGCAATGATCAATAGGCATAGAATTCCTGACCAGTAGCAGGCAATTGATGGTATTGTAATGTTCCTGTCCAGAAGCAGGCAACTTGTTGTGCTTGGAATGTCTGTCCGTGGACAGGCAGTTTAGTAATTTTGAGGGATCAGTAGTTGTTTTGTAGGCCAAGCTTGAGCCCCAGTTTCTTGATGGATAAACATAATGACACCAGATGTACAACTCAGACTTCCTGTCCAGAGGCAGGCACTTATATGTCAAAGGGATGTCAAGCTGTAGTACTTAGTACAACATGTCCATGAAACACAACGTCTGGCAAACAAGAGCGATCCAAAGTTCCTGTCCAGAAGCAGGCAACTGTGATAGTCACTGTGATTAATATGGATGGTTCAAATGGTGTCCACCTTTAGTATGTTGCGTATTATAATCATAATCTTAGCATCATATGAAACAGATAAGGCATCCATAGGATCAAATAATAGCTCAATATGAGTGGTTTGTAGGCAGTCCCAATATGAGGCAATAAAGTAGGCCTCAACATAGATGATGAAAACAGATTTGTAGTGCTGTTGTAAGCTTACGTGTCCTTATGTGGATGCCAAATGCCAAACTTTTTCCATGAGGGATGATGGATATTGCTGCAATGATAGCCTCCCCAGGCCGCCCAGACCTTGTCTACCGGTTTCGCCGAAATATTTGGCTCATCAGGACACAGACCGCCAGGTATGTATGTCAGGAGTCGTCTCCATGCGCCTTAAATGGCGTCTACGTCGAGGAGGCCCAAGCCGCGTAACTTCCGTAGGTGCGGCTTCTGCGCTCCAGCGTGGTCCGTCCGGCCGGAACTGACGCATGCGCGCATGCCCAATGCGTACATTGTGCCGTTCCAGCCGGTAGCCTGGCAACAAAGGGAGCTGGGTCAGGGGCCGGCCAATTCTAGCCAGTCCCGCCCCTCTCCTTGCCAGGCTAAGTGCCGGGCATACGGCGAAACAATGGAGCAGATACCCGGGAGAGACAAAAGGGGAAAAAAAAGGAACACATAGACATGGGGAAGGAAGGAGGGAAGGGAAAGGGAAATAGAGCCAGCTCCAAAGAGACGCCCCTACCCGGCACAACGGACTCTTAAAGGAGACTCAACCTGAAATGATTGAACCAATACAAATCAAAGTATCACATGAAACTTATATAGATATAACAAAAATCATAAACATATATAGTCAATGGAAATATCTCTTATCAAGAGAACCAGTTCAGCATGATAATACTATAAAGAAAAATTTGCATATACATAGAACAGTGCTATATAGCAAAAAGGCATGAAAAAGGACTGCCAAAACATGTGTAAAGCAGTCCTGAAATATGGGATGCCGCCGGTGGCCCCCCCGCCCGACCTACAGGCCCCAAAAGCCGGTGGAGGGGGCATCCGGCCACCCACCTCCGTTGCCTGCCCCCCCACCCCCAAAGAGAGAACCCCCCGCCCATCCCCAGATCTACATAGTCCCCCTTCATAAAGATGTAGGAGTATGTGATTTCACAAGAAGGGAGCATATTTTAAATTATCATTAAGTCCTGGAGATTTCGTAGCCTTGAGGTTGTAGATCCAACGACATTCACACTGTGTCAGGATCTTATCAAAGTCACCTCCTCTCAGGGGTGGATGTATCCTGTCCACAGCACTGAAGGAGATTTTATTGGATGGATTTAGTTCGCATGCTATTACATGTCTCGCGACCGGGGAGCCAAGGTTGTGGCTCCCCACATCATTGACATGCTCATAGATACGACGACGTAAATTCCTGGTCGTTTTGCCTATGTAGAAGGCGCCGCATACGCACCAAAGTACATACACGACACCCTCTGTGGCACAATTGATAAAATGTCTAATTTTTACAGTCCGATTCACACGTGGGAAGACATTAAGTCGACCCACTTTGATATAAGGGCACTGGTTGCAGGAGCCACACCTGTAGATCCCCCAATCGGTGCATGAATCTCCACGTTGGTCTCCTTGATAGTGACTTCTAGTAAGCCTATTTGAAATGGTAGGAGCCTTCCTAAATGTCAATTTAGGTTTATCTGAGACACACTGGCGTATCCTCACATCATCGGTGAGGACATGCCAATGCCTCTTTAGAATTTTATAGAATTGGTCCTGTTGTTTATTATATTTGGTAATGAGAGGGACGGTCTTGAGAAAGCTGTTACCTTTCTTAGACTTTCTCTGAGCAATTAGGGTATCACGGTCCGAATCCATTGCTCGTTTGTGGGCCTTTTTAATACATGACCCCGAGTAGCCCCTAGCTTTAAATCTAGAGTTTAATTCTGTTGCTTCCAGCTTGAAGTCCTCCAAGCTGGAGCAATTTCTCCTGGCCCTCAAGTATTGTCCCACAGGTATACTGTTAATCAGATGTGCAGGATGGAAGCTTCCTGCATGTAATATTGTATTAGAAGCCGTTGGCTTACGATACAATTTAGTAGTGATCATCCCACCTTCCCCTATCCCTACCAAAAGATCAAGGAAGGGTATTGAAAGTTTGTCAAATGCACATGTCAATTTCAGATTCAGAGTGTTGGTATTTAATACCTCCACAAATTCCAGGAGGAGTTCCTCGCCTCCCGTCCACAGCATAAAAATGTCGTCGATGTACCTGTGCCACACATCAATGTGACACAGGTACTCGACAATGTCGTCATTGGAGAATATATCTGCCTCCCATCCCCCCAGGTACAGGTTAGCGTACGACGGGGCACACGTTGTCCCCATCGGCGTCCCCTGCACCTGAAGGTAGTGGGAGGTACCAAACACAAAATGATTGTGTGTAAGTAGAAACTCCAATAATTGAAGTAGAAAAAAAGAATGGTCTTTTTCTGTACATGGTAGAGTATCTAAGTATCTAGCCACAGTGCGGAGCCCCCCACTGTGGGGTATACTTGAGTAAAGGGCCTCCACGTCCAATGCGACTAAGAGGGCACCAGGTGGCGCACACACCCCATCAAGGATCCGAAGCATATGAGAGGTGTCTTGTACATATGAAGACAATGTCTGCACATGTTTCTGTAGATAAAAGTCCAAATATTTGCTTATATTTTCTGTCAAAGAGCCACAGGCCGATATGGTCGGTCTCCCCGGAGGGTGCACCGAAGATTTGTGCACCTTGGGCAGCGCGTAGAATGTGGGTATTATAGGGTGTTGGATTTTTGTACAGAAAAGGACCATTCTTTTTTTCTACTTCAATTATTGGAGTTTCTACTTACACACAATCATTTTGTGTTTGGTACCTCCCACTACCTTCAAGTGCAGGGGACGGCGATGGGGACAACGTGTGCCCCGTCGTACGCTAACCTGTACCTGGGGGGATGGGAGGCAGATATATTCTCCAATGACGACATTGTCGAGTACCTGTGTCACATTGATGTGTGGCACAGGTACATCGACAACATTTTTATGCTGTGGACGGGAGGCGAGGAACTCCTCCTGGAATTTGTGGAGGTATTAAATACCAACACTCTGAATCTGAAATTGACATGTGCATTTGACAAACTTTCAATACCCTTCCTTGATCTTTTGGTAGGGATAGGGGAAGGTGGGATGATCACTACTAAATTGTATCGTAAGCCAACGGCTTCTAATACAATATTACATGCAGGAAGCTTCCATCCTGCACATCTGATTAACAGTATACCTGTGGGACAATACTTGAGGGCCAGGAGAAATTGCTCCAGCTTGGAGGACTTCAAGCTGGAAGCAACAGAATTAAACTCTAGATTTAAAGCTAGGGGCTACTCGGGGTCATGTATTAAAAAGGCCCACAAATGAGCAATGGATTCGGACCGTGATACCCTAATTGCTCAGAGAAAGTCTAAGAAAGGTAAAAGCTTTCTCAAGACCGTCCCTCTCATTACCAAATATAATAAACAACAGGACCAATTCTATAAAATTCTAAAGAGGCATTGGCATGTCCTCACCGATGATGTGAGGATACGCCAGTGTGTCTCAGATAAACCTAAATTGACATTTAGGAAGGCTCCTACCATTTCAAATAGGCTTACTAGAAGTCACTATCAAGGAGACCAACGTGGAGATTCATGCACCGATTGGGGGATCTACAGGTGTGGCTCCTGCAACCAGTGCCCTTATATCAAAGTGGGTTGACTTAATGTCTTCCCACATGTGAATCGGACTGTAAAAATTAGACATTTTATCAATTGTGCCACAGAGGGTGTCGTGTATGTACTTTGGTGCGTATGCGGCGCCTTCTACATAGGCAAAACGACCAGGAATTTACGTCGTCGTATCTATGAGCATGTCAATGATGTGGGGAGCCACAACCTTGGCTCCCCGGTCGCGAGACATGTAATAGCATGCGAACTAAATCCATCCGATAAAATCTCCTTCAGTGCTGTGGACAGGATACATCCACCCCTGAGAGGAGGTGACTTTGATAAGATCCTGACACAGTGTGAATGTCGTTGGATCTACAACCTCAAGGCTACGAAATCTCCAGGACGTAATGATAATTTAAAATATGCTCCCTTCTTGTGAAATCACATACTCCTACATCTTTATGAAGGGGGACTATGTAGATCTGGGGATGGGCGGGGGCCAGGCGGGGGGTTCTCTCTTTGGGGGTGGGGGGGCGGGCAACGGAGGTGGGTGGCCGGGTGCCCCCTCCACCGGCTTTTGGGGCCTGTAGGTCGGGCGGGGGGGCCACCGGCGGCATCCCATATTTCAGGACTGCTTTACACATGTTTTAGCAGTCCTTTTTCATGCCTTTTTGCTATATAGCACTGTTCTATGTATATGCAAATTTTTCTTTATAGTATTATCATGCTGAACTGGTTCTCTTGATAAGAGATATTTCCATTGACTATATATGTTTATGATTTTTGTTATATCTATATAAGTTTCATGTGATACTTTGATTTGTATTGGTTCAATCATTTCAGGTTGAGTCTCCTTTAAGAGTCCGTTGTGCCGGGTAAGGGCGTCCCTTTGGAGCTGGCTCTATTTCCCTTTCCCTTCCCTCCTTCCTTCCCCATGTCTATGTGTTCCTTTTTTTCCCCCTTTTGTCTCTCCCGGGTATCTGCTCCATTGTTTCGCCGTATGCCCGGCACTTAGCCTGGCAAGGAGAGGGGCGGGACCGGCTAGAATTGGCCGGCCCCTGACCCAGCTCCCTTTGTTGCCAGGCTACCGGCTGGAACGGCGCAATGTACGCATTGGGCATGCTCGCATGCGTCAGTTCCGGCCGGACGGACCACGCTGGAGCGCAGAAGCCGCACCTACGGAAGTTACGCGGCTTGGGCCTCCTTGACGTAGACGCCATTTAAGGCGCATGAAGACGACTCCTGACATACATACCTGGCGGTCTGTGTCCTGATGAGCCGAATATTTCGGCGAAACCGGTAGACAAGGTCTGGGCGGCCTGGGGAGGCTATCATTGCAGCAATATCCATCATCCCTCATGGAAAAAGTTTGGCATTTGGCATCCACATAAGGACACGTAAGCTTACAACAGCACTACAAATCTGTTTTCATCATCTATGTTGAGGCCTACTTTATTGCCTCATATTGGGACTGCCTACAAACCACTCATATTGAGCTATTATTTGATCCTATGGATGCCTTATCTGTTTCATATGATGCTAAGATTATGATTATAATACGCAACATACTAAAGGTGGACACCATTTGAACCATCCATATTAATCACAGTGACTATCACAGTTGCCTGCTTCTGGACAGGAACTTTGGATCGCTCTTGTTTGCCAGACCTTGTGTTTCATGGACATGTTGTACTAAGTACTACAGCTTGACATCCCTTTGACATATAAGTGCCTGCCTCTGGACAGGAAGTCTGAGTTGTACATCTGGTGTCATTATGTTTATCCATCAAGAAACTGGGGCTCAAGCTTGGCCTACAAAACAACTACTGATCCCTCAAAATTACTAAACTGCCTGTCCACGGACAGACATTCCAAGCACAACAAGTTGCCTGCTTCTGGACAGGAACATTACAATACCATCAATTGCCTGCTACTGGTCAGGAATTCTATGCCTATTGATCATTGCTATTACATACTCTTCTGCCTGTGGACAGGAATGCCATAGCAGCGGTAATGCAGCGGTAATTATACAGTAATGCAACATATATTCCAAACTGAAAAAGAGAGCACTTTCAATTTTTTAAGGAAGCCCATAAGGCTAAAATGTCCTACAGTATAGGGATGCTAGGATGCAGAGAGATATGATAGCAACAGGAGTTATCACAAAGTTCCTGACCAAAAACAGGTAACAGATGACTGTTACCTGTTTTTGGTCAGGAACTTTGTGATAACTCCTGTTGCTATCATATCTCTCTGCATCCTAGCATCCCTATACTGTAGGACATTTTAGCCTTATGGGCTTCCTTAAAAAATTGAAAGTGCTCTCTTTTTCAGTTTGGAATATATGTTGCATTACTGTATAATTACCGCTGCATATTGATACACTTTTTCTCCCCTAGCTGTCCAGACAATCAGATCACCTACAATTTGTATGAATAATATTAATCTTTTTAATTGTATTAATAAATGCTAATTTTTATTCATATTCTTGTGTTTATGACTCATTGAAGTGAGATCTGGGTGCAGATGGGTTCTGCTTTTCTTTTCCTAAACAAATTGAAGACATTAATACACGTTTGGAGATGCACAAAGACAAATCAGTATTTAAAACTAGAAATGAAGTACTTACTAAACACATACATAGATATAATGTGGAAATAATAGATAAGAAAGAATCTAAATTCGAGAGAGATAAATTGTCATATAAAATGGGTCAGGCTTACCAATGGAATACAAACAAAAAACCACCCGGCAGACCCAAACCCAAACCTCAGGGTCCACAGTCTCCCAATCAGGGAGAAGCCTCGGACAGCCTGTCAGAGATCCCTACAAGTGAGGATGAGGTGGGGGGAAGTTTACCCCAAGCTCATCCTGTGGACAATAAAATCATTGAGACTTTGCAACAAAAGGTACATACCCCTACAGCCTATATTAAACGTAAAGAAATGACCTCTCCACCTTCAACTTCTGAGAATTTGGATTCACACAGAAGTGCTGATCCTTTTTTAGAGAACACTCCCATACCCAACAAATCAAAAATAAGAGAAAAAGACAAAGAAAAAGAAAAAGACAAAAAAACACTGGCCAAAAATTCACATGTCCCCAAAAACACTTCACTTTCCCCACACCAAACGAATCCATGCAAAAAAATGAACATGGAACAGTATCTGCAGTCCAAGAAATAATGGAGGAAGAGAGAACAGTTGTCAATTTGAGCCACACTCCACTCACACAAGACCAAGTGTCGGTTCTTTCACTTGGTCTAGGCTTTTCCTTGGCACAAAATATCGATAAATTCGACTGTGCCAAGGATCTTAACCTTTTTGCACGTAAAATCATTTTGAGACTTCAGCACAAACGGAAAGATGAGGCACCCTTAGGAGGTGCCATACAAGATTGGTCAGACTTTACGAAAAAAGACTATAAGGCTTTACGAGACCTGACGGCACTATGGGAAGAGGGATACATACCTGAGGAACAGCTTCTAACAGAGGATACTGTGGATCAGGGTATAACCAAATTTAAAAACAAATCCCGATATTTTCCATCTCTCTCTGCAAGTCCAAGAGTCAGTGTTTTTGTTGAGATGGTACTAAAGGATCTTGATGCATTGGATAGGGGACGTGTGGCTGATAATCTTACAGGAGCCCAGAGACAGGCTCTTGCTGAGCTCTCACAAATGTCCATGCTCACGGTGAAGCCCTCGGATAAGGGGGGTAACATCGTGGTCATGGACAATGACCAATATGAAAGTATGTGTCATCGTATTTTGAAGAATAGAGATTGGTATCATAGGGCCTCAGCGTCCGGTGCCCTGAGGGACCAGGGAGTACTGTTTGGCATCATCGATTGGGCGGCCAGCAATGGTGTCATATCGAATGAGGTGTCATCTTTTTTGAAGATACCTCACCCAATAATTCCAACTTTTTATGCATTACCCAAAATTCATAAATCAATTACACATCCTCCAGGCAGGCCGATCATCTCGGCCTGCGGATCTCTGACTGAGAATGTCAGTAAATATATTGACTATCACTTACAGAAACACGTGAAATCTCTACCATCTTTTGTACAAGACACCTTGCATGTGCTGCGCATCCTTGACGGCCTTCATGTGCGCCCTGGTACCCTCTTGGTGGCGCTGGACGTTGAGGCCCTGTATTCAAGTATACCCCACACCGGAGGAATCCGGGCAGTGGCTAAATACTTGGATACATTACCATGTACTAAAATGGATCATTCCATCTTTTTATTAGAGATGTTAGAATTTCTTTTGACTCATAACCATTTTGTATTTGGCACCTCCCACTACCTCCAGGTTCAGGGGACAGCGATGGGGACCACCTGTACCCCGTCGTATGCGAACCTGTACCTGGGGGCGTGGGAGGCAGACATTTTTCCAATGATGACTTGGTCGTGTACCTGTGCCACGTGGAGGCGTGGCACAGGTACATTGACGACATTTTGCTCCTGTGGACAGGAGACGAATCATTATTACTAGAGTTTGTTGATAAGCTCAACCATAACTCCTTAAATCTTAAATTGACATGTGAGTACAGTACCAAGTCCCTATCCTTCCTTGACCTCAGTATAGAGGTGGGAGAGGGTGGCGACTTGAGTACTAGACTATTCAGGAAACCCACATCATCAAACGCTGTCTTACATGCAGACAGCTTTCATCCCCGACACCTCATTAGGAGCATCCCGACGGGACAATTTTTGAGAGCAAGAAGTAATTGCTCTACTCTAGATGCCTTCAAACAAGAGGCAGTTAAACTAAAAAATAGATTTAGGGCCAGGGGCTATTCCAGGTCCAACGTTGATCGGGCCTACAACAGGGCCCTTAAGTCTGATCGTGATGCTCTTTTGGGATATCGGAGGAAGACTGACTCATTTATGGATACGGTTCCTATTATTGTAACATACTATAAACAACAGGAACAATTCCACAAGATTCTTAACAAACACTGGCATATGCTAACTGACGATGTCAAAATTCGGCAATGTGTACCAGAGAAACCCAAAGTGATTTTTCGAAAGGCCCCTACCATTGCTAACAAGATAGTTAGAAGTCACTATACGGGCAACACACGGTCTGATCCGTGTAGAGCGAGGGGGGTTTTTCAGTGTGGATCATGTAACCAATGTCCCTTTGTGACAGTTGGTCGATCCAACACTTTTCCCCATGTTAAGAGAACAGTTCAGATCAAGCATTTTGTTAACTGTGCCACGGAAGGCGTCATTTATGTGCTCAAACGCACATGTGACGCCTTCTATATTGGTATGACAACACGAAATTTCTGCAGACGTATTTATGAGCATACACAGGATATTGTGGGACATAATTTACGTTCTCCGGTAGCAAGACATGTAATCATGTGTGAATCAAATCCTTCTAACACGATTACCTTCAGTGCGGTGGACTGTGTTTACCAACCATTGAGAGGTGGGGACTTTGAGAAGTTAGTATTACAGCGCGAACGTCGCTGGATATACGAACTCAAGGCAACGTCCCCACCAGGCTTAAATGATGAGTTAAAATACTCACCAGTTTTAAGAATTCTGGGTGGCACCAGTCTCGACTTGGTCCACTGCCCCCTGACTTATACGTGGGTTTGCTGGTTGCCGTGAGGTTGAGGTTTGGCGTTGCACCCCCGTTGGGGGGCTGCTGCCTTCTCTCTCCCCCTTTTCTTTCCCCTCCTTCCCATCCCCTTCCCTTCCCTTTCCCCTACCTTCCCTTCCCTTCCCTCTTCCCCCCCCCCCCCTGTTGGGGAGGGCCGGATATCCCCTGTCCTTTTTCTCCTATGTTTATAGGGATAACTATTGGCCCCCCACAATGCACATTGATGTGCGGTGGGGATGCAATAGTATACAAATACAAATCTCTTTTTATTTAATGAGATTAATTATCAATGTGTATTCCTCATTTTCTTCCTCTTTTTTTGGGGGGATTGTGTTTATTTTTCCTAGTGGTTACCAATGATACGCTTTGCTGGACCAAGTTCTGCACTATTGATTGTTATTTGGTTGTTTCATTGATTCTTGTATTTTTGTGCGGGGCTCCCCTTTAAAGCTCGGTGGTAGGGGTTCCATTGCGCGCTGGTCTCTGGGGCGCGCCCAAAGCGCAGATTGCGACCCTTCTCCTTTGTTCCCTCCCCCCCCTTTCCTTCTCCTCTCCCTTCCCCTCTTTCCTTGCCTTGGGTCGCACTGTGTGCTGCGGGTGCGCCGCGGGTTCTGGCATGTATGTGGTTAATCTCGCCTATGCGCAGACAGGGGAGGCGTGCTTGGTGGGCGTAAACTACGCCCGGCAGCTGGCCTCTCCACTTGTTGTCTGCGCATGTCCAGCCGGATCCCTTGGCGGCGCATTGAGCATGCGCGCGCCGATTGGCTTCCGGCGGACCCGAGCTGCCTGGAGCGCATTAGCCGCGCCTCACTTTGGATGCGGATGACGCGCTTCCGGGTTGGACGCCTCTTATGGCGTGGGGCGCGCCGGAGATGTTACACTCAGCTACTACACGGTCTGGGGTCCTGAGGAGCCGGATTACCGGCGAAACCGGTCGACAGTCAGCCCACTGCAGCCCACAGTTTACATCCCTGGATGTTCCCTCTACAATTACGGACATTTATCACGCCTCCTTCCCAATGCTTGGTTGGACTATTTGGAGTGGCGCATGGACATTTGGAATATGCAATCTCTTCAGGAGTGGTAGCTATAAACAACAGTTATTGCATTAAGTTGGAACTTTTACTGCCTTATGAAAACTACTATGGATGTTGCGATTGCACATCTACAAGCTTTACAGTTGATAACTGGTCATCAAAGGCAGCGGAATCCATACTGATTTGCATCAGAAGCCATGTATCTGGCATTTCATACCACGTTATGTGCAATCCACCACTAAGCTCATGAGCAAATTACAACACCTTTGGCAATCGTCCATGACGCCTACACAGGCCACTATGTGCCTCTTTTTGTATTGAGGGGACTTTATTACATCCAGGTGGCCTTCATACGGCATGCTGGGTGGGCTTTCAGACCGTTGTATCTTTTCTTCATATTCTATGCTATGCTGAGACGTATATGTATGTTGATTTATCTATCCCATGAGAGGGAGTTTTAATGTTAATAATAAATGTTTTTCATTTTTCTATATACATGACTCATTGAGTGCTTTGGCTTGCAGATATGTTCTGCATTTTTTTTGTACAAATATCTATTATAACAACTGCACATCTACTGTATATAGCACTGACATTTCCCACAGCACTTTACAGGGTATTCTAAATAGGTCGTGTTATGCACAGTATCTTTTTGGGTTACACAGTTATATACAGTAGTTACATAGTTAGTTTGGTAGAAAAAAAGACATTTGTCCATCAAGTCCAACTAGAAAAAAAATAAAATAATAATAAGTAATAAAATAAATAAAACCCCATACTGAATCTACACATATCCCAGTTGTTCCAGGGGAAGGCAAAAAAACGTACAAGGCCTGCGCCGATTAGCTTTAAAAGGGAAAAAATTCCTTCCTGACTCCAGATGGCAGTCAGATAATCCCTGGATCAACTCTTCCGGTTATTACCTAATAATTATAACCTTGGATTCCCTTCAATACAAGGAAAGCATCCAAGCCCTATTTAAATGCAGATATAGAGTTTGCCATAACTCCTTCCTGAGGTAAGATGTTCCAGATTTTAACCACTCTCACTGTGAAGGACCCCTTTCTAAATAGATGGCAAAAACTTTTTTGTTGCGGTAGGAAACTGAACTGATGCAGTTGGAGGAAATCCAGTCAAACATAAGCGATGTTCTATCATCCTGCAGAGGTACCCTTGCATCCTGCAGGGCCAGAGCGTTAGCCACTTAACCACTGTGTTGCACATTTATGTATTTATAGGATACAATCATTCCTCTTTATGTTCTGCTGCTGAGATTGTAATTTCGGGCAAGTATTGATTTCTGAAATCGTTAAACTCCTTAAATCGTGTTCATCAAACAGAACTCCAGCATTAAACTTATTCAAGCTAATAATCTGCATAAAGTAAAAAGAAGGACACAGCACTCAGAAGCTTTGCAGCAACAAGCTGTATTGGAGTCACAAGATACACAACATTTTTTGGGCGGAGCCCTTCCATGTCGTGTATCTTGTGACTCCAATACAGCTTGTTGCTGCACAGCTTCAGAGTGCCGTATCATTCTTTTTACTTTGGCCTGTACTTGCAGAGGTGGTGTACCTGCGGGACACTGGTCACCGGCTGACCGGTTTAGTGCTGTTTTTTTCGCAAGAAGTGGAGTTTTCCTGCTAGTTATTAATAATCTGCATATATCGATGGAATAATAATCTTAATATCGATGGAACTTTTGAACCAACCATTTCTGTTTTTTCTTTTATTATTTCTTTTTTTTTTGGGATGCTATCCCCTGGCTTTATGTGAGTTAAGACAGGGTATTTATTTGTTTTCTGATTAAAATTCAAATGAACTTGTAGGAAGAGAACAACATACTCACTTCACCATTAGGCCCTCCTCTTGATTACATTGTCGGTCTCTTCTTTCGTGACTCTGATCTAACAGCAGTAGTAAATACTGTATCCTCTATCTACATCTCCAACATGGGAATGCAAGAAGTGGGGTTAAATTTTTAGCTTCTCACTATCTTCCTATCTGTCCAATAGTTCCAGTGACCTGACACAGTGGGGCGGATGAACCTCGCCAGTCAGGAAAATATCTACAACATAAAAAAGAATAGGACGGATATATATGCCGATTTCAAAGGCCCGGATTTATATCACAGGAGCCTATAGGCACAGATGTCGAGGCACCCTAGACTTCACCCTCCATGAACCTATAAACCCCCACCAAACTGCACCGCAAGTGTGCTGGCAGGCCAAGCTGTCACTTCTCCCTTACTTCCCTTGCATGTCATAGGCAAATGTAGGTGTCCCTTAGCATCTGGTGACCAGAGGTAACCCTCAGTATTAAGTTGCCCCCGACTAAAGGGAGATCTCATCAGTGGAATGCCGCCAACACTCGGGGGAGTAACCTCTTATTTACTCAGGGCTCTGCATAGTGAAGAAAGGAGGGATGCGCTCTGGGAGGAAGTAAGCCACCTTTCCAGTATGAGGCGTCTGTAGGCACGTGCCTACAGTGCCTTATGGTAAATACGGCCCTGTTTCAAAGTGTGGTTTATTTCATTTTATGCCCAGACTAAATACTAAAATGTAGACTTCAGAGTGGTGGAAGACTTCTAACCCCTGCCAGAGTTTTACTTCTGAGTCTCCATTAGGGAGATTTCGCTTTACTTAATGTTGCCCCTTGTGTCCTTGCCACCAGGCTAAATCTTTTTCTAAAAGGGATGCACAGAGATGCTCTGACCCTTTACCAAACTAATGAAAAAACAGGTTTACCAATTACCATTAGACACAATATCCTTCTTAAAGATACTATTTGAACGTGGAGGGTAGTCAGGAAAGAACATAGTCTACCAGGCCTTCTGTGTATGAAAATGCCTCTTTAGCGTGATCCTGATTTTAAGCCTGGGATGTTACACAAAGTATTTTTAGAATGGGCTAGTCTGGGTATCTCTACCCTGGGAGACCTATTAAATGAACACAATAAGCTCCTGACTTTCCAGGAAGCCATTGGTAGGAACAGCATCCCAGGGACACCTTTTCTTTTATAGAAAGCTGTAGAGTTCCATGAAGGCATACTGGGAGTGGAAGGAACGTTGGCATATAATCCCCAGTTTGAGGATCTCCTAGATTTACCTAAAGAGAAGCAATCTTTATCATGGGTATACACCTTTATTTGAGACGTTGGCTCAAAGACAGGAGCTAGTAAGACCCAATTACAAAAGTGCCACCCTGGCTGGTATTACAGTGTAGGAGTTTGAGGTATCTGCTAGAGAGGGATGGATGGCAGTTAGAAAAAGCATCCCCAGTGAGGACTGGAGAGAAATACAATTAAAAGGCAGTGGCTTACCTACCACAAGGCTGCAGACGCTCAAGGCCCTGGGTGTAGCCATAGCTAGGGGTACCGCTGTGGTGCTCAGCCACTGTGTTCTTCTACATGGGACTTTTTTTCATAGTTCGGGAAACATTTGAGAACATAGTAGCAGGCAGTGCATGGGACTGTACTACTTCCTGCACTATATGTAACACCCCTCCCACTTCCTGTCCCGTTGGTAATGTGTTTCCTTGCTATGTACACACAGCCTGCAGTGAGTGAATGTGCAGAGCAGCAGGGTGAATAGAGAGAATTACTGCTGTGCTGCAGCTAGGACATTAGGATGAGGTGGCAGGGTGTGTTTAGTGCTTCAGAAGTTGCCTGGCATTAGTAGCCATGTACACTGGCTGCTGTAATACCAGAGTGCCCTGGATTATTGATTATTTATGCTGATCAGAGTATTTAATAAACAATGCAGGGCAGTCTGCTATTGCAGAAGCCAGTGATACAGGTGCTGACAGCTGACTTCTGTAATGAGAAGAGAAGAAAGCTCCAGGAAATTTAGATTAGCTTGATTGCAGGTAACCTTATCTCTTTTCCCAGCTCCCCCTCCCACCCTATTGTTTTCCCCCATGACCCTTTCCTCTTTTCAGATTTCAGATGCCCGTGACAAACAGCACTGTTGATGTCTGCAGTCCTGAGGAGAGCCCTTCCTGCCATTTCTCCTCTTCCACCAGGCTCTTTGTCTTGTGCCTCTACCTCTTTATCCCTCCCTCCTCCTATGCATTCCCCTCTTTCATATATCCCCTTTTTCTGACTTTCCTCAGAGGAGCTCACAATATAATCATACCATAGTCATAGTCTAATGTCCTACCACATTATTATTGTGTATTTATATAGCACTGACATCTTCTGTATAGAATACAGAGCTTCATAACAGTTAGCTCCTTTACCCCCAAAATCCCCTAAAATTTGCAGCAACACACTCGGAGCCCCAGCGGGGAAAGGGGGTTTGTCTGTAAATAATCAGCATCGGGTGTCAAATTCCCTAGGTACGTCATTGTATAGAGGCTATATTCCTATAAAGGGCCCCTATAGACATGACCCATCTAAGCAGCTTCATACCTGCCCCAAGTGTCAAGACCTATCCCCAGACTTGAATCACATGCTCTGGTTTTGCTCTAAAATTCAGACATTCTATCAACAAGCCAGAAATATTATTTTGCTTTTTCCACCTCTCAGCTCTCTTCGACCGAGAGGAGGTTGCCAGTGTGTCTAAATTCAAACATTTAGCATTACTAGCAGCAAAAAAAAGCCATACTGAAGCACTGGTTGGATGACAAACCGCCATCTAACCCATTGGTCAAGAAATGATTGTAACACCTCTTACATATGGAGAGACTAAACTTGGAAAAACAGAAAGGGAACTCCATTGAAATGTTTTTAAGGTGTGGATGGGTTTCTTGGAAAAAACTTTTACAAAGGACCAAATATCGCAAACAATGACTCCATTAGCGGAGACAATGTGGTACCTAAAAAACTAAAATAGGAGGATATTTGGGAGGTTTGAAAGTTTGATGGAGGGTAGGGATGGGAAGGGTTGAACCATGGATAGGCTTGGGGTCTGTTGCCAGATGACTGTGTTAGTGATATTCAATGTGCAATTAGTTACTAGTTGAGGGCCTTAGAACCGAGAAGGAGGCCTTTGACTTACTCTCATGGCAGACCATATTGTTTTTGTCGTTTTTTACAACTATGTCTATGGTTATGTTTCTTGCCATATGTCTGCTTATTGTTTATTCACTGTATTGTTATTCGTTAATATATGTAAATTCTCCGCATTGCATTTGTCATTGTTGAAAAACTACAATAAATACAATTAGAAAAAAAGATTTAATGCCGTCTGTGTCTTCATTGCACAGATCTCTTCACTTTGTCTTCTTGGTGATCCTGTCATGGAAGTAAGGATAGATTTTTGAATCTTCAATGGATCCTACACCATAAAAGGTTACGAAGAGTCTAACCCTTACTCTGCTCTATCCAATGCAGAGATCAAATATTTTGCATAGAGAATTATTTTAATATAAAAGAGGTAGGATCCCTCTTTGGGAACCAATTCCTCTGTCCCACTTTCTTCTTTATTGAACTTCCTCTTTTAGGACTGATCAAATGTATGTAAATGTATGTATTTTTCTACTGACATTTTTTTCATTAAAGGAATACTATCGATTGAAACGACTTTTTTTTTAATACTCTATATTAGTGTACACATTACCACTAGTGCTAGGGGCACTTTATTTATTCACCCAGGTCTCTCTCCCTCTATTTCTGCTTAAAAATTCATTTCTCACACAGCTCACAAATATATTTCACTGTGTCATTCACAGCATGCAGGAGACATGAGGAGAAATAAGCTGATCTGAGGTGGTAACAGGTAACTAAATGAGCTGTAATATTGCTGGAATATAACTCGCTATAAAACTAGTCTGTGTTTACACTCAGACTGGTTGCCTGGCTGCCTGCTTGTGATGATGATTCACTCCAGGCTGCATCCACTTTACAAGCTGCTGAGAGGGGCAGACCACTGTTTACAATTAGTATTATTAGTATCTTTATCAGTCAAGAGAAGCAAAGATAATAAACACACATTGCTAGAATCTTTAACCCCTTATCACCATATCAATAAGATTCTGTCAGCAAGGCGATAATTAAACTATAAACTGTGGAGTTGATAGCAACTCCCCTGTGCAGAGATATGATCTAGCCCTCTGGGAGCCCTCAGTATTTAGATACATTTTGTATCCAAAACTGAGCCAAAACTGACTGAGGATTTTACAGCTGAGAGGAACAGCTGTGAGGAATCACATTGCTCCTAGTACTTGTCCTAATGTGTGCTACAACATACAGCATTTAAAAATAAATGCATACATCGATAGTATTCCTTTAACTCTAAACATTATTTGTATCTCTTAAATTGATATATTTCTTAAAGTGTAACTGTCGGGCATAAAATTAAAAATCAGTTATTTATTTTTATCTGGTAATAAGGATGCTAATCAGGCAATCCAAAAGTTAAGATCTCTATTACTTTTCCTGTTTATAAATGATCATTCCCCAGTTTACCTGACTCTTATTTGGTACGTTGCTGCACAAAAGAAGTTGCAGGGCATGCTGGGTTGTCCTTTTTTGCTTCTGTACATTAGTTAAGTCTGAGGGGAAATAAAGAAGCAAAAAAAAAGAAAACCCAGCATGCCCTGCAACTTCCTTTGTGCGGCAACGTACCAAATAAGAATCAGGTAAACTGGGGAATGATCATTCATAAACAAGAAAAGTAATAGAGATTTTAACTTTTGGATTGCCTGGTTATCATCCGTATTACTTGTTTACCAGATAAAAATAAAGAATTGATTTTTGATTTTATGCCCGACAGTTACACTTTAAATTCAAATGTTAAAATGAAGTAAAACTAATGGTGATATAAAGGACCAGTGTAGTATGAATTATAAAACTGGGTCTTTTGCTGAAGAAGTGTTTGTGGTATGAGTGACTAGGGGTGTGGCTAGAGGTGTGGCAGGGGTGTGTCTTAAAGTGTCTCTCTTTCTTATCTGTAATGCTGGGGGTTATACTTTCTGACCACAGAGTGCAACAAGGCTAAGTAGCTTGATAATGGAAGTGGCTCCACAGATGGACACAGGAGTAATGAACAAGGGAACAAGATTGCCCAGAGCAACTGCAGCTCTGGACCACCTACCAGGCTAGATGCTAAGTGATACAATAAACAACAGACCTAGTCGGTAACAGGCTTGGGTCATACACGTTAATTCAGATGTCAGTCGTATTGGAAAGATTAGGCAGATTCGTAGTTGAGGCAAAGGTCAGTACACAATACAATATACAATATTACAAATAATACAATACTGATTTACTAGAGTACATATATATCGTGCTGATGCGCAATACATGAAATGTAGCTCTCAAATAACTCACTAACTAAAGCACAAGTAATGACAATTAACAAGGCAGACAACAGACAGACAGACGGAATGCTCAGCCAATCTAGTCGCTGTTTCAGCGACGGCAACATTCACACTGAGATTGACAAGACTAACAGGTAGGAGCGCAACTGCTGCTATAGTTCGTCCTCAAGAACAAGGCTAGAAGGAATACTACCAGTCACCAACGTGGTGCTGGCAGAATCCCAACTATCAGGATCAGAAGGACTTCACTGACTCCCACAGGTCAGCAAACGTCCAGCAGACATGAAAATACAGAGCAATGCATTATACATTTTTACAATAACAACTTTCACAGCATAGACCCAACGACAACTCAGAGAGCTGAACGCTATGTCGGGCGGAGTCTGAAATGGGAGGCAGATTTTTATTCCGGCATCAGCCAATGGATGCAGGTATGCAAATTTCCACACAGCTGAATAGTAATCATTCAATCCTGAGCTGGCTTGATTACCATTTTCTAGCTGAAAGACTAATATAACAAATGCATGCAATACTATGCAACACCATGCATGCAGGAAACCCAGGGCTATCTGGCTGCAGCCATAGGAGGAATCCTGACAGAATCCTGAACTTCAGAGTGATTGCAAATGACAATAAGACTTACTGCGAAAGCGCAACCGAATGCAAGCAGACAAGTCAGAACTGCCCAGTTGCAGCCCCACTGCAAGCGACAGAACATGCTACAGGAGAGATCCTGACATTATCCCAAAAGGTTATGAGATATGTCCTCACACCTCCTTTATGCCAACTGTGTAGGCTCCAGTGCATGCAGTAAACTTCTTGCACACCTCAGCTCAAATCATAAGCACTAGCTGCATTGTGTGCAAGAGAGAGCACTGACCTGGAAGTTCTTTCGGTGCCATTTTGAAAAATAAATGCTGGTTTTCACAGGGGAGCAGCAGATGTATGAGACATCTGGGAGACTCAGTAATGTTCATACTGTATTATCATTTTTGTTTCAAGTGTGCATTAAAGGGAACCTAAACTGATAAGGATGTGGATTTTTCCTTTTAAAATAATACCAGTTGCCTGATTCTCCTGCTGATCCTGTGTCTCTATTACTTTTAGCCACAGCCCCTCAACAAGCATACAGATCAGGTGCTCTGACTGAAGCCAGACTGGATTAGATGCATGCTTATTTCAGTAGCAGTAGGGTTTTGTACCGTGTTAGCCATCAGTGAAAGCAAGAAGTTTTAAATCAGGATGATACCATTTATTGGCTAACTACAAATGAATAAGAATAAACAAGCTTTCGGCCTTGCAGCCTTCGTCAGGTTTACATCCTGTTAGTTTGCAAGCTGGTGGTACAGACACCCTTTTGATGTTGCATGTATATAAGCTGTCTGTACCACCAGCTTGCAAACTAACAGGATGTAAACCTATAGAAAGGTGGATATACCGCTGCACTTGTAGTGGGAACCGAGCTGGACCTGGGCAACCAGCCCACGGGTCAAAGTGAAAAGAAGAAAGTTTGGTCCGCTTCAAGGTCAATCCAACAGTTTATTTGGGACTTATCCCAGAACAGCCACAGAATCACTCAGCTAACATGTTTCGGACCTGCAGCGGTCCTTAATCATAGCATGGTTATGGCAAGATCATCACAGGTTTAAAAGGCATGACAGGGGGAGTGGTTGGCCCAGATCCACCTATGGAAGGGTGGAGCCGAGCAAAATACAACCTCCTTCCGCCCCTCATGTTACAAATACACAAATTATAAAATACAATATAAGAAACAACGAAATATAAAAGTATATAAAAGGTTTTAATTACCTAAGAGGAGAACACCACATAGAAGATTATTTTGCTGGAAGTACCCCAATACTGTAATAAAACATACATGATATGTATAAGTAATGGCATACAAGAAATTGATCCGAAGATAAAACAGGGAAGATGTAGTGGGGACATACATTAACAAAGATGATGTCCCCAAACATTAGAGGGGTGGATGATCAACCCAAGAGGGGGGAGCAATTAACTGGTAATAAGTGCCAAGTCCCATCTCGCATTTAGGCCCCATGGGGCTCTTGTTTCCATGCGAAAAATCCAGAATGCCTCTCGCTTCTTAATTAGGGCTTGTAAGTCCCCTCCTCTCTTGGGCAAAAATACCCTCTCTATGCCTTGAAAGGAGAAAGAGGACATATCCCCCCCATGAACACTTCTAAAATGTTTGGCTACATTGGATATGTGTGTGGTGGACCATCCTGCCCCCAAAAAGTGCTCTGCGATCCTAGCCCTAAGGGGTCTGGTGGTGCAACCTACGTACTGCAATGAGCATGCCGTACACGTCACCAGATAGATCACGTTTTTTGTCCCACAATTGATAAAATGTTTCATAGTAAAACAAGTCCCAGAGGTAAGTGATCGAATGGTGCGGGTCTGGCCATGCACAGAGCAATAGCGACAAGTGGCAACAGCACATCTGTATGAGCCTTTCAAAGATAACCAGGTGGAAATCTGTGGAACGGAGGTAAAGAGACTGGGTGACAGGAGACTGCCTAAAGTCGGGGCCCGACGACTGGCAAATTTGACGCCATTTTGAAGGAAAGGCCGCAAGGCATCATCTCCCTCTAAAACCGGGAGATACTTCTTTATAGTCTGGACAATCCTAGTGTATTCCGAACTGTAGGTAGTGACAAAAAAGGGGCCTCCCCCAGAGGTACGCACAGACGTATTGTCCCGTACCAGTTTGGAGCGAGGAATAGAGAGGGCTCGTTTCTTGCCTCTCTCTATCATCCAATGTGGGTAACCTCTTTCCAATAGGCGCCTCCCAACCTCCGCAAATTCCATCTCCAGAGTCCCTGGATCCGAACAATTCCGGCGGGCCCGAATAAATTGGCCCCCCGGAATGGCCCGGATCGTGTGCTCAGGGTGACAGCTGCCTGCCCTCAGGGTCGAGTTACCTGCGCAGGATTTTCTATATGTACGTGTCCTGATGGATTTAGAAACTATGTCTCCCACCAGGGTGACATCCAAATAATCAACACTTTTGTCCCGCCACGTGTACGTGAACTCGAGATTGCAGGCATTGTCATTAAGAGAGGTGACAAATTCCTGGACCTCCTCCTGCCCCCCCTTCCAAATGACCAACAAATCGTCGATATACCTCCCGTACCACGCAACACACCCAAGAAGACGGCCATCACCCCCAAAGATGTGGAACTCCTCCCACCATCCCATAAATAAATTCGCCAGGGATGGGGAGAATTTAGCACCCATGGAGGCTCCACACCTCTGGAGGTAAAAGGTGCCGTCAAACATGAAGTAGTTGCGGGTCAGGAGGTATTCGACTGCAGCACATATGAAAATCCGTAAGTCAGAGGTATAGGTTGAGTACTTCTCCAGATGAAATTGGAGAGCTGTAAGAGCCAAGTGATGGGGGATGCAGGAATATAAAGACTTTACGTCAATAGCAATCCAGCTATAATTCACCTCCCACTCTACCCCATCTAAACTTGACAAAAGATGTTTCGTATCCTTAATGTATCCCGGTAACCTCTTGACAAGGGGCTGTAAGACGGAATCGACCCAATCGCTTAGACGCGATCTATCTGGTGACGTGTACGGCATGCTCATTGCAGTACGTAGGTTGCACCACCAGACCCCTTAGGGCTAGGATCGCAGAGCACTTTTTGGGGGCAGGATGGTCCACCACACACATATCCAATGTAGCCAAACATTTTAGAAGTGTTCATGGGGGGGATATGTCCTCTTTCTCCTTTCAAGGCATAGAGAGGGTATTTTTGCCCAAGAGAGGAGGGGACTTACAAGCCCTAATTAAGAAGCGAGAGGCATTCTGGATTTTTCGCATGGAAACAAGAGCCCCATGGGGCCTAAATGCGAGATGGGACTTGGCACTTATTACCAGTTAATTGCTCCCCCCTCTTGGGTTGATCATCCACCCCTCTAATGTTTGGGGACATCATCTTTGTTAATGTATGTCCCCACTACATCTTCCCTGTTTTATCTTCGGATCAATTTCTTGTATGCCATTACTTATACATATCATGTATGTTTTATTACAGTATTGGGGTACTTCCAGCAAAATAATCTTCTATGTGGTGTTCTCCTCTTAGGTAATTAAAACCTTTTATATACTTTTATATTTCGTTGTTTCTTATATTGTATTTTATAATTTGTGTATTTGTAACATGAGGGGCGGAAGGAGGTTGTATTTTGCTCGGCTCCACCCTTCCATAGGTGGATCTGGGCCAACCACTCCCCCTGTCATGCCTTTTAAACCTGTGATGATCTTGCCATAACCATGCTATGATTAAGGACCGCTGCAGGTCCGAAACATGTTAGCTGAGTGATTCTGTGGCTGTTCTGGGATAAGTCCCAAATAAACTGTTGGATTGACCTTGAAGCGGACCAAACTTTCTTCTTTTCACTTTGACCCGTGGGCTGGTTGCCCAGGTCCAGCTCGGTTCCCACTACAAGTGCAGCGGTATATCCACCTTTCTATTGATCTACACACCTGATACCGGCTCCTTGTTCTTATGGACTGATATACCCTTTGAAACAGCCACATCGCTCATTTGTTTTATGGCTTCTAAGGAACAACGAAGCCTGAGGAGTAACACCACGGTCACCCTACCTTTAGGGAATGACATGGATAAGTACCTCACTAAACCCAGGCGGGAGCATACCACCAAACCAGCCAGACGTCAGCATGAAGGACATCACGACCATCTATCTGAAGCTGGATTACCTGTCTCTCAGTTGGGGAGAGAGCGTCTTCTGAAGTCGGTGAACAGCGCCAGTACAACGGCAGTTACAGGGTCACGTGTGACCGGGCTTGCTGAGGAGGCGGACGAGCGGAGACGTGAGCCGGAGGTGATGCGTCCACTGCTTCCGGGTCGTCCTGAGGACGTCAGCCGGCGCCGCTCCCTGGAACAGTCTGCGCCCATGTCTGTGCCGCACCACTTAGATCTTGGTACACGTCCGAAGGGCTCCATAGCGGAGCAGCCAGCATCCAGGCATAGCCAGCTGGCACAACCCGAGGAGACGTTTCGCCCCCACTGCCGGGATCTTGTGAAGAGCCTTATGGAGGACTTGGATAGAGGAATACAGGCCTCGAGAGAGGTAAAACGCCTATCACTTCACTTCCCTATTACAGCTACAGATTTGGCCCAGACCTCTAGGGAGCACATTTCCCTCCCCTTACAGGGATCCCATGATATGCAGCTTGATCCCCGTATAACCCACATCTCTTGTCCTTTACCTTTGGCTTCTCCTTTAGAGCCAGAAGCCCTCACTAAGAATAAAGAGGACTCTAATAATCATTCTATGGAGCATACTGAATTAAATCCACTTGAAGTAGCCATTAAGGATATGTATGGACATAAACAGTCATCCCAGAAATATGAGGGACACATTATTCCAAGGAGGGACCTGAATTCAGATCCTGAGAGATATGACAAATTTGCAGCTGTCTTCTCTAGATTGAATAACCCATGTGATATACAACCTGATGTGGGGCTTAGGACAGCCTTTGTCCAGCTTGAGGATCTCATGGGGAAAGAAAATAGGGTTTGGTGGGATCTGTCGACCTTAAAACAGTATGTAGCGGAGGAAATCATTCCGCGAGGACTTCGAATTAAAAAGATCCCGACCACTATATACTCTGATGAATTCGTGCTAGAGTGGAACTCTGTTCTCACTGACTGTTCACTTAACCTGATGAGATTGATCATTAAATACGAAGAGGAAAAACTTGTGGAAATAAGGCTCAAAATTACAGATCTCCAATCCCAATTGTATAAATTTAACACATTACAACTGTACGATGATTTGCATGCCAAAATGTGTCGTAATATAGCTCAACTGGAAGCAGTTATTACAGAAACGAAAAGGGTTAAGTACTTGCGTGACACTGAGGACTACACACGTAAGGTAGTTTATGAATGGGGCAGATGGGAAGGCACCTTTAAAACCCCAGGCGGGACCCCTCGTAGATCCCGCTCTAGAAACAGGAGGAGGGTTAGTTTTCCGGATGTGACTGATAATGTACCAAATGTTTCCGATGATACAAACCCAGCTACCAGAATCAGTGCCAGCCCTCACTTGCCTCATAATAACCGCTACCTTCCCACGCCACAAGCTCCCCCACATGGACCCCCTCACCCAATTCAATCCATCCCAGCAAAAAACGGGATAGGTCCATCCTCCTATTACAGGAGAAACAAAAGGCATCCGAGGAAGGGAAGAAAAGGAGGAGGACTAGGAGAGCGGGAGTGAAGCATAGACATACAGGTACTTTAGCCCCCAATAGCACAGCTGGACATAATGTAGTCAACTTGTCTGATGTCATCCTTTCTGAGGCTGATGTCAATTTATTGTCCAAAGGTTTGTCATACGCCCCCACACATCACTTTGAGGTGTTTGACACTTTGTTGGATGTGAACAGGTTCATTAGGTCTATCCTCCTGAAAAAGTATTTCAACCAAGATGAAAGCTCCACTGAGACAGGAGAGGTTTTTTCCCCTGCTGTGATCTTTCCCGACATTGGGACCTTCCAGGATACCAAGGCCAGGTGGACATTAGATTCCCTGATGGCAGATGGTTCTGGGATGGTCTCCATGTCGGATGTACAGCTTCCTGGGATTAAAAACCCAGATTTCTATCCTCTCACAGCTAGGAGCTCCCCAGTTGAGATCTTTCAGGATTTGGTTGAAAAAGAACTTGTTAATATAGCCAGCGCACATCGAGGAGGACAGCGGAATAATCTGACCAAAATTGAACAGATAGCCCTCAAGAATCTGCAGGCCAACGATAAAATCGTTATACGCAACGCAGACAAGGGGGGGGGGGGCAATTGTCATTTTAAATAAGTCAGATTATCAAGCTGAGGCTTTGAGACAGCTCCATGATGAGACAACATATATGTGCCTTTCAGCTGACCCCACCCCTGTTTTTCAGGCTCAGCTTTTTGGTCTCTTGAGTTATGGTGAAAGTTTGGGAGTATTGAATCACAAACTTGTTGAATACCTGGGAATGAAGCATCCCATTGTTCCCATCTTTCACCATCTCCCTAAGATCCATAAGCAGGGCGCTCCCCCAGAGGGGAGGCCGATAGTTGCGGGAATTGGCTCCCTGGGGGAGCGTCTAAGCGATTGGGTCGATTCCGTCTTACAGCCCCTTGTCAAGAGGTTACCGGGATACATTAAGGATACGAAACATCTTTTGTCAAGTTTAGATGGGGTAGAGTGGGAGGTGAATTATAGCTGGATTGCTATTGACGTAAAGTCTTTATATTCCTGCATCCCCCATCACTTGGCTCTTACAGCTCTCCAATTTCATCTGGAGAAGTACTCAACCTATACCTCTGACTTACGGATTTTCATATGTGCTGCAGTCGAATACCTCCTGACCCGCAACTACTTCATGTTTGACGGCACCTTTTACCTCCAGAGGTGTGGAGCCTCCATGGGTGCTAAATTCTCCCCATCCCTGGCGAATTTATTTATGGGATGGTGGGAGGAGTTCCACATCTTTGGGGGTGATGGCCGTCTTCTTGGGTGTGTTGCGTGGTACGGGAGGTATATCGACGATTTGTTGGTCATTTGGAAGGGGGGGCAGGAGGAGGTCCAGGAATTTGTCACCTCTCTTAATGACAATGCCTGCAATCTCGAGTTCACGTACACGTGGCGGGACAAAAGTGTTGATTATTTGGATGTCACCCTGGTGGGAGACATAGTTTCTAAATCCATCAGGACACGTACATATAGAAAATCCTGCGCAGGTAACTCGACCCTGAGGGCAGGCAGCTGTCACCCTGAGCACACGATCCGGGCCATTCCGGTGGGCGAATTTATTCGGGCCCGCCGGAATTGTTCGGATCCAGGGACTCTGGAGATGGAATTTGCGGAGGTTGGGAGGCGCCTATTGGAAAGAGGTTACCCACATTGGATGATAGAGAGAGGCAAGAAACGAGCCCTCTCTATTCCTCGCTCCAAACTGGTACGGGACAATACGTCTGTGCGTACCTCTGGGGGAGGCCCCTTTTTTGTCACTACCTACAGTTCGGAATACACTAGGATTGTCCAGACTATAAAGAAGTATCTCCCGGTTTTAGAGGGAGATGATGCCTTGCGGCCTTTCCTTCAAAATGGCGTCAAATTTGCCAGTCGTCGGGCCCCGACTTTAGGCAGTCTCCTGTCACCCAGTCTCTTTACCTCCGTTCCACAGATTTCCACCTGGTTATCTTTGAAAGGCTCATACAGATGTGCTGTTGCCACTTGTCGCTATTGCTCTGTGCATGGCCAGACCCGCACCATTCGATCACTTACCTCTGGGACTTGTTTTACTATGAAACATTTTATCAATTGTGGGACAAAAAACGTGATCTATCTGGTGACGTGTACGGCATGCTCATTGCAGTACGTAGGTTGCACCACCAGACCCCTTAGGGCTAGGATCGCAGAGCACTTTTTGGGGGCAGGATGGTCCACCACACACATATCCAATGTAGCCAAACATTTTAGAAGTGTTCATGGGGGGGATATGTCCTCTTTCTCCTTTCAAGGCATAGAGAGGGTATTTTTGCCCAAGAGAGGAGGGGACTTACAAGCCCTAATTAAGAAGCGAGAGGCATTCTGGATTTTTCGCATGGAAACAAGAGCCCCATGGGGCCTAAATGCGAGATGGGACTTGGCACTTATTACCAGTTAATTGCTCCCCCCTCTTGGGTTGATCATCCACCCCTCTAATGTTTGGGGACATCATCTTTGTTAATGTATGTCCCCACTACATCTTCCCTGTTTTATCTTCGGATCAATTTCTTGTATGCCATTACTTATACATATCATGTATGTTTTATTACAGTATTGGGGTACTTCCAGCAAAATAATCTTCTATGTGGTGTTCTCCTCTTAGGTAATTAAAACCTTTTATATACTTTTATATTTCGTTGTTTCTTATATTGTATTTTATAATTTGTGTATTTGTAACATGAGGGGCGGAAGGAGGTTATATTTTGCTCGGCTCCACCCTTCCATAGGTGGATCTGGGCCAACCACTCCCCCTGTCATGCCTTTTAAACCTGTGATGATCTTGCCATAACCATGCTATGATTAAGGACCGCTGCAGGTCCGAAACATGTTAGCTGAGTGATTCTGTGGCTGTTCTGGGATAAGTCCCAAATAAACTGTTGGATTGACCTTGAAGCGGACCAAACTTTCTTCTTTTCAGGATGTAAACCTGACGAAGGCTGCAAGGCCGAAAGCTTGTTTATTCTTATTCATTTGTAGTTAGCCAATAAATGGTATCATCCTGATTTAAAACTTCTTGCTTATTTCAGGTGTGTGTTTCAACCACTACTGCCAGGGAACTGGTAAACATCCATATCCCTCTCAGTTTAGGTTCCCTTTAAGTTTTAAAAAAGAATACTGGGCAGCACGTATCCCTGACTATCCTCCCATTGCTTGTTCTCTTCAGCCCCAACCCCCCCCCTCCTCCCCCCAGTCCCCATTTCTGTGGAGCTTCTTTTCACAGCCCCTTGGATATTCATCTAAGTGGTGAATGAGAGATTCTGTTCTGCACATGTGCAATTTTAGATCTGGACACGCCAAATGAAATAGAAATGTTTGTGTGCATCTTCTTTCTTTCGTGCAAGAGAGCTTCCTGCATGTGCAGTGCACAACCACATCTCGGGATTATTCCTCTGAGAAAGCTGGCTGAATATTAAAGAAATAAAGAATTGTGCAGACCTCCAAGACAACAGGCAGTTAGTCAGTTAGTGGATGGTCACCGGCAGGTAATAAGCAGGTATACTGTAATTACGGTAAGTAGTGTTCCTTTAATTTTTTGAGTAGTATACAACACAACACACACCTATTGTATATACAGTATGAAACAAATATATATTTTTCTTCTGTTTAGATTCCTGCATAAGCCTAATGTTGGAGGCTACAGTGTGAAGGATGTTCTGTGAGGCCCTTTGTTTACCTCAGTGAGCTGTAAAGAAAATCATTGAGGTGACAAAGGCGTCCTGATAGCTGGAGGTATCATTTGTACTTGAAGAAGAATGTTGAAGAAACCCTTGATTGATTTCATTGCACAACATGAGTGAGTGGGTTTATTGCATGCTTCTCTCCCACGCTTCTGTGTGCCAGAATAACATTTTAATCCCAGGAGTCCTCTGTCTCCAAACCTTCTCTTCTTGTGCCATATACAGGCATTTGCAGGCTTCACCAGTTACTAGCATCGCTAAATATTGAATAGATTCCCTGACCTTGCTGTCCTAGCGACATAGGTTTGACTAACTATGCATACACAAAAGTAAAAAAAAAGACTCAATCATCTCAGATATTTCTTTATGAGTGATGCAGGTTGAACACTATGGGTCAGTAATGACTGTCATTTTACATACATTTCTTCATAACCAGCAGAGGGAACAACTACCATTCCTATTACTGCCTCAGGCAAACCAGCAGTTGTTTCCCCTCCTGGGATGCACGAGGTAGTAATAGAAGTGGTAGTAATCCAATTTCATAGTAAGTTTATAATCTTCAACTTTGTAATAAATAGACATATTTCTAAAGAGCATTGATGTGACTAAACTTATAACATATTGAATCATATTTCAACACTTAGGCTAGGTTTACACTCCCACCATAATCAAAGGGTCATTGGTCATGGTGCATGTTGTATATGGGCAGGTAGCGTGGATTATGCAGAACGGTCACTGTGGAGCTCAACTACCTGGTCTGTTGCTGTTGGGTTCTCTTCTTCTTTTGCACCTCTATCGCATGTGGCAGCTACTTTTCATAGGCTCCCAAAGTCTCATGACATGCATCATCAGCCTACAGGGGGGAGAGTGTATCTGTGTGGGTCTCGGGTGCTCCCTTCACAATGGAGAGGCTTAACCTTGACCTATAGGAAAGGTGAGACCGGGAGCCCTTATGGTGCAGTATTGTTAGTATAAATTGAAGGTGTAAATTTGTAAATAAGATATACTCACAAAGGTAGGTTGCAGTCCTGCAACCACCGTAAATGCCTGCGGAAAGATAACAGTCTCCGCTCGGTATCCCGGACCCTCTGGATCTGGGTGGTCGCTCTCCTCCTATAGTCCTAGTAGATAATGTCGCCCAGGGATAGTTTAAATCTATTTTTAATTTTATTTATCTAATTTTATGAGTAAAATTATTTAGCTGTTGCTACAACATACTTTTAGGCGCCTCCACCAATGTGCTTCGCTTGTACAGGTGGGAGACACTGCCGCACAGTGATAGGAAAGGTTCAGTGCAGGTTCAGTGCAGAAGTGAAGAGGAACCAGCAGTGGACCAGGCAATTGTGCTTCTGCTGTTGCCACTCTGCATATCAATGTTGCCGGCACCACCCGCTAGATGTTGCAATCTGATTTACATGATCCAATTGGCTTCATAGTACAGCAGACCATGAGCATTTGGAATAGTCTGCTCTATTTTTCAGGCCTCACAGAGTGTGGGTTGCTATTTCTAACTCTAATGTTTACGCTGGAAAATGCCAAATCTTTTGGCGCTCTGCGACAGTTGATGCAACAAAGAATGTTTACTCTGCCGCCTTCTTCTGACCCATGCTACAGTGCCTGCTGCAAATAATGTAAAAAATTGACATTGTAAAAATAACTTCATAAAAATGTAAATATTTGGTAGTAGAATGCCTTATATTTCAGGGCAGCCTCTCCTACAGTGGAGGCAAATAACAATGTTTATTCTGCCGCCTTCTCCAGGTCTATGCTACAGAGCCTGCTGCAAATAACATAAAAAATGTACATTGTAAAAATAAAAATTAATAATTCGGTGATAGAATACTGGATATTTGAGTTCTCCCCTACAGTGGAGGCAACTTACAATGTTTGCTTATTACACAGAAATTCCGATTTCTGCAAATGCCGATTTACATTCCATGGACGGTATACCGGCGGTAATGGGATTTATGAAAACGTATTGGGTTTTTACAACACTTTGCAGACATCCACAAAATATTACGGATTATGTTAAAAAGCAATACTTAACATTACAATATACTTGTAAACAGTTATTTGGCTAAATACTTCAGAACTCGGAAATTGAACTTGGACTTGAAAATACTCAGTAGTATCCGAGTCTTTTGACTAGTCTATAATTACCTTGGTAATCCTATTTCCATTTTAAAAATCCTGCATTCTCTGGAGAGGGACCGAGGAGAACGGGGGGAGCGGTGGGCATGAGGAGAGCCTCCCAGGGCCGGATTTACCATAAGGCACTGTAGGCACGTGCCTACTGGCGCCTGATGATGGGAAGGCGGCTCACTCTGCTCCTTGAATACCTCTCTCTCCCCTTCCCTATGCAGAGTAGTGAGCAGAGTGTAAATGAGGTTACTCACTTAGCTCTCGGCATTCCACTGACCAAATCTCCCATCAGTCGAGGGCACCTCTAGCTACTTAATATTGAGGGTACTTCTGGCTACCTAATGCTAGGGGACACCAGTAGCTGCCTATGACGAGCAAGGGAAGTAAGAGAGAAGTCTGGACAGCCAGCACACTTGCAGTGCGGTTCGGTGGGTGTTTGTAGGTTCATGGAGGGTGGAGTCTAAGGAGCCAGGACATCTGTGCCTATAGGCTCCTGTGATGTAAATCAAGGCCTGGAGCTTCCTATACATGCCTACTAACCATGTTTTTTACATTTTGAAAAGGACTAAGGTATCCTTTAAGTCATAGATCCTGAACAAGCATGCAAATTAGATGTTTCACTGGATTTGCCACATGCTTGTTTCAGGTGTATAATTCAGACACTATTGATGCAGAAGAAGATGAAGATCAGTAGGACATCGGGCAATTGGTACGGTTTAAAAGGAAATAAATGTGGCAGCCTCCATATCCCTCTTACATCAGGTGTAGTTTAAAGGGAACCTGAAGGGAAATTTATATGGAGGCTGCCATGTTTATTTTCTTTTAAACAATACTAGTTGCCTGGTGGTCCTGTTGATCTCTTTAGGTGCACACATGTCTGGATTACACACCTGAAACAAGCATGCTGTTTATCTTGTCAGATTTTTGTCAGTGGCATCTGATCTGCATGCTACTATGGCTAGCTATGGCTATAAGTATTAGAGGCAGCGAATCAGCAGGACAGCCAGGCAGCTGGTATTGTTTTAATGGAATTAAATACTGCAGTCTCCTTATTCTTCTCAGCAGGAGGTGAAGAGGCGCCCAGTGGGTGTATAAAACACTTTAAAATAATACAATTTAGAAGGATGAGGTGGCTTACCTCATAGACTACAAGTCACTTTAGGTAAAGCAGTTTAATAGTAATAAGCACAGGCAACACGTTTCGTGGGATCTAGCCCACTTCCTCAGGCCAAGTAAAGTGCCGCTCTATATGCAAAGCCGCGTTTGGGGTGCCTCTAGTCTTGTTTAGGGAACCCAGCAGTAAACTGTATCCTCTACAGCATGAAGCATTGTGATTGGCTGAATACTGTGGGTAAAGTTTACTACAACCTATTGGAAACCTAGTAGTTCGAGAGGGTGCTGTTCACCCAATCGTGCTAGCTAAACTTCCCTATGAGGTTTTCTTCTGGGTCTCCTAAAGTAGATTATTGCCAACATGTCAGCTTCCTTATTCCTCACACTTTAGAATCGCTTTACGTATGGACTGGTATGTGGGGAGGCACTGGGCGGGAGATGTGCATGATCGACACCTGCATAGCTTTATACTGCATAAAGTGGTAAAGCTAGTGATTGTGTTGGTATGCTTTGTATTCAATCAAGCCTCTGCTGAAATCTAATCAGTATTTAGTAGTGCAGAGTGGTAAAACAATTACCATGTTCTTTCATGGAAATAATGATTTTCTTTCCAGTTTGGGCACACATAACATAGTGTATGCCTGGCCTAAAGTAAAGAAGCCTAACGTAAACCTGAGACGATACAAACACAAGGGTTTACACTTATCTGGGGCTTCCTCCTGCTCACTATAGACCGTGGCCTCCCTTGGTGTGTATCTGTTCTCCTGCAGTCAGACCCAGTAGTTGGGACCAGGAGCATTCTGCGTCTGCACAGTGCATTAGTAGAACACTCCCAGAAACAGACCAGGGAGGAGCGTGGCCACTGCGCCATGCGTGTGGTGTTGTCCCTGACCCTGACTAGCTCAGTCAGGGACAGGGAGCTGATTTTGAGAGAAAGAACAGGACTGGAGGGACGCTGAGGGAGCATGCAGACTACAGGGGGCTGGAGGCAGCCCCAGATAAGTATAAATCCTTTTGTTTGCAATGTTTTTAAGGCCATGAAGCACAGCGGTTTTCTTCATGCAATTTCATATCCTGAAACACAGCCTTTTGAAATAAATCGACTGCATCCAAACTGTGTGTGTGTGTGTGTGGGGGGGGGGGGGGGGGGGCAGGGGTGGTTGCTGCCTGCTGCAGTTTTCCACGCAAGACAACATTTTGGAAACCTGCCCTAAGCCTGAGGGTAGGTGCTGTATAGACTAAGCTAAAAAAAATTTTTAAACTTTTTTTGATTGTTTTCCAAAACAAATAACAGAAATATAGCATTGTTCATTGTACAATGATGATATCATAGGTTGACAGCCCATACTGAGATAACAGCAGTATATCCATAACAACTGTGGGGACATCGAAACCTTTTGGAGGAATTATGGAGAGTTTGCCAATTAACTGGAACAATGCAGAGTTCTACAGAGAATAACAATGAAACAAAAATAAAAGAAAAAACAGGAAATAAAAACAAAAGAAACAGAATAGAGGGCACTGAAAACCATAAAGCCAGTTTTGCCGTGGCCAGACCTTCTTGGGTATATATAGTAAGGGTGTGGAACCGTAGAAAGGGGGGGGGGGAGACATAGGGAGGGATCTTAGGTTTGGGACGACTTCCAAGTTGTCCAGGGGTCCCAGATTTTTTCGAAGGCAGGCATAGTCTCTCTAATGTAAGAGGTCATCTTCTCCAAATTGTAAATATGCTGAATTTTATTGATGAGCTCAGGCCTGGATGGGGGAAGAGATTTCCAATATTTGGCCAGTAAAGCCTTACAGGCCCCACAGATTTGCCCAAGAAGTTTGTTTTGGTGTTTGGACAGCTCCGGGAAGGACTTATAGAATAGGGCCGACCAGGGGTTAGGTTGGATCTGTTTCCCAAGAACCTCCAAGTCCAGGATGAAGGACTGGGACCAGAATCCAGCAACTAAGGGACAGGACCACCAGCAGTGTAATTGGTCTGCTGGGGCCGGGCAGCCCCGGAAGCAATGATCCGAAGAAATTAGGTTCCATTTGGCCAGTTGAACCGGGGTTCTATACCAATCATAGAACAGCCTGTAGTTTCTTTCTTTGGTTAAGGTGTGTCTAGAAGAACTGGCAATAGCGGAAAAGATAACCTCCCACTGAGATTCATCCGTGAGAGCCCCAAGTCTATCCTGGCTGCCACTTAGTCATCGCTTTAGAAGGGCCTATCAACCTAGCGTACCAGAGGTCATAGTACATGCTAGAGATAAGGCCCTTTGGTTAAGGTGTGTCTAGAAGAACTGGCAATAGCGGAAAAGATAACCTCCCACTGAGATTCATCCGTGAGAGCCCCAAGTCTATCCTGGCTGCCACTTAGTCATCGCTTTAGAAGGGCCTATCAACCTAGCGTACCAGAGGTCATAGTACATGCTAGAGATAAGGCCCTCCGGTAAGGGAGTAGAGCAATATGTAGACTCTAAATTAGATCGGGCTAGTCGGAGCCCCCCGGCACATCTATTCTGTAAGAAATGTCGGATTTGCATGAATCTAAACCTCTCCGAATTTGGAAGTTGATATTTCTCTTGTAACTGCGGCCAGGAGGAAATGGATCCCTGTGACAATATGTCCGCTACTGAAACAATCCCCCTAGCCCTCCACAAGCCCCAGGCCAGGCCACAAACCCCAGGTTGGAAGTCTAGATTATAGAATAAAGATTCAAGACTAGAAGAGGACACCAGATGAGGCAATATTTTGCCTAAAGATTTTTTAATGATCAATGATTCCACAATAGGGAATGTTGCGGAGTTAGGGCCGAGGCAGGGCCTGGGTGTCCAAAGAAGACACTTGATGGGGAATGGGTGTTTTATTAATAACTTTGCACTGATTTGGTTAAACAATATTTTTTTACTGAGTGCATATTAAACTGCATGCCATTTCCATAGTGTCATTTCCATACTTAGGTAGTATGTTCCCTTAGGCTTTGTGGAGCATCAGCTCTGTAGATGAAATACTGTCTCTTTTGCATTGCCACTTGAAGGCTACAACTGCAGTATCTTATAGAGAGAGGCTTGTACAGTCTTAGGAAAAAACATGGATCACAATAACTCTCAGGGTTTCTCCTGAGCTCTGTGACAGCTTGGAATCAAATACAAGTCAACAAGTTCTAAGAGAGCTAGTAGACATTTATATTTTAAGAAGTGATTCTATTGACTTGGCCACTCTGAAATAATTTATAAGTTCCGATGTTTCCTGACCTTGAATATCCTCTGTTGTAGCTGAGACCGGTGTAAATGTGGATTGCTTTCCTGAATTTCAGTGCCACTTGTTAAAGTGTATTCTTCACTGGAAGGACATCTTTATGCCAGTAAACTAAATCTCATCAAGGAACTGTAACAGATAAAACTGTCACTTATGTGACAAACAGGTTTCCAGCTTCTATATCAGCAATACACCACTACAAGAACTCCAGCACTGCGTATATGTACACAGATTAGCGTGTTTTGATTTGTTTTTTGTTTTTTTTTGGGGGGGGGGGAGGAGGAAAATGTGCAGCCTAAAGTGTACCTGTAGGGAATAGGTGCCCTACGGGGTACTCACCTCGGGAGGGGGAAGCCTCTGGATCCTTGAGAAGCTTCCCCTGTCCTCCTCCTCTGGCCCATTCCAGTGCTCGGACCCAGGGCCGGATTTGTATTCTTTACCGCCCTAGGCCACTGTCACCAGCCGCCCTCCTTTAATATAGGTAGTGAGATGACCCATTTCCTCTCATATAGGTAGCCTGATGACCCCTCCAGTATAGGTAGCCAGATGACCCCTCCCCCTTCCCTCTAGTATAGGTAGCCAGCTCACCTTCACACTGCAGCAGCCATCAGTGTCACTCATTTCTTAGCTCGTTTCCAGTGCAGAAAATTCCTCTTCCATTCCGTCTCCACTGCTGCCCAAGTCCATAGCCATCGGCCACAATGCAAACGTGCACAGAGAGCAAGGTGGCTGCTGCACAGGCGGCTAGCAGCAGAGTACCGCGGTCAGGAGCTAGCCTGATCTCCCTGCATTGCAGCATTTCAAAGCTTGCAAATGCTGCACCAGTTTAGCCTGCTGCTTTGGTGCCTCTCCTCCTGTGGTGGCCTAGGCCTAAATCCGGCCCTGCTCAGACCCCTGAAGAATCGCTTGAACTCATGGCCCGCTCGGCTTACTTCGGTAAAAGCCAAGCCTGAACAGGTCAATGCTACTGCATAATCGCAAGTCGCCTGCACAATAGCATGGACCTGATCAGGCCACGCTTTGCATGTCTCAGCACTGGATTGGGCAGCTGGAGCAGAACGGGGGAAGCCTCTCCAGGATCCAGAGCCTTCCCCCTCCTGACTCTATTTTGGGCCATTGCAAACCTCCCCAAGGTTTGATTTAAATATACTATTGTTAATTTCAGAGGATGTTTGGCCAAACAGTACAAAATGTCAGATATTTTTTCCTAATTCCATTGAGGTCAGTAGCAGGGCCAACAGGAACCAACTAAGCAATTTCCCAGAGCCTGTAAGGCCACTTAAGTGAGCCCCATGAGCGGTGTCCCATTTGGGGTGCTGGGATGTGGTGCATTCCCACTGTCATTATCTGAGGGCTGACACCTGATGGTTAATGCAGAGTTTACAGTGGAGCATTATATCTCACCTGTCCAGTCAGCATCCCCCTCCTTCTTTCTTCCTCAGTATGTCCTCCTGTTTTCATAGCTACCCACAGTGGCATCTCTCCTCACATGACCTACCGGCTGTAACGATTGTGGAATTCTCTCTGTGGTCAGCGCACAGGATGCGCGCTGACACTGCGGAAATCCTCCACAAGCGTAATCTGAGAGAACCCAGCAAAAGGTGCAATGCACCTGTAAAGGGAAATTCCTGCCAGCAGATGGAGCCGTGGAGTGCAGAGGAACAGATCCTCTGCACAGCCACGGATGCCAGATAGGAATTGTACAGTGGAAACCAAGTGAGAACGCAATCGCAAGAGATGCAATTGCCAATGAAAATGAGCACAGGGACAGAATGTATGTGTGTGCACCAATCCAGTCGCCAACCCGCGACGGTGAACACACAACAGCAGAAACAAAGTAGGAACGCAATCGCGAGAGAGGCGATTGCCAGAAGTGACACCAGACTGAGCAAGACAGAGCACGAGAGTAGCAAAGGCACAGCAAACAACAATGAGAAGACAAGGAAAATAACAAACACTAACTAAACGCGAACACCGCACTCATTCGCAACAGCGAACGCGTTTACGGCGCGGTCTCCGCACAATAAGTGCAACAGAGACAAGCACGCCACCATAACTAACCAACACCACACAAACACGAAACAGAGAACGCGAGCGCTTGCTTAACGGTTACCCCTCCAAGCCTACAGCAAGCGTTCAAATCAGACAAGACAGAGAGAAGGAGCACCCAGCAGCAACCGCAGCTCTGGCCTACACTCCCAGACAGAGTTCAAAAGGAACCACCGCTGCTACCGCTAGAGCGAGTGCGATCCAGACAGACAAACGAACAGAAACAGGAATAGGTCAGATAAGATCCACCGCTCTTCCGCCAGAGTGAGTGTGATCTAGGTTCAGGGACAGGACAGGAAGGATCCACTGCTCTTTCCGCCAGAGTGAGTGTGAACCAAGTAGGGAGACAGAGTTAGCAGGATCCACTGCTCTTTCCGCCAGAGCAAGTGTGATCCAAGTACAGAAACAGAGCTTAGCAGGATCCACTGCTCTTTCCGCCAGAGCAAGTGTGATCCAAGTACAGAAACAGAGCTTAGCAGGATCCACTGCTCTTTCCGCCAGAGCAAGTGTGATCCAAGTACAGAAACAGAGCTTAGCAGGATCCACTGCTCTTTCCACCAGAGCAAGTGTGATCCAAGTACAGAAACAGGCTAGCAGGATCCACAGCCGCTACCGCTAGAGGCTAGTGCGATCCAAACAGGACAGACAGATGAGGTAGCCAGTAGCAACCGCTGCTCCAGCTTACCCTCCAAGAATACAGATCAGAATGATCCACAGCCGCTACCGCTAGAGGCTAGTGTGATCCAAACAGATGAACAGAAGGGGCTACCAGTAGCAACCGCTGCTCTGGTTAGCACCCCCAAACAGACCGAACGATTTCCTGTCGACCACCGCTGGCGACAGGACAATCGCGGCAAGAGGCAACACAGACAAAACAGATAAAGCAACCTGACTTGCACTAGAGGAGCTGCCTAGTGCAGTCCCAAGAATTACTCTAAGATAACTTTAGCAAACAAACAGGGCTGATACTCTAGGAGAGTTCATCAGTAACAAACCATGAAGGATGACCAGCAAAGGATTGTGGGATCACATGGTATATATGCTGCATGCCTTCAAGGGAGGCGACTAGGCCATTTGCATAATCAGTATATGGTACTTGAGTGACGAAGTGCACACCCCAGCAAAATTGTAAGGTGACGTGCCACGGCAAAACTCGGTACCACCCGAGTATGGTCAAAGGAAAAAAAGATGAAGCCGGCACCGTCAATGCTCTTTTACTTTTATTGGAGTGCTGTCATCAAAGATGAATACAAGCGATGTTTCGGAGCATAAATCCCGCTCCTTTATCAAGCCATGACAGCTACCAAAGCTGTCATGGCTTGATAAAGGAGCGGGATTTATGCTCCGAAACGTTGCTTGTATTCATCTTTGATGACAGCACTCCAATAAAAGTAAAAGAGCATTGACGGTGCCGGCTTCATCTTTTTTTCCATAATCAGTATATGCAAATTCCTCAGCAGAGCAGGTCTGAAGCTTGCAAAGCAAAGACAGGTCTCTTATCCAGAGACCTGCATCCCACAGACTTAAGGAATGGTCAAACAGCTGTCTGCCTGTGCAGCCAGCTGAGCGGATCATTACACTGGCATGTTGCATCAATGTCTGTGGGGAATGAAGTCTGTTAGCAAGTGCCAAATTCTTCCATAGGCTCCCAAATGCACTTCACATGACATCAAGAGCCTATGGAGGAATGCTGCCACTTGCTGAGAGGCTGCATTGAAGACACAAGAGGACCCAGCGCTGATGGAGCTGGTATTATGCTAGGTACACACCATACCATTTTCTGTTAGATTTTCTGTTAGTAAATTTTTTCCAACATGTTGGAAAAAATCTATCTGGCAGGTAAATCTAACAGAAAATTGTATGATGTGTACCTAGCATGGCATCAATTCATCAAAGGCTGCTAGGTACGCACCATACAATTTTCTGTTATCGCCAGTGCACACCAAAAAACAGCTAACGGATCCGCAAAGAGTGTTTTCTAAGCGATTCTAGGCATGTTTAGAGTGATTTTCTAAACAAGCCTAGCATTTTTTGGAGCGTTTTTGTGTAGCGCTTTTTATATTTTGTTACAGTACAGGTGTAACTGAACAGCTACTGTAACAAAAACACTTGGAAAACCGCTCTGATCTAGCGTTTTTTAGAGCGGTTTTCCACTTTCCTATACTTAACATTGAGGCAGAATCGCCTCAGAAATCAGCAAAAATGCTGCAGGACCCGAGTTTGCATTTGGGGAAAAAAAAACGAACCGCTCTGGTGTGCACCATCCCATTACAATACATTAGCCAATCGGTTTTCCACCCGCAAGCGTTTTAAAAAATGCTCAGAACCGCTCTTGGGGCCTGATTCACAAAGCGGTGCTAACAGTTAGCACGCTGGTGAAAAGCCCTTTATCATGCCTAAACTCAGTTTAGTCATGATAAGTTTAGGTGTGATAAGTTTAGGTGTGATAAGTTTAGGCATGTTAAGTTTAGGTGTGATAAGTTTAGGCATGATAAGTTTAAGCACCAACTGGGTGAGCACCGCAGTGCACAGCTGATCAAAAGTTTTGCGCTAGCAAAGTCTGGTGCACTTCGCATAGAGTTTAATGGCGCTGCTCTGTGCGTGCAGGACTTTGCGCGCGATCTAAACTTATCTAAACTTAGCATGCCTAAACTTATCATGCCTAAACTTATCACGCCTAAACTTATCACGCCTAAACTGGGTTTTCACCAGTGTGGTGCAATGGTTATCACGCCTAAAGTCTCTAACTGGGTTAGCACCGCTTTGTGAATCGAGCCCTTGGTGTGAACCAGTCCTCAGATTTACCTGCTAGATAGATTTTTTTCCAACTCTCCATGCCCAAAACTAAGATCTCTCCCGCTACTAACTAACCCTATATTTATAGCAAAGCCCTGTTCCTATCTCCTCTCACTAACCCTCCAGCCTTGCGAGTGTATGAGTTTGGCTACACGTTAACTGCACTCACGACCAATTTGTGCGCGGTCCCTGCCACTACATAAATTTGGCTACTCTAACCGCTGCCTGCACTCATCTATATGATAGCCAATCGGCTACACCCATACTACCTGGCGCCCCACAGGGCCCAAACTTCAGCTTCAAGATTTAGATTTGCAATTGTGTTGAAATTACCGCTGACAGTTAAAGAAGTGCTCCATAATATGAGAGAGAGCACATGCCTCGTTGCTGATAAAAACAGATGGGCGGGTCCAGTTTTCTTTGTCCAAAGTCGGCCTGTTTGTGGGCTAGAAAAGGTCTACTGTGTATTACCGTCTCGACATCTTGAGATCTTTGTAATAACTTTTAAACGGGCAAAAGGAATAACAGGATAAATTGGAAGTTGGCACAGACAGATGAAATTGGTGGGTGGGTAACAGCTGCCAGTGTGCTTGATGAAAATATTTTATTGTATTTTCTTTTCAGATTTTATAGTAATAAAAGACAAAACCTTTCAGGGAGTGTAGCATGAATCTCTCACAGACCATCTGCCTGACTATTCCACATTATGCAGAAATATAATATGGAGAGTACTAGGAATAACTCTGTAGTGTACATGGTGAAAAATGAATTCAGCATTATCAGACACCTAAATTAGGAACAAAACACTGTGTGACAAAATTATGCAAATTAGCAGATAACTTGTGCCTTGTTGTCACACCTGCCTGTGTGTGTGACAAATCTATCACAGTATCTATCTCTGTGTGTTTTTACTGCACCATGGCAGACAGAAAAATGATTTCCTATCCCAAAAATGCTCCTGTGATGTTGTAAAACAAGAAATCCTCTGGATTATCCTCCCTCCACCTCGTCGTTCCATCGCTGGGACCTCCAAAGTTCACAGTCACACTCCTGTTCAAGAATGAGCTCTGTTCACAGTCACACTCCAGTTCAAGAATGAGCTCTGTTCACAGTCACACTCCTGTTCAAGAATGAGCTCTGTTCACAGTCACACTCCTGTTCAAGAATGAGCTCTGTTCACAGTCACACTCCTGTTCAAGAATGAGCTCTGTTCACAGTCACACTCCTGTTCAAGAATGAGCTCTGTTCACAGTCACACTCCTGTTCAAGAATGAGCTCTGTTCACAGTCACACTCCTGTTCAAGAATGAGCTCTGTTCACAGTCACACTCCTGTTCAAGAATGAGCTCTGTTCACAGTCACACTCCTGTTCAAGAATGAGCTCTGTTCACAGTCACACTCCTGTTCAAGAATGAGCTCTGTTCACAGTCACACTCCTGTTCAAGAATGAGCTGTCCACAGTCACACTCCTGTTCAAGAATGAGCTGTTCACAGTCACACTCCTGTTCAAGAATGAGCTGTTCACAGTCACACTCCTGTTCAAGAACGAGCATGGCCGCACTGTGACGGTGCAGGACAGCTCACTCCTGCACAGTAACAAGGAGCTGCTGGGGCTCAGCAGGAAAAACCAAGCCTGTTTGGTTCTGTGCTACTACAAGTGCGAGTTGCCTGTGCAGTGCAGCCGAGCTTAATCAACAAGCCATTACCGTCAGGCTTTGGAGGCTCGAAGCACTGAAATGGCAAGGGAGGAGAGACAGACCACCAGTGGTAAGAAGGGCCGGACCACCAGCAGATTCCCCCTGTGCCTCTGTACACACAAAACAATGCACAGCAAAAAAAAATTGGTAGCTACTCAATCAGGCTTTGTATCAGACACGTCCAATAGTGGATACACTCCTTGTATGTGTAGGATACAGATTCATCTACCGTTAGTGTAGGGACCCCACTAGGAGATTGGCCTTGACGCCAGCAGAGGGCCTTAACTCAAAAATAAGCTGTAAGTACTTTTTAAGGGAACAATACTCCAACTGGCCACTATACTTACTATAAGGGAACATACTCCAACTGGCCACTATACTTACCCTGCAGGCTGTTGTGATGGGCATAGAAATTCTAGCATAACTGTATATTTGTACTTTGTGCTTGTGAAGGCTCCTGCGACCCTATGATTTTCATCCTTTTTCTTTTATATCTCTCTATCTCTCCTAGGAGTTCTGATTAACCATGAGCTTGCTGGGTAGTCTATGGGCCTGATTCACAAAAGGGTGCTAACTTAGTTAGCACACCTAAAAGCCCCTTAGCATGCCTAAAGTACTTTAGGACGCGCATAGTTTTGCGCGCTACGATAGCGCGCACCAAGTTTAGCGCTGCAGTACTGCGCGCGAAACGTTGCACCGGGTGCGACTAAAACGGTGCACCGGGTGCACCCGAAATGTCGCATCGTGCAACATTTTGGGCGTACCTGGTGCAGCGTTTTAGGGGCACTCGGTGCAATGTTTTAGTCGCACCCGGTGCGATGTTTCGCGTGCACCGCTAAACTTTGCGCGCGATCAATAAAAGCTTTGGGCATGCTAACTGCTTAACACCCTAGTTAGCACGCCCAAAGCTTGTAGGCGTGCTGAGTTAGCACCCTTTTGTGAATCGAGCCCTATATTTCTCGGTGGAAATTGTCGTGAATCGATCGCCATCTCTTTCTGATTGCAGCAACTAAAAAAAAAAATGTTAACATTTTTTTTAATTTCATTTCAGATTTTTGGCTGCTGGACAAAGCTACGTCTTTGCATTATGAATTTTGGATGGGTGTTACCACAATACACAGATCAGTTGTGACAACCTGCAACGCTATCAGGCATAAAATGCATTTGGCATACATGGGGCTTGATTCACAAAGCGGTGATAACCATTGCACCACGCTGGTGAAAGCCCCTTATCATGCCTAAACTCAGTTTAGGCATGAAAATAGTTTAGGCATGATAAGTTTAGGTGTGATAAGTTTAGAGAAGTTTAGATCGCAAAGTCCCGCGCGCAAAGCAGCGCCATTAAACTCTATGCGACGTTTCGCGCACCAGACTTTGCTAGCGCAACACTTTTGATCAGCTGTGCACTGCGGTGTTAACCCAGTTGGTGCTATAGTTATCACGCCTAAACTCATCACACCTAAATGCTAGCATAATATTGCCCCTGTTTAACTCTCTAGTAAGGCCACATCTGGAATATGGAATTCAGTTCTGGGCACCACATTACAAAAAAGATATTGGAGTTTTAGAGCAGGTGCAGAGACGGGCAACAAAATTGATACATGGGATGGAAGGTCTCACTTACCAAGAAAGGTTAGATAAACTGGGTTTATTTAGTCTAGAGAAAAGATGCTTTACAGGGGATCTAATTAACATGTATAAATACATCAGAGGGCAATATAATAGCTTGGCGGATAAGCTTTTTGTCCCTAGGCCTTCTCAGAGGACTAGAGGATATGATCTGCGCATGGAGGAAAAACGTTTTAGCCATTTATTTAAGAAAGGGTTCTTTACAGTAAGAGTGATTAAGATGTGGAATGCATTACCACAGGAAGTCGTTATGGCAAACTCTATGGGCCTGATTCACAAAGCGGTGCTAACCCAGTTAGAGACTTTAGGCATGATAACCATTGCACCACGCTGGTGAAAAGCCAGTTTAGGCGTGATAAGTTTAGGTGTGATAAGTTTAGGCATGATAAGTTTAGATAAGTTTAGATCGCTTGCAAAGTCCCGCACGCAAAGCAGCGCCATTAAACTTTATGCGAAGTGCACCAGACTTTGCTAGCGCAAAACTTTTGATCAGCTGTGCACTGCGGAGCTAACCCAGTTGGCGCTTAAACTTATCACACCTAAACTTATCACGTCTAAACTTATCATGCCTAAACTTATCACACCTAAGCTTATCACACCTAAACTTATCATGCCTAAACTGAGTTTAGGCATGATAAAGGGCTTTTCCCCAGCGTGCTAACTGTTAGCACCGCTTTGTGAATCAGGCCCTATACCTGCATTTAAAGGGGGCTTAGATGCTTTCCTTGCGTTGAAAGACATCCATGGCTACAATTACTAGGTAATGCCCAATGATGTTGATCCAGGGATGTTATCTGATTGCCATCTGGAGTCGGGAAGGAATATTTTTCCCTTTTGGGGCTAATTGGACCATGCCTTGTAAGGGTTTTTTCGCCTTCCTCTGGATCAACAGGGATATGTGAGGGAGTAGGCTGGTGTTGTACTTTGTTCTCTGGTTGAACTCGATGGACGTATGTCTTTTTTCAACCAAAATAACTATGTAAACTTATCATGCCTAAACTTATCACGCCAAAACTTATCATGCCTAAACTTATCATGCCTAAACTCAGTTTAGGCGTGATAAGGGGCTTTTCACCAGCGTGCTAACAGTTTGCACCGCTTTGTGAATCAAGCCCACTGTTTGACTGTATATTAGCTATAAAGTCCTCTGTGTTGAACCCCACCATTCATATTCTCTTTATAGCTGTAGACAAGAAACAGGATGCAGCACGAGGTGTCTTCTGGGAAGTTTTGCAAAGTTTGCTGGGAAAAATGGCAGGTGTTCATACTAGAAATGCGCTTTTCACTGTGATCATGCAGGCAGACGTTTGCGTTTGTGTAAAAATCAAAACGTGCTGATGTAAAGGGGCAACGTGATTGACATGTTAATTGCGGTGATATTGGGATCAACTAAACTCTTTTTTGAGCAAATCCCAGCTAGTGGAAAAGGAGCCTTAATGTTCGCTCATCCCTAACCCTGTCATATGAACATAGCTTTACTATCACTAGCCTCTAATTCCCTAAGCCTGATTGCCTGCTCATCTCTAACTCCAACATATAAACATTGCTTAAAAGGGAACCTTAACTAAAAGGGATATGGATGTTTCCTTTTAAACAATACCATTTGCTTGGAAGTCTTGCTGATCGCTTTGGCTGCAGTAGTGGCTGAATCACACACCTAAAACAAGCATGCAGCTAATCCAGTCTGACTTCAGTCAGAACACCTGATCTGCATGCTTGTTCAGGGGCTGTGGCTAAAAGTATTAGAGACACAGGATCAGCAGGAGAGTCAGGCAACTGGCATAGTGGTTAGCGCTCTTGCCTTGCAATGCTGGATTCCCGGTTCGAATCCCAGCAAGGTCAACATCTGCAAGGAGTTTGTATGTTCTCCCCATGTCTGCGTGGGTTTCCTCTGGGCACTCCGGTTTCCTCCCACATTCCAAAAACATACAGATAAGTTAATTGGCTTCCCCCTAAATTGGCCCTAGACTATGATACATGCACTACATGATACATGGATAGACATATGACTATGGTAAGGACTAGATTGTGAGCTCCTCTGAGGGACAGTTACTGCCAAGACAATATACTCTGTACAGCGCTATGTAATATCATATGTCAGCGCTATATAAATACATACCGTATTTTTCGGAATATAAGACGCTCCGGCATATAAGACGCACCTAGATTTAGAGGGCAAAAATCAGGAAAAAAAAAAAAACTAAACCTAGGTGCGTCTATGGTGCAGGGGCTTCTTATGGACCTCTAACTCTCCCAAAACTGTCTTTATCTAAGCTACACTACCCATCTATACTAACACCTGCTACACTACACTTCACTTCACCCCTGCTGCCCCCATCAACTACACATTACTTCACTAACCCCTACTACAACTACACTACGCTACACTACACTACACTACAGTATACTACACTTCCCTCACTAACACCTGCAGCCAACCCAAACTACACTACACTTCACTAAGTAACCCCTTCAGCCAACCCAAACAACACTACACTACACCCCTGCTGCATCTCACCTGATCCTGTCGCCGCGATCCTCCCCTCCTCCATCTGCCTGTCATCACCCGAGAGTCGCAGCAGCCGTCATCTGAGGGTCCCATTAGGTGTCATCAGAGGGTCCAGCAATCCCATCCAGTATCCCCGCTCTTTAAGTGTCCAGGTTGCCGGATCCTCTTCGCTGCAGTCATGCTTGTATGCAGCCTCTGGGTGATCACGCGGTGATTATGCGCTGCCGGGGCCGCCTTCCTCCATAGTTACAGCGTCCTCTTCTTAGATACAGTGCCCCGTTCTGCGTGACGAGCGGCGCACGTGCGCCTGACGTCATGCGTGACCCCGGCGCACATGCGCCGCTCGTCACACAGAAGGGGGCACTGTATCTAAGAAGAGGACGCCGTAACTATGGAGGAAGGCGGCCCCGGCAGCGCGTAATCACCGCGAGCTTGCATACAAGCATGACTGCAGTGAAGAGGAGCCGGCGACTTGGACACTTAAAGAGCGGGGATCAGTCGGGGATACTGGATGGGATTGCTGAACCCTCTGATGACGGCTGCTGCGACATTGGATGACGGCGGACAGACGAAGGAGGCTAGAATCGCGGCGGCAGGATCCGGTAAGTATGTTATGGGGCAAAAATACCGTACCTTTGGAATATAAGACGCACCCACTTTTTCCCCCCAGTTTTGGGGAAGAAAAAGTGCGTCTTATATTCCGAAAAATACGGAAAATATTTATATCCTTCTCAATTTAGGTTCCCTTTAAAGGACAACTATAGTGAGAGGTATATGGAGGCTGCCAGGGGCGTAGGAATAGGCCCTGCAGCCCCTGCGCCCGCGGGGGGGCCCGGCCCCCCCCTGGGGCCCGCTCGGGGCCGTTTTGTGGGTGCTGGAGGGGTGGCAGCATGAGGGGAAAGCCTTGCCCACAGTCGGCGGGGAGAGGGGTAGTTCCCCCCTCTCCCTCACCTCGGGGCTCTCCCCTCTGCGCTCCCCTCCAGCTCGTAAGTGTGTGGGGCTGTGGTGGGCAGCGGGCAGCGGCGGGCAGATACATACCTGCTTCCGTGCGTTCCATCGGAGAGTTCTCCCTCTAGCGGTTGACGTCACTTCCGGAAGTGACGTCAGCCACTAGAGGGAGAACTCTCCGATGGAACGCACGGAAGCAGGTATGTATCTGCCCGCCGCTGCCCGCTGCCCACCACAGCCCCACACACTTACGAGCTGGAGGGGAGCGCAGAGGGGAGAGCCCCGAGGTGAGGGAGAGGGGGGAACTACCCCTCTCCCCGCCGACTGTGGGCAAGGCTTTCCCCTCATGCTGCCACCCCTCCAGCACCCACAAAACGGCCGCGAGCGGGCCCCAGGGGGGGGGGAGGGGGGGCCCGCTCTGAAAATCTGCAGGGGGGGCCCGGTGGGGCCTAGTTACGCCCCTGGAGGCTGCCATATGTATTTCCTTTCAAGCAATACCAGTTGCCTGGCTATCCTGTTGATCCTCTACCTCTAATTCATTTAGCCATAGACCCTGAACAAGCATGCAGCAAATCAGGTATTTCTGACATTATTGTCAGATCTGACAAGATTAGCTGCATGCTTGTTTCTGGTGTGATTCATACACTACTCCAGCCACATAGATCAGCAGTGCTACCAGGCAACTGGTATTGTTTAAAAGGAAATAAATATGGCAGCCTTCACATACCTCTCACTACAGTTGTCCTTTAACTATCACAAGCCCCTAACATTCTGATTGCCCGCTTATCTCTTACCCTAATCTATAAACGTAGCTTTACCATTACTAGCCGCTAACATGTCCCCTAATCCTGTCTGCCTTGTCTTATCCCTACCCCTAAGGCCTCTTTCAGACTGGAGGCTGAAGTGCACACTTGCAGGCCAGTTCAACGTCCCGTCTTCCACCCATCAGTGCAATTCGGGTGTAATTTAAATGCAGCTGAATTGCAGCAGTAGTAACACAACGCATGTCAAGCGCTGACACGCGGTGGTGTTACCCAGCAACAGAGGAACGTGACGTGTCAAGCCTGAGAAAGGCTGCCGCCGCGCTCAGGTCTGGCTCTGTGGTGGGCCTCCTGTCTAGCGCCGGTACTGGGCACTAACTAGCACCCGGTGGGTGCAGAAGAGCAGCTGCCAGTTGCCTGTATGAAAGAGGCCTAACATATAAACATAGCTTAGCTATCACTAGCCATTAACATTCCCTAATTCTGATGGCAGCCTCCCCCAATCCCTAACATAACCTGTTATCTCAATAAGGAATAAAACTCAATGGCCACCCCCATATCATCGATGCCACATTCACTTGTTACAGCAATATACTCACTTTCCAGATTTAGAAATTAATAAAGCCGTATGGTTTTGTAAAGCAATTAAATCCCACAATTGTTAATGAAAGTGGGAGGAAAATCCATCAGTGAACAGCTGCAGCCCAGTGTTGGACAAAATGTTCTTATTCCCTCCGTTTCTTCAGATTTGGAATAGTGTGCTTTACAATAAAAAGTCAATATTTGTCATGAAGTGGCATGTGGTTCAGAAGCAGATTTCTCATTTTTTCTGGCAGTCAGCAGATCAGAGAGCCTGCATCTGAGCACTGGAAAAACTAGTTGAGGGGGAAAAAAAACTTTTCCTTGACCAACAGCTTCACTTAGTGGTTGTTATTTGTATTGCACAGCTGGGACATGCTTAGAAGTAATGACTACAGTTTTATGGACTGCTTTGAAAGTTATCAGCTTAACATATAAGGCAGCACAGATATATAATGAGCTCAAATTACATACTATAATGTAGATGGAGAAGACAACCCTGCACAGTTGAGCTTACAGTCTAACACATCAGTTTCAGTATGTTAAAGAAAGTAAAAGCTCTATTTCCCGATTTTTATTTAATTGTCTTCATAAAAACATATCATAATTAAGGACAACGATTCTAAAGTGATATTACTCCGTTCTTTAAACACCCTGGTTGAACTCGATGGACGTATGTCTTTTTTCAACCCAAATAACTATATATGATGTGGGGGAGGTGCGAGACTGATATACTCAGGGCCAGATTTAGGCCAAGGCCTCCTAGGCCATGGCCTAGGGCACCACAGAAGCAAGGGCACCAAAGCAGCAGGCTAAACTGGTACAGCATTTGCAAGCTTGTACTCTGCTGCTAGCCGTCTGTGCAGCAGGCATCTTGCTCTCTGTGCACGTTTGCATTGTGGCCGGCAGCTATGGACTTGGACAGCATTGGAGACGGAAAGGAAGAGGAAGCTTCTGCACTGGAGACAAACGGAGAAATGAGTGACTGTGACAATCCAGCCGCGCGATCCCGTCGAGATCTGCTCCCGTTAGCGTACGCAGGATATACGTGTGCAGACGGACAACGAAGACCGGTTGCTGGATCATCAGAGGGAAGAAAGAAAAGGGCGACAGAGCATGCCAATCCCGTCTAATCTGCTCCCATTAGCATACGCAGGAAGTACGGTGAACAGACTGACAATAAGGATTGATTGCGCAATTGCCGACACTGTGTAATGGGACAGTCCCTCACCAATCGTGTATTACTATTATTATTATTATTTAGTATTTATATAGCGCCGACATATTACGCAGCACTGTACAGTATATATATATATCTTGTCACTAACTGTCCCTCAAAGGAGCTCACAATCTAATCCCTACCATTGCCATATGTCTATATTATGTAGTGTAAGTACTGTAGTCTAGGGCCAATTTTTAGTGGGAGCCAATTAACTTATCTGTATGTTTTTGGAATGTGGGAGGAAACCGGAGTGCCCGGAGGAAACCCACGCAGACACGGAGAGAACATACAAATTCTTTGCAGATAGTGCCCTGGCTAGGATTCGAACCAGGGACCCAGCGCTGCAAGGCGAGAGAGCTAACCACTACGCCACCGTGCTGCCCTATTACTAGGCCACTGTTGCCATGCAGGTCTCATGCACTAGAGACTGCTGGAGGCAAATACACTGTGTGCGTAGTAAACGATTAAGATTGGTTGGAGGTGCCCATACATGTACAATCATGATTGTATATACAATCAGTAAACTAAAAATATCGATTTCGCACTGGAAATTGGGTAAATACACTGCCACCACTGTCTGGTTGTATGGAGCAGACAGTCTCCAACGCTATCATAATACGGTAGCCAGCCCAATCACGTTCGACATGCTCCAGTCACCGTTCAGGGAATAGTCACTTCCGAAGGCTTAAAGACTGCGAACAATGCGACGTTAAAGAAAGGTTACTGGGTCCATATATGATGCAATCTCGGTTGTCTCCAATCGAGAAAACTAAAGTTATTGATTCTGCACAGTAAATGGGATACTAGCTAATCCTAGAAGGAAGAAATGGTTATTTACAACCTAGCTAGCAAATCAACAATTATAAGCCAATCATAAAACAATGCGGTAGTATGACTGACTCTTCAGAGGGTAGATTCGTTATAGCAGCAATCAGATGACCAGAACAGGCACAAGACTGAACGATAAAAATCGTTAGTTTATTTCTAAACTTCATACACACAGCTTACTTTAGAACAGTTTGGTTTGATAGAGAGTAGAGATGAAAAGAAACAGAATGTCTTAATATACAGTTCAAATACCGTTATTGGTAGTCCATGCGGCAATCGCAAGTCTTTGGCGTAAAGTCCAAGATGGCGGTTTTGGGCCTGTGTCCTGCGGGCTGGTCGATTTGATGAAAGGTGAAGGACCCAGAGCTTTCTGGGCTCTCTGTGGTTATAGCCCCCACTCCAGCAAGGAGGGGTTAGGGGGCGTGGATTACACACCTCTTTGGAACAGGATATCTGCCCGCCCCTCGCATGAACACCAAATTATACCTGACTCATGTTAGGTGTGCTAATCTTCAAACCATACAAGTTATGTTAAATCTAGTAACATTTTTAGGTTTGTCAGAATTTATCAAGAACGTTGATACCAAAATTGGGGGATCAGACCCTTCGGGTATTAGAGGGTTATTTTAAAACAATCTTACACTAGATCTGGCAGCCCGATTGGTCCATAAACCTGTCACAACCAGCGCCCTGCGGAATCCCACAACCTGTGCAGATTTCATGGGCAGGGAGATCTGCTATGCCAGTAATTATGAAGAAAATATGGAGAACATATGAATATTGGGATTCCTGAGGTCACAGCAGGTCAGCTGCTTCCAGAGAGAAACTGATAAGATCTGGGCATTTGCTAGTTCTGTTTGGAGGTGAGAATGCTAGAGACACCATTCTGCCAGAAACTTGGGATTTACGATTTATGTCAGCCTTATCTGTGATGGATGGGCTGTACAACCCCCAGCAAGGCTAGGTGACAAATTCCACCCTTGGAGAGAAGCTATGTTATTAGCCAGTGTTTGTTAGCAGCCAGAGAGTAAGAGAAAAAAAGTGGATTTTAAACTAACAAATGTCAGTTTGGTTGGTTTGTGAAGAAACTGGCATTCGTAACTCCATGACGCATTCGATATGTCATATCGACGGTGTCACAATGACACTGATAGCTGCTGTGGTAAGAAGGCAAGCTAACTACCTATACTGAAGTGGGGGGGGGGGGATTAAGGGAATCATCTGGCTCCCTATACTGGAGGGGGTTATCAGGCTACCTATACTAGAGGGAAGGGGAGGAGTTATCTGGCTAACTATACTAGAGGGAAGGGGGGAGGGGTCATCTTACTACCTATACTGAAGGGGGGTGGCTGGTGACAGTGGCCTTGGGTGGTAAAAACGTACAAATCCAGACCTGGATATACCGAATATGCAGAGTAGATGCGTGACCAACTACTGCAATGCCACCACCAATCACGTTATCTCATTTTCCAAATCCAAAAAGGGTATTGTGATTTCAAGAGGTTAAATAGGATTTTGATATCTCAGATCATCTGGGATGTTTGTAATGGTGTGTTGTAGAGAATTTGTCCCCCCCAGGGCCCCTGATCCAACTGCTAACCCCCCATCTGCCTGCCCAGATCACTCCCCAACCTTATTGTGCTCCCCAGGGGCCCAATGTCTTTGGCAGAGTAGCGTCTCGCCTGTCCCGGCAGGCATGCTCCTCTGTCAGTCCGTGACTCCATACACGTTCATCCCCGCTGGACACAACTTTTCTGTGACCCACGGCATGTTATTATGTAATAATATGACGCTGGGTCACAGAGCAGAGGCGCCTCTGGGAGAGTGAAGTTGGGGGAATCAGGAAAAAAGAGCGCCTGGGGCTAATAGACTATTTGGACGCCCCATAGACGCTAATGAAAAATATTGGCTATTGGGCGACAAAGAAGAAATTAGGGTGCCCAATACATTTTGTTTTGATAATTTGTAAATTATCAGTTTTACTTTTTATACTATTTTTTTACTTTGATAATTTGTAAATTGTTTTAACTTTTAATACTATTTTGAAATTCGTTTACAGTTATAATTTTCTTAAATATATTTTATATTTTTTTGTATTATCGTTATTTGCAGCGGAGAAAGGGGAATTTAGGGTTAGGCGCCAGGAAGGGGATTTTAGGGTTAGGCACCACCCGGGGGGGAATAGTTAGGGTTATGCACCACCGGGGGGGGGGGGGGTTGGTTAGGGTTAGGAACCACCACGGTTGTCTTAGGGTTATGCACCACCAGGGAGGTCTTAGGGTTAGGCACCACTAGAGGGGTCTTATGGTTAGGCATCACCAGGTGGGTCTTAGGGTTAGGCACCACCAGAAGGGAAGGAGGGGGGGGGGTCTAAGGGTTAGGGATAACTAGAGGGAGGGTTCTGTGTAAGAGTAAGGTTAGGTTTAGTTGTAGTAAAATATCGGTAATATTTACCAATGATTTACTATAGTTATTACGAATGTACATATCTTTTTGTTTTCATTGTTATAGACAATATTTTCAGATTTTAGTACATAAATAAAAGATAAAATATGGTTATAGACAATTTTTTCAGCTATACCCCGGCTATACCCCGCGTCGTTTTTTCCAGGCATCCTTATTTACATAGTTACATAGTTATTTGGATTAAAAAAAAGACGTACGTCCATCGAGTTCAACCAGAGAACAAAGTACAACACCAGCCTGCTCCCTCACATATCCCTGTTTGATGTATGTGGAGTTTGGGAGTGTATGTAGTGTGCCCGCTGGGACAGGTGTGATGCTACTTTGCCGAAGACATCGCAGTGGCCCCCAGTGAGCACAGTTAAGTGGGGGAGACAGGGTCTAAGGCAATTACCCCCTTTACCTCTATGGAAGCATCGGCCCTGCATACAGAAATGGTTCTCAGTCTTACTGTTACTGGGTAAAACTTATTGGCAGCCAGCATAGTCATAAACATCTGAGAGTAATGTTGGGTTCTCGATATACTTCCATAATCTTGTTAACGTGAACCTTAGTAATCTTGGTTTGAACATCATAAACTGATTGACGAACATGCCTTCAAGCATTTGCAAAACTGAACAAAACCTAGTGCCAATGGGTATTTGCTAGGGAAAACGCTATACCTATTGACCATTCCGACCCAACTGATCTTAGTTTAAAGGTCATGCTGGTCATTATGGGACAAACATTTGCTGCTGGTTGACCCATGCAATAATTTGCAAATGCATGTGGACACATAAGCGCGAATTCCAAAGCTAATGCTTTTTTCAAGGGCAAACTCCCTCCCTAAACCAGAAGTGAAAGTAAAATTGGATAAATCGATGCATACATGGATCTAATCCTATATAAGACTTTCCTGGACTCTCATAATATTATTTTAGATTTAAAGGTTAAAACTCTTGGATTGAAGTTTTGACTATCTCGGGTTCATGGCAATAGTATCTTTAATGTCTACTCGGCTACCATACAGACAATATTGTAGTTACATTTTCATCTGTCCCCTGCACTCAGAAGTATGAGTATGAGTTACTGTGCAGTCAGACCTCCCCAAGCGGAGAGAAACTATGATTTATAAACCTGGCTTACCAACTCTTATTAACTAATTGTTATAGTAAGTAAAGAAAAAAGAATTATAGGCTAGTTCCAAGATGGGGGGGGGGGGGCTCAGTAGCTTGTTTTATAAACATTTTGGAGATCGTTAGCCAAGAAATTCTGATCTTGCACAACAGATTCTCAGGAGATTCTCTCCAGAAGAGAGGACTGCGTGGGAGCTGCCCCAGTCTCACAGAACCAGGATCGGGAGGGTTATCCACTTTTTTTATTTGTACGTAATTTTATTTAGCAAATACATTTTCCTGTTTACTGTTCTCTTTATCATGTACTTGACAAGCATTTAACAATTTCAGGGGTTTTGAAATCTGAAACTTACACTGGCCTTTGTTAGGGAGCTAGCAGCGCGCTCTATTATTCCTTCTTTGGTGGGTTTGACCATTTCCAAACATCCATTTTCTTATGCAAACAAAATGGTCCTCACTTGTCCACTTATCTTATGACTTTATTAAGGAGCCTTTGTCTTTATCTTAGGACTTTATTAAGCCTTTGTGTTCCTGGATACGTCCTTAATAAAGTCATAAGATAAGTGGACAAGTGCGGGCCATTTTGTTTTTCTAGATTGTCGTTTAGAATTAAGCTTCCAGGATCCAGCACTGTCCGGCTCGGGGGGTAGAGCGGTATATTCTTTCTTCCTCATTTTTTAGGACTCATACACATGTACAAGGCATATCACCCAGCAGGTACCGGCACAGGTCCCCAAGGGCGACAGTGTAGAGCCGAGGCTGTACATATTTGTCACCATCAAGCACAATAGGCTGGTATGGATCTTTTTTTTTTCAGGGACTTCAGAGAGCCCTCCTCTATCGGCTCCCTGGCTTATGTGCCACTCCATCGGCTCACCCGTTCATTGTGGGCCCACCTGCTGCCACAGCCCTGGATTGCCCAAGGCCTGCTGCCCATGGAAAACAGGTTCCACCATCCTTCATGGTGCCGGCAGAAGAGCTGAACTACTGCAGTGCCGAATCTCCATCACCGCCATGCTGACCCCATTCATGCCGACAGGAAGAGCCTCCATTCTCGCTCACCATCCCAATAACTGAAGTTCCGCAGAGCCAGACCACCAGCCTGGACTCTTCATTTGCAGTCCCAGTGCAGAGAAGTCTCTACTTTCCGCCCTCCACCTCCAGCCCACAATGCCAGTGTGCTCTTCTCTCTTGTAGCAGGAAGACCAATTAATGTGTGCCCCCTCCTTTTTCTCCACCCTCTCTGTTTATTGGTTGAAAGGGTGTTATCTCAGTCCAACAAGCAATGGGAGACTACAATTCAATACTTCCGGAGAGGCGGTTTAACTTTTATCTACAGGCCTCACTACTACTACAGATGACTGTGTTAAGGCTGTTAACCCTAGAAACCATGATTAAGCAGCTGGGCTACCCAATTACCAGCGTTTAATATGCCCCCAGATACATTATGTTAACCCTAGAAACCATGATTAAGCAGCTGGGCTACCCAATTACCAGCGTTTAATATGCCCTCAGATACATTATGTTAACCCTAGAAACCATGATTAAGCAGCTGGGCTACCCAATTACCAGCGTTTAATATGCCCCCAGATACATTAATTGATAAGCCAGGGTCACCTAGATATTAGAATTAATTAACCATATGTCTCAAATTTAAATAAATAGCCACATGCATCCAGATAAAAAAATAAAGTAGTCACATGTCTCCAGATAATTCATCAAGAAGTCAAGAAGTCACATGGCCCCTAGAAAAATGTTACGCAGTCACAAGCATCCATATAAAATAATTACCGTAAGTAGTCTCTCTCACCTCCTGATAATTAAGTAGTGTCTCACCTCCAGATAATTAAGTAGTCTCTCACTTTCAGATGAAATAATGAAAGTAGTCAGGTGCCTCTTCAAATTCAAAAGCCAGGTGTGTCAAGATAAAAAAATTAAATAGCCAAGTACACCCTATATACAGTGTTCTCCCTAGAAAATGTTTCCAGCCGGGTGGCATGAAATAGTGAAATAGCCAGGTGGGGCGAGATGAGAATGCAGGGTCTGTGCTTCTGGGAGCAACTCTGCTTACAGCATAGGAGGAGGTGAGCCGATGACAGCCGGGTGCTCACCAAAACTAGCCGGGTGGAGCAGTCGGCTAAAAGAGCCTGGGGAGAACACTGTATATACATAAATTAATTTGCCATATTCCCCAGATAACAGTATTAATCAGATCTGAGGCATGGGGGAGGCATGACAGTGCAGCATAGGGGCAGGCTTGGCACTCATGGTGCTGTGGCACCCATGGCACTAGACATGCCTGCACCCCTCTAGATACGTCAATGCATACAGGCTGCAATTGAGCCTGATACAGTGGCAAACACAGATCTTGTTAAAACCAGCAGATGTAGAGCTGATGTCTATAAGGATCATACTTTACATAGTTTGTGGACTCTGCTAGCCAGCTGCTCAGTATCAGCAAGATCCATGTATAGTATTTGTAGAATTAGGTGATCCATGATACATATAAAAGGTATTCCTGCAAAAAAGCCTTTTTAAAGTTCTTATTGAAAATGTGTCACATGTGCTGTTGTACTTGTTTTGGTAGATGAGGAATATTATGGAACATGTGATGTAATCAATAAAGTTGTGTAGTTTTTAATCTAATGGTGGGAAAGTAAGGGTGTCTTTTTCAGTATTATACAATAATAAGGTCGTCTTCACATTATTAGAAGAAAGTGTGTATTCTACCTGTTGATTACTGTAATAGACACCTACTATATACTGTATGTACAAATTAGCTTACATTCATGTACATAAGCCATGTGTGTGTGTTTTATTATTATTTTTAACGATCGGTGTAACACAGAGAGGGTCTGATTATTGGTGATCTGCAGTATCACCAAGAATACAGATATATACCTAATTATTGATGATCTGCAGTATCACCGATAATCAGATATATTACTAACCTCTGGACACCTGAGAGATATGAGTGTTTGGTGCAACAGTAATACTTTGAGAACAATACCAGGAGGACAGGTACAAAGGCAGTAAGGAATACTGCACTGGAGAATGAGTACCTTTCAGCAGCCTGAGAATCTCCCGCAGGGAGGAGTCAGACTGGGAGAGGAAAGGACCAGAGCGTGAGTGACACCAATAGGAGGATGTCACTAACTGATCTGTGAACTATCTCTTAACTCTTATGGCTCTGTACACATTAACAAGCTGACACATCATTGCATTCCAGCGGTTCTGGAGGTGTGTTTAGCTTCTAAGGGTACAATGGTTAATTTGCATATATTCAGCAGTGGTGCCTGGGAGACATCTCGAGCTCACTCTAACCTGAATTATCGCAAATTCTTTCTGTTTTAGGAAAGCAAACTTTTGTTTTTCTTAACATCTTAGTAAGGGGGCTTTTAGGACCATTGTAGTCCCTTACACACCCCAATGAGTTCTGGGTCACCATGAGCTTGCTGGTTAGTCTGTGCATCTCTTAACTGGGGAGATAGTTCTCAAGGTCGGGCAAGCCAGGTCGGCAACACACGGACATACAAAGACAGGAGGCTGATTCGGTAATCTTGAGGCACGCAGGGTTTGGCAACAGAGTATCAGATATAGCGAAGTACCGAATCAGTGAACAGAAGAGTGGTCAGGAAAGCAGAAGGTCATAACAGATAATAAACAATGCCTAGTCTTGGGTGTGAGCTCCGTGATCATCAACACCCTGGAACTAGTCTGAAGTATAACAGAATGGTAACACAAGTTCCTAATCTTGGGTGTGAGGTCCGTGATCATCAACACCCAGGAACTAGTCTGAAGTATAACAGAATGATAACACAAGTCCCTAATCTTGGGTGTGAAGTCCGTGATCATCAACACCCTGGAACTAGTCTGAAGTATAACAGAATGATAACACAAGTCCCTAATCTTGGGTGTGAAGTCCGTGATCATCAACACCCTGAAACTAGTCTGAAGTATAACAGAATGGTAACACAGATTCTGAAAATAAGGTCTGAGTGCTTCCACGTAGTGATCGCAACCGCAGACAACCAGTGAATGACCAGCACCCGGTATATATAGCACAGCGCTCTCCAGCGCCTCCCCTAAGTGCTGGACCAATGGGAACTGGTTGAATCGTCAGCTCACCGGCTTGGTCAGCTGACTCCCTTCTGGCTGTCATAAAAGTTCTGCCTCTCAGCGCGCGCGCGTCCTTCAGAACCTGTGTGGACTATCAGTCCCAGCCACACCAGACATGTGTTGTGTACCACCCGCCGCGCTGGAACCAGCCGCACCGCTATCAGGGCATGCGGCGGTTTCTCCGCGTTTAGCCATACTGGCAGATGTAGGCCTACGCGTGCAAACCGCCGCGTTGGATGCGGAATCGGCCGCCTTGTTCTGAGCACACGCAGCGGCTTTTCCGCGTTTTCTCACAGTACCCCCCCCCCTGAGGAGTGGACTCCGGACAGCTCCTACCCAACCGGTAGGAGGGTAGGTGAATTAAAGAGGGAGTTCCACGCCCTACATCCTGAGAAACCTCTCAGGATGTAGGGCGTGGAACTCCCTCTTTAATTCATCCGCATGCATGCGGCAATCAGGTACCCATGTTCTTTCCTCAATGCCATAACCCTTCCAGTGAACCAAATACTGTACTGAGTTCTGTACAATACGTGAGTCTAAAATCTTTTCCACTTCATACTCAGGTTGGTCATCCGCCATCACAGGGGGAGGAGGAGTGGAATCTACATGCACTGCTGGTTTAAGCAGGGATACATGGAATGATCTCACACCCCGCATACTGGCAGGAAGATCAATGGCATAAGTAACATTGTTGATTTTCCTGGTTACTGGGAAAGGACCCACAAATCTGGGTCCTAGCTTGGGTAAAGACTGTTTTAAAGCCAAATGACGAGTGGACACCTAGACCAAGTCTCCTGGCCGGAACTTCCACTCTATGGAACGTTTCTTGTCAGCTTGTCCTTTCTGATTCTGAAAAGCCTTCTCTAGATTCTTTTTCACAATTCCCCAAATGTTTTTAAATGACTTTTGCCAATCCTCCAGAGCTGGAAACGGAGTAGAAGCTACTGGCAATGGGGAGAACCTAGGCAACCTTCCTGTTACCACCTGGAATGGAGAGAATCCAGAAGAAGAGCTTTTCAAATTATTGTGTGCAAATTCTGCAAACGGCAAGAACTTGACCCAATCAGTCTGTGCATCCGCAACATAACACCTTAGAAATTGTTCCAGAGATTGATTAATTCTCTCGGTCTGACCATTGGTCTGTGGGTGGTAGCCCGATGAAAATGAAAGTTCCATGCCCAGCTGATCACAGAATGCCCTCCAAAATTTAGAAACAAATTGGACTCCCCGATCTGACACTATATTTTCCGGAATGCCATGTAGCCGGAAGATATGCAGGATGAAGAGATCGGCCAACTCCTGGGCCGAGGGGAGTCCTTTCAGGGGCACGAAATGGGCCATTTTACTGAATCTGTCGACTACCACCCAAATGACCGACATGCCCTCAGACTTCGGGAGTTCGCCCACAAAATCCATGGACAAATGGGTCCATGGTTCACTTGGGGTGGGTAAAGGCTGCAATGTTCCCACAGGTGCCTGATGGGAGGGTTTACTTCTTGCACACACTGCACATTCTCTCACATACTCCTTGCAGTTAGTTGCCAATGAAGGCCACCATGCACACCTAGCAACAAGGTCCTGTGTTCTGGTGGCACCAGGATGTCCAGCATTTTTGTGGGAGTGGAACATCTGCAATATCTGGAGGCGGAATGGCAACGGTACAAACATAACCCCTTCAGGCTTTCCTTCAGGGACACTTGTATTGAAACACAAGGTCTTCAAGTGACATTTCATCTGGCTATCTTCCTGCAATATGCATTAAGCCATATTGCATGCGCAGGTGTGTCAGATGTTTGCGGGCCTTAAACTCAGATTGCTCAATCTAAAGAAAAACCTCCCTCCACAAGAAAGTTACAGCAAGGCCTCGCTTAGTCACATATAAAAGTTACTTTATTATAGAAAAAACACACAGCAATCACAGACTGGATCAGAGAATTCCTAATAAAACACATTAAAAACACTTAGAACTCAAGGATTTGGCCTGGCATCCCCTGCATCCCACGCATTCATCACATCCATCCACACATGACATTCATCAATTGAGAAACTGTTGCATGCACTTGAAAAAACCTCCAGAGCTCTGGGTGAGAAACTAACACTGGCTCAGCAGCCCTGTGCAAAGTCCACTCTAAACTGAAAAAAGGTTTGGATGGTTAGATGAATAGCTGGCCGGCTTCACAGCTCATTTTTGTGCAGATTTCATGACAGGAAAAGAAACACAGTCCATTGTACAAAAGGGTTTGCAACCATTCACAAATCTCCCATCTGAGACAGCAGTGATAATCAGTCATTTAGCACAACAGCGTCTATTATTCAGCCGGTATCTCTCATCAATATCAGTTAGAAAGCAAGCAAGCAGGTTAGTATGCTGCTATAGCAGAAATATTAGTTCCATCAGCCAATATGAGTACTACGTAGGGGGAGACTGCCCCTGTCTCTTACGTGTCCCAGTAGATCTAAGCCGAATGTTAGGATCGCATGCATGCAGGCTTGGTCATCTCAATACTGGTGATGAACATCAGTGGTACTGGATCAGCGCGTCCACGCCGCAGTGGCAGCGGCAATGGCGGCAAGGAGCGGTGGAGAACGCTCTCAGAACAGCGTGGGCTCATACCGCGAGGCCGGCCTCCTATAGCTCCTCCCACCTACATGTTTCGCCCAATGGGCTTCATCAGGGTGTGGCTTTCCTTCAGGGACATCCTGCTGGAAGGGACTTAAAGTTTCAGTCCAGTTCCTCCAGGTCTCTGTGGCTGCCAACACCACTTTCTGTGGGAGAATAGTCTCTGGGTATGAGGGCTGTGCTGTCTCTGGCTCAAAACATCTGGATAAAGCGTCTGCTTTAATGTTTTTACTACACGGGGTATACGTAATTATAAATCTGAATCTCGAGAAAAACAGTGACCACCGAGCCTGTCGGGGACTCAATCTCTTAGCCCCCTCGATGTATTCCAATCTTTTGTGATCAGTGTAAACTGTAATCGTATGTTCTCCTTCTTCTAGCCAATGACGCCATTCTTCAAAGGCCAATTTAATGGCTAGGAGCTCCCTGTTGCCTATATCGTAGTTTTTCTCTGCGGGTGAAAATCTACAAGAGAAATAGGCACACGGGTGTAACCTTCCCTGCAACCCAGAACGCTGAGACAGCACAGCCCCTACCCCAACCTCTGAGGCATCTACCTCCACAATAAAGGGATAGGAGATGTCAACGTGTCTCAAAATGGGTGCAGTACAAAACAATTCCTTCAGGGTGGAGAAAGCAGCAAGGGCTTCGGAGGACCAGTGGTTAGTATCTGCCCCTTTCTTTGTGAGGCTGGTGAGGGGTGCGATGACTGTGGAGTACCCCTTTATGAACCTTCTATAGTAGTTAGCGAACCCTAAGAATCTCTGGAGAGCCTTCAGTCCCACCGGCTGAGGCCACTCCAGAACAGCAGAGACCTTGGCAGGGTCCATAGAAAGGCCCGAGGTAGAAATTATGTACCCCAGAAAGGTGACAGATGTTACCTCAAAAATGCATTTCTCCAACTTGGCATATAACATGTTTTGTCTTAGCTTGCGCAACACAAACCTGACATGATCCCTATGCTTTGAGAGGTTGGCTGGGAAGATTAGTATATCATCCAAATATACCAGGACAAATTTGCCTAAAACCTCTCTGAACACCTCATTAATGAGCTCCTGAAAGACGGCCGGGGCGTTACACAACCCGAAGGGCATCACCAGGTACTCGTAATGCCCATCGGGTGTGTTAAAGGCCGTCTTCCATTCATCGCCCTCTCTGATCCGTACCAGGTTGTATGCACCCCGCAAATCCAACTTTGAGAAAATCTTAGCATTGGTGACCCGAGTAAATAAATCGTCTATCAAAGGCAATGGATAGCGATTTTTTACTGTGATTTTATTCAGGCCCCGATAATGCACGGCCGAAGGCCTCCGTCTTTTTTATTTACAAAAAAGAAACCTGCTCCAGCAGGCGACCAGGAAGGGCGAATGAACCCTTTAGCTAAGTTTTCACGGATATATTCCTGCATGGCCAATTTTTCGGGCCCAGATAAATTGTAGAGATGACCTCTAGGGGGCATACAACCAGACCGGAGATCAATAGGACAATCGAAAGGGCGGTGTGGAGGAAGTTTATCAGCAGATTTAGGACAGAACACATCTGCAAACTCAGAATACTGATCTGGCAATCCTTCCACGTGAATCTTGGTCTCACCCAAGGTTACCTTCGCTAAACAATTATGAAAACAATGGGAAGACCAGCTCGTTAGCTGACCAGTGGCCCAGTTAATCTGAGGTGAGTGAAGTTGTAACCAAGGCATGCCAAGAATGATCGTGGAGGTTGTCATTCGTAACACAAAAAAAACAAATTTTCTCTATGCAACACCCCGATAGCGATCACTTCTGGCGGGTCCGTTAAAAATGGCGCCAGTTATCGTAGTTAAAAAACGGCGCCCCATAGAGAACCATTATCACTAGTTATTTTTCGTTTTTTGACAGCTAAAAAATGGCGCCGGCTTTAAAAACGAAATTTATCGTTTTAAAACTTTTTTTTTGTCCTGCCTGAACTATATTTATCGTTTTAACCCCTGCTTTGCTGCCGTTTGGAAAATATCTGCCCGCCGGCTTTAATGTTTAATAGCGAAGCCCCCTTAAAAGCTAAAAACACCAAATTTGCAGGGAATGTTAAGAAGAAAATTGTGAACAAGAGGAAAAAATTTTTTTTCAAAAAGACCTTATAGTTTTTGAGAAAATCGATTTTGAATATTCTTCTTCTGACCGTGGGAAAATTAAACGCCCGCCGACTTTAGCGGTTAATAGCAAAGCCCCTTTAAATGCCAGAAACACCAAATGTGTAGGGAATGTTAAGAAAAATAGTGGGAACACGAAGAAAAAAAAATTGTTCAAAAAGACCTTATAGTTTTTGAGAAAATCGAGTTTAAATCTTCAAAGGGAATGTATCTATTTAAATCGCGTACTGACATTTTTCCGTGGAAACTTTTTCCGCCGACTTTAGCAGTTAATAGCAAAGTCCCCTTAAATCCTAGCAACACCAAATTTGCAGGATATGTTAAAAAGATACTGGGAAACAATATTTTAAAAAAAAAATTGAAAAATTGTATTTATTTTTTTTTTAAATTAAATTTTTTGGGTTATGTTCAGAGTGTGGGAAAAGTTTTGAAAAAAATGACGTGGGGTCCCCCCTCCCGAGCCTCTGTAACCCCTTGTCCCCCATGCAGGCTGGGATAGCCAGAATGCGGAGCCCCGGCCGACTGGGGCTTCGCACCCTGAGCTATACCAGCCCGCATGGTCCATGGTATGGGGGGGCTCCGGGGGGGAGGGGCGGCCAAGCCTCCCCCTCCCCCCCGGAGCCCCTTGTCCAATCCATGGACAAGGGGCTCTTCCCCGCCTCCCTTGCCCCAGGTGGAGGCGGGGGCGACGACTCCCTGGGGGGGGGTTCATGGTGGCATCTGGGAGTCCCCTTTAAGAAGGGGAACCCAGATGCCTGCCCCCCTCCCAGGAGAAATGAGTATAGGGGTGCAGGAGTACCCCTTACCCATTTCCATAAAGGGTTAAATGAAATAAAAACACAACAACGAGAAAAGTCCTTTAATGTTCTAAATTAACCAGAAATACTTACCTGTACCTTTAAGAAAAAAATCCCACGTCAATTAGGTCCCACGACAGTATCCTCCATCTTGCGACCTTCAGTTACATCTTGATTGAAGATCTCCGCCGCCCCGACGCCACACACGCCGCCTCCGCCGAACTGCTCTCAGCTATACTAAGTATAGCTAAGAGCAAAAAGCATCTTTAAATTTTAGCTCCAATGGTCCCCATTGGTTCCTTAACAGACCAATGGGGATCAGGAGGATCCCCATTGGTCGATAAGGAACCAATGGGGAGCCTTGGAGCCAAAATTTAAAGATGCTTCTTGTTCTCAGCTATACTTAGTATAGCTGAGAGTTGCGTCTATGCATCTATATAGACGCATTAGCGCTGGCTGCAGCTGCCCTCCCTGCCTCCCCCCACCTGTCACCCTCACCCATGCTGGCACCCAATGCACCCATGGGTGCCAGCATGGGTGAGGGTGACAGGTGGGGGGAGGCAGGGAGGGCAGCTGCAGCCAGCGCTAATGCGTCTGTATAGACGCATAGACGCAACTCTCAGCTATACTTAGTATAGCTGAGAGCAGTGCGGCGGAGGCGGCGTGTGTGGCGTCGGGGCGGCGGAGATCTTCAATCAAGATGTATCAGAAGATCGCAAGATAGAGGATACTGTCGTGGGACCTGATTGGCGTGGGATTTTTTCTTAAAGGTACAGGTAAGTATTTGTGGTTAATTTAGAACATTAAAGGACTTTTTTCGTTGTTGCGTTTTTATTTCATTTAACCCTTTGTGGAAATGGGTAAGGGGTGCTTTGTACCCCTATACTCATTTCTCCTGGGAGGGGGGTGGGCATCTGGGGGTCCCCTTCTTAAAGGGGACTCCCAGATGCCACCATGAACCCCCCCCCCAGGGAGTCGTCGCCCCCGCCTCCACCTGGGGCAAGGGAGGCGGGGAAGAGCCCCTTGTCCATGGATTGGACAAGGGGCTCCGGGGGGGAGGGGGAGGCTTGGCCGCCCCTCCCCCCCGGAGCCCCCCCATACCATGGACCATGCGGGCTGGTATAGCTCAGGGTGCGAAGCCCCAGTCGGCCGGGGCTCCGCATTCTGGCTATCCCAGCCTGCATGGGGGACAAGGGGTTACAGAGGCTCGGGAGGGGGGGACCCCACCTCATTTTTTTTTTTAAAATTTGCTATCAATTTTTTTTTTAAATCTTCTGAGTGTGGGAAATAAATTCAAAAAAAAAAACGACGTGGGGTCCCCCCTCCCGAGCCTCTGTAACCCCTTGTCTCCCATGCAGGCTGGGATAGCCAGAATGCGGAGCACCGGCCGCGTGGGGCTCCGCACCCTGACTATACCAGCCCGCATGGTCCATGGATTGGGGGGTCTCGGAAGGGGAGGGGCAGCCAAGCTTTCCCCTCCCCCTCCGAGCCCTTGTCCAATCCAAGGACAAGGGGCTCTTCTCCACCTCCGATGGGCGGTGGAGGTGGAGGCCGCGATTTCCTGGGGGGGAGGTTCATGGTGGAATCTGGGAGTCCCCTTTAAAAAGGGGTCCCCCAGATGCCCACCCCCCCTCCCAGGAGAAATGAGTATAGAGGTACTTGTACCCCTTACCCATTTCCTTTAAGAGTTAAAAGTAAATAAACACACAGACACTTTGAAAAAGTATTTTAATTGAACAAAAAACATAACCACGAAAAAAGTCCTTTAATATTCTTAATTAACCATTAATACTTACCTGTCCCTTTAAATAAATGATCCCTCGCAATATCCTCGGAAATGTTCTATCAGTTACAATGTAACAAAGTTATTACAATGTAACAACTTTGTTACATTGTAACTACGCCGCACCCGACGTCACTCGCCGCCACCGCCGCGTCTGCGCTGACCCGACAGAGCTCTGAGCTATATAGCTCAGAGCTCTCTAAGCATCTTTGTATTTGGGCTCCAAGGAGCCCCATTGGTCCTTAGCAGACCAATGGGGTTCCTTTAAATCAGAAGGAACCCCATTGGTCTGCTAAGGACCAATGGGGCTCCTTGGAGCCCAAATACAAAGATGCTTACAGAGCTCTGAGCTATATAGCTCAGAGCTCTGTCGGGTCCGTGCGGGACGCTAAGTCCCCGCCGCCTCCCGCTGTCCTCCCCGCCTCTTCCACATGTCACCCACATGTCGCCCACATGTGGGTGACATGTGGGTGACAGATGTGGGCGGGGTGGACAGCGGGAGAGGGCGGGGACTTAGCGTCCCGCACGGACCCGACAGAGCTCTGAGCTATATAGCTCAGAGCTCTGTAAGCATCTTTGTATTTGGGCTCCAAGGAGCCCCATTGGTCCTTAGCAGACCAATGGGGTTCCTTCTGATTTAAAGGAACCCCATTGGTCTGCTAAGGACCAATGGGGCTCCTTGGAGCCCAAATACAAAGATGCTTAGAGAGCACTGAGCTATATAGCTCAGAGCTCTGTCGGGTCAGCGCAGACGCGGCGGTGGCGGCGAGTGACGTCGGGTGCGGCGTAGTTACAATGTAACAAAGTTGTTACATTGTAATAACTTTGTTACATTGTAACTGATAGAACATTTCCGAGGATATTGCGAGGGATCATTTATTTAAAGGGACAGGTAAGTATTAATGGTTAATTAAGAATATTAAAGGACTTTTTTCGTGGTTATGTTTTTTGTTCAATTAAAATACTTTTTCAAAGTGTCTGTGTGTTTATTTACTTTTAACTCTTAAAGGAAATGGGTAAGGGGTACAAGTACCTCTATACTCATTTCTCCTGGGAGGGGGGGTGGGCATCTGGGGGACCCCTTTTTAAAGGGGACTCCCAGATTCCACCATGAACCTCCCCCCCAGGAAATCGCGGCCTCCACCTCCACCGCCCATCGGAGGTGGAGAAGAGCCCCTTGTCCTTGGATTGGACAAGGGCTCGGAGGGGGAGGGGAAAGCTTGGCTGCCCCTCCCCTTCCGAGACCCCCCAATCCATGGACCATGCGGGCTGGTATAGTCAGGGTGCGGAGCCCCACGCGGCCGGTGCTCCGCATTCTGGCTATCCCAGCCTGCATGGGGGACAAGGGGTTAAAGAGGTCTAAGAAGGGGGACCCCACGTCGTTTTTTTTTTATATTTCCCACACTCAGAACGAAGTAAGTAAAACTCTTCCCACTTGGGGGAATCTATGAAAATAATACACTATTGTTACCTGTGCAAAAAAAACTGACATTTTCCGCATTTAAAAGACATTTTCGCCCTTGAAACTTAAAAATCGATTTTCTCAAAAACTATAAGGTCTTTTTGAAAAAATTTTTTTTCCTCTTATTCCCACTGATCCCCTTAATATACCCTGGGAATTTGGTGTTCCTAAACTTTAAGCAGGCTTTGCTATTAACCGTTAAAGTCGGCGGGTTTTTAAATGTTTACATTTTTCCTTTGAAACTTTAACATCGATTTTCTCAAAAACTATAAGGTCTTTTTGAAAAAAATTTTTTTCCTCTTGTTCACAATTTTCTTCTTAACATTCCCTGCAAATTTGGTGTTTTTAGCTTTTAAGGGGGCTTTGCTATTAAACATTAAAGCCGGCGGGCAGATATTTTCAAAACGGCAGCAAAGCAGGGGTTAAAACGATAAATACCGTTCAGGCAGGACAAAAAAAAAAAAAAAAAAAAAACAGTTTTAAAACGATAAATTTCGTTCTGCACTATTTTAACCTTTGAAACGATAAATATCGTTTTAAACATATATCGGGCAGAAGGTGGCGCCATTTTTTGGCCGGCGCCATTTTTCACTAGACGCACTTCTGGAGTCTGTGACAGAGGACTGTTACCCTGCAGAGGGGAATCATCTACTGCAGTAACCTGTATCTGTGGTTTTACCGGGGTGACCGGAATACCCAACTTTTTTGCAAATTCATAATCCATAAAATTAGCCGCTGAGCCCGAGCCAATGAAGGCTTCAGTGACTTCAGACCTATCTTCCCACGAAATAGTACAGGGAAGAAGCAAACATTTATCATCTAAGGGTAAAAATTGCATGCCTATGGTATTACCTCCGACTACACCTAGGCAGTAGCGTTTCCCGACTTCTTAGGGCAATTCTGCACTCTATGACCCCCCTCTGCACAATAAAGACAGAGATGCTCTGATATTCTGTGTTTCCGCTCCACTTGAGACAACTAAGACCAACCAATCTGCATTGGCTCCGGTGGAGGTGAAGCGGGTGGAGGTGGAGTCACTGGGGATGCAGCGTGTGACACCATTCTCACATGGTTTTTACCCCGGGTCTGTCTCTGATAGCGCAGCCGGCGATCTATCCTGATGGCCGATAAAATGGCCTCATCGAAGGACTTATGTTCTGGCTGACTTAACATAAGATCGGAGACCTCGTCTGACAACCCTGATAAAAAACAATCTAAAAGGGCAAATGTGTCCCACCTGGCCGATACTGACCATCTCTTAAATTCAGCAGCATAATCTTCAACCGGACTCTTGCCTTTACGTAAGAGTTTGAGCTTCCGCTGATAAGTCGAGGCAATGTCCCTATCGTCGTAAATTATAGCCATAGCTTTAAAAAATTCCTCTACAGAGGTTAGGGCCTGGTGACTGATGGGAAGGCTATACACCCAGGTCTGAGAATCGCCAGATAACAAGGTTTTAATAAAGGTAACCCTTTGGGCCATAGTTCCTGAAGAATTAGGTCTTAACTCAAAGTATGATAACACCAAATCCAAATCCAAATCCAAAAAAGCTTTATTGGCAGGACCAAATACATTTAGCATTGCCAAAGCAAAACAAAACAAAACATTAACATGGGGGAGGGGGGGGTATTGTGGGAATAAGGGGAGGATATAGGTATAGAGTCCATAGGGGTGTGGAGGATGTAATAGATGGTATGGGGGGGATGGGATATATAGTCCATAGGGGAGGGGGGTATAGGCATACAGTCCATAGGGGAGGGGAGTATGGGGTTATACAGTCCATGTGGTATCATGTTCCTCTCAGTTGGTGGCAGGCTGTGACATATCGGGCTGCTATTTGCACAGTTTTTTCCTCTTCCCCCAGTAGGATATAGAGTTTCCTTTCCTCATCTGTGGAGGTGAAATCTGTGATGTGGGCGGAGAGTCTTTGGAAATGGGCGGTCCTCAACGGTGTATATTTACTGCAGTGTAGCAGGAAGTGGGCCTCATCCTCCAGGACCCCCTGGTCACATTGCCTGCACAGTCTCTCCTCCCGGGGCTTCCATGTCTGTCTGTGTCGTCCTGTCTCTATCTCCAGGTTGTGGGCGCTCAGACGGTACAGGCTCAAGGCCTGTCTGTCTTTGTGGTGGTGTAGCCTCTCCAGATATGGAGCCATTGTGTACTCCCTCTGTAGTGATTGGTAGATAGTGAGTTTCTGGGAGTTCTTTATGTCACTTCTCCATTCCTCTAGGTATTGGTCCTTGCAGCTTTCTATCATTCCCTTTATTTGGGCTTTTGTCAGCCTGTGTTGGTGGTCTTGGCTGGGCTGGCTGTTGACGCTTTGTTTCAAGACGCGTGGTATGGCCTCGCCACCCTGGCTCAGTGAGGCTTTATGGTGGTAAGTGCTGGGGCTGCTGCTCTGTATATGCGCCCAGTATGAGAGCGCCCTCTGCTGGATAGTCAGCCATAGTGGGAATCTGCCTAGCTCTGCCCGGCAAGCTGAGTTCGAAGTGCTGCGATGGACTTGGAGAAGATACTTGCAGAACTCTAGATGGAAGATTTCTGTTGGGCTGGAGTCCCATTTTGATTGGTCAGGGTAGGTGACCGGGCCCCATACCTCACTGCTATAGAGCAGGATTGGGGTGATGATGCTGTTGAATATCTTTACCCAGACTCTCACCGGTGGTTTTAGGTGGTAAAGTTGCCTTCTGATGGCATAAAACGTTCTGCAGGCTTTTTCCTTCAGGGCCTCTACTGCTGGTTTAAAGCTCCCCGTTTGGTTAATTTCCAGCCCCAGGTAGGTGTAACTGTTTGTGGTCTCCAGTGGGCAGCCATTTAATATAAATGAGGAGGTGGGCGTTTTTAGATTTTTTCTCTGGAACACCATCACTTTTGTCTTCTTTGGGTTGATGGGCAGTGCCCATGTGGTGCAGAAACTCTCCAGTACTGCCAGGCTGTCCTGTAGGCCCCTTTCTGTTGGGGAGAGCAGCAGGAGATCATCTGCATACAGCAGGAACTTCACCTCGTGGTCATGCAGGAGGAGGCCTGGTGCTGGGGAGGATTCCAGGGCTACAGCCAGTTGGTTAATGAATATGTTAAAGAGCGTTGGGCTCAAACTGCAGCCCTGCCTGACTCCTCGACCCTGCTTGAAGAACGCACTTCTCTTCCCGTCCACTTTCACACTGCATTGGTTCCCAGTATATGAACTCTTGATGACATCATAGATTCTACCTCCTATTCCGCTCTCTAGGAGTTTTAGGAAGAGGCCTGGGTGCCACACCGAGTCAAACGCCTTCTTAAAATCCACAAAGCAAGTGTGTACTTTGCCGCGTGAGCTGTGGACATGGGTCTTGATAAGGCTGTGCAGTGTGTAGATGTGGTCAGTTGTGCGGTGGTTTGGCATGAACCCAGCTTGGCTTTTGCTGAGTATGTCCTGCTGTGTGAGGAAGGAGAGGATCCTCTTATTGATGATGCTGTTAAACAGTTTCCCCAGTGTGCTGCTGACACAGATTCCTCTGTAGTTTGCTGGATCATATCTGTCTCCATTCTTGTAGATGGGTGTTATGAGGCCTTCACTCCAGGCCTGAGGAAAGGAGCCCGCACTCAGGATAAGGTTGAATAGTCTTGCGAGTGCCTCATGTATGTCCGGGGGGCTGTATTTGATCATCTCTGGCAGGATGCCATCGGTACCGCTAGCCTTCTTACATTTTATCAGCTTTGTTCTTTCTCTTATTTCCTCCATCGTGATTGGTGTATCCAGAGGATTTTGAAAGTCCTTGATTGTCTCCTCCATGTCCTTCAGCTTTGTGGCTATTTGTTTCTGTTCCGGGGTTTGGGCATTTTCTGGGATGTCTTTGTAGAGGTCCCTGAAGTAGTGGAGCCAGATGTGACCATTTTGGATGTGTAGAGGGCTTTTCTTGGGCTTAGTCCCAATGTGGTTCCAGGTCTCCCAGAATGAGTTGTCTTGGAGGGAGTCCTCCAGCTGTTGGAGTTTGTGGGAGATGTGGTTCTGTTTTTTCCGCCTGAGGGTGTCTTTGTATTGTCTCTGTAGGTGGTCATGGGCTTCCCTTAGGTCCTGGTTGTTGGGGTCTCTGTGTTTTTGGTTAGAGGCTGCCCTTAGAGAATTACGTAGAGCCTTGCACTCACTGTCAAACCATTTTTGGGACTGTTTATTTGTGGATCTCTTAAAGTTGGTCTGCTTGAGGCCAGCGAGGCACTCTACTTCTAAAATTGCGGAAGTCAGATCTGTGACCAGAAAATTTTTCAGGTACAGGCATACGTATGTCTGTGCTAGGAGGAGATCGCACTTCCTTCACAGCCGTCTGGAGGGTTTGTATAGATCCAGACAAAGCGTCCATTAACGTCTGGTGGCTGCCCAGCACTATATTGATGTTTTCCACAGAAGTGGTAAGTGTGCCCAGACGGCTGGTGAGTGCATCCATTTGCATTCGGTCTGCTGTTCTGTAACGATCGGTGTAACACAGAGAGGGTCTGATTATTGGTAATCTGCAGTATCACCAAAAATACAGATATATACCTGATCATTGATGATCTGCAGTATCACCGATAATCAGATATATTACTAACCTCTGGACACCTGAGTGATATGAGTGTTTTTTGTGCAACAGTAATACTTTGAGAACAATATCTAGAGGACAGGTACAAAGGCAGTAAGGAATACTGCACTGGAGAATGAGTACCTTTCAGCAGCCTGAGAATCTCCCGTAGGGAGGAGTCAGGCTGGGAGAGGAAAGGACCAGAGCGTGAGTGACACCAATAGGAGGATGTCACTAACTGATCTGTGAACTATCTCTTAACTGGGGAGATAGTTCTCAAGGTCGGGCAAGCCAGGTCGGCAACACACGGACATACAAAGTACAAAGACAGGAGGCTGATTCGGTAATCTTGAGGCACGCAGGGTTTGGCAACAGAGTATCAGATATAGCGAAGTACCGAATCAGTGAACATAAGAGTGGTCAGGAAAGCAGTAAGTCATAACAGATAATAAACAATGCCTAGTCTTGGGTGTGAGCTCCGTGATCATCAACACCCTGGAACTAGTCTGACCTATAACAGAATGATAACAAAAGTCCCTGTATGTAGAACGCTGCTTGCATTTACTGCAGCACTTTTACATAGTGTATATGGTCATGCCACTAAATGTTTCTCAGAGCTGCTCACAATCTAATAACTACCATAGTCCATTATTGTCTTATGTTTCTATTGTAAACAAAGGCCTTTTTGTTTTTAAAGGGGTACTCTAGCGAAAAAGTGTACACATAAACAAATAAGAAGTAGATTTTTCCCAGGGTAAAATTAGACATAAATTACTTTTCTACTATGTTGCTTTCACTTGCAGTAGGTGGTAGAAATCTGACAGAACCGACAGGTTTTGGACTAGCCCATCTTCTCATGAGGGATTCTCAGCAAAGACATTCCCTGAAAATGATTTATACAAATATGCTAGCCCGCCTCCCTGCTCGCTGCACAGTTTTTTGGCAGTTGGATGGAGCAACTGTCATATACTAAGTGCTTTTGAAAATAAAGTAAATCTTAATAAACCCCCATGAGGAGATAAGCTGGTCCAAAACCTGTCGCTTCTGTCAGATTTCTACTACCTACTGCAAGTGACAGCAACATAGTAGAAAAGTAATTTATGTCTCATTTTACTCTGGGAAAAATGTACTTCTTATTTGTATATGTTTACATGTACTTTAAATTTTACACTTTTTTGCCATAGTGCCCCTTTAAAGACTCTTTATTTTAATGAACATTTTATATACATATAAACATAGACATCACACTGTGTTTAATTACAGATACATATGAACACTGAGCTTCTTGGTTGCCAACCAGCGCGACCTTCACTGGACATTTTAACAATGCAAAAACACAAAGATTGCTAGTAAAATCTTATAGACATGCCAGGTGCAAATAACTTCATTTTTCAGATCCAGCTATTGCTGTGTGTATAGTGCAGGAGGCCTGGTGCTCTACTCGAGTCGGCATGTAATATTTATTTTCATTTTTCCATCCCCCGTGTCCTTGGTTATTTTGCTGAGGTCTGGAGGTGTGTTTTGCGCGGCCTCTCTCTTCTGATAGGCCAGCCTGTGTGTCTCTTTACTGGGGGACACGCATTATTGGTGGGTAGCTTTAGAGGCTTCTGATTGGCCCGCGAACCTGCTTACGTGTCTCCCCTCTGCATAATGACGGGAATGACGTGTTAACGGTGACATATGCAGATTTTTTTTCCGCATGTACGCGTGGAATAGTGGGGCGGCGGTACAGACTGCACATTCGCACGATTGGCTAAGGCTGGATCACATGACATCTCCCTATGTATGCAAGTCTTCCATCAGGTCCGCATTGTTTGTCTGGCAACGCTATTGGTCAGGGCTGTTTTAAATTGATTGGTTGATTGATGTGTTGGGTACTATTTAAGGGCGGCTTGTCCCTCAGTTTCATATGGTTTATGGCTATATGGCTTGATAAAGGATGTCAAGCTTGAAACAGTGGGCTATTGCCATGGCCATATTTACTGTATTTTTACTGACTTAATGTCATTTTAATGACGTTTGCAATAAAAGAGCATCGTTTTACACCTGGTGGTGCCAGCCTTGTGGATTGATTGCAATTTGGCCACATGGTACTGTGACCTTGGGCTTAGGCACACAGAAGTCTTTTTGCATGGGTGCTTCTCCACTCCTGTGACAATTGTAGTAATACAACTAAACAATCCCCAATTGGGGCTAATTAACTACCTGGCTGCATCCCTGTGCATAGAGAACATTCATAGAGAACATTCACCCAAGTCCATCCCATCGCTCCCACAACAAGGGTGTCTGAAGAGAAAGACATATTCTCATCTACCTGGTAGGGCAAATGTATACAAACAAGCAAGGAAAGTAGGATAGAAAAGTTAGAAGAGCCCAGTTTGTGGAGGTCACCTGTTCTGGAGCTGACACAACGATAAGCCTGATATATTTAATAGTGTTGGAGTATGGGCCATTTATTTGTTTGGGTGCTGGTATATGACGCCACTGTGCTGCTGGCATCTTTTTGAATTTTTTGTGATGGTTTCCCTGCTTTCCCGGGGTTTTGCGTACCTTGACTTCCTATGTCTTATTTATGTCAAGAATGTCTTATTTTATTTTATTTACTTGTTGTAAATTAAAACTTTAATTTAAAAAAAATTTGTAAACAGAAAAGATAGGAGAGAAAGAAATGGAAGAGGTAAAATAAAGGAGAGAGAGAAAGAGAGAGAGAGAGAGAGAGAGAGAGAGAGAGAGAGAGAGAGCTAATTTCCTCAGTATGCTCGGAGGCCGTCCCAAACTCAACAAAGATGAGAGACTCACTCACCACCGGGGAACAAACTATCGAAGGCCAGTTTTTGTTTTCTTGTTTTGTTTTTGTGAAGGGGTGAGGGGAAAACAATGAGCCTGTTTGCACATTTTTTGGGATGTGGGAGGAACCCAGAGTAGCTATCCACTGGCTAGCTACTAGCTATGCAAATGTAGACTCCATGCAGATAGTGTCCTGGCCCAACTTAAAGGGAACCTAAACTGAAAAGGACATGAATGTTTCCTTTTAAAATAATACCAGTTGCCTGACTCTCCTGCTGATCCTGTGTCTCTAATACTTTCAGCCACAGCCCCTCAACAAGGATGCAGATCAGGTGCTCTGACTGAACTCAGACTGGATTAGCTTCATGCTTGTTTCAGGTGTGTGATTCAGCCACTACTGCAGACACAGAGATCAGCAGGACTGCCAGGCAACTGGTATTGTTTAAAAGGAAACCTCCATATCCCTGTCAGTTTAAGTTCCCTTTCAGAATAATTTTGCCTGTATTTACTGAAAATGTAAACTTAGCAAAGCACTAACATTACATTAATTGCTGGTTTATGTGTAAGGCATATAATTATATTTGGTGTAATGTTCGCTGTAAAGCTCTGTAGAAAATGTTATCATATAAATAAATAATGACGGGGATAAAAACGTTGGTAAAACAATGTTCAGTGTATTAAGACTGCAGGTCTTGACATTTACACTTGTTACCACTAGAGGCTGCTCATACATTGACTAATACATTTTACACTGAAATCGTTTTACTCCAAATTATTAAGGCATAGCAGTAAGCTATTGCAGAATTCCCATTTCATGAACAGGAATTTACTAATATTAAGGCCCAGTTCACACGGACACTTGGGGGGTGGTAAAAGACTGCCACAGCACTTGTCTAACTGCTTCCATTCAAATGAATTTCCATTGTTTGAGGCGGCCCTGGAAGCCGCAGCTTGCTTCTAGGGTCATTTGCCGCCTCGCTTCCATGTCCTCCTGCGGGGTGAATAACACTGATCAGCGTCGAGAGCTGTCACATGCTTTTTTGCAAACTTGCAGAAATGCATTTGACATTTGAACTGTGCCTAAATCGAATTTACTCCAAGGGCAAACAAGCAAAGCAGGGCATTGAAAGTGGAAATAATGAGAGCAGTTCATGTAATTAGATGATACAAGGTACTTGAGATTTTGTTGAATTCACTGCAAAGTACAGTACTAGATCTGCTTGTTAATGCTGCAGCATGCATGCATGGATTTGACACAGGCACCAAATATCGTTTATTGCTGAATCTGGTATTTCAGGTTTCCTTTAATGAAAAACTCCTTCTCAATGCCTAAACGTAAAGGACAAATGTAGTGAGAAGAATATGGAGCTTGCCTTATTTATTTCCTGTTAAACAATACCAGCTCCGGTTTGGCTGCAGTAGTGTCTGAATAACTCCAGAAACAAGCATGCAGCTAATCTTGTCAGATCTGACAATAATGTCAGAAACACCTGATCTGCTGCATGCTTGTTCAGGGTCTATGGCTGACAGTATTAGAAGTAGAGGATCAGCAGGATTGCCAGGCTACTGTTTTCGCTTAAAAGGCAATAAATATGGCAGCCTCCACAGGGCCGTTACTAGACTTTTTGCTGCATGAGGCAAACGTGTGAGGATTATCCCCCCCCCATTTGGAATGATCACACAGCACCCGAACATTTTCACCCTCAGTATAGGTAGGTAGGAAGCCAGGAATAGGTGCCCCTGTATAGGGTAGCCAGGTATAGTTGCCCCTGTAAAGGTAGCTAGTATAGTTGCCCCAGTATAGGTAGCCAGTATAGTTGCCCCAGTATAGGTAGTATAGTTGCCCAAGTATAGGTAGCGAGCATATTTGCCCCCAGTATAGTTAGTATAGTTGCCCCAGTATAGGTAGCTAGTATAGTTGCCCCCAGTATAGGTAGTATAGTTGCCCAAGTATAGGTAGCGAGCATATTTGCCCCCAGTATAGGTAGTATAGTTGCCCCAATATAGGTAGTATAGTTGCCCATGTATAGGTATAGGAAGCCGGAAGTCCGGCGAAACTGGTCGAGGACACCACGCTCCTCCACCATGTGCTTGGGGATCACCGCCTCCTGCCTCCAGGAACCAATGCTGGACCGCCTGTGTCACAATTGGCACCAGCTGAGCAGTAAGAGCCCTATGGGTAACCCATGCCTCGAACACCTATCTCCCAGAGTGACTATATTCTAACAACTGGGCCTTGAGCAGTGCTGACAGCCATAGCCGCACTAGTTGTACCAGCGTTATCAGCCATTTCTACCCACATGCTGGGTGGACTGCATATGGTTACACTTATGTTGTGCTGGACAAGCATGCCTTGGGCCGTTTGACTGGTACTCATATCAACATCTATGGACTGTATTGTGTTGCACCCATGACACATTGGGATCCATTGCTTTCTGCTTCACTATGCACTACTGCTGCAGCTTACAGACCTGGGATAACTTTTTGCTTGAACTGCTAATGTGATGTAATTCGCTGAATAAGACAGCTTGAGGATGTTCTTATGTTATGATGATATTTTTCGTATACAAATTTGTTTTGTGATCAATCAGGTTATACCTTCCATATTTTTATCTCACATTTTTTTATATTTAGGTAGTTAGTATAGTTGCCCCCAGTATAGGTAGTATAGTTGCCCCAGTATAAGTAGCTAGTATAGATACCCCCAGTATAGATAGTATAGTTTACCCAGTATATATTGTATAGTTGCCCCCAGTATAGGTAGTATAGTTGCCCCAGTATAGGAAGCTAGTATAGCTGCCCCCAGTATAGGTAGTATAGTTGCCTCAGTATAGGTTAGCAAGGTAGGTTCCCCTGGTGAAAGCCCCCACCCTCCTCCCTGGCCGCCGCTTACCTTCCTGAAACAAACAGCAGCCGCCACAGCAGGACAGGCTCACCAGGTCCCCCTCGACTGCCTGCGGCGAGACTGATGGTCTGACAAAAACTACAGGGTTAATTTCCACACTGGTTATTGACAGCCCTAAATGAAATATGAGGTCCAAAGTATGGCTTTAGAAAAGCCAGCTCATTCATAGTGAGAACTAGCTCACATCCTAACTAGGAGGAGTGGGTGTCCACCCGTACATTGCAGGATTACCCATCTAGGGTGTTACCCTGCTAGGCAGGATAGAAGAACAGCAATTTTCCTTGAAAAAGTCTGAGCCATCATAGGTGGAGGTGGGGGAAGTGGAAGGTGAACAATATGTTTATGCTTTTCTCAGCTTCCTCAGCTAAAAGGTGGGCAGACAGATACTCAAAAGAATGGATAGGGCCTACAGCAAAAGGTTTGATTTAGAGCATAGTGCAACCCCTCCACCTTTGTGTTCTTGTCTCTCAGGGTGCAGCACAGTATAGCTGGCGTGATGCATTTCTGTAGGTCTGTGATTCCCAGCCTGTAACAAAGTGTATGTGCCCAGCAGTTTTGGTATATATATATATATATAATTTTAAAACCTAGAGGGACTGTTTCTGGCAACAAAAGTGATGTAAAAGTTTTTTTCAAGGGGCCCAACACCAGAATTGTGGCATGCCGGAGGGGATCCATGGCAAAACTCCCACCAAAAATTACGTAGTTGACCCAGAGTCCTGTTTTAATCTTTACAGGGCAAAAACAACATTACATTCCTAAATTTGTGGAATAAAGTGCTTAAACCGTCCGGCGTGTGAACACATCAATCAGGTAGTGTAAGGGTTATTCCCGGGTTCACACTGACAGATGAAACGCCACATTTACCGAATCATAAACAACGTTAAAGAGTTTTACTGATAACGTCAGGTAAAAAAAAGAATGTTTTTTTACTAGTTGAAACCTCCAGGATGTAAATGTTAGTCCTCTGGGCAGCAATCTTTGTGTAGCGGTGACGGTCGCCATGCTTGTGTGCATACTCATGGGAGTGCAGGCGATCTCGGTTTTCCAGCCCCCATGAGCGGGTTGAGGTAGTTCAATGACGTTGTGGAATGCCCATATTAGAGGAGGTTGAGAATGTTGCGGCAAAGTTCCTAGCAGAACAAGTAGAAGTGTAACGATTGGTGTCAGCACACAGAGTAATTCTGATTATTGGTGATCTGCAGTATCACCAATAATACAGATGCTATACCCGATTATGTGTGATCTACAGAATCACCAATAATACCAGTATAGCTTTACACAGGACACCTAGTGTGGTAAAGTGTTTGGTGCAACAGTAAGAAAGGTTATCTCCCGAGGAGCGGGAGATACAGACTCTACTGCAGCCAGTGGACAACTGAGATGCAGGTGGCCACTGGCTGTGCTGTAGCTGAACTCCTCAAGCTGAGGAGAGACAGGCAGTACTGCAGCCAAGGATTTCCTGATGGATTGGAAATCCGACTGTACTGCAGCCAGTGGACTCTTATAGGGTAGAGCCCCCTGACTGAACTGCAAGGAGGCTTCCTGAGGGGCAGGCAGCCCTTGCAGCTAATTGACACCTGGAGAGTTAGTGTCACGAGTAGTACAGAGAGACTGACCACTCAAGGGATGAGTGACAGCCAGAAGGGTCAGACAGGCCAGGTCGGCAACACACGCGCAGATAAGGTACAGAGACAGAAGGCTGATTCGGTAACCGGGTACAGGTAGGTTGGCAACAGGAAGTCAGATATGTGAGGTACCAAATCAGAAAGCAGGAGAGCGGTCAGCAAAGCTAAAGATCATAACAAGTATCAATATAGAACAATCCTAGTCTGTGGTGTGAGGTCCTTGGTCTCGACACTCGGGAACTAGTCTGAAGTATAACACAGCAATATCCTAGACTGAGGTGTGAGGTCCTTGGTCTCAACACCCGGGAACTAGTCTGAAGTATAACACAGCAATATCCTAGACTAAGGTGTGAGGTCCTTGGTCTCAACACCCGGGATGTAGTCTGAAGTATAACACAGCAATCCTAGACTAAGGTGTGAGGTCCTTGGTCTCAACACCCGGGAACTAGTCTGAAGTATAACACAGCAATCCTAGACTAAGGTGTGAGGTCCTTGGTCTCAACACCCGGGAACTAGTCTGAAGTATAACACAGCAATATCCTAGACTAGGGTGTGAGGTCCGTGGTCTCAACACCCGGGAACTAGGCTAAAGTATAACACAGTAATCTCCTAAAGCGGAATCTGGCTAAGTGTGAATTCCCAGTTCCAACTGGTTCTAACACACTGTAGGATCTGACTGAGGTCTGAGTGCTCACACGTGAGTATTCGCAACGGCAGACAACCAGCAACTGCCAAGCAAGTACTATATATACATCCAGCACTCCGCAGCACCGCCCTATCCACTCAGCCAATCAGGAGACCAGCTGGGATCAGCTGATCGGCCTGATCAGCTGATTCCCCTTCTGCTGGCATAAAGGTCCTGTCGCCTGGCGCGCGCGCGCGTAGCTCTCCATCTGTGTGCACTAGACGGACCAGGCGATCCAGAGACATGTTGTTGCGTGGAAACAGCCGCCGGCTTGAACGCGGAGACAGCCGCCCTGCCGCTTGTCCGCGCGGCGGCATCTCCGCTATTCATTACAAGAAGATGGGGTGTGCTGCTGTGTAAGCCAGTCAACTACTTCTGGGGCATTTTGTGAGTTCAAGGCATGTGGCCTCTGAACACTGGGCAATATGCTAGGGCCCCAGGAAATCACAGCAGCACGACCCTTGCGGTGTGGCTTGACCCCTGCCTGTCTTTTTTTTTTTTTTACAATATTACAATATATATATAAAAAAAGACAAACTCTGCCAGGGAGGAACTGATTGTCACTTCATGCAGGTCAGGTGACAGGTTTATGCTATGTGCAACAATCACCTCAAAATAGAGGCCCTGCCAGTGAGTCCTTATGCAGGGCAGTAGTGGATATTAGGTGCCAGTAGTGGTGGTGAAGGATTATTGGGATATCTAATCAGTGCACTAATAGGACCAGCAGACCTGTCTCCAAAAGCATACTTGTGCACTGGACACACAGAACAGCAATACAATAACAAGAAAAACAATATACTAGCCCCAAGAAGGGCTATTAGCTGTTCAGGACACTGTGATAGCAACAAGAATCTCCACTGAGGACACAGAACACAGGCCTAACTAACGCTATCCCTGTCAGCAGCACACTCTCGCGAACACAAACAGCTGATATTCACTGCGACCTGTCCGCCGGCGGGAACTATTTTTATCATACCTTAATCCTGCAAAGAGTCAGTGACTTTTTAAAAAAAACCTGCACAATTCTTCTGAGACTTTTTTTTTTTAGCTTCAGATCCTTTATTGGTAGTGTGTCTTTTTGTGGTATTAAAAAAAAAAAAAACACCAACTGCTCTTTCTAAGTTAAAAAATTACATTGTTTTCTAAAGTTGTTTATAGTAACATCATTTATAATAAAGAAAACTAAAGCTGAAGACAGCGATGAGGCATCTGGAGTCACTCATATATATCCTGGATCACATTTTTAGCTATACAATCTCCAGTATCTGCTCTGAACAAGTATATCAACAAAACTGCCAAGATTGTAAGTGTCCACTTCAAGAGCTGGTGCCAAAATGTTTTCATATGGTGTTCATTACAGCAGTTTCGCTAGGATATTCTTCGAATTCCAGAGGGTGATATGGTTACAAGATGTCAGATCAATCGTCAAGCTGTACACCACAATGCAGTCACTAAATGCTACTTTCCTTACACCAGTTGGCTTTTGCCCAATTGTGAAGATAAGACTTCAAGTTAATTTGCTTCTTGATTTTCAGTTTTATCTCAGCATTTTTAAAAAAGTGCATAGATCTATCTGTCCTTTGCGCTATTTGTTCGGCCACTGATGGAATAATTGCAGGATACCAAGGCTTAAAGAGTACTCCCATGTCATGAAATCCCTGATTCTGGGCCCTGAGCTCCATCCTGCCCAAAAGCTAGCCATACACACATCAATAGCATCCTGATCAAGAAAGCGATTGACCACTTCCGAATAGGAAAGCTATCAGCGAGAAGTACTTGATTCATCACCTTGCACAACTTGATCTCAATCTGATCAAGAATTGATCAACCCACTAGATAGCATTGCTAGCATTGAATTGATTCATCCTGTATCAATCTATGCAATTGTCAATGACCTCTGACTCTCCTCCCTGTTGACTTGATAAAAAATGTTTTTACAACTACACCTTATCATGCATTTGAATGATAAACTTTCTGAATTGTGAATAGATGAGCTATATTTGGACTTTGCAAAGGTCTTTGATACTGTTTGCCACAACAGTCTGGTGCAGAACTTGTTGCAAGGGTTGGGGAATAATCTGTGTGCATGGATAAGGAACTGGCTAATGGACAGAAAAAAAAGAATTTTTACCTGTCAAGGTTCATATTCAAAATGGATGACTGTTAGCAGTGGGGTCCCAAAGGGTCGGTATTGAGAACATAACTCTATTTATTTATTAATGCCCTAGTAGATGAAGTAGAACGTAATGTTGCTATTTTTGTAGCTGATACATGTTAAACCTGCGATAACTTGACATTCATCACAGCAGCAGCAGGCACGGAGGAAAATCACAGACGTCTTCAAACTTGAAGGAATTTATTTGACAATATAAGGATACAGCAGAAATGCATTCTTATGTCTTTAAAGAGAATCTGTATTGTTAAAATCGCACAAAAGTAAACATACCAGTGTGTTAGGGGACATCTCCTATTACCTTCTGTCACAATTTCGCCGCTCCCCGCCGCATTAAAAGTAGTCAAAAACAGTTTTTAAAAGTTTGTTTATAAACAAACAAAATGGCGACCAAAACAGGAAGTAGATTGATGTACAATATGTCCACACATAGAAAATACATCCATACACAAGCAGGCTGTATACAGCTTTTCTTTTGAATCTCAAAAGATCATTTGTGTGTTTACCTTCTGTCCCCTTCTTCTCTCATGCACTGAACATTACAGGCTTCCTGCAGACAGCTCTGCCTGTGCCTGTGTTTGTAATTCCTCAGTATGTGTCTACACATCAGCTACTTTCACAGCCTAACAGAGGAGGATTTTTATCCAGCTCTCTTCTATCACTGATAAGATAGCAGAGACGCTGCTGGCTTATGTAAATAAAACACACACTGGAGTGTGCATAGAGGAACAGACCAGCACGGAAGAGTTGGCAGCCTTCCAGATACAGGCTGACAAGTCTGACAGGGGAAAGATATATTGATTTATTACAGAGACCGTGATAGTACAAAGTGCTGCAGTGAGCCAGAACAGATTAGAATAGGTTTAGGAACTTGTAGGATGGTAGAAAAAACGTTGTAATTTTTGTTACAGAGTCACTTTAAGGGTGTCTCGGCAAAGCAGGAACCTAAAATTCATCTTAAACATTTTTTATGGCGTCTTGAACCAATCCTAGCAAATGGCTCAGTTACAATTTAAGAACAGTCTTTGTTACCTCACCCTAAGACCGTAGCATATATACAAAGATACAAATGTAGTGAAGCAGAAAAAGGAAGTAGCAGGAAGTTAAAGATAGTTACAAGTGACTAGAAGTGAGCTCCCACAGCTCAGGTTTGGCTTTGTATACTAGCCTCTAAAGATCACTGGGGGGGAGAAGAAGGCACCCCAAAAAATAACCATGGATGTAATAAATATAAAATGGCTTACCTCTAAAAAGAAGGGGCAATGCCAATATAGGAATTTTAATAAGCAGACACCAAAAAAACCGATAATGTGTAAATAAAGCAGTGTCTGGGTAGCCAAGGTGCAGAGCTTGGAGCGCCTAAAAGAATCTGAGCTCTCTGCTGACTGTTCCCCGTCCATCTGGCCAAATCTTTAAGTGGTGTTCACGGAAATTATAGTATACACAATCACAAAAACTACTGTGGGAGTCTATGGCGATCATAATGATCGCTCGTCTAGTGATCCAACATGACAGTTGTTCAATACGAATGATCTCCATGAGTGTTAACACGTCGCTTAATGTTGCCTAAAGAATTTTTTGTTAAACGATGCTTCCTGATATTGGGAAAATAATCATTTTTTGCACAAAATGCAACGTGTATGAGGACCTTAAAGTGTACCAGAGTGGATAGAAATTAAAAGTTGCATACATACCTGGGTCTTCCTTCGGCCCCATGTGCAGGGATCGCTCCCACGCCGCCGTCCTCAGTCTCCTGTATCACCGGTACCGTGTTCTGTAACTTCAGCCAGTTGCGGCCAGTCTGACGCAAGAGATGTGCACCCTCTACTTATCTCTATAGCAGCCAGAGAAAGATATGTACAGGGCGCACTTCTTTTGCGCAGACTGGCCACGACTGGCTGAAGTTACGGGACCCGGTACCGAAGAGGGAGAAGACTGAGGACAGCGATCTGTGCCCATGGGGCTGGAGGAAGCCCCAGGTTTGTATAAAACTTTTAATTTCTATCAGCTCCGGTTTCCTTTAAACAATTCCCCCGTCAGGTTCCTACACTGTGACACGCAGTAGATAGGGGCAAGATCAGTATTGCTAAATGTTTATTATTGATTAGAGCAGGCTTTCTCAACTAGGGTTCCCTGGAACCCCAGGGCTCCTTGAGTACTCTGCAGGGGTTCCTTGGCATTTTCCCCTATCGTGGGGATGTATAATGAAGCTCACTATAATAGGTGGTACTGTAACAAGAAGCACTAAATTAGGGGCTTGGGAGGCAGTATAATGAGTAGTAGTGTAATAGGGGGTAGTGAAATAAACAGCCACACATACTTTTAAAGACCATGCCTCCTGCAAAATAAATGCAGGGGTTCCTCGAGATCAAAAAATAGTTTGCATGGGTTCCTTGAGATCCAAAAGTTATTTGCAGGGTTCCTCCAGGGTAGAAAGGTTGAGAAAGGCTGGATTAGAGGATGCTTTAAAAGTGCTTTGCAAAGGCTACTTAAAAAATACAATAACTCTTCAAAATGCTATGTTTTTCCCTTCAAGCAAAGAAGGAGAATATATAGCTAACATGCATTAACGCACATGGACTAACTTTTCCATACTTAAGTAGTTAAACATGATCACACCACTTCTGGTTACTTTAAATAGCCTTATAATTTACCTTTTATTTTATTAGGTGAAAATACCAAGTCTCAGTATTGGGTTGCAGCGCTAAGCCTCGTTTTCCACACGTTTGAAGTGTTTACACTGTACAAGCCCACCCTGTGACATTTTCCCTTCTACGTTCTGAGCAACACAAAGGCGATATTTCTTGTAAGTCATTTGTATGAGCTGTCTTCTTGGCCCAACTCTGGGAATATTATTTATTTAATATATAATTGAGCTTACAGACAAGTCTTTCTAGACTAATTATTACTCTATAACACTATAAAAACAGCAATAAAATCCATAAAAGAAAGAGATTCATAGCTTCAGCAAAGACGTCCTTATGACAAGCTAAGCCAGTCTTCCAATTCAGCCGAAGGGAATAATATACTCTGTTCCGTCATTCACGTTAGGACTCTTGGCACGGGTGAAGTGATAGTCTTTTCACTCAGTATTTCTCAATGTTATAGACTTGTGTAGGAAGGAACTACAAGTACAACTACATGAAAGGGTAACTCCACCTATGCTTTGAAAGGAACATTCTTACCACATCCGCTAACTGTATACAGTGGTGCAGCAATAGGGGATGCAGAGGGTATGACCGCACCAGGCCCCTGGTCCAGATGGACCCACTAAGGGCCCTCCTTCATCCATCTTATTACAGTAGCTTTTCATTGGTGCTATACTGGTAATGAACATGTCTATATGTGCATTGAATAGTAGTAATCCTTAATAAACAGTTTCCTTACTCTGACTACACCTTTTGGTCTCGAATACTGCAGTTGTCCTTGGTAGGTTTTAGGGCTCCATATCAATAGTGGTGCGCGTGTGTGTTTGGCGGTTGGGTGTGCACGGTGGGCGGGTGCGCTCACACGGTGACAGACCTGCAGTCCGTTTTTAAATAGGCTAAGTTCACTAGTTAACTACATAACGACCGGGTCACGGCGCGGCGGCAGCCCCAGGACTGCCTAACGCTAATTGGCGTCAAGTCCTGGGGCTGCAGATTGCAGGAGATCGTGCGCATCTCCTCGCCTTCAGTCTCCGAGCAGCGATCGCCGCTTGGGAGAATGTTAGACGGCGAAACCGCCGTCTTTTCTGTTAGTACAGCGCTGCCATCAGCAGCAGCGCTGTACTGAGGACAGCCGTGTGACACGGCTGTCCCCCTGGGGCACTTGAGAGCACTCGGCTCTCATAGGCAGAAGTCTATGACAGTAGATCGCCAGGATTGGCCGGCTGGGGGGAAGGAGGGGATTCAAATACAAAAGAAAGAAAATAAATACTAAAAAATATTGGAAAAATAATAACAAATATTCATAAAAAAAATAAACACAGGGGGAGTGATCAGACCCCACCAACAGCGAGCTCTGTTGGTGGGGAGAAAAGTGGGGGGGAATTCACTTGTGTGCTGTGTTGTGCGACCCTGCAGCTTGGCCTTAAAGCTGCAGTGGCCAATTTTGATAAAAATAGCCTGGTCTTTAGGGGGGTTTACCACTGTGGTCCTCAAGTGTTTAACACATAAAAAGCAAGCGTGCTGCTATGCACTTACTAAAATCCAGTGGTCAGGCTGGCATGCAATGACCTGTGAAGATAGCATCTGTCTCAGGCAAGAAGTTGCTAATCTAACCCCTTGTGTCCTTTACTATATAGTATAGGTCAGTAACTTGGTTACCCCACGCTCCCATTCACAGCCCAGAGTGGACGATGCCTCTATGTGTTCCAGGGACCTCTCCCATCATTAGGTCAGGAATCCCTTGCAGTGTAAACTAGTCCTCAAGCACAGAATTTTTGCCCCATTTAGAATATTTCATACAAATTCTCTATAGCTAGTTTGAGTAAAGGTCTTCAAGTTCTCTTCCTGTCTATGGACTTATCTTTACTAGAGAGAAGTAAAACGAGAATATTTTGTGTTGTAGATTGTGAACAGAGGCGCCAAAAGGATAAAATGTGCTAACATTTTTAAATTTGTTAGGAAAACAGTGGTGGACTCACCATCCCCAAACAGACACAAAGCTGTTGATTATCAGCAAGAAAAATGTACTCACATACTCCAAATATTACAGCGGGTATTTTTCCGCTTCCTCAGGCAATAAACGAGAAGGAGTATCTCACTACAAGACAGAGACAAAAGGAGCCATCAGACTCCTGTATATGTCTTATTTGGTAGATAATATATACATGTGTATATATATATATATATGTTCCAGAGGGGGTCAGCAGCTGTCACAAGCCTCACATAGAGCTTGGGGTCATATCCATGTCTATCTTGCACTGAATGCATTCACATGATCAAAGGTTCTACATTTGGGGATGGATTTGAGGTCAGACATTTCCTCACCTGCCAGAGCACCTATGTTGTGTACATGCTGACTTGTCCGTGTGGATTGAAGTACGTGGGTGAAACCACACAAAAAGTATGCGACCGCATTGCACAGCATAGGAGCTCTGTCAGGGGAAGAACCTCTGATTTACCAGTTGCTAAACATTGGAGAAATCAGGGCCATCGGGACACTGATCTCAAGTTTATGGTGATTGATCACATACCAAAACAGAGACGTGGAGGGAACAGAGTCCTCCTTTTAAAAAAACGTGAGGTATTGTGGATAGAGATGTAGCGAACGGTTTGCCTGCGAACGGTTCCAGGCGAACTTTGGGGGTTCGCGTTCGCCTGCACCTTGCGAACTTTTGCGGAAGTTCGATTCACCCCATAATGCACTATGAGGGTTAACTTTGACCCTCTGCATCACAGTCAGCAGGTACATTGTAGCTATTCAGGCTACACTAAGCCCTGGAGCCCCCCCCCCCTTATATAAGGCAGGCTCGCTGGCTATGACACTCACTCGTGTGCCTAGACAGACTAGGGAGCGCTGCTGCAGATTTTTTCTCCTAGGGAAAGATTAGTTAGGCTCTTGGCTTGCTCCTGGCTGATTGTTATTGCTAAAATAGCACCCCTCAACAGCTCTTTTGAGGGCTAATGTTCTCCTGATGTGTTTTTTTTTTGTTTGTGTGTTGCTCACTGTCACTGACACTGACATTATACAGCCCTATCTGTTGCAGCTGGACCTTGGTAATTGTTATTACTGTGCCAGCCAACTATCTATACTGGGACACCTACCTATGCCTAGCTAACTACTGGGGCACCTACTTACCTATACGGGGACACCTACCTACCTACCTACCTATACTAGGGGACCTACCTATGCCTACCTACCTATACTGGGACACCTACCTATGCCTATCTACCTATACTGGGTCTCCTACCTATGCCTAGCTAACTACTGAGGCACCTACCTATGCCTACCTACCTATACTGGGTCTCCTACCTATGCCTAGCTAACTACTGAGGCACCTACCTATGCCTACCTACCTATACTGGGTCTCCTACCTATGCCTAGCTAACTACTGAGGCACCTACCTATGCCTACCGACCCATACTGGGACTCCTACCTATGCCTAGCTAACTACTGAGGCACCTACCTATGCCCACCTACCTATACTGGGTCTCCTACCTATGCCTACCTACCTATATTGGGACTCCTACCTATGCCTACCTACATATAAGAAGATAATAAGGTTGTTGCTTCATTGTGGACAGACCAAATTTGATCAGCTGGACAGTCACTGTTCTATCATTGAGCTACCACAGCCCGGCGACCATATGGGCTGGAAAACTGCCACGGCCTGCACTCTGGCCATGTTGCGCACCAGTCCAGCACGGCCGTCACTACGCAAACAGCTGTTTGTGGTGCGTTACACAGTGAGTTTGGTGTGTCAGTGTGAAGCAGTACTCTAATTACACTCCCTGATTGATGTATACACATGCAAGATGTTTGAAAGCACTTTAGGCCTGCAATTTAGCATTCAATGTAATTTCTGCCCTTAAAACGCTGCTTTGCGTCAAATCCAGATTTTTCCCCGGGACTTTGGGCATGTATCCCACTCCGCCATGCCCCCCTCCAGGTGTTAGACCCCTTGAAACATCTTTTCCATCACTTTTGTGGCCAGCATAATTTTTTCTATTTTTCAAAGTTCGCATCCCCATTGAAGTCTATTGCGGTTCGCGAACTTTTACGCGAACCGAACCTTCCGCGAAGGTTCGCGAACGGGGTTTGCGAACCGAAAATCGGAGGTTCGCGACATCTCTAATTGTGGATACATAAACTGGGGAGGTTGCACCCAGGGGGCCTCAACAAAGATTTTGACTTGCATTTATTTTTGTAATATTACAGGTCCAGTGGAGAAAGAAATTATGTATCTGAATAATGGGACAGTTGGATAGAAACAGAATGGCACGGACATTGGACTTATATATTGGGAGATAAGTGTGTTATTTCTAACACTGTCTACCTTGTTTTTGTTTTTTTTTCTCTTTTGTTTACAATTGTATTTCTGGTCATGTGACCAAATACTAGTGATGTCATATCCTGTTCCTGGTATATATGGTTACCTGTATCATTTGTTCATTAGCATTGATAAAGGTCGGGGACAACCGAAACTGTCTGCCACTGCTCGTATCTTGAAATTGCTCTGAATAAACAAAGAGCTGTGTGCTGCAACTCCTTGTTGTTTTATATATATTAGGGATGGGACGAATCCACAATTTCTTCGAATCCGAATCCGGATCCGAATCTAAAAAGGTTCTCGAATATCTCGAACCTTTCGAATCCCGAATCTAACGAATCCTGCACATAAGAATTGTGCGATCCATGGTATAGTTGCCCGCAGTATAGGTACCCAGGCATAGGTAGCGAGGTAAAGGTGCCTTCAGTATAGCTAGCTAGCTATGGGTGCCTTCAATATGGGTAGCTTTCAGTACAGGTAGCAAGGTATAGGGGCCTTCAGTATAGGTAGCAAGGTATAGGGGCCCTAAGTATAGGTAGCAGGGTATATGGGCCTTCAGTATAGGTAGCAGGGTATATGGGCCTTCAGTATAGGTAGCAGGGTATATGGGCCTTCAGTAAAGGTAGCAGGGTATATGGGCCTTCAGTAAAGGTAGCAGGGTATATGGGCCTTCAGTATTGGTAGTTAACTAGGTATAGGGGCCTTCAGTATAGGTAGGTAAAGGGACCTTCAGTATAGGTATATAGGGTATAGGGCCTTAAGTATAGGTAGGTATGTAGGTAGGTATAGGGGCCTTTAGGTAGGTAGATATAGGGGCCTTTAGGTAGGTAGGTATAGGGGCCTTTAGGTAGGTAGGTATAGGGGCCTTCAGTATAGGTAGCAGGGTATAGGGCCTTAAGTATAGGTAGGTATGTAGGTAGGTATAGGGGCCTTTAGGTAGGTAGGTAAAGGGACCTTCAGTATAGGTAGCAGGGTATAGGGCCTTAAGTATAGGTAGGTATGTAGGTAGGCATAGGGGCCTTTAGGTAGGTAGGTATAGGGGCCTTTAGGTAGGTAGGTATAGGGGCCTTTAGGTAGGTATGTAGATAGGTAGGTATAGGGGCCTTTAGGTAGGTGGGTAGGTAGGTGTAGAGGCCTGTAGGTAGGTAGGTATAGGGGCCTTTAGGTAGGTAGGTAGGTAGGTATAGGGGCCTTTAGGTAGGTAGGTGTAGGGGCCTTTAGGTAGGTGGGTAGGTAGGTGTAGGGGCCTGTAGGTAGGTAGGTATAGGGGCCTTTAGGTAGGTAGGTAGGTATAGGGGCCTTTAGGTAGGTAGGTAGGTAGGGGGACCTGTAGGTAGGTAGATGGGTAGGTAGGTATAGGGGCCTGTAGGTAGGTATACGGGCCTTTAGGTAGGTAGGTATAGGGGCCTGTAGGTAGGTAGATGGGTAGGTAGGTATACGGGACTTTAGGTAGGTAGGTATAGGGGCCTTTAGGTAGGTAGGTAGGTATAGGGGCCTGTAGGTGGGTGGGTAGGTAGGTAGGTAGGTATAGGGGCCTGTAGGTGGGTAGGTAGGTATAGGGGCCTGTAGGTAGGTAGATGGGTAGGTAGGTATACGGGCCTTTAGGTAGGTAGGTATAGTGGCCTGTAGGTAGGTATAGGGGCCTGTAGGTAGGTATAGGGGCCTTCCCCATGCCTCCTCCGCTCACCGCCAATCCCCCCCCCGTGCCTCCTCCGCTCACCGCCAACCCCCCCGCGGCCCCCTCCGTCCCCCGTGCCTCCTCCGCTCACCCCTGCATAAGTATCTACTCACCTTTCCGTGGAGCGCAGAGCGGCAGACCTCTTCGATACTTCCCTGTTCCCTCTACTGGCCGGACCGGCTCTTACTGATGACATCATTGTAAGAGCCGGTCACTAGGGGGAACCAGGAAGTCGGCGAGAGGTCTGCCGCTCTGCGCTCCGCTCAGGTGAGTTGATGCTGGCGAACGGAAGAGGCGCGGGGGGTCGGAGGAGGTCGGGGGAGGACGAGTGTGAGCGGGGCGGGGGGGGGGGGGAGCGGCGTATGCGGCGATGCAGCGTCGGGATTCGTCGTCCCACCCCTAATATATATATATATATATATATATATATATATATATATATATATATATATATATATATATATGTATATATATATATATTCAGTATATACACACATATACACATTAAAAATACATATATGTATAAAACTGGTGGTGTAAGATAATTTTTAACTGGGATCGTGTTAGTGGTAATATAGTAATGGGGTGATACGCATTCTTTAAAGTGAACCTTAAGCCAGGAAAAAAAATGAGTTTTACTCACCTGGGGCTTCTACCAGCCCCCTGCAGCAGTCCTGTGCCCTACAAATACGAGTTGCCGCATATCTATGTCTTTTGTACGCGCTGGGGCCCGCAATAGCGCTAATTACAGTCGGGAATGCGGAAAAAGCTACGCGTGGCCAGTCCTGACGGGCCTGTCGGCAAAAACGAAACTAGCTGGCAGAGGGGGACCAGAGGATTAGTGAATGACTGCGAGGGCACAGGACTGCTGCAGAGGGCTGGTAGAAGCCCCAGGTGAGTAAAACTCATTTTTTTTCTGGCTTAAGTGTCTCTTTAAGTGAGGTGGAAAATGTAATGCAGGTGGGATACTGGAAGTGAGGTATGGTGAGACTGGTATAGTAGTACAGACAATTGATGGTGCAAGTGAATGAGAATCCTGCATGGTGAGAGTTAGATCAATACAAATTAAAATTAAAGACACTTACCAGCAAGAAGTCTAGTCTACGCCTAGCGCCTCTGTACCTTTCACATGTTGCGCTGGCATATTATATACTATGGTGGGGGTCAATTAACCTATGGCATGGCCAGTGGTGGGTGGGTAGTGGGCAGGCTGGGTGGGCGGCGTGGTGTATGGTGCGCCAATAAGGTCGCACTAGGTGGAGTTGATTCACATAGCGTTGCCCAGGTTGCTAGGCTATGCGGCAAATACGGGTGGTGCGATCTAAACGTCGCACCTACTGGTGCTAATGTGCATGAGCGGGGCTGTTACATTATGTAACGGTGGGAGAGCGCAGGTGCACAGTTTGTTGGCCATTAACGTGGCCAATTTGCAGTGTGCATCGGCACTAGTGTTGGGCGAACACCTGGATGTTCGGGTTCGCGAACGTTCGCCGAACATGGCCGCGATGTTCGGGTGTTCGCGCCGAACTCCAAACATAATGGAAGTCAATGGGGATCCGAACTTTCGTGCTTTGTAAAGCCTCCTTACATGCTACATACCCCAAATTTACAGGGTATGTGCACCTTGGGAGTGGATACAAGAGGAAAAAAAATTAGCAAAAAGAGCTTATAGTTTTTGAGAAAATCGATTTTAAAGTTTCAAAGGGAAAACTGTCTTTAAAATGCGGGAAATGTCTGTTTTCTTTGCACAGGTAGCATGCATTTTGCCGCCATGCAGTCATAAATGTAATAAAGATAAGAGGTTCCATAAACAGGGACCGGCAACGCTAACCCAGCAGCAGCACACGTGATGGAACAGGAGGAGGCGCAGGAGGAGAAGGCCACACTTTGAGACACAACAACCCAGGCCTTGCATGAGGACAAGAAGTGTGCGGATAGCATGCTTTTTGCCGCCATGCAGTCATAAATGTAATAAAGATAAGAGGTTCCATAAACAGGGACCGGCAACGCTAACCCAGCAGCAGCACACGTGATGGAACAGGAGGCGGCGCAGGAGGAGAAGGCCACGCTTTGAGACACAACAACCCAGGCCTTGCATGAGGACAAGAAGCGTGCGGATAGCATGCATTTTGCCGCCATGCAGTCATAAATGTAATAAAGATAAGAGGTTCCATAAGCGACACAGAGCACAATGGTATACAGTGGTGGGTGAGTGGTGTACTACTGTTCCCAGCAGCGATACAGAGCACAATGCTATACAGTGGTGGGTGAGCGGTGTACTACTGTTCCCAGCAGAGACACAGAGTGGCAGAAAACACAATGCTATATAGTGTGGGTGAGCGGTGTACTACTATTCCCAGCAGCGACACAGAGCACAATGCTATACAGGGTGAGCGGTGTACTACTGTTCCCAGCAGACACACAGAGTGGCAGTAAACACAATGCTATATAGTGTGGGTGAGCGGTATACTACTGTTCCCAGCAGCGACACAGGGCACAATGCTATACAGGGTGAGCGGTGTACTACTGTTCCCAGCAGAGAGACACAGAGTGGCAGTAAACACAATGCTATATAGTGTGGGTGAGCGGTGTACTACTGTTCCCAGCAGAGACACAATGACCGGGGGACCCTGGCTAGCCTGGCTGGAGAGAGAACTACCCTGCCTGCCTACCCAAAGCTAAACCCACAGACAAATGGCGGAGAAATGACGTGGATCGGGTATTTATTTACCCGAACCACGTGACCCATTCGGCCAATCAGAGCGCGTTCGGGTCCGAACCACGTGACCCGTTCGGCCAATCACAGCACTAGCCGAACGTTCGGGTAACGTTCGGCCATGCGCTCTTAGTTCGGCCATATGGCCGAACAGTTTGGCCGAACACCATCAGGTGTTCGGCCGAACTCGAACATCACCCGAACCGTGGCGAACACTGTTCGCCCAACACTAATTGGCACAGACAGGGCGGTGTACTTTGGCGGCCATATTTGTTGTGGGATAAACCCAATGCACGTATAGTGCTGGTATCTATGCGGACCCACACTCGTAATATGTGGGAAAATTAAAGTTAAATTAAAATTAGATCCAATATGATGAAGGAATATTTATGTGCAAGCTTTTAGGTAGTTTATACGTATAATAATGTGTACTATGTACTGGGGAAAAAAATGTCTGACGTACAGTTGTGTTCACAATTATTCAACCAATCAATTTTGGCCAGTTTGACATTGATTTTGATCATTTCAGTCATCTTGTTTACAATTAAATCAAAGAGGCACTTGTAAGTCAGACAAATATAACATAACATTTATAATGAAATAACCACAAATGTCTTTTCTGTGCTCACATCATTATTAGTTTTATTCAACCCCCAGGTGACATTCATTCTTAGTACTTAGTACAACATAATTTTCCAGTTATAACAGCTTTTAAACGTGAAGCATAGCTTGACACAAGTGTCTTGCAGCGATCTACGGGTATCTTAGCCCATTCTTTATGGACAAAAGCCTCCAGTCCAGTCACATTCTTAGGCTTGCGTGCTGCAACTGCTTTCTTTAAAGAAAAACTGAACTGAAAATGAAAAGTCAAAATAAACATACACAAGTCATACTTACCCCCCGTGCAGTCTACTCCTCAATCTCTTTCTCCTTTCCCGTGTCCTGTTTGTCCACTTTGATCAAGGAAATTCTTCATCCTCCATTTTGAAAATAGCCATTACCCCATAACAGCTTCCTGGTCAGCACACTGTTAAACTGTAACATCGCCCACTTGAGCCATAGGGAAACATGGACATTACTTAGCACATCAGTTGTCCTCTCAGCTATAACTGACAGCAACTGATAAATAACTGACAGCAACTGATATATTTCAGTTCAGAACTGGAAGGGATCATTTTCAGAAGAAAATGATGCGCTTCTGAAAGGAACTGATGACAAGGTAACTATGTAATGTTCATTTAAAGTTACCTCGTGTTTATTTTAAATAATTTTAGTCAGTAGAGGTTCCCTTTAAGTCCCACCAGAGGTTCTCAATCGGATTTAAGTCTGGTGACTGCGATGGCCACTCCAGCCTTTAATCTGCAGCCATGCTCTAGTGGACTTGGAGGTATGCTTGGGATCATTGTCCTGTTGAAAGGTCCAACGTCTCCCAAGTCTCAGGTTTGAGATGGACTGCATCACATTTTCATCCAATATCTCCTGGTACTGAAGAGAATTCATGGTACCTTGCACACGCTGAAGCTTCCCTGTACCTGCAGAAGCAAAACAGCCCCAAAGCATGATTGAACCCCCGCCATGCTTCACAGTAGGCAAGGTGTTCTTTTCTTCATAGGCCTTGTTCTTCCTCCTCCAAACATAGCGTTGACCCATGGGCCCAAACAGTTCTAATTTTGTTTCATCAGTTGACAGAACACTATCCCAAAACTTTTGTGGTTTGTCCACATGTCTTTTGGCATACTGCAGTCGACTCTTCTTATTCTTTGGAGACAGCAAGGGGGTGCGCCTGGGAGTTCTGTCATGGAGGCCTTCATTATGCGCCTTATTGTCTGAGCTGAAACTTCAGTACCCACATCTGACAAATCTTTTTTCAGTTCCTCAGCAGTCACGCGGGGACTTTTCTCCACTTTGCGCTTTAGGTAGTGCACAGCAGTCGAAGTCAGCATCTGCTTTCTGCCACGACCAGGTAGCGTTTCAACAGCGCCCTTTGCCTTGAATTTGCGAATGATGCTTCCTATGGTGTCTCTTGGTATGTTTAACATATTTGCAATCTTCTTATAGCCATTGCCCTTCCTGTGAAGAGAAATCACCTCTTCTTTTGTCTTCCTGGACCATTCTCTTGACTTCACCATGTTTGTAAACACACCAGTAAATGTCTAGAAGGAGCTGAGTATCACAGTCATTTTAAATCTGCCTAATTGATGCTTATTATGCTTGATTGCTGCTCCTTAACATCCACAGGTGTTTTCAATACCTGATCGAAAACACTTGAATGAACCTCTGTTCTTAAGAGTGGCTTTAAGGGGTTGAATAATTGTGTCAATGAAGAAATCACAAAAAAAAAACATTTAATACTGTATTACAAAAACAATTGATGTCATTTTAGTTGCATTTGGTTCTTTAAAAAGTCCTTGTAATACTTCATTCTGAACACAATTACAAATGTACACTAAAATCCCTACAACCCTTTACAGCATTGGGGGTTGAATAATTTTGAACACAACTGTATTGTGATGTGCTACTGACATCTAGTCACCTAGATGTCAGTAGCACATCACAATACAGTTGTGTAGTTGTGTAAACCGTTGTGAATTCACAATTATTTTCTTTTTAAAGAGGAGCTGTTAGGTATAAGGTCTCAGAGAAAATAAACACATATATCAGTAGCTAAAGATTGGCTGTACTTACATTACATATGCATTTCACTGTCCACATTTGGATTTCACAGAATTTGTATATAGTATATGCAGAGATAGATGCTCCTGACAGCTCATGGCAGGCTCCATGTTTTTCTGTCAAATGTGTCGTCATGTCCTGCCTGCTTCCTGATCACAGAAAGGTTCGTACTGAATAACACAGTGTGCAGTGAATATTAATGAGCCATGTGGCTAGGAACAATAGCTGACTCCTGCAGTGTACTCTGCCCGGAGATTTATCAGTGCTACGCGCTGGACTGATTACAAGCTGCTGTAACGTCTAATTAGCAGCCGAGGGGAGGGCCCCAGAATGCTTTGCAGTATAGTATGCGGCTTGCGTCCTCTTGGGTCTATAACAGTGTTGCTGATAAGCACACATCAAAGGTAACTGAGATTTGTATCTTCACTAATGGCTTTTTGGCTTCCTTCTAAACTGTTTAACACAGGAGAATAGAGGTTTAAATTAGCTTCTGCAGCCTGACAGTTACTCTTTAAAGGACTTACGAGGCCAACATATCAAAAAAAAGTTTAAAAAGTTAAGTAGCTGCATCTCTTTAAAAGACACGGAGGACGCCATCCGCGCCCTCCGTGTCATTCCGCTGGGTCCCCGCCGCTCAATAGCACCCCCTTCCCCAGCCGGTCACGACTGCACGGCCCGAGTCGGGCTCTCCTGCCTCTGCCAATATGGCCGCAGGAGCTGGCCGCGGCTGTGCGCAGCTCTAGGGCCAACCCCCCGATCCACGCTCCTGTAGCGTGGATTGGGGGGGTGGCCCTAGAGCTGCGCAGCCGCACTCGCGACTGTGCGGACTGCGCAGCCGCGGCCAGCTCCGGTGGCCATATTGGCAGAGGCAGGAGAGCCCGACCTGGGTCGTTCGGTCGTGAGCGGCCAGGGGGGGGGGGGGGGCTATTGAGCGGCGGGGACCCGCGCCCTCCGTGTCTTTTAAAGAGATGCAGGTACTTAACTTTTTAAACTTTTTTTTTTATATGTTGGCCTCGTAAGTCCTTAAAGAATTGCCCTATATTAGTGTAGTCCTTATACAATAAACAGGTAGTGTGTATGATTTGCAAGATTTTTTTGAAGGGGATTTAACATTCCCCCGATAAAATATATATTAATAACAAAACAACATCAAACATATAAAACATAAAAAAGGTAATATACATAGTAGAAAGTAGAAGATAAGAGATCATAATGAAACATAAAAATTGCTGTTGGACAAACATAAAACAGTATACATAACAAATAAGATCACAATAAAGCATACAAATTGCTATTAGTAAATAGTAAAACCGTATATGTAAACAATGGTTTCTAATGGTCTCATACAGCATAACATATGGAAAAGGCAGTGGGGGTGAGATTCCCCAATAACAACGGTATAGACAAAAAGGAAAAAAAATGTGAAACAAGTTTTCCATATATATAATCAATATATATAATCATGTTAATAAATAAATTATGTATAATATAATAAAATGAAATAATAGTATAATAAATAGGAATAATAGACCACTGATGGCTGTAAGACCTGATTAAAAATGCGAAAAAAATGCGATTAAAAGAGAGGACAAGTTAAAAAAAGAAAAAACGGAATGAGGTGTAGGTGTTGATGATTTTTTTCCAGCTGCTTATTGAGCCCATCTGGAGTTAAGGTTTTTAGTATCTGAATACAATACATTTCTCGTTTTTTCAACAAGTCAAAGGGATCCGAACAGTTGCGGGGGATTGATTCTAAAAGTGTGATAGGAAATAGATCAGGGTTACTATCGCGGTGAGAAGTGAAGTGACATTAGACACTGTGTACAGGGAATTTGTTTATAATATTTCTTTTATGTTGTCCAATTCTGCTTCTAGCCAGTTGAGTTGTTCTCCCCACATACTGAAGCTGGCATGGACAGGAAATGACGTAAATGATATATCTCGATTTGAAAGTGATGGAATCTTTGATTTGATATTCGATATTGGTGACCTGAGATAGAAACGAGGTAGTATGGTTAATAAATTTGCAGGCTTGGCACCTACTGTGATTGCAAGCTGAACAGCCTGGTAATGAATTTGGTGTACCAGTCTTAATATCGGTTGAGGGTGGGCGTATTCGGAATGGGGCTAGGATGCTCCGGGGATTGGGAGCACGTCTGTATGTTATGGCTGGCTTGGGTGGTATGATTGATCTCAGATGTGGGTCCTGGAGGAGGATTTCCCATCTGTTTGTTAAAATGTTACGTATTGGTTGGTATTGGGTACTGTATTTGGTGATGAATCTGGGTATACTTACTGTTTGGGTTTCACTCTTTTCACGTGGGGGATTGATTTTTCTAACTTTGTGGTCGTGTGTCTACAAGTAGTTTTTTGGGGTATTTTCTATCTAGGATTTTTTTTGTTCACATTTTTGATTGATTATTGTATTGATGGATGTCTGTGCAGTTTCTGTGTATCCTTTTGTATTGGCTGTATGGAGTATTTTTTGTCTAGGGGCGATGATGGAAGCTTTGAAAGTGGATGTAATTATTGGCGTCTACAGTGGATATAATTATTGGCGTCTACATGTTTAAAGTGAGTTTTGGTTTTAATGTTATATGAGTCTGTATATAGGGTGAAGTCTAAGAATTCGATTGATATTGGATCATGATGTGATGCAAATTGTAAGCCTGCTGGATTGGTGTTGAGAAATTCGATAAAGGGTGGGATTAATTCAGTGTTGCCTTTCCAAATCAAAATCAGATCATCTATATAGCGTTTGTAAAAAATGATATTGTTAGTGAATGGGTTGATATTGGTCATCTTTGTATGTTCTAGATAATATTTTGCGCTTTAAAGCACACCAGAACTGAGTGGGATACGGAGGCTGACATATTAATTTTATTTTTAACAATCCAGGTTCTCCTGCTGATCTTCTTCCTGTAATACTTTTAACCATAGGACCCTGAAAAAGCAATCAGATTTTTCTGACTGAAGTTTGACTGGATTAGCTTGTTTCAGGTGTGTGATTTAGACACTGCTGCAGTCAAAGAGATCAGCAGGACTGTCAGGCAACTGGTATTGTCTAAACGGATATAAATATGGCATCCTACATATCTCCCTTAGGGTGTCCTTGCCACTTGAACCAGCAGATGGAGCTCCAAGCAAATGTTTACTTCTCATTTTGTAATATTTCATATTTCCCTACTTTAAAAAAATGTAAAAAAAAAAAAATAATAAGCTACATTTCAAATTAATGAACTACATTTCAAATGAAATCTGGTATGTGTCCTATGGAGCCTAATACAATCAATGAATACATCGATTTTTAACCACTTTTTAACACTTTTTTTTAACCACTTTTTAAGACTGCAGTCTTAAAACCCCTTAAGGACCAGACACTTTTTTCCATTCAGACCACTGCAGCTTTAACGGTTTATTGCTCGGTCATACAACCTACTATCTAAATGAATTTAGATAGTAAGCAGGGTGATCAGAAGCCCGCAGGGGGCAGATTAGGGCCTGAACTGATGGATAGGATTGCTAGGGGGTGACAGGTGGTGACAGGAGGTGATTGATGGGTGTCTCAGGGGGTGATTAGAGGGGAGAATAGATGCAATCAATGCACTGGGGAGGTAATCAGAAGGGGTTCTGAGGGGGATTTGAGGGTTTGGCCGAGTGATCAGGAGCCCACACGGGCAAATTAGGATCTGATCTGATGGGTAGGTGTGCTAGGGGGTGACAGGTGGTGACAGAAGGAGATTGATGGGTGTCTCAGGGTGTGATTAGAGGGTGGGATAGATGCAAGCAATGCACTGGAGAGGTGATCAGGGGGGGTCTGAGGGTGATCTGAGGGAGTGGGCGGGTAATTGGGTGCCCGCAAGGGGCAGATTAGGGTCTGATCTGATGGGTAGCAGTGACAGGTGGTGACAAGGTGATTGATGGGTGATCAGTGGGTGATTAGAGGGGAGAACAAATGTAAATAACGCACTGGGGAGGTGATCAGGGGGGTCTGAGGGCGATCAGAGGGTGTGGACGTGTGTTTGGGTGCCCGCAAGGGGCAGATTAGGGTCTGATCTGATGGGTAGCAATGACAGGTGGTGACAGGGGGTGAAGGGGTGATTGATAGGTGATCAGGGTGTGATTAGAGGGGAGAAGAGATGCAAGCAATGCACTGGCGAGGTGATCAGGGGGGGGGATGGAGCTGAGGACGATCTGAGGGTGTGGGTGGGTAATTGGGTGCCCACAAGAGGCAGATTAGGGTCTGATCTGATGGGTAGCATTGACAGGGGGTGATTGATGGGTGATCAGTGGGTGATTAGAGGGGAGAACAGATGTAAACAATGCACTTGGGAGGTGATCTGTGGGCGGGTCTGTGGGCGATCTGAGGGTGTGGGCGGGTGATCAGGTGCCCGCAAGGGGCAGGTTAGGGTCTGATCTGATGGGTAGCAGTGACAGGTGGTGATGGGGTGTTTGATGGGTGATCAGTGGGTGATTAGAGGAGAGAACAAATGTAAATAACGCACTGGGGAGGTGATCAGGGGGGTCTGAGGGCAATCGGAGGGTGTGGGCGGGTGTTTGGGTGCCCGCAAGGGGCAGATTAGGGTCTGATCTGATGGGTAGCAGTGACAGGTGGTGACAGGGGGTGAAGGGGTGATTGATAGGTGATCAGGGTGTGATTAGAGGGGAGAATAGATGCAAGCAATGCACTGGTGAGGTGATCAGGGGGGTGGTCTGAGGGTGATCTGAGGGTGTGGGTGGGTAATTGGGTGCCCACAAGAGGCAGATTAGGGTCTGATCTGATGGGTAGCATTGACAGGGGGTGATTGATGGGTGATCAGTGGGTGATTAGAGGGGAGAACAGATGTAAACAATGCACTTGGGAGTTGATCTGAGGGCGGGTCTGCGGGCGATCTGAGGGTGTGGGTGGGTGATCAGGTGCCCGCAAGGGGCAGGTTAGGGTCTGATCTGATGGGTGGCAGTGACAGGTGGTGACAGGGGTTGATTGATGGGTGATTGACAGGTGATTGACAGGTGATCAGTGGGTGATTACAGGGGAGAATAGATGTATACAGTACACTGGGGGGGGGGGGGGGTCTGGGGAGGATCTGAGGGATAGGGGGGTGATCAGGAGCCCCCAGGTGGAAGTTTAGGACCTGATCTAAAATATAGCATTGACAAATAGTGACAGGGGGTGATTGATGGGTGATTAGGGGGGGTGATTGGGTGCAAACAGTGGTCTGAGGGGGTGATCAGGGGGGGTCTGAGGGGTGCTGTGGGTGATCAGGGGGAAGGGGGGGCAGGATCAGTGTGCTGGTGTGCTTACTACAAAGGCTGCCACCTCCCCTGGTGGTCCCTCGATTACTGGAACCACCAGGGGAGGAGGCAGCCTTTATAATACACTTTGTATACATTACAAAGTGTAATATACGTTTACTATGCGGCAGATCGGGGGTTAACAACCCGCCGGAACTGCTAATTGGCCGGCGGGTTGACGTCACTGGTGGGCGGAGCCTAATGCCGGCGGATGCGCACGCATCCCTGCGCGCGAACCCCCGGCTGCTCAGTCCCCCAGGTGCCGCGCGTTACGCAGTCCTGGGGGTGCCACTTTGCCATTGCATACTGGTAGTGGGCGGTCGGCAAGTGGTTAAAAACTGGTGATTTTATTAAAGTATAATTCTATCACATAGTCATGTTGTTGTACCAGAAGAAAAATAGAAGATTCCTTGCTCTTTAATGAAATATAAATACAGAAAGATCATCCAGAAAATATAATATATATAGTGAATATCTGCTTAAAGTCTGAGTTGAAATGAAACATGTTCAAGAGATATACATAACACATGTCTGATGTATTAAGATTTACATGGGCTGGAGACGGCTGGAAAACATACGTCATTCTACAAACTTGGCCTGGAAATTACAAGGCAAAGACTATTCAGTCATATTTGCAGTCATACATTTACCATAAAGAGAGTTTCTGAAACTTTTTAGCAGATTTGAGTCAGTTAATTTAGGCACAGATCAGGCCTGATAAATTGGGTGACACCATAGGCTGCTGTAAAAATTGCGGCTACGGCAGCACCAAGGTTGTTATTTGGGTGCCAGTTAAACTGCGGTTATGGTGAGCACCGAAGTTTTGCTATACACTATGGGAACTGTGGTTTTCAAATTTAGAATCAGAAGCCGGCACCAGGAAGGTAATTTGGGTGCCGAATCAATTGCGGTTGTGGTGGGCACTGGAGTTCTGATTAAGCATCGAGAGCTGGTGCCAGGTAGGTCGTTTGGGCACTGGGTGAATTGCGACTAGAGAGTGGTGTTAGGTATAGTGTTAGACATAGGTGGGGGGGGGGCAATGTGAGAGTAAAGGTGGCCAATAATGATACAATTTGCTGAACGATCATTGACAAACGATTCTTCGTATGAACATTCGAAAATTATCATTTGAGACCACTAATGGAAAAAAAATCTCCTGACCAGTCCGATCAGATTAATGAATTCAATCCAAATTTCTGATCGATCCCGTCAATCGGATTGAGTTAGTTAGAAGATTTTTTTCCATTAATGGTCCCAAACAATAATTTCTGATCATTCATACGAAGAATCGTTCGTAAACAATCGTTTGGTAAATTGTATCGTTAGTGGCCACTTTAAGGTTATGGTGAAGTTACCGTAGAATATTGGTAAATTAACTGATGTTCTACTACTGTAACGGTAAAAGGAGATAGAAGAATATCATTGATAAACTTCCTGATATTTAACTATTCTACTATCAGATAAATCCACACTCATTTTAACTCATGGGTTTTTTTTTAATTGTACTCAGTTAATTGACAGCCCTGTTATTACCATTGAATGTGGTCAGCATTGCACTGCATAGGAATATGATAAACATTGTTTTGCCAGACAATGGCCTCAATTCACTAAGCAGTTTAGACTAGTCTATAGATGTTTTTAGTCTACTGATGGTTTGGTGTAATATTTTAGACCTGTTTTTTAGACCTGGCCTAACAGTCAGTAATTACACAATTCACAAAGGCAAACAAGGAGTAACCACGCCCACTTTTTCTGACAGAGATAAGACCAGCTGATTTCTGTTGGTAGTAATTCTGTAAAGTATTTTAGATGTGAGGATGGAACCCTTTGAATTTATTATGCAGGAATTTAATTGTATGCAGAGGAGAGCTCCTTAAAAAAGATGTGGTTATTGTGGTCAAAGATTAGTATGATCAGCTAACTCATTCTGGGTGAATCTGACATTTATTTTAAGCTCTACATGCTGCTTTGACTTCCAAGTTTTCCAAGATCAGGAAAGGCCCCAATATTGTTATGCAGTAAAGATAATGCCACAAACAACAACAAGGTAGCATTTTCACTTTTAGTCAACAAGTTTGAAGGCTTTTTTTTTGTGTTATAGAGTTTTTGTTACTGAAGCAATAAAGCAATACTCTCTTCTACTTAAAGAGCATTGACAGATAACTGCCATAGCACAATAAATAATTATGAAATAATAATAATAAAAAACATTCAGAATATTTGATGTTTTTTATGAAATGGTTAATAAAACACATATTATAAAATAGTGCTAAACATCAACCCTGAAACCCACCCAAAATGACTTGCTTATCTTCTCCTGCTCTGAGCTGTTATTACTGACTGCATCCTTCATTTCCATTCCCATTTTCTCAGCCCGTAGGAATACTAGAAAACTACAAGCAGGTAAATTGGACAAGAAGCCTGCCTGGCGATTTGGGCATCGCCATAGGCCACAATACAATTTATGGCTATGTAGCTCTGCTTTGTACAGCCGACCGAGTTCCGGAGCGCCAAAGGCTAGGAAATAACGCTTGGGGATTAGTGTTAGGTTTAGGTAGGGTTAGGTTGGTGTTAGGTGTAGGAAGGGGGGTTAATGCTAGTTATATGTAGGGAAGGGTTAATGTGAAGATAAGGTTAGGGAAGCTGATAGTAGAAAATCGGTAACATTACCAATATTCTACTATAGGCCTTTGATATTTTATACTTCTCACATCTGGAAGCTTGCATCTTGTACATTATATACAGCTCTTTAGAATGTGCCATTAGTAAATAACGAATAGTCATTTCTAAAATTCTAACTCACAAAGGAGCAGGATACTTATGTCTATAGCAAAAGAATGGATCTTGGTATTTGTTTATAATTTTTACTTTTACTGTAGGCTGCAAATGATAGATAAATGGCAAGTCATTTCTTCACTTTATGTCCTTGATTAATTAATTCCCAGTAAAATAACACACATGGCGTAATGTGCCTGAAGGTGCGTACACATGCCCAACGCATGTCACCCGTTGCATGTCAGGAGCTGATCCCTTTGGGCGAGATCACTGGGCTGGGCTGTACACACACGTCAGCTGAGAAGCTGACGATGCGTTGTGTTGCTATGCGGGGGTGACGGAGGGACGACCAGCAGCACATGCGTGACATCAAGCGGCGGGCAGGGGAGCGGCATGAACAATAGGATCGGCATCACTGGGGTTGGGAAGATCCATCCGGTGGAAGGGGGTCACGGGGTGCTGTACACATGCCTGATTGAGGCGGTTGTTATTGGCTGCCTCAGCCGACTTAAGTAAGACGTGTGTATGAGGCTTTATACTAGCCTGCACTGGCACTGATACCTAGGTGTATAAATACTGGTACAACTGAACTATGTGTGCACCATAATTTTATCTGTGTTTAGTGACTCAAGGCCCATGCTACATAACCCCCTCTTTTACATATCTCCTCAGCAGATTACAAAATGTGATTATCGTAGTTCTAAAACTACAAGTAAAAAGTAAAGACCACTTTATTTGCCAACTAGATTTTTTACAGTTGGCTATTTTGAGGGTCGATGCTTGGAAAGCATATTTCTGGAAGCCTGTAATTTTGTTCCAACAAACTCACACTCTGTATGTGAATCCACAGTGCATACATGAACTTAATAGATTGTGCTTTTAAGTTCAGAGTCATCTGCAAATCAAAGAGCAGGTGAAAGTCTTTCTGGGAACTATTTCGTTTGGAGACAGAAGCTCTCCCTTTTTATTTTCCAAACCACTCGCCACTAATAAAAATATTTGAAGCTGAGAATGTACGGTAAATTATACATGGTCAGAAAGGTGAGGAATTCCATCTATAAAGCACACTCTAAATTGACTGAAGTCAGCTTGGCCTAACAGGTTTTGTGAAATGTGACAACCAAAGGCCACTCATCCTAAATTAAAACAGTCTCACACAGAGAGGTAGATGATGATAAGAAAATAATACATTTTTTAAACCTTTTATCTTTCAAAAAATGAAGACCCAACCTGGAACCAGTGAAGAATGAGGATTCACTAGTTACATTTGATTTCTAAGGATTACTGTTTTTTTTCCTATGACCTTTGAAGCTTATACAACCTGTTGTCAGCATGAGGCAGAAGACCCATAATGGATGGCAGGTTGAATGAGTGATATTCAAGTGAAGTCAAACTGTGATTTATAGGATTTATTGTGTGCTGAACTATATAGGTAGAATTGTGACTACTTACGAGGTGGATTGTAAGCTAGCTGTATTGCACCAACTGAGAACTGCAGTGCTACTAAAAAAAGTTCTTGAGTGCTGATTTACATAGGTAGAAGTTTGTGTCAGTGGCGTACCTAGGGCATTGGACACCCAGTGCTGGGTATTATAAGACACCCCCCAAAAAAGGAGCGGGTGCGGCAAACTACACGTGCCACGGCAGGTAATGCCAGGTATAGTTGCCCCCAGTATATGTAATAAAGTTGCCCCTAGTAATAATTGCAGTATTTGTATAGATAGCTAGTATAGTATAGTTGCCCCCAGTATAGGTAGTATAGCTGCCCCAGTATAGGTAGCTATTATAGTTGCCCCAGTATAGCTAGTATAGTTGCCCCCAGTGTAGCTAGCATAGTTGCCCCCAGTGTAGCTAGCATAGTTGCCCCCAGTGTAGCTAGCATAGTTGCCCCAGGAGGGGAAGAAGCGCTAGAAGGAGGGGCAGTGGGGACATCTGCGGGGAGGGGGCCAGAATCCCCCTTCCTCACCTGGGTCCCCCCCCTTCTGCTCTCTCCCCCCCTCCCCCCCAGAATAGCGGCGGCAAGGAGGCGTGGCGGGCGGGCAGAGGATTACTCACCTTCTGACTTCTGTGTTTCAAGCGATGGAGCGCAGCGTCCTCTCGTCACATGTCTCCGCCTTCAATGCCACCCACTGTGCTTCCGCTAATCAGGAAGCACAGTGGGCAGCATTGAAGGTGGAGACCTGTGCCTTCTAGTGCTTTATCCCCTCCCTCCTGCTCTGCTGCTGTAGGGGTCTGGGGAGTCTTGGCAACACCCCCTTGCCTGTCAATCACTTGTGCGCCACATCCCCCTATGCCCAATGATAGGAACGCCACTGGTTTGTGTACTTAGTTACCCCTTACGTCTAGATATACTGCATTCCAGCTAACAACTAGATACACCGTGTTCCAACTTACAAGTAGATACACCCCGTTCCACATTATTATGCTGATTATATTTAAGTGTCATAAAGATTAAATATTTTGTTTTTCAATAAAACTTATGGATGATATTGTGTCTCAGGGCTATTTTGATCACTAAAATCAATCTCGGACACCTGTGATAATTACTTTGCCAGGAAAGCACAATTAAAGGAAAAACTACTAAAAAGGGTGTTCCATATTATTAAGCAGACCACCATGCGAAGCGGCTGGAGGAAATGACAGCTAGACTAAATAACAGGGTAGACCTGTTTTGGTTTTTTGGTTTCATTGATGGTGTTTGGCGGCAATGGAACCTATGGAAAATTGAACAAGACTATGTGCCAATTTCGTAATCAGCTTGGACTAAGTAGATAGAGAGACCTTCATGCATTGCTGGGTTTCAATTCTTGTTGATTGAATTGTAATTGTTCCGAATATTACCAGGACCTCCTCTAGATGGGCTGTTTCGGTTATTACTGATAGTTTATTGTATGTGTAGATGTCCCTTTTATATTTTTTTTATATATAATTTGATGTTTATGTCAATTTTATTGTTTTGAAAATTTAATAAAAAGATAATATGTCAAAAAAGAAGACCACCATTTTCAAGCAATATGGTAAAGAAAAAGGATCTCTGCTGCAAAAAAGAGTGAAATAGTCGAATGCCTTGGAAAAGTTATGAAAACCTTTATACTGTATTTCATGAAAACTTAAGCATGATCATCATACTGTTAAAAGATTTTTGGCCGACTCAGAGCAAATACGGGTTCGTGCAGATAAAGGCAAAATGAAGAAGTGTTCTTCCAGATAAATGTATCTGATCAAGAGAGTAGCTAAAATGCCATTACAAAGCAGCAAACAGGTATATGGAGCTGCTAGTGCCTCTGGAGTCCTGCGAATGTCAAGGTGCTGGATTATCCAAAGGATTGAAGTTGCATAAACCTATTCAGCCACCCAACCTAAGCTTACAAGCAGGGATGAGCAACGGATGAATTCCGAATGACTTTGATTCGGATTTTATCCTCCTAATTAATGCACCTGAGCGTGTGTGTGCAGTGGGGGTTAAACTTACCCAGCAGGTGTCTTCTTTAACCCATCCCATGGTGCCTACCATGCTGCATTCCAAGCCACAGTCACGTGACTACAAACACTTCCTCCTTCCGGGTTGAAGGAGGAAGTGTTTATAGTCACGTGACACTGCTTTTGGAATGCACCATGGGAGGCACCGTGGGACGGGTTAAACAAGATGCCTGCTGGGTACGTTTACCCCCCCCCCCCCCACACACACACACACACACTCAGCAGAAACAGCTGCAGTGGGCCCAGAACTACATGAAGACTAATTTTCAAACACTCTTGTTTACTTATGAGTGCGGTGCAAACCTGGATGGTCAGATGGATGGAGTGGTGGATAGTCAGTGGCAGGGTTATGTGTTGGTACAGAACCATGGTGAGAAAAGTATGTGGAGTTCCTGACTGATCACTTTGTTCCATGGCAGAAAAGAAAACCATGCTTTTTGTGACAAATTATCTTTATACATGACAATGCACCGTCTCATGCAGCAAGGAAAACCTCTGCATCATTGGCTGCCATCAAATAAATGGAAAGAAACTCCTAGTGTGGTCCCATCCACCCCAAACTCAATCCCATTAAGGACCTTTGGAGAGTTCTCAAGCAAAATATCTATGAGGGTGGGAGGCACTTTACATCTAAACAGCAGCTCTGGGAGGCTCTTTTGACTTCCGGCAAAGAAATTCAAGTAGAAACTCTACAAAAACTCACATGTTCAATGGACGCAAGAATTGTGAAACTGCTATCAAATAAGGGGTTTTAAGTTAACCAGTTCTGCCTAACTGGACGAATATATTCTTCCAGAAGGCGCTGCTCAGAGCAATATGGACGAATATATTCGTCCAGCAGTGTTGCGGCGGATGTGCGCACATATACGCATGCAGGCGGATTGTTCCTAACCACTATTACAGGGGATCGATTGCTGAAGGGGAACGAGTGTTGCCAAAAGGCAAACGATCCCCTGTGAATGAATCATCATGCTTCCAGTCAGGAAGCATCTTGATGAAAACAGAATGTCACAAAATGTAAAAAATCAAGCACTTCTTGGAAACTTCCAGGAGAGTGCTTAGCACCAGCTTATGGCCAAAAAAATCCTGACTAACCCCCCACCCTCCCCGAAGCTTAAAGAAAAACACAGTTGTAAAAAAAAAAATACATAAATAGTTACCGTCAGGATTAAACTTTTGTAAGTATGTTGTGAGGGTATATTACTGTTATCTTTTGCCTGCATGGGCTTGCAATTAGTGATTGATGCAAAACTGAAAAAATGCACCTTTATTTCCAACTAAAATATTGCTGCCATACATTGTACTAGGGAAATATTTTAAGCATTGCAATAACCGGGACAAATGGGCAAATAAAATGTGTGGGTTTTATGCACAGTAGAATATTTTTGTAAGATCTGGTGGTCGCTCATGGTGGTGGAACGCAGAGACCCATGCTGAGATGCAAGCCTCTGGGTCTTGGCCTGTCTCTAACGTCACTGGAGCGCATGGCATTCAGCTCCCATTGGATAAGCGGCGGACGCGCTCTCAGTACGTGCTACGCTGCTGTAAAAATTAGCCCCGTGTGCGCATAGCGTGTCAGCATTTCTGCTGACACGCTCTCTGTTGATTGGGTACTTTGGATTCCTTTTTTTTCTGATTGGTTAGTGCTAGTATAAAAGAAAGGGGAGCGCCCTCTGTTATCGCCCGTGATAGTCTATGCTGGGCTTGTTGCTAATTGCGCTCACACCAAGTGCTTGTCTTGCTGCCGACTTGTGTCTGTCTCTTGACTAAGCTTCTTCTAGATTGAATACCTGCTACCGACCCGGCTTGAAACTGACCACGCTTTTGTATTGGATTACCTGTTACCGACCCGGCTTGTTAAAGGATTCGCATGAACACTGCCTGGCTGACTCGGGCTTGTTTGACCACACATCTGATACTTCTGCCATTGCCTGTCTCCTTGTCTTCATCTGGGCCTCAGGGGACTATTCAGTATACTGTGTTACATTGCCTTTGCTGTGTTAAGTGATTGCTGTCTGCCAGTTTGTATGCTACATCTGCCTGGTTGATGACTCAAAAATTATGCTGACTGCCCCTTGCATTGACTATTTAGGAAAATCTGAGAAATATACTCACCTAAAGGATTATTAGGAACACCATACTAATACGGTGTTTGACCCCCTTTTGCCTTCAGAACTGCCTTAATTCTATGTGGCATTAATTCAAAAGGCGCTTAAAGCATTCTTTAGACATGTTGGCCCATATTGGTAGGATAGCATCTTGCAGTTGATGGAGATTTGTGGGATGCGCATCCAGGGCACGAAGCTCCCGTTCCATCACATTCCAAGGATGCTCTATTGGTTTAAGATCTGGTGACTGTGGGGGCCATTTTAGTACAGTGAACTCATTGTCATGTTCAAGAAACCAATTTGAAATGATTCCAGCTTTGTGACATGGGCCCATATGCAATTCACTTTTTCTCCTGTGTTTTCTCCTAGGTGATATTTTCACGACTTGTTATCATAAAATGCCTTTTAAGCCACCAGCAAGCAAGAAAATACTTAAAATACATTTGATAGTACAAGGTACAACTTTTTGGTACTTTATCAATTGTAAAATGCTGAAAAGTTAGTTTAAAGAAAAGATTAAAGTTTTCTCCTAGGAGATAACTCAGGTGAAAAAGTTAATTGCATATGGGCCATGGTGCAGTATCTTGCTGGAAGTAGCCATTTAAGGATGGGTACGTGGTGGTCATGAAGGGATGGACATGGTTAGAAACAATGCTCAGGTAGCCCGTGGCATTTAATCGATGCCCAATTGGCACTAAGGGGCCTAAAGTGTGCCAAGAAAACATCCCCCACACCATTCCACCACCAGCACCAACCTGCACAGTGGTAACAAGGCATGATGGATCCATATTCTCATTCTGTTTATGCCAAATTCTTACTCTATCGAGACTCATCAGACCAAGCAACTTTTTCCAGTATTCAACTGTCCAATTTTGGTGAGCTCCTGCAAATTGTAGCCTCTTTTTCCTATTTGTAGTGGAGACGAGTGGTACCCGGTGGCGTCTTCTGCTGTTGTAGCCCATCCCCCTCAAGGTTGTGCATGTTGTGGCTTCACTAATGCTTTGCTGCATACCTCGCTTGTAACCAGTGGTTATTTCAGTCAACATTGCTCTTCTATCAGCTTGAATCAGTCGACTCATTCTCCTCTGACCTCTAGCATCAACAAGGCATTTTCGCCCACAGGACTGCAGCCTACTGGATGTTTTTCCCTTTTCACACCATTCTTTGTAAACCCTAGAAATGGTTGTGCGTGAAAATCCCAGTGATTGAGCAGATTGCGAAATACTCAGACCGGCCCATCTGGCACCAACAATCATGCCACGCTCAAAATTGCTTAAATCACATTTCTTTCCCATTCTGACATTCAGTTTGGAGTTCAGGAGATTGTCTTGACCAGGACCACACCCCTAAATGCATTGAAGCAACTGCCATGTGATTGGTTGATTAGATAACTGCATTAATGAGAAATTGAACAGGTGTTCCTAATAATCCTTTAGGTGAGTGTATAATTTGCATAATAATTTGTAATATTTGTAGTACTCCAGGTTCTGACTGCTTATTAGCTAGCTTAGCTGTATTGCACCTACTGATTTACATATGTAGAACTGCGTCTACTATCTTATATTTCAAGCATGCTTGAAATATGAGACATCCCCCGAAAATAAGACCTAGCTGGGCCGCTATGTGTATGGGGTGGGTCTCTTATCCCACCTCCCTTGTGGCTGCGTCCTCCGTCGTTCCTTGTAACTTCTGCTTTGTAGTGGTGACATACCGTAGTATTGATGCTGTGATGAGGGTGCCCTTTGATCCTCATGCTGAACACTGTATGTAGTACACTGGTGCTCCCCTCTTGTCATAATCAAAGTGCATCTGGCTGATGCATTCCAGGTGTACATTGTTTATGACAAAAGGGGAGGGCCAGCGTACTGCATACAGTGTTCAGTGTGAGGATCAAAGGGCTTCCTCATCACAGCATCAATACTACGGTATGCCACTGCTACAGAAGCAGAAGTTACAAGGAACAAAGGGGGATGCAGCCACAAGGGAGGTAGGATCCCTTGTCATCTAAAAACAGATCTTTAAGATCTTCCATCTATGATCCTGCTATGGGGAAAATTCCTAAATTATGCAGCGTCAAAAGTAAAATTAATATGTCTAATAAAGTTTCTCCTGTTGTTGTTGCTATTTCTTCTGCAAATGAGTCTTTGTCTCACCCTGTTCACACCTGTAAGGGCCCGTTGCCTGGTGACAGTTGCTCCAGTGTTTCTGTCCTGAACGCCTTACAGTTAGTGTTGGGCGAACAGTGTTCGCCACTGTTCGGGTTCTGCAGAACATCACCCTGTTCGGGTGATGTTCGAGTTCGGCCGAACACCTGACGGTGCTCGGCCAAACCGTTCGGCCATATGGCCGAACTAAGAGCGCATGGCCGAACGTTCCCCGAACGTTCGGCTAGCGCTGTGATTGGCCGAACGGGTCACGTGGTTCGGACCCGAACGCGCTCTGATTGGCCGAACGGTCACGTGGTTCGGGTAAATAAATACCCGAACCACGTCATATCTCCGCCATTTGTCTGTGGGTTTAGCTTTGGGTAGGCAGGCAGGGTAGTTCGCGCTCCAGCCACGCTAGCCAGGGTCCCCCCTGTCATTGTGTCACTGCTGGGAACAGTAGTACACCGCTTGCTCAGCCACACTATATAGCATTCTGTTTACTGCCACTCTGTGTACCTCGCTCAGCCACACTATATAGCATTCTGTTTACTGCCACTCTGTGTCTGCTGGGAATAGTAGTACACCGCTTGCTCAGCCACACTATATAGCATTCTGTTTACTGCCACTCTGTGTACCTCGCTCAGCCACACTATATAGCATTCTGTTTACTGCCACTCTGTGTCTGCTGGGAATAGTGGTACACCGCTCGCTCAGCCACACTATATAGCATTCTGTTCACTGTTCTGTGTCTGCTTGGAATAGTGGTACACCGCTCGCTCAGCCACACTATATAGCATTCTGTTTACTGTTCTGTGTCTGCTGGGAATAGTGGTACACCGCTCGCTCAGCCACACTATATAGCATTCTGTTTACTGTTCTGTGTCTGCTGGGAATAGTGGTACACCGCTCGCTCAGCCACACTATATAGCATTCTGTGCACTGTTCTGTGTCTGCTGGGAATAGTGGTACACCGCTCGCTCAGCCACACTATATAGCATTCTGTTCACTGTTCTGTGTCTGCTGGGAATAGTGGTACACCGCTCGCTCAGCCACACTATATAGCATTCTGTTTACTGTTCTGTGTCTGCTGGGAATAGTGGTACACCGCTCGCTCATCCACACTATATAGCATTCTGTTCACTGTTCTGTGTCTGCTGGGAATAGTGGTACACCGCCCGCTCAGCCACACTATATAGCATTCTGTTCACTGTTCTGTGTCTGCTGGGAATAGTGGTACACCGCTCGCTCAGCCACACTATATAGCATTCTGTTCACTGTTCTGTGTCTGCTGGGAACAGTAGTACACCGCTCGCTCAGCCAGAGTATATAGCATTGTGTTTACTGCCACTCTGTGTACACCGCTCAGCCAGACTATATACCATTGTTTACTGACACTCTGTGTACACCGCTCAGCCAGACTATATACCATTGTTTACTGACACTCTGTGTACACCGCTCAGCCAGACTATATACCATTGTTTACTGCCACTCTGATTCTGCTGGGAACAGTAGTACACCGCTCGCTCAGCCAGACTATATAGCATTGTGTTTACTGCCACTCTGTGTACACCGCTCAGCCAGACTATATACCATTGTTTACTGACACTCTGTGTACACCGCTCAGCCAGACTATATACCATTGTTTACTGAAACTCTGTGTACACCGCTCAGCCAGACTATATACCATTGTTTACTGCCACTCTGATTCTGCTGGGAACAGTAGTACACCGCTCGCTCAGCCAGACTATATACCATTGTTTACTGACACTATATAGCAGACTATATAGCATTGTGTGTACACCGCTCAGCCAGACTATATACCATTGTTTACTGACACTCTGTGTACACCGCTCAGCCAGACTATATACCATTGTTTACTGCCACTCTGATTCTGCTGGGAACAGTAGTACACCGCTCGCTCAGCCAGACTATATACCATTGTTTACTGACACTCTGTGTACACCGCTCAGCCAGACTATATACCATTGTTTACTGCCACTCTGATTCTGCTGGGAACAGTAGTACACCGCTCGCTCAGCCAGACTATATACCATTGTTTACTGACACTCTGTGTACACCGCTCAGCCAGACTATATACCATTGTTTACTGCCACTCTGATTCTGCTGGGAACAGTAGTACACCGCTCGCTCAGCCAGACTATATACCATTGTTTACTGACACTCTGTGTACACCGCTCAGCCAGACTATATACCATTGTTTACTGCCACTCTGATTCTGCTGGGAACAGTAGTACACCGCTCGCTCAGCCAGACTATATACCATTGTTTACTGACACTCTGTGTACACCGCTCAGCCAGACTATATACCATTGTTTACTGCCACTCTGATTCTGCTGGGAACAGTAGTACACCGCTCGCTCAGCCAGACTATATACCATTGTTTACTGACACTATATAGCAGACTATATAGCATTGTGTGTACACCGCTCAGCCAGACTATATACCATTGTTTACTGACACTCTGTGTACACCGCTCAGCCAGACTATATACCATTGTTTACTGCCACTCTGATTCTGCTGGGAACAGTAGTACACCGCTCGCTCAGCCAGACTATATACCATTGTTTACTGACACTCTGTGTACACCGCTCAGCCAGACTATATACCATTGTTTACTGCCACTCTGATTCTGCTGGGAACAGTAGTACACCGCTCGCTCAGCCAGACTATATACCATTGTTTACTGACACTCTGTGTACACCGCTCAGCCAGACTATATACCATTGTTTACTGCCACTCTGATTCTGCTGGGAACAGTAGTACACCGCTCGCTCAGCCAGACTATATAGCATTGTGTTTACTGCCACTCTGTGTACACCGCTCAGCCACACTATATAGCATTGCGTACTCTGCCAGTCAGTGTGTATATTGCTGGGATCAGTAATACTCCACTCACCGTCAACCACTATATGAGCTCAACATGAGTTCCCCAGAGACCTCCGCTGTGAGCAGCACTCCCAACAACAGCAACAGCCAACGCCCCACGCAAGCTATAACATCCACCCCAGCAGCCAGTGGTCAGCAGCAGCCCTCCCCGGAGGAGAACGTTGTGTCCATCAGTCCGTCGCCAGAGCGATTAATGAGGGCTGCCATTGAGGAGATGATGGGGCCTGATGTGGAGGAGGAGGTCTGGCTCAGGCCAGCATCCCAAGTTAATGTTGAGGACGATGAGGGGTCTGTGTCTGGGGATGTTGGGGTGGCAGAGGTGGTGGGTGGGTCAGACTCAGGAGAAGAGTTGTATGATGAGGATGATGATCGGGACCATCTGTATGTGCCTCAGAGTCCGACCCCGGAAAACATGTTGTATCGTGTGTTTAGGTACTAAAATCTGCGTTCCCTCCCAGTAGTGTTGGGCGAACAGTGTTTGCCACTGTTCGGGTTCTGCAGAACATCACCCTGTTCGGGGTGACTATATAGCAGACTATATAGCATTGTGTTTAATGCCACTCTGTGTACACGGCTCAGCCACACTATATAGCATTGTGTTTACTTCCACTCTGTGTCTGCTGGGAACAGTAGTACACCGCTCACCCGCCACTGTATAGCATTGTGCTCTGTGTCACTGCTGACAATAGTGGTACACCGCTCACCCACCACTGTATAGCATTTCTGTACTGCCACTGTACTGCTGCCAGTCAGCGTGTACTTTAAGGATAAGTGAAATGAGGAAGAAATCCGGTGAAAGAGGGAGGGGCAAGGGAAGAGGTGTTTCCCCTGACGGTTCACGTACAGGCCACAGGGGAGCACCCAAGAAAACCCACTCAATACTGCCCATGTTGTCCAGGACAACAACCCTCACAGATCCAAAAGAACAGGACCAGATAATTACTTGGATGACCTCTCAAGCGTCCAGCAGTGGGTTAAGCAGCACCAGCACATCACGCACGAGGTCCGAGTCCTCAGCCAGTTAAAGTCTGGGCTTTCTTTGAAGACTGCACTGAGGATGTTACCATGGCGATTTGCAAGGTGTGCAAGACCCGCCTGAGCAGGGGGAAAAGTATTAACAACCTCTCCACCACCAGCATGAGCCGCCACATTCTATCCAAACATCCCACTCTGTGGGCAAACGCGGCAGGACAGGGTACCACCAGCAACACTGCCTCCCTTGGGTTCACCAGACTCACCACCAGACCCGCCTCAGCAGCAGCAGTAGCCCAGCCATTGCGTGGTTCACAACATTCACAAACATCAGACGATGCTGACACTGTCACTTTCCGGACTAGTGCTCTTGAGGTCTCCCAGTGTTCATCAAACACAACAACCAACAGCCCTTCGGTGTGCAGCGCTACGGTTGAGTTGTCTGTCTCTGAGATGTTTGAGCACAAGAGGAAATTGCCAGCAAATGACCCCCGGGCCGTGGCAGTAACAGCCAGCCAGCATAGCCAAGCTTCTGGCCTGCGAAATGCTGCCATATCGAGTGGTGGAGACAAACAGCTTCAAGGGCATGATGTCAGTGGCCATCCCAAGTTACGTTGTTCCCAGCCGCTACCACTTTGCGCGCTCTGCAGTGCCTGAGTTGCATGAGCACGTGGTCAGCTAAATAACCCGAAGCTTGAAGAATGCCGTTGCCTGCAAGGTTCACCTCACCACTGACACCTGGACGAGTGCGTTCGGCCAGGGTCGATACATCTCCCTTACCGCGCACTGGGTGAACCTTGTGGAGCCTGGCAGCGATTCCTCACCTGCTACGGCGCGGGTGTTGCCCACGCCGCAAACAGCTGGATAACAACAGCAGCACCTACCTCTCTGACTCCTTCTCCTCCAACGCATCTCAAAGCTGTACCTCATCCGGAAATGCTAACCCAGCACCAGCAGCAGTAGGATCGTGGAAGCAGTGCAGCACAGCTGTTGGCATGCGTCAGCAAGCGTTGCTGAAGCTGATCTGCCTTGGGGATAAGCAGCACACAGGGGAGGAAATTTGGAGGGGAATAAAGGAACAGACGGATTTGTGGCTGGCACCGCTGGACCTGAAACCGGGCATGAAGCTAGACACCTGGCACGAACTGGCAATGTACGCAATAGAGGTGCTGGCTTGCCCGGCAGCCAGCGTTATGTCGGAACGCTGTTTCAGTGCTGCCGGAGGCATCATCACAGATCGGCGTATCCGCCTCTCCACAGAAAATGCAGACCGTCTGACTCAAATTAAAATGAATCAATCCTGGATTGGAAACGACTACGCAACACTCCTGGACCCCAACCAAGTAACATGACCGATGAACATCTGGGATGGTTTAGCGTTTCCGGTCCCTGTTTATTGAACCTCTCATCTGTATTACATTTATGACTGCATGGCGGCAAAAAGCATTGCTGCTATATCCGCACGCTTTTTGTCCTCATGCAAGGCCTGGGTTGTTGTGTCTCACAAAGCGTGGCCTTCTCCTCCTGCGCCTCCTCCTGTTCCATCACGTGTGCTGCTGCTGCTGCTGCTGCTGGGTTAGCGTTGCCGCGTGGTCCCTGTTTATTGAACCTCTTATCTTTATTACATTTATGACTACATGGCGGTACAAAGCATGCTATCCGCACGCTTTTTGTCCTCATGCAAGGCCTGGGTTGTTGTGTCTCACAAAGCGTGGCCTTCTCCTCCTGCGCCTCCTCCTGTTCCATCACGTGTGCTGCTGCTGCTGCTGCTGCTGCTGGGTTACCGTTGCCGGTCCCTGTTTATGGAACCTCTTATCTTTATTACATTTATGACTACATGGCGGTACAAAGCATGCTATCCGCACGCTTTTTGTCCTCATGCAAGGCCTGGGTTGTTGTGTCTCACAAAGCGTGGCCTTCTCCTCCTGCGCCTCCTCCTGTTCCATCACGTGTGCTGCTGCTGCTGCTGCTGCTGGGTTAGCGTTGCCGCGTGGTCCCTGTTTATTGAACCTCTTATCTTTATTACATTTATGACTACATGGCGGTACAAAGCATGCTCTCCGCACGCTTTTTGTCCTCATGCAAGGCCTGGGTTGTTGTGTCTCACAAAGCGTGGCCTTCTCCTCCTGCGCCTCCTCCTGTTCCATCACGTGTGCTGCTGCTGGGTTAGCGTTGCCGCGTGGTCCCTGTTTATTGAACCACTTATCTTTATTACATTTATGACTGCATGGTGGTACAAAGCATGCTATCCGCACGCTTCTTGTCCTCATGCAAGGCCTGGGTTGTTGTGTCTCAAAGCGTGGCCTTCTCCTCCTGCGCCACCCTCCTCCTGTTCCATCACGTGTGCTGCTGCTGGGTTAGCATTACCGGTCCCTTTTCCTGGAACCTCTTATATGTATTACATTTATGACTGCATGCCGACAAAAAGCATGTTACCTGTGCAAAGAAAACAGACATTTCCCGCATTTAAAAGACAGTTTTCCCTTTGAAACTTTAAAATCGATTTTCTCAAAAACTATAAGCTCTTTTTGCTAAATTTTTTTTTCCTCTTGTACCCACTCCCAAGGTGCACATACCCTGTAAATTTGGGGTATGTAGCATGTAAGGAGGCTTTACAAAGCACAAAAGTTCGGGTCCCCATTGACTTCCATTATGTTCGGAGTTCGGGTCGAACACCCGAACATCGCGGACATGTTCGGCCTGTTCGGCCCGAACCCGAACATCTAGATGTTCGCCCAACACTACTTACAGTCTGCTCCGCAGATCGCGGAGGTTTGCGCTATGGAAGCATCATCAGTTTCACAATCTAAAGCGATCTTGGATTTGCAAGGTTTGCGTTCTGACTCCCCGGATTCGACATTGTTAACCGAATCTAAGAGTGAGACAGCGCTGTGGTTTTGCGAATCTGACACTGAAGCATCTTTGTTGTGTCCAGAGAAGTTTTCTCTGAGCCTGCCCTGTACCATGAATAAAAATATGATGTCCAATCGCACTGACATTTGTGAGTCTCTTTCTTGCTCTGAAGAAAGTATTGACTCTCCACCCTGTACTCTGGATGAGTCAGTTTTGCCTTGTATAAAATCTGCCTGCAGTGAAACGAAACTCAGAAAGTCAGAGTTAGTTTCACTAGTTATTCCTGTGCTTCCGTGTCCTGATGATGAAATTCAGTCTCAGCTTATGGTGGAACCATTCCTGAGACATCTGCCCTGCCTGCAGGAGGTATTTAATGTTCAGCCCTGTAACATGGATACTTCAGAATCCTTCTTAGAAAACTTGGAAAATGACACTTCTGAGGTCTTGTTTGATGTTTTGAAGGTTTCCAAGTCCCTCCGGGGGGATGCAGAACTTCTAGGAGATGCCTCCTGCCCCCCAGATCCGTCTGAGGTTTTGCCCACTTCAGTGGGCAATGGGCATTGCTGTTGTGCTGACTACCTTTGCAGCTCTTCTGGAGCTTCACTCATGTGTAGTCAATGATGATATTACAGTCACAGAAATTTCTGAATTTAAGTCCGAGTCTTCTTTTGAAAGACCAGTACCTGTAGCCTCTACTCGTGATGATTTTTTGCCCGGTCCTGGTTTTGGTCTTGTCGTATCGGACTCTGAGGTTGGCAGTTCCCCGACATGTCCTGAGGCTTCTCCTGTGCTGGTGTACCCCGATGTGCTCTGTGACCCAGAAAGCCCAAGTTTGCCTCGGTTACCAGCATGCTCAGATGCTTCCTCGGTGGAGACATGCTCTGATATTGCCTGCCTGTTTGCATGCCCAGAAGTGGTCCCGAAAGTCCTGATCTTGATGGGTGTCCTGGTAATTCTGAATACAGAATAATCATAGGTTCCATAGGGGTTCTTGGTAGTTCTCCATGTGAGCCTGGTGAGCGTTCTGGCCTCTTGGGATCTCTGCGGAGCTTCAAAGGGTTCTGGGAGATTCCAGGAGAGATTTTGCTTGGTACCCTGGATAGGATCAACAGTGGCTTTTGTGTTGAAAGAGACGCTTCGAACAGGTATTGTGGCAGGTTTGGTATTTTCGGACGCTCCCTGGACGGTGGTGGGTATTGTCTGGAGGGTGTCGATGGCTTCTCCTCTGGCGTTCACAGTCCTGATGGGTGTTATGCAGAGACTGGTAGTGCTGATGGGCATGTTTCGGTGGCTTCTGCTTCCGATGAGGTCGGTTTCGTGAGGACTGACTCTGGAATTGGGCCTAGTCGGGCTGTCCCGACCTTCATGAGTCTTCAGTCAGAGTTTTTTGCTGGTGTCAGTTTTGAGAGATGTCTGGAATCCATCTCTAGAGGGGGGTACTGTATTGATCCGCTCAGCTGGCTGCACAGGCAGACAGCTGTTTGACCATTCCTTATGTCTGAGAGATTCAGGTCTCTGGAAAAGATACCTGGCTTCATCTTGCAACTTTCAGAGTTGCTTTGCTGAGGGATTTGCATACATGCAAATTGCTCAGCTGTCTCCTTTGAGGGCTGACAGTATAAAAGCCTTCTGCTCCCAGAAGGCTTTGCTGGTCATAACGGTTTGTTATGTGTTCACCATCGCAGGTTGGCGACGAGATTGGTGAACATACATACATTCCTCCTCTGTGCTTATTCTGTCTTGTGTCGCTGTTAACAATCGCCATCTCTTGCGATTACCTTCTCACCTGATCTTCATGGTTGTGTGTTCATCGTCGCTGGATGGCGACTAGATTGGTGGACACACATACACTCTGTCGCTTTACTCTCTCTCTTTAAGGGCTATCTTGCCCTGCGTTTCTTCCCTTCGTGCAATTCCTATCTGGCGTCTGTGGCAGGGCAGAGGATCTTTTCCTCTGCACTCCACAGCTCCATCTGCCGACAGGAATTTCCCTCTACAGGTGCGTTGCACCTTTTGCTGGGTTCTCTCAAATTATACGTTTGTGGAGGATTTCCGCAGTGTCAGCGCGCGTTCTGTGCGCTGACCACAGAGAGAATTCCACAATCGTTACAAAACTGTTCAAGGAAGCAACACAAGTTCTCAAACAGGTCTAAGATATGTGCAAAGTATGTTGCAACATGTTTTTGGAGGATGGAATAAGGCCATACAGCCATGTCATGTGGAGAGGATTGGAAAGAGTGTCCCTGATGGCTCTTCTTTTGTAGGAACCAGGAAATTAGTGATGTGAGCAAACTGAAGCAGGCTGGTAATATGGGTGTCACATGAATCACAATGTTAATTGTGGCTACAGTGGGGCTCAGTGTATAATTTGGACACCAGAGTTTGCTTGTGATCAGCTGAAGTGGTTTAGCAGAAATGGGAGTGGGTGTCCTGGCTATACTATAGCTGAGAACCCAACAGGTTAATTTTGGCACTGGCGAGTGGCTAAGGCGGGCATGGTGGAAATGGGCCCTTGGATATATTTTTTTTTTCTGTTGATTTCAATAAATGCTTGGGGTCATTGTCATACTAAATAGATGAAATTTCTCTTCATCATTCACTTTCTAAATGTTTGGGGCCAAAAGTGACTGGTATTTTGGAACTGTTAAAACTTTCCTGTCCATAATTTCACCATCGCTAAAACCCTAGTTCCAGCTGAAAAAAAAAAGAAACCCAAAACATAATACTGCCACCAGCCTGATTCATCATGGGTATGGAGTTCTTTTGGTGATGCAAAGTATTGTTTTTGCACCAAATGTTTTTTACCTTTTGGAATTGTGGCCAAAAATGTCAATCTTGGTCTACATAACACTTTTGCACCTCCTTTGGGAGACTAGATGTATTGTTTGCAAACTTTAGCTGACCTGGGTGCTTTACTTCATTAGAAAAGGTTACCCCATAGTCTAGACATATGGAGAATATGGACAATTTCTGTCGCGTAGTCTTATAATTATTAAGCTTTATTTATAAAGCACTAAAATATTACAAAGCACTATACAATAATAGGGGAAACATTACAGCAATATACAGTGGTACAGAGACACGAGCACAGAAGCAGCTTACGACTGGGTAACTACAGAGCTGCACCGAGGGACACAGGGGGAGATTTATGAACGCATTACGGACAGTTTTTTTCTTTTTAATCTATTCTAACCAGCAGGGAGAACAGTTCTGCATGATAATAAGATCCTTCTTAAATCCTAGGTAATAGTGGCAATTTAGCATGAATTTCTAGAGCTGCACTACAGTTAAGAAAAGTGTAAATCCATCCCTAAACTGGCACAGATTAAGAAGTGCTTGATAGTAGTTCTACAGGTATAGAACTGCAGGCTAGACGTGATTGCAGAGTGCAGGCTAGGAATGATTTGTGATGTGCTCCTCCCCCCTGCTGAATTCCTCCTCAGAGCCTGCTGCTATCAATACAGCAGATGTGTTGGTTACCTTAGCAACAGCAATTCCCCTCACACACTGCACTGTCTGAGAGACATTCCTAGCTCCTCCTATTTTACAACAGTTTTAGAAGGAATCTGCACTATCTAATGATTTCTTAAGATGTCTGAGACAGTTCTGCATGGATTTCTAAAAACCTACTAATATTTTGTGTCAGACACTCTTGATAAATCTGGCCCACAGACTGCTAGAGGCTGGAAGAAGCCCCAAATAAGTAAAGCTATAATAGTTTACTACACCTCATGTATCCTTTAAGAAACTAGCTCATTATAAAAAAATATATATTTTTTTACCCCAAACAGATTTATTTATTTTTAAAAAACAATAACAATAACATTTCTATAGCGCTTTTTTCCCATAGGACTCAAAGCATGTAGGATCTCTTAGATTCAGTAACTGGTAGTAGGATGAAGTTTTAACACAGATGATAAAATTATATTTGTGCAAATGCCAAATTGAACAGGTGGGTTTTCAGTCTGGATTTAAACACATCCAGAGATGGAGCTGTCCTGATCTGCTAAGGTAAGGAGTCCCGTAATGTAGGAGTCGCATGACAGAAGGCTCTGGGACCAAAAGTTTTCAGATGGACTCTGCGTATGACTAGATTATTAGAACCTGTGGATCTCAGATTGCAGGGATTGCAACACAGCTGTAACATTTCTTACATGTATCCAGGGCCCAGATTATGTCATGATTTAAATGTCAGTAGGCCGAACTTGGAACAGGATCATCCATTTTATAGATAGCCAGTGAAGGGAATGCAGGACTGGTGTTATGTGGCAGTGACGAGGTTGGTTAGTTAACAGTCTGGCTGCAGTATTCTGTATAAGCTGTAGGCGGCACAAGTCCTTGTTTGTGTGGAAGGCCGGTGTAGAGAGCATTATTATTTATTGTATTTATAAAGCTCCAACATATTATGCAGCTCTGCACAATAGATACATGGGTTAACATACAAGGTAGGACATACAAGTAGCTCACAACAAAACAAGATCATGTGAATGTCTTTGATAACAGTAGTTCAGTGTCACTGGTCAAAACAGAGACTGTTCTAGTCCACAAGAGGGGTGACAGACCGTGAGATTGCATAATCAAGCTGGAAACACTAGGGAGGAGGGGCCTGCCAGAGGCTTACAATCTTAAGGGTGGCGGTAGAGACAATAGGTGCACCTGTTGAGAGGGTGCCCAGCAGAACATCTTATGGTGCTGATGTTGGAGGATACACGAGCATAAAAAGGTGAGCCTTGAGGGCTTGTTTGAAGGTATTAAGGGTGGGGGCGAGTCTGAGGCCTGGTGAGAGCGAGTTCCAGAGAGTGGGGGCATCCCTTGTGAAGTCGTGCAATCGTGCATAGGAGTGAGATATGTGTAGTGCGACTAGGCACAGGAGGTTGGAGGATGAGAGGGGTCGGGCCATTATGTGCCTGTGGACAAGATCGGAGATATAGGTCGGGCAGGTTCTGTGCACCAATTTGTAGGCCAAGCACAGAATTTTGAAATTGACTCTAAAGTGGATGGGGAGCCAGTGGAGGGCTTTACAGAAGGGAGTGGTAGAGGTGCTGCGATGAGAAGAGTTTATCAGTCTGGCTGCCGCATTCATTACCGATTGAAGGGAGGAAATACAGCTAGAGGGGAGGCCAGACAAAAGAGCATTGCAATAGTCTAGGCAGGAGATGGCAAGGGCATGGATGAGGAGTTTAGTGGTGTCAGGGGACAGTTAGGAGTGTATTCTGGAAATGTTGTGGAGGTGGAAGTTGCAGGATCGGGCAATACTTAGGATGTGGGGAGCAAAGGAAAGTGCAGAGTTCAAGGTAACACCTAGACAGTGGGCTTGGGAGGTAGTGCGGATAGTAGTGTTTTCAAAAGTGATATATACACCTTTAATGCTTTACAATTATCAGCAAATTCATCATTTTGTATATACACTCCATGGCTCATTGTCTTTCGAAACGCCTACTTCCTTTGAGATGCTATGTGCTAATGGTCACACTCTACCGCATCTTATTTCCATGATATATTTAGAGCTGCTCAAATCCGGAACCGGGAGATACCTGGATAGTTTCTATCCAGATATCTCCCAGTAAACCTGTGCGGGGTGGGCGGGGGGTCAATCTTACCTGTCTGACGTCTTCTTCGCCCGTCCCTTGGCGCCTCCCACGATGCACTCCACGCGCGTCACGTGATTAAAAACACTTCCTCCTTCAACCCGGAAGGAGGAAGTGTTTGTAATCATGTGACCGCCACTTGGCCCGCATCGTGGAAGGCGCCAAGGGACGGACGAAGAAGATGTCAGACAGGTAAGATTGACCCCCCGCCCACCCCGCACAGGTAACTGGGAGATATCCGGATAGAACTATCCGGATGTCTCCCGGTTCCGGATTTGAGCAGCTCTAGATATATTGCATACTTACTACTCCTTCTTCAAACTTAATTACACATAGATACTGTATATGTCCAAATGGTCCCAATATTACATTGCCTATGTGGAAAAAGCTTTGGAATACCTCTTCCCTGCTTCCCAGATGTACTACGCACAATGAGAATCATTACAAGATTCTATTTTTATGGTATAGAACTCCGGATGTTATTAATAAATGGAACCTAGCGATCTCTGCCTCTTGTTGGTGATGTCATGAAGCACAAGGTACTATATATAATCTTTTGGGAGTGCATTCTCATAATCCCTTTTTGTGGAGTAAAGTTAAAGAAATTTTGAGTGAAATATTGGGAAACACAATTAGAATGTAGACCTCTAAACATGTTATTAGGGTACCCATTTCCCCCATGAGTTTACCAGCTATTCACGATTGTCTAGGTCCTAGACAACCGTGAATAGCTGGTAAACTCATGGGCATTATCCTTAATACTGCTAAACAGTTGATTGCTGCACTGTGACGTTCCAGAACTCCGCCAATTAAAGAGGCTTTGATCAATGAAATCCCGGAGGTAAAGAGAATGGAAGAACTTACAGGTCGCCTGAATGATTCATTAGATAAATTTTATGACATTTGGCGACCTTGGGAAGTTTGGTGGACTATACAGGAATATGGCAGTATTGCTTGACGTTATCTGGATATTCTATATTAATGTTTTTCATGTTTCCCTTCCTTCTCCTACTTTACATTAATAATCCCATTTAATTTGAGTGATAGCTAGGCTGCGACAGGTTGATATTATACTTTGTTTTCTTCTGTTCTTATTTGTCTCTTTGTGCAACAGATTTATTTGCATATTCTTGTATACCCAGATACTGGTATAACATTTTGTTTATGGCATATATATAACTACTATACATGTTTATATATTATCTTATTTGCTTTAAAATTGAATAAAAAGATCATATATATAAAAAAGTGATATACGTATCTGGGAGGGGGGGGGGTAGCTGTGTGGGGCGGAAATATCAGAAGCTCAGTCTTGTCCAAATTAAGCTTCAGGGACTTGGCAGCCATCTAGGAGGAAATGGATGTGAGGCAGGTAGAGACTTTGTCCATGGTGGAGGAGGAGAGATCTGGGGTGTGGAGGTATAGCTGGGTGTCGTCGGCATACAGATGGTAGTTGAAGCCCATGGAGGAGATGATTTTCCCAATTGAGGCAGTGTAGAGTGAGGACAGTAAAGGTCCCAGGACAGACCCTTGGAGAGCACCAACTGACAGGGGCTTGGGAGTGGATGAGGAGCCATTGAAGGATGTTGTGAAGGAGTGGTTGGAGAGGTAGGATAAGATCCAGGCTAAGGCTAGGTCCTGAATGCCAATTGACAGCAGGGAGTGGAGGAGGAGGGAGTGGTTGACAGTGTCAAATGCTGAGGAGAGGTCAAGGAGGAGCAGGATGGAGTATTTACCTTCGACTTTGTCATGGGCACGGTCATTGACCAATTTGGTAAGGGCTGTTTCTGTAGAATGGGCTGGACGAAAACCAGGTTGTACAGGATCGAGAAGGGAGTTGGAACTGAAGAATTGGGTCAAGCGTTGGTGAGCTAGGCATTTGAGAATTTTCGAGGAGAGGAGGGAACTTGTCAGTAGTTAGATGGCAGTGCGTAGTCGAGTGAAGGTTTCTTCAGCAGAGGAAGCACAGTGGCCCTTTTAAATACGGAGGGGAACGTGCCGTTGGAGAAGGAGAGGTTGAACAGGTGGGTGAGGACAGGGGCCAGATCGTGAAAATGTGGGCAGCGGGAATCCGATAGGACCGGATCTAGGGGGCAGGAAGTGGCAGGTGAAGTTGCCAGCACCTGGTTGACTTCCTCCACCGTGTTAGGTGGGGGAAAGAAGCATGAGTAGAGTGGGGTTAGGAGGAGGGGGGCTATGGAGTGGAGGAGAGAGATATCCCTCCGGATGGTGGTAATTTTGTTGATAAAGGAGTTTGATAAGTCAGTGGCTGAGAAAGTGGAGGTTGGGCCGGCAGGTGTGGGGTTGAGTAGGGCATTAAAGGTGGATGATGACGATGAAGAAGATGTGTGGGTTGAAGGCTTGGGTAGCAATCAGACCAAATACAATAGTCCAGTCGGGATGTAATGAAGGCATGAACTAATGTTTGCAGATCTTCTGGGGGGGATGAGGTGCTTGATTTTTCCCGATGTTCTTCAGGTGAAAATATGATGATTTTTTATTTAATTTGTGAATGCTATTGGTTACATTAAAGGTAGGATAGTTTATTGTGGGCTCATTTTTTACATCACAAAAACTTGGCTTCATTTTCCATCTCTCGGTGTGCTTTTCTTTTCCTACACCCCTAGAGCAGAGAGAGGATAGGTGAGCAGAAAGAACAGCCCGCAACAAGGTGATTCTGTTTTCTATTTATTTGTTTTTTAACTGTAGCTATTGTAAATTGGATTGAGTGAGCAAATTAAAATAATTTGCAAATTACTTTAGTTCAGACTGTAAAGTATCAAAATGAGAATATTGTGAAGGGGATTTTTTTTTATTATATACACACGCTGGAAGATTACCAAAATGCTAGGGAATGTAATTTTTGTCTTTTGCAGTTACATACACACCCGAAGCAAGCACTTCTAAACATTATGTTGTACATGTTTTATATACAAGGCTTGAACGTTGTAATTTTACAGTCCCTGAGCATTCTTTTATGTTCTTTTTAAAGGCACATTTACTGACCTGATGAAGTGGTTTATGCCATGAAACGTGTTGTACTAAGTCCTAAATAAAGTGGAAAACTTCTATTTGTATAAATCTAAATGTGAGCCTCTTAAAGGACACCCGAGGCAAAAATAAGCTAATGAAATAAATGATTGTATCTATCTTCCTTCTCCTAAAAATGACATTTTTAAGATATTCCACTGTTTTATTTTATGTTTAAGTCTACTTTTTACGTTTGAACTGTTTTATTGTTTTTGCTCAATGACACATTCATTGAAGTGTGCCAGAGCTACAAATCTATGACCTGTTGATCCTTTTTATCTCTTTCCTGCTCTCAGAAGCCATTTTCTGCTAGGAAAATGTTTTATAGTTCGAATTTCTTATCAGTGAGGGTCACACTGTAGTCACTTCCTGTCTGAGTCAGCCACTTGCATACCTGATATTTAACTCTTTCAGGCAGAGAAAGAAAAAAAGGAACACCGCATAGTTATTTGTGTGCTGGGCACTGTACATACACATGTCTTTCTCATCATGTCACATGTCACCTCGGTTATCCTTTAAGGTAGGATCAAGCTTTATTATCTGACATTGAGCATTGCATTGGTCATAAACAGTGTTTTTCCACTGTTGAGCGCCTCTAGTTTTTGCTTAAAGGACTGCAAAATTTTGCCACCAAATAGCAAGCAAATAAAAAAAAATGTCCAGTTTTGCTTTAATCCTGATGTTCTCCAGTTTCTCTAGCGTTCGCCACCTTAGTAACTCAAGCTCATTGTGTGAAAGAGCTCTAAAATGGGAGCCCTACAATTTCTATACAGCCCACTGTCCATCCAGGCTCCATTCCACTGAGATATTTCACAGTTGTCCTTTGGTTTTAAGTGCGTTCTGTTAAAAAAAAAAGCCAATTTTTTAAATAAACCATTTTTCACATTGTGTAGAACAGATTCCTCTGCCTCTGTCTTAACATTTTGTGTATTTGAATTCCAAACTGTCTCTGTAAATCCTTGGTGTCTGTGTACTGTGCCTGTGCCAGAAACTGTAGTCAATTTGTAAAATAAGTTACTGGATCATTTAATAGATCTATGTGATAATTATCTGTTCTTATATTTACTTATTTGTTGAGACATTAAGAACATCTTCGTTTCCAAGTGTCAAAACACAAAATATTGTTTACTTGAAACATTTGTGCAAATATATTTTCATTCATGAAGGAAGATTTAAAACTGAATTATCCGATATTTAGGAGACTTTATAAAGCCATAACATGTCTAAAATTTCTTTTTTTACACACTGGGATTCATACTGATAACAGAACAGGTTTTATTAAAGCAGATATGGCCTGAGCTTAAAGCAAACCTGAAGCGGAAAAAAAACGTATGAGGTAATGAATTGTATGTGTAGTACGGATAATGAATAGAATATTAGTAGCAAAGAAAAGTGTCTCATATTTTTATTTTCAGTTATATAGATTTGATAACATTGCATCATACTGTCACAGTTGCAATTTTAAAACCACACTCTGTCTTTAAAGATATAAAACAAAGCAGAAATAATGACCCTTTTAACTTTTATACAGTAAATCCCTATCTCAAGCTGTCTTTCGCTGTTTCTTGGCTGTTTAAGTGCTTCAGAAAACAGGACTGTATGGGTCAAATAGGGCAGAGAAGTTCTTTTGCATAGATAACTTAAGTTGTTTTTTTTTGTCTTTTTTTAACTCTTTCTGTACTGGAAAACAATATTAGGTTCTTCTATCTGCTACCAATGTTTTATTTCACATCTGTACTACACATACAATTCCAGGCTACGATCCAGATCCAGGCTACGGGCGTCTGTAGTCCGGCAGAAGGGCTACAGAAAAATGGCTTCCTGAGCCCAGCACTGGAGCCTATTTGTGTCTCCAGTGCAGGGTTCCAGCTGCCCTTTTCCGGTAGCCCTGTTCTGGCTTTATGGCATGAGAGACTGGACTGCAATGAAGATCGGGGAGCGACACTGGAGGCCAAGAGAGGAGTCACCTGGCAGGTGAGTAGTCTTTTCAGGTGCCATCACTAACACCAGGGGCACTATCTAGAGGATATACATTAAAGGGTAAATGCTATCTAATGTGTGTTTTTAAAGTGACACTAAAGTGGAAAAAATAATATGATATAACGAATTGTATGTGTAGTACGGATAATTAATAGAACATTAGTAGCAAAGAAAATAATATCATATTTTAATTTTCAGTTATATAGTTTTTGTTTTGTTTTTTTGCATAAAAACATTGCATCATTCTCTAATATTTGCAATTTACACACTACACTCAGCATTCTAAATGATTTCACAGAGCAGGCTAGGGAACTTTTGAATTTTCCTCTGCAGAAAAAAACAAAAATACAGTGACAGACACTTGAGATAATAAGCTTAAGAAGACAGAGCTCTCTGAGACTTTGAAAGTCGTGGAGATCAGATAAGCTCTTTTGCATAGATAACAACTGGAGTTTCTTAAAGGAGAACTTCAGCCTAAACAAACATACTGTCATTAAATTACATTAGTTATGTTAATTAAAATAGATAGGTAATATAATCTCTTACCCACCCTGTTTTAAAAGAACAGGCAGATGTTTGTGATTTTTCATGGGGGCAGCCATCTTTTTCATGGGGCAGCCATCTTTTTGGTTGAAAGGAGGTAACAAGGAGCATGAGTTCCAACTGTCCTGTGTCCTGATCACCCCTCCCAGCTGCGCGGGCTAGGCTTCAAATCTCAAATTCAAAATTCAAAATAGAAAATTGCACCACAACAGCAGAATGAGAGCAACAACATCAGAAATCCCATCATGCTTTGCATAGCATCAGGGGAAAATGCCCAGGCAGTTTTCTTGTGTCCAGCTAAAATGAGGCTTGGATAAGAAAAACAAAGTGCTGATGCTGTCAAACTGTTAAAGAAACACCAAGCCTTTTCGGTGCTGCTGAGTAGATTTTTAGTCTGGAGATTCACTTTAACTCTTCCTATACTGGAAACAATATTAGATTCATATCTCTGCTGCTAATGTTTTATTTCTTAGATGTACTACACATACAAATCATTATATCATAAGTTTATTTTCACTTCAGATTCCCTTTAAGGAGTAAAATGCTGCCAGTTATGTGTATTTTAGGGAATTGCTGTTGCATGTGTATTTTGGTGAAACACTACAAGTCTGCAACATTTTGTGTATTTTGTTGGGAAACACTGCGCATTGTCTGTATTTTATAAGAAAGCTGTGCATTATGTGTATTTTGTGAGGAAAGGCCACAAAACATGTTTAGTTTATGAGAAACGTTGTTGCATTATGTGTATTTTATGAGAAATGCCAAGCATTAAGTGCATTTTGTGAAGAAACACTGCACAATGGGCTTGATTCACAAAACCGTGGTAACGCATACCACGACCGTGCTATGTGTTTAGCACGCAATGTGATGTGCGTGAAGGTTTGCACGCGTAAAGATTTACGTTAGCGCACACATAAATCTTTACATGTGCAAACCTTCACGCGTGTAAATGCATAGCAGGGTCGTGCTATGCATTAGCACGGCTTTGTGAATCAAGCCCATTATGTGTATTTTATGAGAAATGCTGCTGCAGTAATGTGTATTAGGTGGGGTAACACTTCCACAATATGTGTATTTTGAGGGGTAACGCTGCCACAATATGTGTATTTTGGGTTAACGCTGCCAAAATATGTGTATTTTGTAGGGAAACACCCCCACAATATGTGTATTTTGTTGGGAAACACCCATGTGTATTTTGTGAGGTAACGTTACCACAATATGTGTATTTTGTGGGATAACACTGCCACATTATGGGCTTGATTCACTAAGCTGCACTGCTACAGCAGCGCAGCTTAATGACAGCAGCGAGTGTTATAATCCCCTGCACTTGCTATGTAGCCATAGCGTGCGCAGTTAAATTACGCTGTGCTCAGATAGTGTAAAGAGCGCTTGGTTACACTTAACGAGCGCTGCACTGGACCCACCCAGAGCCTGGCAGGTCCAGTATCTCCAAAGTATGAGATTCCTGCACTTTGATTGGCCCTGTAGGCTACCTGTCAAGTGATAGGGCCAATCAAAGTACAGGAATCTCATACTTTGAAGCTACTGGACCCACCAGGCTCCGGGTGGATTCAGTGGAGCGCTTGTTAACCTAAGTGTAACGAAGCGCACTTACACTATCTGAGCACAGCGTAATTTAACTGGGCACACTATGGCTGCATAGCATGCGCAGGAGATTATAACACTCCCTGCTCTCATTAAGCTGCACTGCTACAGCAGCGCAGCTTAGTGATTTTAGCCCTATGGGGTTTTTTTTTTGTGTGGAAAATGCTGCTGTGTCTATAATGTGTATTATGGAGAAAACGTTGCTGTATTGTGTGTATTTTACGGGATACACTGCCACATTATGTATATTCTGGTGAAACGCTTTCGCATTATGTGTCTTGCTGTCTGAGGGGGTCTTCCTGCTGTCCCTGGACTGCGTTGTTTGGTGCTAAAGAGGTGCTGCCATTTGCTGTTCGTGGCAGAGAATGTTTCATCACAACCCAAGGTAACCATTTGGTTTTTGATAAAAAAAATGTTTTATTATGTTGTGTCACTCAGCTATATTTTCTTCCATGTATATCATACTCATATATAGGTGAGTAGATGGAATGGAACATTATACCAAAATATTCTTGTAATTTTATTTTTTGTAATATTCAGGTATAATACACTGTGTACTGACCAACCTGACACCCTTATTATTGTGCATATACTGTATGTGAAAGACAAACATACAGGCTGAGCGTGATTTTTTTTTTTTTTTTTACACATTAGCCTGCTGTTCACTTGCTGTCTGAGGGGGTCTGCCTTCTGTCCCTTGTGCCAAAGAAGTCTGCTGCAGCCATGTGCTGTTTGTGGGTAGGGGGAACATTGTCTAATTACCTTTAGGGTCTCTTTGCCTAACTGTGTTTTGGGAGAAAACTTGGGCCTACTCTCTTTGCGTTACACTTTTACTTTAGAGATCTCTCCGCCCACATCCTGTCATGCCACACCCATTTTTCTCTGTGGTGTGCTACACTCACTCCTATTCTGGTCCTGCCCCTCTGTCAAACTTGAGAACCCCATGTGCCCCTTGAGTAAAAAAGTTTGCCCAACCCTAGTTTAGGGTAAATTTAAGGGCAAGCCTTATAACTAAGGACTCGTTGACATAATTTAACGGAGATGGTTGTGCGATCGGAACGCAATGCGTACGATCGCACACCATCTGCGCTACTATGCGCTGCACTGCTGATCCCATTCACTACAGTGAATTGGTCAGCGCTGAGATTCACGAAAATTAGATGAAGCAGTGCGATACTGCTGCGCAGTGCATATGATGGGAAGGGTAGAAACAGTGGCGTAGCTAAGGAGCTGTGGGCCCCGATGCAAGTTTTACAATGGGGCCCCCCAAGCACTCCATACATAACAGTTGATACGGCACACCAAAACCTGCCAATGGCAACTACAGTGTCAGAGGTGCAAGAAGGGGATGGGATTGGGGAACAGTTTGTTAATGATTACCACTATTCAAAGTATCTATAGAAGTGATTATTATGAGCACAAGACCAATAGAGAGCTAATAAAGCAGTTGAGGGAGGGCCCAAGGGCCCCGATGCGGTGGCTACCTCTGCAACCCCTATTGCTATGCACCTTGGTAGAAAGGCTTTCTATGCCCTTCTAACGTTCTTGCGTGTAGCACACTATACACACTGCCGAAGCAGCATGTATAATTGGAACGAGCGCTAAGCAGTATATTTTTGGGGTGTGGAAGGATACTTGAGTTTCAGTTGTGTCTATGTTTGTGCTCTGTAGTTTCGTTTTCTTCTGAACTCCAAAGACATATTGGCAGTTTAGCTAGATGTTTTCCAAATTTGTCTTGAGTGTGGTAGGGGCACTAGACTGGAGTCCTTTGAAAAGACAGTCTTGCGATTGATTTGATGTTTTTGTAACGTTCAGAGGGAAAGTGTAAGTGTATGTAAAAATAGATTGCACAGTGAGAAAAGTAAATACACTTGACGGTGGTCTTGTTTTGTAAGTCACAAACCGGTAACAAGTATGCAGAAATTAGGTTTTTGACTTTACTGGATTTATGTTTGACTTACTTAACAATCTGACCTATGATATTAAAACAAAGCAGCTATGAGGACCAAAGAAAAATTGTAGCATGCTCTTTAGTGCTACATACTGTAAATAATACCTTGGAAGATAGATAATAGTTGATGTGATGGATGTCTATAGTCTGCATTGCCTTTAAGATCTCAAAACTGCCAATATTCTGGGGCTATTTCATTTTTTCCCTTTTTTATATAGTTAAAATTATTATTTAAAACACATGTGATTGCTGGGAAAAGTCAGTCCAAAGTATGTTAAGTTTTTCTGTACTCTTCATCCAAGAGCTGTTGGCCCCTTACCTTGGTTCTCGTTGTTCCATCTCAAAGTGTCTTCTTAACTGTCTTTCAATTCATAAACTAGCATTATAACAGGGAGTTTCTTGTTTTATTAAACTGGATGAAAAGGAAAAGATCCTTTAGTACTCGATAGAGCATACTAAAAAACAGAGGCCTGCATATTTTCCTAATGGACCTAATGGTTTCCCCAAGATATGGGCATTCAAAAGGTTTATTGGATTTTTCCACCTTCACAAAGGTGTATTGGCTAACAAGCTGGCATTTTTTAATGGTGTCGTGTACCCAGCTTTAAGTAAATGATTTGCTTGATACTGAAAAGTTAAACTTCTTGTGTATTGTTTCAGCGAGAGACATGATATAATTTGTTGGAAATTCAAGGTGTACATTCCATGTCTCTGCAAAGATACTGTGATAACAATACAGTTAGGAACAGATTCCCTAACCTGGGGCTTTAGTCTGCTTTCCATGGAGAGAGGGGTGTAATCATCCAAACTCATGCCGTTTATGTACTTTAAATTATAAGTAGAAAGGCACTAGGTAAATTAACAAGACGCTGGAAGTTCCGGTGATGCATGGAGTTGATTTTACAAGGGCTTACATAAAAGTTACATCATAGCAAGCGAATGGAAGACCGTACATTAACAAAACAAAGCCCTTGTTCTTCAGATAATAAAAGAGGTTGTAGTTTCCGCAATTAAAGTCATTCTCTGCTGCACATGTAAAGAGGCACATCATTTATTTTTTTTACTCGTAGTGAGTGATGACAAAGGTCATGACTTAAAAAGAAATGTATGAAGACCCTATGCATTGCACAGCAGTTGACATTGACATTGATCTGTTTGTAGTGCTTCTTCATTGGACTGCTGAAGGTGAGCTTTGAGTCAACACAAAACATCACAGTTTTGGGTGAAAACCTGCAGATCCAGTAACCTTTAAAGGGACTCTGAGCACCTCTCATGGGTATGCCTAGAAACTCCGAACAGTACTGCAAAGCCTTTCTGTAGCTTGTGCTCTCCTATTTCATTTGATGCCTGAATTGCCATTCTACACCAAATAGTTTTCGTTCGATTTCAATTTAAAATTGCGGCTGCCATCTTAGCTATGTTATTACTTCCGGGTAACGCCTGTTCTTCTCTGTTAGAGAAGTGCATCAGTGAATGAAGCAGGAGGAGGAAGTGACACGCATGGCAATTGCAAGAGGCTCCTCCAGTGGGGTCATAGCACGACCTTGTTGGAAGTCGTCTGGCTTAAAGGCATACCCATGAGAGTCCCTTTAATCTTCTTAAAGAGGAACTCCAGTGAAAATAATGTAATAAAAACAGTGCTTAATTTTTACAATAATTACGTATGAATGATTTAGTCAGTGTTTGCCCATTGTAAAATCTTTCCTCTCCCTAATTTACATTCTGACATTTATCACATGGTGACATTTTTACTGCTGGCAGGTGATGTCACTGGAAGGAGATGCTGCTTGCTTTTTTTGCAGTTGTAAACAGCTGTTATTTCCCACAATGCAACAAGGCTCCCACAGTGTGATGTCAGTACCTCAATGCTGTGAGGCACTGACATCACACTGTGGGAGGGGTTTCACCACAAAATCAGCCATACAGAGCCCCCTGATGATCCGTTTGAAAAAAAGGAAAATATTTCTCATGGGAAAGGGGGTATCAGCTACTGATTGGGGTGAAGTTCAATTGTTGGTTACAGTTTCTCTTTAAAGGATACCTTAGCTCTCATAAATTTTAAAAACTGTTTCCCATGTTTTTCTCTGTCCCCCCTCTAAGTAAAAAAAAAAAAACGCCCCCTGAAGAACCTTCTGGGTCGGCCTGGTCGGTGAGCAGTGCGTCGGTGTTGCCCGGCGACGTGCATCCTTGATTGTTGGGAGCGCTCTGCGCATGCACACTATGTAGTTATGACATCACTCCCGTTTTAAAATTTATGAGAGCTAAGGTACCCTTTAAAACTCACATGGGTTGAAGACAGATCTTCCCTGTGATCTTGGTTGTGTCGCAAAGCCCTGATTCTGTTTCTGCTTGCTAATTCTTTCCTTACTGGACTCATCCTAGGAACATATGGAAAACAGCTCTTGCTGGGTCATCATGTTAATCAACATTAAACAAAATTATGATTATATGATAGAGGGAAAGGGTAGTGGCCCAACCCAACAAAAGTAAGCTTAAAACATTTGGCTGGGCTACTAATCATGTGATGATGCAAACTAGGTACTGCCTATGAAGATGAGGTTGCACCTAGAAAAATCTTAGTTTATACTCAAGTATATATGGCATGATGGGATATCCACAGATAGTGGGCATTGTACTGCAACAGGCACAATAGACATATTCGAAATGGACATAGAGGTAACATAGGATCTGTTGACCTCCAGTGTAACATAAGCCTCATTCTTTCAGTGTTGGGCTGCAGCAGTGGCGGACACAGCCAGCAGTGGGCCCCTGTGCAAAATTGCAATTGTGGGCCCCTACGACCTGCGGCGCGCAAAGCGCAGCAAAAAATGGCTGTGGCTACAACCTGCAGCGCGTAGCGCCGTGGCAAAATGGGCGTGGCAATTAATGGATGAGGGCGGAGCTAACTGTAATTTAAAGCGAACCCGGGGTGAGGGTTTATTTCCTTTTAAACCATACTAGTTGCCTGGCGGCCCTGCTGATCTATTTGGCTGCAGTAATAAACTGAATTACACCAGCAACAAGCATGCAGCTAATCTTCTCAGTTCTGACAATATTGTCAGAAACCCCTGACCTGCTGCATGCTTGTTCAGGGTCTATGGTTGAAAGAATAAGAGGCAGAGGACCAGCACGGCAGCCAGGCAACTGGTATTGCTTAAAAGGAGAGAAATATGGCAGGCTCAAGATTATTCTCACCTCAGGTTCCCTTGAAAAGTGCAACGCAAAGACAGTGGGCACAAGTTTTGGTGACCCTTTCCCCAGAAAATTCACATAATTGTGCAGCTTTTCTCAAGGAAATACACATCATGTTGGCAGATATGCCCAGAAAATACGTGCAATCATGTCGACAGATATGCCCAGAAAATACGTGCAATCATGTTGGCAGATATGCCCAGAAAATACGTGCAATCATGTCGGTAGATATGCCCAGAAAATACGTGCAATCAAGTCGGCAGATATGCCCAGAAAATACGTGCAATCAAGTCAGCAGTTATGCCCAGAAAATACGTGCAATCAAGTCGGCAGATATGCCCAGAAAATACGTGCAATCAAGTCAGCAGATATGCCCAGAAAATACGTGCAATCATGTCGGCAGATTTGCGCAGAAAATACATGCAATCATGTGGCAGACCTGCCCAGAACATACACCTGCTAATATAAATAAAAAAACAAACACATTTACTCACCTGCAGCAGCAGACCTCCTGTCCCAGCCTCCATCCGGCACGCAGCTCCCATGGGTGGTTGGGTGGATAGGTAGCCTGGTATGGATAGGTAGCCTAGTGGGTGGGTAGGTAGGTAGCCCTTAGCCGGGTGGGTAGGTAGCCTGGTGGGTGGGTGGGTAGGTACCCGGGTGGGTGGCTGGTTAGCTGGGTGGGTAGGTAGCCTGGTGGGTGGGTGGGTAGCCGGGTGGGTAGGTAGCCTGGTGAGTGGGTGGGTAGGTAGCCCTTAGCCAGGTGGGTAGGTAGCCTGGTGGGTGGGTAGGTAGCCTGGTGGGTGGGTGGGTAGGTAGCCGGGTGGGAGGGTAGGTAGGTAGCCTTTAGGTAGCCCTTAGCCGGGTGGGTAGGTAGCCTGGTGGGTGGGTGGATAGGTAGCCGGGTGGGTGGCTGGGTAGCTGGGTGGGTAGGTAGCCTGGTGGGTGGGTAGGTAGCCAGGTGGGTAGGTAGCCAGGTGGGTGAGTTGGTAACTAGCCCGGTAGGTAGGTAGGTAGGTAGCCTGGTGGGTGGGTGGGTAGGTAGGTAGGCAGCCTGGTGGGTGGGTAGCCGGGTGGGTAGGTAGCCTGGTAGGTGGGTTGGTAACTAGCCCGGTAGGTAGGTAGCCGGGTGGGTGGGTGGTTAGGTAGGTAGCCAGGTGGGTAGGTAGGTAGGTAGCCTGGTGGGTGTGTGGGTAGGTAGCCCTTAGCCGAGTGGGTAGGTAGCCTGGTGGGTGGCTGGGTAGCTGGGTGGGTAGGTAGCCTGGTGGGTGGGTAGGTAGCCGGGTGGGTAGGTAGCCTGGTGGGTGGGTAGGTAGGTAGCCTGGTGGGTAAGTAGCCAGGTGGGTAGGTAGCCTGGTGGGTGGGTTGGTAACTAGCCCGGTAGGTAGGTAGGTAGCCTGATGGGTGGGTAGGTAGGTAGGTAGGCAGCCTGGTGGGTGGGTAGCCGGGTGGGTAGGTAGCCTGGTGGGTGGGTTGGTAACTATCCCGGTAGGTAGGTAGGTAGGTAGCCGGGTGGGTAGGTAGGTAGGTAGCCGGGTGGGTAGGTAGCCAGGTGGGTAGGTAGCTGGGTGGGTGGTTAGGTAGTCGGGTGGGTAGGTAGGTAGGAAGTCTGGTGGGTGGGTAGGTAGCCAGGTGGGTAGGTAGCCGGGTGCGGGTGAGTAGGTGATTAGGTAGCCGGGTGGGTAGGCAGGTAGCCGGGTGGGTAGGTAGCCTGGTGGGTGGGTAGGTAGGTAGCCTGGTGGGTAGGTAGCCAGGTGGGTAGGTAGCCTGGTGGGTGGGTTGGTAACTAGCCCGGTAGGTAGGTAGGTAGCCTGATGGGTGGGTAGGTAGGTAGGTAGGCAGCCTGGTGGGTGGGTAGCCGGGTGGGTAGGTAGCCTGGTGGGTGGGTTGGTAACTATCCCGGTAGGTAGGTAGGTAGGTAGGTAGCCGGGTGGGTAGGTAGGTAGGTAGCCGGGTGGGTAGGTAGCCAGGTGGGTAGGTAGCTGGGTGGGTGGTTAGGTAGTCAGGTGGGTAGGTAGGTAGGAAGTCTGGTGGGTGGGTAGGTAGCCGGGTGGGTAGGTAGCCGGGTGCGGGTGAGTAGGTGATTAGGTAGCCGGGTGGGTAGGCAGATAGCCGGGTGGGTGGGTAGCTATCCGGGTGGGGGGCCCGACTCCTATCCTCCCCCCCTTCCTCACCTCGGAGGGCCCCCCTCCCGGTATGCGTGGCGGGAGAGCGGCAAATACAGGAAGTCTTCGAGGCTCCAGGCAGGCGCTAGAGGCTCAGCCGCTTGGTCTCCAATATGTCTCCAACTCTGTATACTGCTCGCTACTTCCTGGTTTAGTAGCGAGCCGTATATAGAGTTGGAGACATTGGAGACCAAGCGGCCGCTGAGCCTCTAGCGCCTGCCTGGAGCCCCGGAGACATCCTGTATTTGCCGCTCTCCCGCAGCGCATACCGGGAGGGGGGCCCCCCGAGGTGAGGGAGGATAGGAGTCGGGGCCCCCCAGGAAAAAAAAATAAAAAAAAAAATATATATATATATATATATAAAAAAATTACTTAATGGGCCCCTGAAGCAACGGAACTTCAGGGGCCCTCGTGCCGCGGCACGGCCTGCACGGCCGTATGTCCGCCACTGGGCTGCAGCAATTCACCCCCCTGAATAAGCAAGCTTTTGTTTCCTGAAAGGTGTTTTCATGGACTTTACACTGTTTTTTTTACAATGTTACTGCTACTCTTCTTCACTGAAATTGTAGGTATGGAATGGTTATGCCCATTTGTAATATTATATTTTAAATGTGTTACTGTAATTCACCATCCTGAAGAAGCAATGTTTCCCCAAACTTTACACTGTGCTGTAATACGTCAGAATTTTAGTTACTCTCCCTCACTGAAATTGTAGCTATGGAAGGGTTATGCCCTTTTGTAACATAATATTTGAGATATGTTACTGTAATTTATATTTAAGAAGCATTATATGCCCATACCTTTTTACTGTTACATGTTTTAGGGACCTTCTGTTTTGGTTCCAGATACGTAGGTGGTCAATGCTGCAGTATTGAGGATTTCAGCTTTTATGATATACTCATGTATTTTGTACTTGCACTGTGGATGATTATTTACTAATATAATTGTTAGACCTTATCCGCTTAAAAGTTCTGTTCATTACTAACTGCTACTTAGTTGGATTGGGACTTATACTCTTATGCATTATGCCATATAAATGAAGCAAATCATTTTGGTGCACTGGCGCTTGTCATTTCATGTGGCAGGAGGTACTTAGTTTTGGTGCTGGCGATAGCTAAAGTTACACGGATTGGCGGCGGAAGAGACGATGAGCATGGCAAACTGACTAGTATTGTTTGGCAATATAGCTGAACTGAGATCTTGGCAAGTAGGGTGCAAGGGACAGTGATGAGTTTGGCTACATAAAGAGATAATTTGCATATTCAGTATTGGTGCATTGTGGGTAACCGCACATGTTCACTTATAGCTGAATAATTGCAAATTTCCTTCTATTTTAAGAAGGCAAATTTCACCAAGCATTGCTTATTAGTAGGAGGGCTTTTCGGTCTCTTTTATCCCCCTATATATTCCTAGTGGTTTGGGTCACCCCAAGCTGCTTGGTTACTCTGCTACATTATACCCAGAAGTTTTAAATCAGGATGATACCATTTATTGGCTAACTAAAAAGAATAAGAATAAGCAAGCTTTTGGCCTTGCAGCTTTCGTCGAGCTTAAATCCTGTTTGCTTGCAGGCTAATGGTACAGAGAGCTTTATACATAATGCAACATCAAAAGGGAAAACATAGATTTTTTTCAAGCATAAATACATGTCATTAAGATGTCTTAAAGCGGAATATAACCCTGCATTTCAACTTTGCTCTAAAATATTATTTACAGCATATTATATGCAACCAGCATATTTTTTTTTTTACTAGACCAGCATTGGAAGGGTTAAACACAGAGGTTTAAAGTTCCGTGGAGAGATATGCAGCACAGTGGCGTAGTGGTTAGCTCTCTTGCCTTGCAGCGCTGGGTCCCCGGTTCGAATCCCAGCCAGGGCACTATCTGCAAAGAGTTTGTATGTTCTCTCCATGTCTGCGTGGGTTTCCTCCGGGCACTCTGGTTTCCTCCCACATTCCAAAAACATACGGATTAGTTAATTGGCTCCCCCTAAAAATTGGCCCTAGACTACAGTACTTACACTACATAATATAGACATATGACAATGGTAGGGATTAGATTGTGAGCTCCTTTGAGGGACAGTTAGTGACAATATATATACACTGTACAGCGCTGCGTAATATGTCAGCGCTATATAAATACTAAATAATAATAATAATAAAAAAAGTTCAGATAGATACATTTAACTAAATAGAATGTAACAAGTGATAAATGTTACACACTCTTTGGCTGTCCTCCAGCTCCTTCTCAGTCAGAGAGAGTGAGTCACATTCAACACTTAGATACATTTATGTAAACAAAATGTATCTATGTAAGCTTCGGATGCGTCTGCAGTTCTCTCCAGGAACTTTAAAGCTCTGTGTAACCCTTCCAATGCTGGTCTAGTAAAAAAAAAATGCTGGTTGCATATAATATACTGTAAATAATGTTTTAGAGCAAAGTTGAAATACAGGGTTATATTCCGCTTTAAGTGAAACAGAACATCTAAATGGGGTGAAAGGTTGTTAGCTGAGGTAAGGTTCCTTGTTTACACCATGCTCAGAGACCTGGGAGTTGGACTGACACAGAGGTATCGTAATTTCTGAGTTCACAAGTTTAGCTATACAGGCTGAGAAAGAGTTTTAATATCATCAGCCTCATACCAATATAAAAAGTTTTTGTCCTTATACAAGCCCTTGTCCACTGCTTTGAACCAATTTATATAGTATCTAGGATAGTTATGAGAGTTGTATCATTGGGTTTGTAGTGTCTTGGTGAATCTTTTGATACCAGCCTTGAGGGGCAAGGGGTACGCTAAAACCAAGTTATTAAACTTCTCAGAAACTGGACCCTCTACCCTAATCAAGTCTGATGTCATAGGAATTGTCATAATCTGAGGAATATTAAACTGTTATCCACCTAAATATGACATTTATCGTTTATGAGCTACAGTGTTTTACCATTTAAGATCAAAATTCCACTAGGAGGAGGTGGGCTGTCATTGGTGGGTAATTCAGAGGGGGCAGGCGTTGCCACACCCCAAACCAGCTTCATCAAAAGCACATTGCCAGCAGGCGGACCTCAGTCCTCCAAATCCCATCTTCACGAGAGCATGCTGCTGCTAGCCAGAGGACCATGTGGTTAGCGGCCATTTTGTCTGGACTTTGCTCCTGAACTGAAACAAAGGAACTTTATGAGTTTTCCCAGAAAGGACATATTTCCACGAACTTAAGTATTTTCTCCCTTTTCATTTTTTTTACTGCGCTACTAATGTTTCTATGATTGTTGATTTCAATGATTTTCTGTATATATTAATTATTTATATATCATTTTTAATAAACGATGCTAACGTCATTTATTTGAGGCTGATGAGATTTAAACTCTTTCTCAGCCTGTATAGCTAAACTTGTGAACTCAGAATTTACGATACCTCTGTGTCAGTCCAACTCCTAGGTCTGGGAGCATGGTGTAAAAAAGGATCCTTATCTCAGCTAACAACCTTTCACCCCTTTTAGATGTTCTGTTTCACTTAAGGCATCTTAATGACATGTATTTATGCTTGAAAAAAATCTATGTTTTCCCTTTTGATGTTGCATGTATAAAGCTGTCTGTACCATCAGCCTGCAAGCAAACAGAATTTAAGCCCGATGAAGGCTGCAAGGCCGAAAGCTTGCTTATTCTTATTCTTTTTAGTTAGCCAATAAATGGTATCATCCTGATTTCAAACGTCTTGCTTTTACTGATGTCTAACACGGTACAATACCTTACCGCTACATTATAGCCAAACTCACAAAGCAGCAGCATGTACATTAGTTATTGTTTCTAGTGTGAGAGACAGGTTTCAGCTAGATTAGAATAGTGGTGCTCAAATACCCCTTTTTAAAATTCGAGTTTGGTCGAATTCGAATAGTAAATTATTCGAGGTCAGTCGAATATTCGAGTCGAATAATTTTTACTATTCAATTCGACCTCGGACTTCGAGCTCACTATTCGAGTCGGTATTCGAGCTCACTATTCGAGCTGACTATTCGAATTGGCCTTAAATAGCTTCCAACACTTGTTTTGAGGGTGAATGATGCAAGAAACATCTTTTTTTCCAAGTAACAACAGCAAGTGATTATGTGGGGATGTTCCTTTAAAAAAAAATGTGGAAAGAGAAGTTGTGTCCTTAATTTTGTTCAGTAGTGTTACTGTATATACTTGTTCTTCTTCTTCTTTATCTTTCTTCTTCTTCTTCTAGATCTTCTTCTTCTATATCTTCTTCTTCTTCTTCTATATTGTCTTCTTCTTCTTCTTCTTCTTCTTCTTCATCATCTTCTTCTTCTTCTTCATCATCTTCTTCTTCTTCTTCTTCATCATCTTCTTCTTCTTCTTCATCATCTTCTTCTTCATCTTCATCTTCTTCATCTTCTTCTTCTTCTTCATCTTCATCTTCTTCATCTTCTTCTTCTTCATCTTCTTCTTCATCTTCTTCTTCTTCTTCTTCTTCTTCTTCATCTTCTTCTTCTTCTTCTTCTTCATCTTCTTCTTCTTCTTCTTCATCTTCTTCTTCTTCATCTTCTTCTTCTTCATCTTCTTCATCTTCTTCATCTTCTTCTTCTTTTTCATCTTCTTCTTCATCATCTTCTTCATCTTCTTCTTCATCTTCTTCTTCATCTTCATCTTCATCTTCATCTTCTCCTTCTCCTTCTTTTTCAATATCGTCTTCTTCTTCTTCACGTATTTCTCTTTTCAATTTTTTTTTTAAAGAAATGCAGCTATTTTTGAGCGTAACAAATAGCTGGTGGGCGCACGCATGTTGGAAGCGCCATTGTATGTGCTCCCTGGCAGTGGAAACACAAAGACAGCAGGAGGTAAATTCAGCAGCAGGAGGATGAGTGTGTGGCAGCAGGCAGTCAATGAGGCAGGCAGCTCGCCGTGACATAATAGCCCTGGTACCTAGCGGTGATACCAGGGCTGTAAATAAACACAACAGGAGGTCCCAGACAGCGGTCGTGCAGCCCACATTGTGTCCAATACACAACTGGGACAACACAGTTTTCAACCCGGGCACCTCAGAAAAATTAAACCTTTTTTTTTTTTTTAATGGTTTGTTTGGTTTTGGTTTTGCAACCAATATAGCTATTGTTTGACGTAATAGCTGGTGGCAGAGTGGCAGCAGAAGGTAATTCTGTGTACCCTGGCAGTGGGAAACACAGACAGACAGCAACAGCAGCAGGAGGAATGGAGGAGTAATGTGAGCAGCTATTGTTTGACGTAATAGCTGGTGGCAGAGTGGCAGCAGAAGGTAAATCATCTGTGTAGTGTACCCTGGCAGTGGGAAACACAGACAGACAGCAGCAGCAGCAGCAGGAGGAGGAGGTATGGAGGAGTAGTGTGAGTGTGGCAGCAGGTAGGCAGCGTGACATAATAGCCCTGGTACCTAGCGGTGATACCAGGGCTGTAAATAAACACAACAGGAGGTCCCAGACAGCGGTCGTGCAGCCCACATTGTGTCCAATACACAACTGGGACAACACAGTTTTCAACCCGGGCACCTCAGAAAAATTAAACCTTTTTTTTTTTTTTATGTTTTTTTGGTTTTTGGTTTTACAACCAATATAGCTATTGTTTGACGTAATAGCTGGTGGCAGAGTGGCAGCAGAAGAAGGTAATTCTGTGTACCCTGGCAGTGGGAAACACAGACAGACAGCAGCAGCAGGAGGAGGAATGGAGGAGTAGGCGAGCAGCTATTGTTTGACGTAATAGCTGGTGGCAGAGTGGCAGCAGAAGGTAAATCATCTGTGTACCCTGGCAGTGGGAAACACAGACAGACAGCAGCAGCAGCAGCAGGAGGAGGTATGGAGGAGCAGTGTGAGTGTGGCAGCAGGTAGGCAGCGTGACATAATAGCCCTGGTACCTAGCGGTGATACCAGGGCTGTAAATAAACACAACAGGAGGTCCCAGACAGCGGTCGTGCAGCCCACATTGTGTCCAATACACAACTGGGACAACACAGTTTTCAACCCGGGCACCTCCGAAAAATTAAACCTTTTTTTTTTTTTATGGTTTTTTGGTTTTTGGTTTTACAACCAATATAGCTATTGTTTGACGTAATAGCTGGTGGCAGAGTGGCAGCAGAAGAAGGTAATTCTGTGTACCCTGGCAGTGGGAAACACAGACAGACAGCAGCAGCAGGAGGAGGAATGGAGGAGTAGGCGAGCAGCTATTGTTTGACGTAATAGCTGGTGGCAGAGTGGCAGCAGAAGGTAAATCATCTGTGTACCCTGGCAGTGGGAAACACAGACAGACAGCAGCAGCAGGAGGAGGAATGGAGGAGTAGGCGAGCAGCTATTGTTTGACGTAATAGCTGGTGGCAGAGTGGCAGCAGAAGGTAAATCATCTGTGTACCCTGGCAGTGGGAAACACAGACAGACAGCAGCAGCAGCAGCAGGAGGAGGTATGGAGGAGCAGTGTGAGTGTGGCAGCAGGTAGGCAGCGTGACATAATAGCCCTGGTACCTAGCGGTGATACCAGGGCTGTAAATAAACACAACAGGAGGTCCCAGACAGCGGTCGTGCAGCCCACATTGTGTCCAATACACAACTGGAACAACACAGTTTTCAACCCGGGCACCTCAGAAAAATTAAACCTTTTTTTTTTTTAATGGTTTGTTTGGTTTTGGTTTTGCAACCAATATAGCTATTGTTTGACGTAATAGCTGGTGGCAGAGTGGCAGCAGAAGACGGTAATTCTGTGTACCCTGGCAGTGGGAAACACAGACAGACAGCAGAAGGGCAGTACACAGCAGCCCACTGTAGGTGTAAAATGTGTGGCTGCAGGCGACGTAATAGTCAAAGTGAACCAGGCTGGCTTAGTGAGCAGGAGCCAGGAGGTGGTAAAGGGTGGTAAGGCACATTAACGATGGTTCCGGCAGCCAGTTCATGTCCCCCTCTCGCCGACAACAGGGGCCAGGAACTCGCCTTCCACCCACGCCTGGTTCATCTTGAGAAACGTCAGTCTGTCCACAGACTTGTGAGACAGACGTGAGCGTTTCTCGGTGACCACGCCACCAGCTGCACTGAAGCAGCGCTCGGACAGCACGCTGGAAGGGGGGCAGGACAGCACTTCCAGGGCGTACTGCGCCAGCTCGCTCCAGATCTCCATGCGCTTGACCCAATACTCCATGGGATCAACAGGGGCATCGCTGTCAAGCCCGCTGTACGACCCCATGTAGTCAGCCACCATGCGGGTCAGGCGCTGGCTGGCTCCTCTCTAGTCACTGCTGCCGGAGCCTCTACAGTCCTGTAGAGCTCGTGGCTGAGAGACAGCAGGTCTGTGGGGCGCTTGCTGCTGCTGGATGCAGGCACCTGCTGCTGCCTCTGTGCTGGCTGCTGGACAGTGGGGGTGGAAGGCTGGGGGAAGGCTTCCTCCAAGCGCTCAACAAGGGCCTGCTGCAAGCTCCTTATTTGTTGCGCTGGGTCTCCTCCTGCAGGCGGCAGGAACTGGCTCAACTTCCCCTTGAGGCGTGGGTCCAACATCATGCTGATCCAGATGTCCTCCCTCTGCTTCATCTGGATCACCCTGGGGTCCCTGCGCAGGCACGTCAGCATGTGAGCTGCCATTGGGAAGAGGCGGGCCACGTCTGCTGGCACATCGACGTCAGTGCTGTCCTCATCCTCCTCCTCTGCCGCCTCATCCTCTCTCCACCCCCGCACCAACTCAGCTGCGCTGTGCTGATCCCCCTCATCAGCAGCCAGGTCAGGGACCTCCACCAAGTCCTCCTCCTCCTCCCCCTCAGAAGTGGACTGCGCAGCTGGTTGCCGCTCCTGCTGGTCCAAGGCTGCCGCTCCCTGTTCCAGCAAAGCATCGAGGGCCCTGTTCAGCAGAGAAACCAGGGGCACCCACTCGCAGACCATAGCATGGTCCCTGCTCACCATGTTTGTGGCCTGCAGGAAGGGAGCCAGCACAAAGCACACCTGCTGCATGTGCCTCCAGTCATCATCGGGGACGATGGACGGGATGTTGCTGGTCTTGTCCCTTCTCTGAGCGGCGGAAACAGTGGCCAGGGCAAGGTACTGTTTGACAGCGCGCTTCTGTTCAACCAGACGCTCCAACATCGCCAGGGTGGAGTTCCAGCGAGTCGGAACGTCAAGGATCAGCCGATGGCGTGGCAGATCCAGCTCCTTTTGCACGTCTTCCAGGCTCGCACAGGCTGCAGCCGAGCGCTGGAAGTGACGCACAACGTTCCTTGCCGTTTCCAGCAGTTCGCCCATCCCCTGGTAGGTGCGCAAGAACTTCTGCACCACCAGGTTCAGCACGTGGGCAAGACAGGGGATGTGGGTCAGGTTTCCCCTGTCTATTGCGGCAACCAGATTGGCCCCATTGTCGGCCACCACCTCTCCGACTCTGAGGCCTCTGGGGGTCAGCCAAATCCTCTCCTGCTCCTGGAGTTTGGCCAACACATGGGTTGCCGTCAGCTTGGTCTTCCCAAGGCTGACCAAGTGCAGCAGCGCTTGGCAGTGGCGGGCCTTCACGCTGCTGCTGAGGCGGGGGGTTTGGCCAGGTGTGCCGGAGGATGGCAGAGGATCGGAGGAACCTGCTGCAGTTCCCCTGACCCTGCGGGGTGGCACCACCCACTGTGTTGCTGCTGCTGCTGTGCCCGCTGCTGCTCTCCCATCCTCACCCCCTTCCACCAAGCTGACCCAGTGGACAGTGAAGGACAGGTAGCGGCCTGTCCCGAAGCGGCTGCTCCAGGAGTCCATGGTGACGTGGACCCTTTCACCAACCGCGTGCTCCAGCCCTCGCTCCACATTGGCCATCACAAAGCGGTGCAGTGCAGGAATGGCCTTGCGGGCAAAGAAGTGTCTGCTGGGGAGCTGCCAGTCTGGGGCTGCGCAAGCAAGCAGCGCACGAATGTCGCTCCCCTCCTGCACGAGCGTGTACGGCAGGAGTTGGGAGCACATGGCCCGTGCCAGCAAGCCGTTCAGCTGCCGCACGCGACGGCTGCTGGGAGGCAGAGCCCTAACCACCCCCTGGAAGGACTCGCTCAAAAGGCTCTGGCGTGGCCTTTTGCTGACACGGGAATCAGCAGACACAGCAGAGGAGGCCACTGAGGACTGGCTGCCAGAACAGGCCTCAGTGTCGGCGGCAGGAGTTGCAGAGGGGGGAGGAGCAGTGCGTTTCCGCACTCCTGCTGGTGCTGCTGGAGGAGCAGGAGGGCGGGTGGCTGCTGTTGCTGCTGCTGCTGCTGAAGGCTGTGCAGTGATGGGTGTGGTGCCACTGCCAGCACCAGATGCCTTCAGCCTCTGGAACTCCTCATGCTGGTGGAAATGTTTAGCCGCAAGGTGGTTGATGAGCGAGCTGGTGCTGAACTTTAAGGGGTCTGCACCTCTGCTCAACTTCCGCTGACAGTGGTTGCAAGTGGCGTACTTGCTGTACACAGTGGGCATGGTGAAAAACCGCCAGATTGGTGACAGAAACATCCCCCTACGGCATGGAAGCGCTGCTGCCTGTCTCCCTGTGGTGGTTGGGGGGGGGGGGCTTGGGTGCGGCTGGTGGTGGTACTGGCTGATGCTGCTGCTGCTGCTGCTGAGCCTGAGACACCAGCAGGCTGTGGGACGCTGCCAATGCTTGCAATGATGCGCCTCCTTGCAAGGCCCACAAGCGCATCCTCCTCCTCCTCCTCAGAGCTGCTGAGGACGACATCCCCTGGAGGTGGTGGCACCCAGTCTCTGTCTGTCACCGGGTCATCATCATCATGCCCCTCCTGAAACATGTCCTGCTGGGATGATGACCCCCCAAACTCCTCTCCTGATGCATGGATGGGACGCTTGACTGTCGCCACAGTCTTGCTGTCCAATCCCTCCTCCCCCAAAGTGCCCATCAGCATCTCCTCCTCAAAATCGCCAACAACAGCAGACAATACCCTGATGGTGCCTGGGGTAAAAAGACTGCTGAGTGACAGGTCGGCGACTGATGGTGAACTGGCCTCCTCCCCAGGCCCTGCTGGGCGGCTGCTGCGAACAGGGGTGGTGGTGGTGGTGGTGGTGAGGGTGGAGGCCTCGGATGCAGAGCTGATGGCGGGCTGCTCATCCTCCGTCATGAGTTGCACCACAGTGTCTGCATCCTTTTCCTCAATGGGACGTTTCCGACCCGGCTGGAGGAAAATGGGAGCAGGTGCTACACGCTGCTGCTGCTGTGTCTCTGCAGCGTGAGTTGCAGATGCTCCTGCTGGGCGGCGCCCAAGGCGTCCACGGCCAGTGGCTATGGGAGGAATGTTAGCCACTGACGCTGCTGCTGCGGAACTGTGCATGGTGGCGCGCCCGTGGCCGCGGCTTGCCACAATGCTGCTCCCTCTCCTCCTGATTCCCTTGCTGCCCTTGCCCTTGCCCAAACCGCGCTGGCTGCCACTTCCAGACATCTTCAATGTTTTGGGCGTATAGACAAAAGTTTTTTAAAAGGGCGGGTGAAAAGTGGGGTACTTTAATGGAGTGGGTTGGTTGGTGAGGTGACTGAGTGAGTGTCCCCTAGTACAGTAAGTAAGTAGTAACAGTCAGGAAGTACAACTAGCAGTTACAATAATCAGTAGTAATCACAAGTAAATTTAGTGTGTGTACACTCAGACAGTGAGTGCACGCACGCAGGAGCTAGTAGCCTATGAACACAGTGACTGAGTGTCCTAGACTCCTAGTACAGTAAGAGTAAGTAGTAACAGTAAGTAGAACTAACTAATTACAATAATCAATCAGCGATCAGAAGGAAATGGAGTGTGGGTGTGTGTACACTCAGACAGTGAGTGCACGCACGCAGGAGCTAGTAGCCTATGAACACAGTGACTGAGTGTCCTAGACTCCTAGTACAGTAAGAGTAAGTAGTAACAGTAAGTAGAACTAACTAATTACAATAATCAATCAGCGATCAGAAGGAAATAGAGTGTGGGTGGTGTGTGTACACTCAGACAGTGAGTGCACGCACGCAGGAGCTAGTAGCCTATGGACAGTGACTGAGTGTCCTAGACTCCTAGTACAGTAAGAGTAAGTAGTAACAGTAAGTAGAACTAACTAATTACAATAATCAATCAGCGATCAGAAGGAAATAGAGTGTGGGTGGTGTGTGTACACTCAGACAGTGAGTGCACGCATGCAGGAGCTAGTAGCCTATGAACACAGTGACTGAGTGTCCTAGACTCCTAGTACAGTAAGAGTAAGTAGTAACAGTAAGTAGAACTAACTAATTACAATAATCAATCAGCGATCAGAAGGAAATGGAGTGTGGGTGTGTGTACACTCAGACAGTGAGTGCACGCACGCAGGAGCTAGTAGCCTATGAACACAGTGACTGAGTGTCCTAGACTCCTAGTACAGTAAGAGTAAGTAGTAACAGTAAGTAGAACTAACTAATTACAATAATCAATCAGCGATCAGAAGGAAATGGAGTGTGGGTGTGTGTACACTCAGACAGTGAGTGCACGCACGCAGGAGCTAGTAGCCTATGAACACAGTGACTGAGTGTCCTAGACTCCTAGTACAGTAAGAGTAAGTAGTAACAGTAAGTAGAACTAACTAATTACAATAATCAATCAGCGATCAGAAGGAAATAGAGTGTGGGTGGTGTGTGTACACTCAGACAGTGAGTGCACGCACGCAGGAGCTAGTAGCCTATGGACAGTGACTGAGTGTCCTAGACTCCTAGTACAGTAAGAGTAAGTAGTAACAGTAAGTACAACTAACTAATTACGATAATCAATCAGCGATCAGAAGGAAATAGAGTGTGTGTTGTGTGTGTACACTCAGACAGTGAGTGCACGCACGCAGGAGCTAGTAGCCTATGAACACAGTGACTGAGTGTCCTAGACTCCTAGTACAGTAAGAGTAAGTAGTAACAGTAAGTAGAACTAACTAATTACAATAATCAATCAGCGATCAGAAGGAAATGGAGTGTGGGTGTGTGTACACTCAGACAGTGAGTGCACGCACGCAGGAGCTAGTAGCCTATGAACACAGTGACTGAGTGTCCTAGACTCCTAGTACAGTAAGAGTAAGTAGTAACAGTAAGTAGAACTAACTAATTACAATAATCAATCAGCGATCAGAAGGAAATGGAGTGTGGGTGTGTGTACACTCAGACAGTGAGTGCACGCACGCAGGAGCTAGTAGCCTATGAACACAGTGACTGAGTGTCCTAGACTCCTAGTACAGTAAGAGTAAGTAGTAACAGTAAGTAGAACTAACTAATTACAATAATCAATCAGCGATCAGAAGGAAATAGAGTGTGGGTGGTGTGTGTACACTCAGACAGTGAGTGCACGCACGCAGGAGCTAGTAGCCTATGGACAGTGACTGAGTGTCCTAGACTCCTAGTACAGTAAGAGTAAGTAGTAACAGTAAGTACAACTAACTAATTACGATAATCAATCAGCGATCAGAAGGAAATGGAGTGTGGGTGTGTGTACACTCAGACAGTGAGTGCACGCACGCAGGAGCTAGTAGCCTATGAACACAGTGACTGAGTGTCCTAGACTCCTAGTACAGTAAGAGTAAGTAGTAACAGTAAGTAGAACTAACTAATTACAATAATCAATCAGCGATCAGAAGGAAATGGAGTGTTGGTGTGTGTACACTCAGACAGTGAGTGCACGCACGCAGGAGCTAGTAGCCTATGAACACAGTGACTGAGTGTCCTAGACTCCTAGTACAGTAAGAGTAAGTAGTAACAGTAAGTAGAACTAACTAATTACAATAATCAATCAGCGATCAGAAGGAAATGGAGTGTGGGTGTGTGTACACTCAGACAGTGAGTGCACGCACGCAGGAGCTAGTAGCCTATGAACACAGTGACTGAGTGTCCTAGACTCCTAGTACAGTAAGAGTAAGTAGTAACAGTAAGTAGAACTAACTAATTACAATAATCAATCAGCGATCAGAAGGAAATAGAGTGTGGGTGGTGTGTGTACACTCAGACAGTGAGTGCACGCACGCAGGAGCTAGTAGCCTATGGACAGTGACTGAGTGTCCTAGACTCCTAGTACAGTAAGAGTAAGTAGTAACAGTAAGTACAACTAACTAATTACGATAATCAATCAGCGATCAGAAGGAAATAGAGTGTGTGTTGTGTGTGTACACTCAGACAGTGAGTGCACGCACGCAGGAGCTAGTAGCCTATGAACACAGTGACTGAGTGTCCTAGACTCCTAGTACAGTAAGAGTAAGTAGTAACAGTAAGTAGAACTAACTAATTACAATAATCAATCAGCGATCAGAAGGAAATGGAGTGTGGGTGTGTGTACACTCAGACAGTGAGTGCACGCACGCAGGAGCTAGTAGCCTATGAACACAGTGACTGAGTGTCCTAGACTCCTAGTACAGTAAGAGTAAGTAGTAACAGTAAGTAGAACTAACTAATTACAATAATCAATCAGCGATCAGAAGGAAATGGAGTGTGGGTGTGTGTACACTCAGACAGTGAGTGCACGCACGCAGGAGCTAGTAGCCTATGAACACAGTGACTGAGTGTCCTAGACTCCTAGTACAGTAAGAGTAAGTAGTAACAGTAAGTAGAACTAACTAATTACAATAATCAATCAGCGATCAGAAGGAAATAGAGTGTGGGTGGTGTGTGTACACTCAGACAGTGAGTGCACGCACGCAGGAGCTAGTAGCCTATGGACAGTGACTGAGTGTCCTAGACTCCTAGTACAGTAAGAGTAAGTAGTAACAGTAAGTACAACTAACTAATTACGATAATCAATCAGCGATCAGAAGGAAATGGAGTGTGGGTGTGTGTACACTCAGACAGTGAGTGCACGCACGCAGGAGCTAGTAGCCTATGAACACAGTGACTGAGTGTCCTAGACTCCTAGTACAGTAAGAGTAAGTAGTAACAGTAAGTAGAACTAACTAATTACAATAATCAATCAGCGATCAGAAGGAAATGGAGTGTTGGTGTGTGTACACTCAGACAGTGAGTGCACGCACGCAGGAGCTAGTAGCCTATGAACACAGTGACTGAGTGTCCTAGACTCCTAGTACAGTAAGAGTAAGTAGTAACAGTAAGTAGAACTAACTAATTACAATAATCAATCAGCGATCAGAAGGAAATAGAGTGTGGGTGGTGTGTGTACACTCAGACAGTGAGTGCACGCACGCAGGAGCTAGTAGCCTATGAACAGTGACTGAGTGTCCTAGACTCCTAGTACAGCAAGAGTAATTAGTAACAGTAAGTAGAACTAACTAATTACAATAATCAATCAGCGATCAGAAGGAAATAGAGTGTGTGTTGTGTGTGTACACTCAGACAGTGAGTGCACGCACGCAGGAGCTAGTAGCCTATGGACAGTGACTGAGTGTCCTAGACTCCTAGACTCCTAGTACAGTAAGAGTAAGTAGTAACAGTAAGTACAACTAACTAATTACGATAATCAATCAGCGATCAGAAGGAAATAGAGTGTGTGTTGTGTGTGTACACTCAGACAGTGAGTGCACGCACGCAGGAGCTAGTAGCCTATGAACAGTGACTGAGTGTCCTAGACTCCTAGTACAGCAAGAGTAATTAGTAACAGTAAGTAGAACTAACTAATTACAATAATCAATCAGCGATCAGAAGGAAATAGAGTGTGTGTTGTGTGTGTACACTCAGACAGTGAGTGCACGCACGCAGGAGCTAGTAGCCTATGAACACAGTGACTGAGTGTCCTAGACTCCTAGTACAGTAAGAGTAAGTAGTAACAGTAAGTAAGTAGAACTAACTAATTACGATAATCAATCAGCGATCAGAAGGAAATAGAGTGTGTGTTGTGTGTGTACACTCAGACAGTGAGTGCACGCACGCAGGAGCTAGTAGCCTATGGACAGTGACTGAGTGTCCTAGACTCCTAGTACAGTAAGAGTAAGTAGTAACAGTAAGTAAGTACAACTAACTAATTACGATAATCAATCAGCGATCAGAAGGAAATAGAGTGTGTGTTGTGTGTGTACACTCAGACAGTGAGTGCAGTGCGCACACGCAGGAGCTAGTAGCCTATATGAACAGTGACAGTGAGTGTCCCTACGGGTACAGTAAGAGTAAGTAGTAAGTAAGTACAACTAACTAACAATAATCTATCAGTAATCAGAAGGAAATAGAGTGTGTGTACACACAGACAGTGAGTGAGTGCACACACGCAGGAGCTAGCTAGTAGCCTATAAACAGTGACAGTCAGTGAGTGTCCTACTCCTAGTACAGTATAACTACAATACTATTAGTAAAGGACAGCAGAAATACTGGTATAGATGAGAGAAATAAACAGAGGACAGCTGCCCACAGAGGCAAGGCCCCCTGAGGCCTAAACCTGTAAGCTTGCAGCAGCTGCCTGTCTCTAATGTAACACACAAGCTACTAACTAAAATACAATGTCTAAATAACTAACAACAATATAGGTGTGTATAGGAGGTGTATGTGAGCAAAAACGCTAGGTAAATGACCACAATAGAGCTCTTGCTAAGCCAAAGCACAAAGGAGCAACTCTCTCTCTGTACAAGTCTCAGGCAAGCACGGAGAAACGGAACATGGCGGCCGCTATTTATAGGGTAGGGGCTGGCCAGGGTCCCCCTCTGTGATTGGCTGGCGTCAGAGGGCCTGGGAGCCCTCTGATTGGCTCTAAGGACATCAATCTGGGCTATGACGCTATTCGAGCTCGGTACCGAGCTCGAATAGCGCCGGGTTGCTCGAATAGCTCGAATAGTGAATGGGCTATTCGAGTGTACTCGGATAGCCCATTCGAATAGCTCCAGCTATTCGGAGCTCGAATACCGAGCTCGAATAGCTGAAAAAGAGCTCGAATATTCGAGCTACTCGAATATTCGAGCTCTGCTGAGCACCACTGGATTAGAATATAGCTCTCAATAAAGGTGGGAAGTTAGTGTTAAGAGTGGAGGCAGGAAGGTTAGTATTAGGTTTGTAGAGGGAGGTTAGTGTAATGCTGAGTTGTTTTTTTTTGAGCAAATAGATGGCTCAATAGAAAATTTCCAACATTTCCAATTTCCATCATTTTTCTGATTGATAGTCTCATAGAAGTGAATGGAAATCAATCGGAAAATCGGATGGAGACAGGAAGATTAGTATTAGGTTTGAAGAGGGAGGTTAGTGTTAGGCATTAAGGGCATTAAGAGGGGGAAGTTAGTGTAAAAAAAGGAGGCAGAAAGGTTAGTGTTAGGCATTAAGAGAGGGAGGTTAGTGTTAGAATAGGTGAATGTAGTCTATACATATACATTACTGTATATTACCAACATAATTGTCATTAACATCATATGGCAATAACAAATGTGTGCATATAAAAAGCCTATGCCTATGCTCTGATCCTCACAGGACATTATTGAAAGACAGAGATAATCACTGTCAGTTGGTGGATGTGGGAAAAAGCTAATTCTTTTGTTACCGGTTGCACAGTGGGTAACTTCATTTCCATACTAACATCTGATGATCAGGGCTGGTACCTTAATAGGGACAATCCGGGCAATTGCCCAAAACATCAGAGCCTGCTGATGTGTCCCTCAGATCTCCATTCTAGCAGATAGTGGTCCCATGGACCCTGCAGAGTGTTGGCAGTGGAGAAAACTCACCTGTCCAGCACGCTTGTCCATCAGTCTGTGCTTCCGTCTACATGCCAGCTAGCCACCTCTGCTATGTGACCGGGTGGAATGTTACATTAGTATGTAGCTGCTGGGATGAAAGAAGAGCACAGACAGGTGAGTTTATTTTGCTGCCAATACTCTGCACCATTCCTGTGGACCACTATTTACTTGTTTTCAGACCTTGGGAGGGATATGCCAGCTTGCTCTGGGGACCCTTGGGAACAACAACACAATTGTTTGGGAGGTGGTCAGGAACAAACAGGCCACCTGATGCCACTTCTGGGAGGGGGGAATGTTACTGGTCAGGGGGCTGCCTTTAAAGGATACCTTAAAGCTCCTAACCTTGTAAAGGCCGCTTGAAGATATGTCCCGAATGGCAGGGTTGGTGAGCAGTGCGCAGGTGCTGCCCGTTGACACACGTCCTTGCTTGTGCGTCTGTGGCCAGAACACTCCGTGCATGCATGCTACCTAGTCATGATGTCATTTCATTACTACGTAGTGCGCATTCACAGAGTGCTCCAAGCCATGGGTGCGCAATCAAAGACCCGGCAGCACCTGCGCACTGCTCACCGACCCTGGCCAACTCGGAAGTAGCTTTGGGTGGCCTTTAGAAGGTAACTACCGGGGCGGAGAAGAATGTTTTTTTTTTTATTTAGGAGCGCTAAGGTACCCTTTAATTCTTGCCCAGGGCCACCTTGTACCTGGAACCGGTCATGTTATGGTTGTACAGGTGTCTCTTTTTTTCTTCTTTCTGCAACAGCTTTTTCTTTTTCTTCCAATTAATTTTTATATAATAATGTCATATTCATTCCTCAGTCTAAGTGCTTAAACCTCTGGTCACCACACAGTTATAGAACTCTCACAAATCACACATAGTTACATAGTTATTTGGGTTGAAAAAAGACATATGTCCATCGAGTTCAACCAAAAGTTGGCCTGAAGTTTCCTTGGGGAACTCTCACTGCTGTGAAATATGTGTTCAAAAGCAGTAGCTAAAAGTTGTGCCAGCTTTGTTAGAAATTATTATATCCCAGGCATATTTTGATACGGTTATTATTTTATCTTGAAAAATCTACCATGTACACAAGGTCAGCCTGACATTGGGCATTTGTATTTGATGCAACCACATAATTTCTTTAAAGGTTATTTAATTGGTTGTTTGGAGTATAAATATCCTGTTTATACAAGTAGTTGAACGCTTCTCTGTTTATACCACATTTCTGTACTGCTTTAAATAAGTTCTCCAACTGCAACTTTGAAATTGTAAAACTGTTCTAAATATTTAATTTTTTGCAAACATTTTAACCAGATGTTGTCTGTTGATCTGTCTCACACAATAAATGTATTTTACATGTTTAACTACTTACTGCATCAGGTGCAGTATAATTACGTCCTGGGAAACTTCACTTGAAGTCCCATGGACGTAAATAGTTGTCCATTTCCATTTTTTTCTTATTATTCCCATTAAAATTCATTTAGAATAAAATAATTCTTAGCATAATGTACCACCCAAAGAAAGCCTAAAAAACAAGATATAGATTGTTTTGTTATGTTTAGTAGTGATAAGGTTATTAGTGAATGAAAAGAAGGAGTGCTGAAATGTGAAAATTGGTCCTAAAGGGGAAAAAACCTTCAGTAGTCAAGTGGTTAATCTTGCCCTAGAGTTATTTAAGCAAATGATCTTGTCGAACAACTTGAATTTAGTCTCTTTCCTGAAAAGTTAAAAGCTTTATCTGATCGAGAACAGGCTTTTGATAAGGTTTTCGTGCCGGAAAGCGTGTAGGGTCATTACTTCTGTTTGTTTTTCAGCTAAGCAAGGCAGATTCTGTTTAGAAATCAGGCTATGTATGCAGTGGTCAGTAGCATAACGCCTATGCTATGAGTGTGAACAGCATCGAGACTGGACATAGACTTTAATACAAAGCCTGCATGCAGTGAGTTAGAATAACCTGATTAGTTACAACTCAGTACTGTGAACAGGCCCATAGAACTGTATGGGCAGTGAGCTGACATGAATTATTCTCAAACGCAAGTGAGCACTGTGAACTAGCTGTAATTCTTAAAATGAAGTCCTTAAATTGAAAACAAAAATCTGAGACTCTATGTTCTATTTATTCCAACCCCACATTAGATATACATCCAATGAAACTTGTGTGTTGTAATTATAGAATGTTTACAACACACAGATGCAGTTGCCCATTATTATGTGGACATCCTTACTATGCTACCGAATTCTCTGATTGGCCAAATACTTTTAAGTTGGAAGCATTGGACCAATCACAGGCTGCAAAATGTTTCCATATTCCACAGTAAACTACCGCAATTTCTGATTGGTCAAATACCACCAAGTATTTCCGAGTCCTGTGATTACCCTAACATTTCTGATTTTAGGCCAATCAGAATACTTAAAATTCTGAAATACTCTGCCGTATTGGACCAATCGGAGAATACAGAAATCGGAATAACACGGAATTTTACACCACAATTTTTAGAATCACAAGACTTGGATACTACAGAGTTTTACCGAGTTTTCTGATTGGCTTAAAATGTCTGTGGTATTCCAATTTCCCCAGAAAAATTCTTCAGCCTGTAATTGGTCCAATGCTTTTGAGCTTTGCGATTGGGCTAAACTTTCTGCTACTGATTTCTGATTATCACTGTAGCCCATTTCTGATCGGAAACTCACAAATGGGTATTATACCTAACCTGAGGTAAAGAGCCCTAAGGTAAAAACAGAGGTATGTTAATGCTTGATTTGCTTACCTCTGTGCATTGTCCATTCCTTTCCTCATCCCACCCTGGTCTCCATAATCATGCCTTGAAAAAGTGACTCTGCTAAAGTCACAATTCCAGACAGCAGAGTTTCCTCCTGTGAACCTCTCATTCTCTCCTGCCTTTAAGGGGAGTAAATAGGGAGGGAATGAAGAGGGAATGGGAGAGTGATCGGAGGAAAAGTCACAGCAAGCCCGCCTCTTCCTGTCTAAAAATGTTACTTTAGACAAAGAATGTGGATCCAGCATGAACATTACCTTAGGTAGCTTTCTCTCAGATCAGGTATACTTCAATGACTACTGCATATAGTTTTCTCCAACCTGCCTTTGACTCTAAATAAATGTCATCTTAACTATACTCCAGTCAAGTTCAGTCTGTGTGAGTACTACCATTATGCAAATGTATACAAAATACAGCCTGGAGCTCTGTAAAGCCCCGTCTACACGGGAAGATGTGGAGGCGATCCGGCGGCTCGATTAGCCGCCGGATCGCCTCTTCCACATCCCCGCACGTAACCGCCGCGTCCCCGCTCGCCCGCGCGTGCGTCGGATTCGATCCGCGCTTGCCGCCGCGCCGCTTATCTTTCGCTCAATTCCCTGCCATTGTCTCCTCGTGGGGAGCGAGCAGGGAATTGGCGGCTGCAAAATCGGACCCGTCGGACCTTATCAATCGAGCCGCATTAGCGGCTCGATTGATAAGGAGCATCGCCGCCTCATCTACGCGTGTAGATGAGGCTTAAGGCACAATCCTGCACAGGTCAGTAACTGATAAGACTTATGAGAAAATGAAAATAGAATCCTTAACCCTTTCAGGCACTTTTTACACAAGAGCAGTTGTACTTCGTCTTTAGACTAGTGCAGTTAAAGGACTCCTGAAGTGAGATGGATATGGTGGTTGCCATATTTATTTCCTTTTAAACAATACCAGTTTCCTGGCAGCCCTGCAGAACTATTTGGCTGCAGTAGTGTCAGAATTACACCTGAAACGAGCATGCAGCTAATCTGTCAGATCGACAATAATGTGAGAAACACCTGATCTGCTGCATGTTTGTTCAGGGTTTATGGCTACTGCAGAGGATCAGCAGGACAGCCAGGAAACTGGTATTGCTTAAAGAGACACTGAAGCGAAAAAAAAAATATGATATAGTGAATTGGTTGTGTACTATGAATAATTACTAGAAGATTAGCAGCAAAGAAAATATTCTCATATTTTTATTTTCAGGTATATAGTGTTTTTTCTAACATTGCATCATTCTATAATATGTGCAGATTACACAACATTCAGCATTCAAAATGAGTCTTTCAGAGCAGTCTGTGCACTAATGACCTCTCCTCTAGCAGAGAAAAAGAAAACAGTTGAGATAATAAAAGTCAGATAACAGCCCTCTCCACGACTAAACTTAGTCGGAGAGTTAATGGCTTGTTTGCATAGAGATAACAACTGGAGTTTCTTAACTCTTCCTGTACTGGAAACAATTAGACTGATGTATCTGATCTTAATGTTTTATTTCTTAGCTGTACTACACATACAAATCATAATATCATCATTTTTTTTTCGCTTCAGTGTCTCTTTAAAAGATAAAACATATGGCAGCCTACATATCCCTTTTGCTACAGATGTCCTTTAATCTATAGGAGTAAAGTAGAAATTTTACTGTAGTTCTTGTTTAAGCCTGACTGGATAGATGCACAGTTACAAGCAAGCAAGCAGAGCAGCACAGTGGTGATAGGAACACACTGTTGGTTGCCATGGGGGCACACTGGTGAAGATATTGGGGAGGTCCAATTTGACTGTATACTTTAATCACTCCCACTCATCTCTCACCACTTCCTGCAAGCCACTGCATTGCAAGAGTACATGTTTCTTTCATATAAAACAAGGATGAGCACACAAGCATGTACATATATGCACATTCATCAATGAACAGACCTGTTTGGCTATGCAATTAATACAACCAACACAAGAAAAGGAGCTCATCTAGGTCCAAACAATAGCGAAGATCACAATTTGCATATATATATAGTGCAAAATATGAAACATATTTTATTAATGGACACGTACCAGTATTAAAATTACATTAATAATGTAGTTTTAATTACTGGTACTTGTCCATTAATACAATATGTTTCATATTTTTGCACTGCATATGTGTGAATTTTGACTTTTGGACCTAGATTGGCTCCTTTTCTTGTGTTGGTAGCAGGGCCGGGCCGAGGCATAGGCTGGAGAGGATCCAGCCTCAGGGCGCAGTGTAGGAAGGGGCGCACAATTCATTCAGCTGTCATTCCTAATTGTGTTTTAAGCAGAAAGAAATAAGAAAAGGGGATACACAGCAGTGACTGCAAGTCAGATAACTAGAGATTAAGGTGTTGGGGAGGTTGTGGGCCCTGTGACCCTCTTATTCTAATAGCAATCAGTGTGTGACGGCTGGGGTGGCAGGGATGGAGGGGCGCATTTTGGTGTCTCAGCCTTGGGTGCTGAAGGACCTTGTCCCAGCTCTGGTTGGTAGTACAGGTTTCTTTAATGTGAAAACACCCATGGTGGTGTTAATTTTTCCCATTCAATTTTTTTGAAGGCTTCTTTTAAAAGGTTTCTATTCAGTTTGGAAAATGTGAAGGCAGTAAAACAAAGAACTTATTCATAAACCGTGGTTACATTTAGATCAGTGATTAGCAGCAAGGAGCATGCCATGCATTTGTTTTTGTCTTGTATTGTCTTGTGCATTGTGTGCCTATTAAGAGTGTGACCTACATTTTCTGTAAGCTGCACCTCAATAGTGATCCACCTGACCTAACATATTATGCACTAAAGCACTGAGTAATATACCAATGATACCAATGCCTTATAAACAAAGAATAATAGAGTCGACTCTCGCTATAGTAAATCCTGATATATTGTAGTATATACTCTGTGAAGCACTGAGGAAGATGTTGGCGCTATAGAAATAGTAAATAATAATAATAGTAAATCTTTGGCTATAGTAGACTCAGTCCCCAGATCCTGACCATGTGCCTGTATAAATATAAAATGCATAAGGAATTCTGATATAGTAATAGTCTTTTAATAAACTAATCACTTAGGTTCTTTGAAGCTAACTACAAGCAGATTTAACTGTAATAACTTCATTGTGGCATGGCGATCTAGTTATAAACAGCCACACAGCACACTGAAGGCACTAATGCATGTCCCATGCAGGCCACTATCTGTGTAGAACTGTATATTTCTCTCCATGTGAATGAGTTTTCCCCAGGTGCTCCAATACCTTTAATAAAATAAACACACACACACACATACACACATGCGCACACACGCACGCACACGTAGGTGCTGGGTGCTAGCTTTTGAAATGTGCGTTGTGAAGTCAAATCAATGAGATGCAAATATTTCCAAGTTTATGCAAATGTATGTACATTTATATGTAAATATATGCAGTTTGAAAATGCACCAATCAATTTAAACCTGGCTGGGATTTGATTGCTCAATTTTTAAGCTGCATATATTTGCATAAAAATGTACATGAAAGAAGATGCCGGAACCATCCAATGTCTTCTTATGCTCTTTTATTAACTCATATACACAGCAGCCGTCATGGCAACGTTTCAGAGATAACTTCTCCTTTCTCAAGCTAAGCCGTAATGTAGTACTACATTGCGGCTTAGCTTGAGAAAGGAGAAGTTATCTCTGAAACGTTGCCATGGCGGCTGCTGTGTATATGAATTAATAAAAGAGCATAAGAAGACATTGGATGGTGCCGGCATCTTCTTTAGAGTATAAGGTTGACCAGGAGTGCTGCCGGGTCTTGCCAAGGCACATCACCCAGTTATTACAGAGGAGTGCCTTACTAATCCTCACTACTTGCCATAAAAATGTACATAAATTTGCATAAACTCAGAAAAATTTGCATCTCATCGATCCTCCCTAGTCTTGAGGTTTAAAAGTAAGGCTATCAAGGGTCTTTGTAATCTCTAGGTGAAAATGCAACATTGTCTACTGACTCAAAAAAAAAAAAAAGATGTATGCACTCGATCTTGCTTGATCTAGATATAGAGGTAAAACAAATTCTTAGTATTTTTATTGTTACAATTATTAATTTTAATACATTAATGATTCTATTATAAGATTAAAAATACAGTCAGGTCATTGAATAACACAACTGTTATGGATTAAAAAAAAATATCAGAGATCTGTTGTTTCACAATGTGTTGAAATGCTGGCATGAATAAGTAAATACATAACTGCTTCACTATTTTCTAGGAATGAGGATTTTATAGGAGGGGGAACTGAATTAAAATTTGTGAGAAATGATGGGCAGAAATCCAGAGTTAATGTTCTCTAGGTTTTCAGCATTGCGCATTCGGTTTGGCAGAGTCTGCAGCATAATTTGAATCCGCAGAGACTTTGAGATATGAAACTTCATTGCTGTTATTCTAAGTAAAACATACTGGCCTGGTACCGTTGAGTCAGACTAGCAGTGCCATGTTTCCAGTACACAGTACTTCTGTGGATTTACAAGTTACCTGATCAATCCAGAAATATTAAGGTATGGCAGGATAAATTCATAAATTATTTTGTTGTAGTTTATGTTGATCTCTTTTAAACATAAAAACGTTTACAAATTTGAAAATTCCAAAAAATAAAATAAGGTAGCATCAAATGAAAGCCTTTACTGTGTTCTAAAAGGTCTTTTTTTAATGAAGTAAATACCCAGATGCTTATATGTACAGGTAATACACTTATTCAAGCCAACAACAAATCTAGATAATTGGCAATGGTTTAAACTAATTGGCTGAAGTGTGCATTGACTTTAAAATATCAAGTTAAATATAGCAAATCAGCCGTGTGTGTTTAAGATAAATGGTATGAAAGACCCCCTGCTCTGCTAAGGAATAGTTGTTCAAGTTTGAATTTTACATATTGTGGAGTAGTTTTCTTTGTTGAATGTGCACCCCACCATATCGTTGAAGTGCAAAGGTGGCCTTTAATTCAATTTATTTTCAACATAAAATGTTGTTTTATCATGCATACCTAGCCATTTTATTGCACACCTTCAGCCAGGACACTTAAACAATTAACATATCCATAATAGTGGTAATAGTGGGAATACTGAGGAACAATGCTTCTCATTGTCTGGGTATTCCTTTCACCTCATTAAAAATAAGAACGTTGCGCCTTAAGTGTGGTAAAAAGTCTTCTCAAGCACAGAACGGTGCCCTTTCGAACTTCCTTTATATTCTTTCTACTATGACTATATTCTACTATGACTATGATAAATGAACACCTTCACAGATGTTTTGGAATTGCTAATCCCAGGCCCACTTCCAAAGTTTCAGAAGCAAAAATCCTGTGGAGGATATAGGTAGTTGGAGAGTCTTCATTCTTCATACTGGACTAATTTTGCTAATTTTAGCGATTTTTCAGCTTTTGTATGTTCTACATTGTTACTGTTATGTCAGGCTTGGCCAGTTATCAGTTCACAGCTCAGCTCCTATGCCCCAATCTATCCCCACCTTCTTCACCCTATGTGGCGCGTCCCCGCTTGAACGGGAGGTGAGGAAACAACACCTGCCCGACTTCGGTTACACCCAGGCCTTGTAGGTGCAAGGTATAGGAGCTGAACGTAGAGTGAACTATGTAACTCACCAGAACCTAACAGGAGATAAGCAGAGTCCAATAACAATCCGAGGTCATACACGTACAATCAGAAGTATCGAGGTACACAAGGAGCAGGCGAAATCAAGGTCAGGTAATCCTAGGTCGGTCCAGGCAGAGATCAGAGAATAGTCAGGGATCAGGCAGAAGGTCGGTTCAGGCAGCAGGCAAAGCGTAGTCAGATTCCAGGCAGAGGTCGGTTCACAGGTTATCAATAAGCAGAAAATCACACCCAGCAAAAGCACACAGCCAAAGCTATCACGGGCAATCACAGGAAGCACTCAGCAGGTTTAAATACTTCATGCAACCAATCAGTGGTCGACCACATGCACACAGCAGCCAATCACACGCAGGCAATAATCCTGTTTAAGTGTCAGCTGAAGAGATCAGCTGACACAGGTAGCAATACATGTCAGTTGGGTAACTACTCAGCTGACTAACAAAACCTCCTGGCTGTATATTAGCTATAGCATACTGGTCAAAGTCATTGCCTCTGGCGTGAGAGGCCAGGGTTCAAATCCAGCCAGGGACAGTATTCATATTTTATATATTTATTAAAACCCATGTCAGTTGACTAAACTGTCAGCTGACACTACCTCTGTCGCCGCCTCAGACCATACTGTGGCCGAGAGGAGCGAGAAAACCGCCCACCAGTATGCGCAGAGCGATCCCCAGTGCACGCATCACCAGCGGAGGATGGCCGTTGACATGCGGAAGTGGAGGTTCCGACGCAACTCTCATCATGAGCGGTCGCATTGCGGGAACCTCCAGGTGAATTCCTAACAGTACCCCCCCTCTGAGGAGTGGGCTCCGAACACTCAACACCTGGTTTATCTGGATTCTTAGAATGAAAATCTTTAACCAAATCATCAGCATGAACTTGACGAGCAGGTATCCAGCATCTCTCCTCTGGTCCATACCCTTTCCAGTCAATAAGGTATTGAAGGGAATTCCTAACTTTACGAGAATCCAGAATACGTTCTACTTCATATTCAGGACTACCATCTACCTCAATGGGTGGAGGTGGGGAAGAGGAGGAAATGGCATCACTGGCAGATTTCAACAACGACACATGAAAAGAGTTGACTATTCTCAGAGACTGCGGTAAACACACTTTGTAAGTCACTCTATTAATTTTTTCAAGGATAGGATATGGACCAATAAATCTGGGACCCAGCTTGGAAGAATGTTGACGTAAAGGAATATTCTTAGTGGAAATCCAAACTAGATCTCCCGGAATAAATTCAGGTTCAGGTGACCTATGCCGGTCAGCAAAATCTTTTTGTTTTTTACTAGCGATTTCCAAATTTTCTTTAACTTTATTCCATATGGATGACATATAATTCAACCATTCTTCCAAAACAGGGAAATTAGATGATGACCCAGACAATGATGCAAATTTAGGGTGACATCCAGTAACCACTTGAAATGGTGACAAACCGGTGGAGGAGCTAACCAGATTATTGAATGCAAATTCCGCAAATGAAATGTAATCAGCCCATTCCTCCTGATTCTCAGAAACATAACAACGTAAATATTGCTCAAGGGTCTGGTTAGTCCTCTCAGTTTGGCCATTAGATTCTGGATGAAACCCAGAAGAGAAAGACAGAGAAATGCCCATCCTGGCACAGAAACAACGCCAGAACTGAGCCACAAATTGTACCCCCCTGTCAGAGACAATGGTTTCAGGTATACCATGTAAACGAAAGACATGTTTAATGAACAACTCAGCTAATTCTTTGGCCGAAGGCAATTTGACTAAGGGTACAAAGTGAGCCATCTTACTAAACCGGTCTATCACTACCCAGATTACCGTAAAACCTTGGGACGGAGGTAAATCTACTATGAAATCCATAGATAAATCCGTCCAAGGTTTACTGGGGATGGGAAGCGGGAGTAAAGATCCACTAGGAGCCGATCTGGGAGCTTTACTGCGGGCACATACAGTACAAGCTTTTACAAATGCCTTAGCATCATTTATCATTGAGGGCCACCAGACAAGACGTGATAACAACTCCAGGGTCTTCTTTTGACCAGGATGACCAACACTTTTAGACTCATGGAATTGTTGTAAAACCTGCAGTCTAAATTGTGGTGGAACAAATAAGGTATGGGCTGGCTGCCCCGGTGGTGGGTCATCTTGAAAAGTTTTCAAGAGACTGGATAAATCCTCTGACAAGGTGGACCTAGACAAGGCTGCAACAATATATTGGGAAGGGAGGATTGGTTCAGGAGCTTCTACCTTGGAAGAATGGACTTCAAAATTACGAGATAAAGCATCAGCTTTGGTGTTCTTTGAGCCTGGCTTGTAAGTTATAATGAAATTAAACCGTGAGAAAAATAAAGCCCAACGTGCTTGACGAGGATTCAGTCTTTTGGCATTTTCTATATACTCCAAATTTTTATGGTCGGTGTATACAGTGACTGGGTGAGAAGCTCCTTCCAACCAATGTCTCCATTCTTCGAATGCCCATTTGACTGCCAGTAATTCTCTGTTGCCAATATCATAATTCTGTTCAGCAGAAGAGAATTTCTTGGAAAAGAAAGCACAAGGATGCAATCTTTCCGGTTTGCCTGCATACTGGGAAAGCACTGCCCCCACCCCTCGCTCAGAAGCATCAACTTCAACAACAAATGGGTATTGAATGTCAGGATGGATCAAAACAGGCGCAGTGCAGAAGGCCTGTTTTAAATCCTTAAAGGCTTTGATTGCTTGTAAAGACCACTGAGAAGGGTCAGCATCTTTTTTTGTAAGGTCAGTCAATGGTGCTACTTTAATAGAAAAATCTTTAATGAATTTTCTATAAAAATTAGCGAACCCCAGAAACCTTTGAAGTGCTTTGAGATCCTGAGGTTGTGGCCACTCTAGAACTGCAGATAACTTGGAGGGATCCATGGACAATCCAGAGTCGGAGATAACATAACCTAAAAAGGAAACCTGTCGGGTCTCAAAGATACACTTTTGCAATTTAGCATATAGACGATTTTCACGTAATTTTGTAAAATTATTTTGACATGAGTACGATGTTCAGAAACAGAGGCTGAAAATATTAAAATGTCATCCAAATAAACAACAACAAATTTCCCTAGGAAATCTCGAAAGATGTCATTAACAAAATCTTGGAAGACCGCTGGGGCATTACAAAGACCGAATGGCATGACTAGGTATTCATAATGACCCTCGTGAGTGTTAAATGCAGTCTTCCATTCATCTCCCTGCCGGATGCGGATGAGATTATAAGCTCCGCGCAAATCTAATTTAGTGAAAACTCGAGCTCCAGACACCTGAGTAAAGAGATCGTCAATGAGTGGGAGAGGGTAACGATTCTTCACTGTGATCTTGTTTAACCCTCTATAATCAATGCATGGTCTGAGTCCCCCATCTTTTTTCTCCACAAAGAAAAACCCCGCCCCGGCAGGAGAGGAAGAAGGTCTAATAAAACCCTTCTCAAGATTCTCTTTTATGTAATCCCTCATAGCCTCTTTCTCAGGACCTGAAAGGTGAAACAACCTACCCCGAGGAGGTATGGTACCAGGTAATAACTCAATAGGGCAATCATATGGTCTATGAGGGGGAAGTTTGTCAGCCTCCTGTGGAGAAAATACATCTGAAAATTCTTGGTAACATACAGGCAATTGATTGGCTTTAACCTCAGTACCACGTAAAGGAAGCAAACTAATACAGTTTTTAAAACAAGTATTAGACCATGATGTGAGTTGAGCCGACTGCCAATCAAATGTTGGATTATGCAAGCGTAACCAAGGAAGACCTAATACGACTGGGGTAGAAGGTAAATCAAGCAAGAAAAACTTAATCTTTTCACAGTGACAAACACCAATTTTTAACATGACTTCAGGTGTGACAGTTATAGGTTGGCTCAACACCAAAGGAGAGTCATCAATAGCTGTGACACAAATTTCTTCAGACAATGGTAAAGCAGGAATACCTAGGCTTTGTGCGGTAGTGAGGTCCATGAAATTACCTGCTGCCCCACTATCCACAAAAGCCTGACCATCAAAAGAATTGTCACTCCAGATAATATTGCAAGGTAATAATAAACGATTCTTATGAGGAGATACCTGACCGCCTAGGTGAGTTTCCTCGATCTCACCTAGGCGCTGGAGTTTTCCGGCTGCTTTACAGGGCAGGAGCGAACCATATGACCTGAAGCTCCACAGTACAGACAAAGACCCATAGAGCGTCTTCTAGTTTTTTCAGCAACAGATAACTTAGAAGCCCCCAACTGCATGGGTTCTGGATCATCTAACCCAGATGGTTTTGGAGGAGAACCAGGAGGTGGCAGTACTGGAACTGAAGTGGACCAGTTAGGACGGAAGGAAGAAGACTTCTCCTGACGTCTCTCCCTGAGGCGTCGATCTATCTGAATAGATAATTTGATGAGATCTTTAAGTGTGTCTGGAATCCCGACCCTGGCAAGCTCATCTTTCAGTTGTTCAGAAAGTCCACGTCTGAATTGGTGCTTCAGAGCTGCATCACACCATGCTGTATCCCCTGACCATTGTCGGAATTCCGTAACATACTCCTCCACAGGGCGTCTAGCCTGACGGAGTGACTGCAGGGCCATCTCTGCTGCGGTCCCTTTACTAGTATCCTCATACAGTTCAGCCAGTGCTTCAAAAAGACTCGCAGTACTAGAGAGGGCTGGATGCTGCTGATCCACCAATCGTAGTGCCCAAGCCTGCGGTTCCCCTTGTAACAAGGATATAACAGCTCCAACACGAATATTTTCACTAGCGTAAGTTCTGGGTAGAAGTGAGAAATGCAAATAACAAGCACTGCGAAACAGTCTAAACTTGGTTCTATCTCCCGCAAATCTTTCTGGCAAAGGAAGTTTAGGCTCAGGAGCAAGAGACACAGCTTGGTCCACTGGAACAGGAGCAGGAACTGAGTTTTCAATAGGAATAGATACTGGAGCAGCAGGCGGAGCAGAAGTTGAGAGAGCTGCTGGATTGCGTAACTGCTCCTGGATTTGTGAATAGCTCCTTTGAACGTCCTCGACTGAAATCCGAAGTTGAGAGACAAGTTCACATAGGATCTCCATCTGGGAACGTTCCCCGTTACCATCCATCTTGGTAAAATATTGGGGTAAGTGGGCCCGTGATAATGTTATGTCAGGCTTGGCCAGTTATCAGTTCACAGCTCAGCTCCTATGCCCCAATCTATCCCCACCTTCTTCACCCTATGTGGCGCGTCCCCGCTTGAACGGGAGGTGAGGAAACAACACCTGCCCGACTTCGGTTACACCCAGGCCTTGTAGGTGCAAGGTATAGGAGCTGAACGTAGAGTGAACTATGTAACTCACCAGAACCTAACAGGAGATAAGCAGAGTCCAATAACAATCCGAGGTCATACACGTACAATCAGAAGTATCGAGGTACACAAGGAGCAGGCGAAATCAAGGTCAGGTAATCCTAGGTCGGTCCAGGCAGAGATCAGAGAATAGTCAGGGATCAGGCAGAAGGTCGGTTCAGGCAGCAGGCAAAGCGTAGTCAGATTCCAGGCAGAGGTCGGTTCACAGGTTATCAATAAGCAGAAAATCACACCCAGCAAAAGCACACAGCCAAAGCTATCACGGGCAATCACAGGAAGCACTAAGGAGGTTTAAATACTTCATGCAACCAATCAGTGGTCGACCACATGCACACAGCAGCCAATCACACGCAGGCAATAATCCTGTTTAAGTGTCAGCTGAAGAGATCAGCTGACACAGGTAGCAATACATGTCAGTTGGGTAACTACTCAGCTGACTAACAAAACCTCCTGGCTGTATATTAGCTATAGCATACTGGTCAAAGTCATTGCCTCTGGCGTGAGAGGCCAGGGTTCAAATCCAGCCAGGGACAGTATTCATATTTTATATATTTATTAAAACCCATGTCAGTTGACTAAACTGTCAGCTGACACTACCTCTGTCGCCGCCTCAGACCATACTGTGGCCGAGAGGAGCGAGAAAACCGCCCACCAGTATGCGCAGAGCGATCCCCAGTGCACGCATCACCAGCGGAGGATGGCCGTTGACATGCGGAAGTGGAGGTTCCGACGCAACTCTCATCATGAGCGGTCGCATTGCGGGAACCTCCAGGTGAATTCCTAACAGTTACCTGAAGTACATTTGGGTGGAGCCCAGAACAACAGAATGCGCTAGATTTTTTAAAAACTGTAAAAACACACAACTCTTTGGAGTCCCTACAGTGTGACCCACTTTTTCTCTAGATATGTTTACCATATAGTCTGAACTGTCTTAGGCAATATGGGAAAGAAGACCTCAGCCAAGGGCCTGAAAAATCACATTGCAGTTTTCCAGCACACAAAACAGATATAGTTTCTTAGAAAGCTGCTCCTTTAGCTGCTTATATTTCATTGCAACATGTGGAATGCACTATCAACAGCTGGTGATATTCTCCTTGATACTACTAAATTTGGTGGTTGAGATACTAATTATTTTTGTGCTGTATGATAATCAGATTGAGGGGCTAAAGATTAGTGTTGGGCGAACATCTAGATGTTCGGGTTCGGGCCGAACAGGCCGAACATGGCCGCGATGTTCGGGTGTTCGACCCGAACTCCGAACATAATGGAAGTCAATGGGGACCCGAACTTTTGTGGTTTGTAAAGCCTCCTTACATGCTACATACCCCAAATTTACAGGGTATGTGCACCTTGGGAGTGGGTACAAGAGGGAAAAAAAATTAGCAAAAAGAGCTTATAGTTTTTGAGAAAATCGATTTTAAAGTTTCAAAGGGAAAACTGTCTTTTAAATGCGGGAAATGTCTGTTTTCTTTGCACAGGTAACATGTTTTTTGCCGGCATGCAGTCATAAATGTAATACATATAAGAGGTTCCAGGAAAAGGGACCGGTAACGCTAACCCAGCAGCAGCACACGTGATGGAACAGGAGGAGGCGCAGGAGGAGAAGGCCACGCTTTGTGAGATACAACAACCCCGGCCTTGCATGAGGGCAAGAAGCGTGCGGATAGCATGCTTTGTACCGCCATGCAGTCATAAATGTAATAAAGATAAGAGGTTCCATAAACAGGGACCGGCAACGCTAACCCAGCAGCAGCAGCAGACGTGATGGAACAGGAGGAGGCGCAGGAGGAGAAGGCCACGCTTTGTGAGACACAACAACCCAGGCCTTGCATGAGGGCAAGAAGCGTGCGGATAGCATGCTTTGTACCGCCATGCAGTCATAAATGTAATAAAGATAAGTGGTTCAATAAACAGGGACCACGCGGCAACGCTAACCCAGCAGCAGCAGACGTGATGGAGCAGGAGGAGGCGCAGGAGGAGAAGGCCACGCTTTGTGAGACACAACAACCCAGGCCTTGCATGAGGGCAAGAAGCGTGCGGATAGCATGCTTTGTACCGCCATGCAGTCATAAATGTAATAAAGATAAGTGGTTCAATAAACAGGGACCACGCGGCAACGCTAACCCAGCAGCAGCAGACGTGATGGAACAGGAGCAGGCGCAGGAGGAGAAGGCCACGGGTTTTGAGACACAACAACCCAGGCCTTGCATGAGGACAAAAAGTGTGCGGATAAAGCAGCAATGCTTTTTGCCGCCATGCAGTCATAAATGTAATACAGATGAGAGGTTCAATAAACAGGGACCGGAAACGCTACACCATCCCAGATGTTCATTGGTCATGTTACTTGGTTGGGGTCCTGGAGTGTTGCGTAGTCATTTCCAATCCAGGATTGATTCATTTTAATTTGAGTCAGACGGTCTGCATTTTCTGTAGAGAGGCGGATACGCCGATCTGTGATGATGCCTCCGGCAGCACTGAAACAGCGTTCCGACATAACGCTGGCTGCCGGGCAAGCCAGCATCTCTATTGCGTACATTGCCAGTTCGTGCCAGGTGTCTAGCTTCGATACCCAATAGTTGAAGGGTGCAGATGGATTGTTCGACACAGCTACGTCATCTGACATGTAGTCCTTGACCATCTTCTCCAGGCGATCGGTGTTGGAGGTGGATCTGCACGCTTGCTGTTCAGTGGGCTGCTGCTGCATGGGTGTCAGAAAATTTTCCCACTCCAAGGACACTGCCGATACCGTTCCCTTTTGGGTACTAGCTGCGGCTTGCGTTGTTTGCTGCCCTCCTGGTCGTCCTGGGTTTGCGGAAGTCAGTCTGTCTGCGTACAACTGGCTAGAGGAGGGGGAGGATGTCAATCTCCTCTCTAAAGTCTCCACAAGGGCCTGCTGGTATTCTTCCATTTTGACCTGTCTGACTCTTTCTTCAAGCAGTTTTGGAACATTGTGTTTGTACCGTGGATCCAGAAGGGTATAAACCCAGTAATTGGTGTTGTCCAGAATGCGCACAATGCGTGGGTCACGTTCAATGCAGTCTAGCATGAATTGAGCCATGTGTGCCAGAGTCCTACCAGAATCCTCATCATCCTTTTGTGAGCGTTGTGATAGTTGTTGTGATGCATCATAGTCGTCACCTTCCTCCTGGTCTGCTTCTGCTGACCATTCGCGTTGAATTGTGGAAGTCCAACGTGCACCGCTCTGGCCCTCGTCAGTGGTGGCATGAAATTCCTGCTCCAACTCCAGCTGTTCCTCCTCCTCTTCTTCGTCATAGCTGCTGGGGCCAGCGTTCCCTGAGGCGGATGGCCTGATGTTGGTACCATCACGCTGATCGTTTTCTCCTTCAGATTCCCCCAGTTGCATCATGACAGCTGTTTCCTTGAATTTTAACATCGACCTCTTCAGTAAACACAGCAGTGGTATGGTAATGCTGACTGAAGAGTTGTCACTGCTCACAAGCAACGTGGATTGCTCAAAATTTTGGAGGACTTGGCAGAGGTCCAACATGTTGGCCCAATCGGATCCACAGAAGCTTGGCAGCTGGCCGGATGCGCCTCGGTACTGCGCCGTCATGTACTGGACCACTGCACTCTTCTGCTCGCAAAAGCGGGCTAGCATGTGCAGCGTAGAATTCCAGCGCGTAGGGACATCACACAGCAAGCGATGGTGGGGGAGATTGAAGCGCTCCTGCATCTTGGCGAGTGCCCCCGAAGCAGTACTGGAATTTCTACAATGTTTGGCCACTCGACGCACCTTCAACAGAAGATCGGCCACACCTGGGTATGTCCTCAGGAACCGCTGAACTACTAGGTTCATCACGTGCGCCAGGCAAGGGATGTGTGTCAGCTTAGCCAACCTTAAAGCGCGAATGAGATTACTCCCATTATCACACACAACCATGCCCGGTTTCAGGTCCAGCGGTGCCAGCCACAAATCCGTCTGTTCCTTTATTCCCCTCCAAATTTCCTCCCCTGTGTGCTGCTTATCCCCAAGGCAGATTAGCTTCAGCAACGCTTGCTGACGCATGCCAACAGCTGTGCTGCACTGCTTCCACGATCCTACTGCTGCTGGGTTAGCGTTTCCGGATGAGGTACAGCTTTGAGATGCGTTGGAGGAGAAGGAGTCAGAGAGGTAGGTGCTGCTGTTGTTATCCAGTGGGAGGGACGGCGGTGCAGCTGTTTGCGGCGTGGGCAACACCCGCGCCGTAGCAGGTGAGGAATCGCTGCCAGGCTCCACAAGGTTCACCCAGTGCGCGGTAAGGGAGATGTATCGACCCTGGCCGAACGCACTCGTCCAGGTGTCAGTGGTGAGGTGAACCTTGCAGGCAACGGCATTCTTCAAGCTTCGGGTTATTTTGCTGACCACGTGCTCATGCAACTCAGGCACTGCAGAGCGCGCAAAGTGGTAGCGGCTGGGAACCACGTAACGTGGGATGGCCACTGACATCATGCCCTTGAAGCTGTTTGTCTCCACCACTCGATATGGCAGCATTTCGCAGGCCAGAAGCTTGGCTATGCTGGCTGTTACTGCCACGGCCTGGGGGTCATTTGCTGGCAATTTCCTCTTGCGCTCAAACATCTCCGACACAGACAACTGAACCGTAGCGCTGCACACGGAAGGGCTGTTGGTTGTTGTGTTTGATGAACACTGGGAGACCTCAAGAGCACTACTCCGGAAAGTGACAGTGTCAGCTTCGTCTGATGTTTGTGAATGTTGTGAATCACGCAATGGCTGGGCTACTGCTGCTGCTGAGGCGGGTCTGGTGGTGAGTCTGGTGAACCCAAGGGAGGCAGTGTTGTTGCTGGTACTCTGTCCTGACGCGTTTGCCCACAGAGTGGGATGTTTGGATAGCATGTGACGGCTCATGCTGGTGGTGGAGAGGTTGTTAATACTTTTCCCCCTGCTCAGGCGGGTCTTGCACACCTTGCAAATCGCCATAGTAACATCCTCAGTGCAGTCTTCAAAGAAAGCCCAGACTTTGGAGCACCTGCCTCCTTGCTGGCGATTTCTGTTTGCTCCTCTTTTGCCTCTCACTTGAACTTCCACGCTTGTGGTGCCTGAAATAGCGCGCCGCCTACCTTGTGGCACAAGGCGAACTCGTGCAGCAGTGGGTTCTTCAACAGACTCATCTGTGCTGCTGCTACGACGGCGATGTTCTCGTTCACAAACAAAATCTGGGTCTCTGTCCACATTGTCCATACCCTCCTCTTCCATCTCCTCAAACTCGTCATATGTCATTGTGGGCCGCCGCCGTGGAGTAGAGCTCCCCACAACAACCTCTGCGCAGCACACTCCAACGTCGTCTTCCAGATCTTGTCGGCCGACCTCCTGCAATTGCAACCCCTCCTGCCCAAATTGCTCTGGGATTTGTGTTTCCGAGTCCTCCTCGGACTCGCCTTGTATTTCAGTGCGCGGTGCATTTCCCACAGTTAACGGTTGTGAATCCAGGCACAACATTTCTGGCTGTTCCTCCATTGACCTTTGAAAGGTGGAAGTTTGTTGGGCTGGGAATAGCTCCTGCGAATACCCCATTGTGTCCTGAGGTAATTCATCGGACTGGTTATCTGGCAGTTGTGTGCGTGGTGTCGCTGCCGGTTGTGTCAGCTTTGTGCCCACTGGCTCCTTGTAACTGGCTGAGGACTCGGACCTCGTGCGTGATGTGCTGGTGCTGCTTAACCCACTGCTGGACGCTTGAGAGGTCATCCAAGTAATTATCTGGTCCTGTTCTTTTGGATTTGTGAGGGTTGTTGTCCTGGACAACATGGGCGGTATTGAGTGGGTTTTCTTGGGTGCTCCCCTGTGGCCTGTACGTGAACCGTCAGGGGAAACACCTCTTCCCTTGCCCCTCCCTCTTTCACCGGATTTCTTCCTCATTTCACTTATCCTTACAGTACACGCTGACTGGCAGCAGTACAGTGGCAGTACAGAAATGCTATACAGTACCACTATTCCCAGCAGCGACACAGAGCACAATGCTATACAGTGACGGGTGAGCGGTGTACCACTATTCCCAGCAGCGACACAGAGCACAATGCTATACAGTGGCGGGTGAGCGGTGTACTACTATTCCCAGCAGACACAGAACAGTAAACAGAATGCTATATAGTGTGGCTGAGCGAGCGGTGTACCACTATTCCCAGCAGACACAGAACAGTAAACAGAATGCTATATAGTATGGCTGAGCGAGCGGTGTACCACTATTCCCAGCAGACACAGAACAGTAAACAGAATGCTATATAGTGTGGCTGAGCGAGCGGTGTACCACTATTCCCAGCAGACACAGAACAGTGAACAGAATGCTATATAATGTGGCTGAGCGAGGTACACAGAGTGGCAGTAAACAGAATGCTATATAGTGTGGCTGAGCGAGCGGTGTACTACTATTCCCAGCAGACACAGAACAGTAAACAGAATGCTATATAGTGTGGCTGAGCGAGCGGTGTACCACTATTCCCAGCAGACACAGAACAGTAAACAGAATGCTATATAGTGTGGCTGAGCGAGCGGTGTACCACTATTCCCAGCAGACACAGAACAGTGAACAGAATGCTATATAATGTGGCTGAGCGAGGTACACAGAGTGGCAGTAAACAGAATGCTATATAGTGTGGCTGAGCGAGCGGTGTACTACTATTCCCAGCAGACACAGAACAGTAAACAGAATGCTATATAGTGTGGCTGAGCGAGCGGTGTACCACTATTCCCAGCAGACACAGAACAGTAAACAGAATGCTATATAGTGTGGCTGAGCGAGCGGTGTACCACTATTCCCAGCAGACACAGAACAGTGAACAGAATGCTATATAGTGTGGCTGAGCGAGCGGTGTACCACTATTCCCAGCAGACACAGAACAGTAAACAGAATGCTATATAGTGTGGCTGAGCGAACGGTGTACCACTATTCCCAGCAGACACAGAACAGTAAACAGAATGCTATATAGTGTGGCTGAGCGAGCGGTGTACCACTATTCCCAGCAGACACAGAACAGTAAACAGAATGCTATATAGTGTGGCTGAGCGAGCGGTGTACCACTATTCCCAGCAGACACAGAACAGTGAACAGAATGCTATATAGTGTGGCTGAGCGAGCGGTGTACCACTATTCCCAGCAGACACAGAACAGTAAACAGAATGCTATATAGTGTGGCTGAGCGAGCGGTGTACCACTATTCCCAGCAGACACAGAACAGTGAACAGAATGCTATATAATGTGGCTGAGCGAGGTACACAGAGTGGCAGTAAACAGAATGCTATATAGTGTGGCTGAGCAAGCGGTGTACTACTGTTCCCAGCAGTGACACAATGACAGGGGGGACCCTGGCTAGCGTGGCTGGAGCGCGAACTACCCTGCCTGCCTACCCAAAGCTAAACCCACAGACAAATGGCGGAGATATGACGTGGTTCGGGTATTTATTTACCCGAACCACGTGACAGTTCGGCCAATCAGAGCGCGTTCGGGTCCGAACCACGTGACCCGTTCGGCCAATCACAGCGCTAGCCGAACGTTCGGGGAACGTTCGGCCATGCGCTCTTAGTTCGGCCATGTGGCCGAACGGTTTGGCCGAACACCATCAGGTGTTCGGCCGAACTCGAACATCACCCGAACAGGGTGATGTTCTGCAGAACCCGAACAGTGGCGAACACTGTTCGCCCAACACTACTAAAGATGGGAGAACAAAACCTAAAGGTGATTACCTACTTTGATGGCCTGCTGTTCCTACGAAAGTTTCCGGTTGATTCCCTAGTTAAACTGCAGGACACACTGGCAGACTTTAGCCAATGCTCTAATTTTATAATAAATATAGATAAAACTTTTCTGCTAGATATCGGTTGTAAACCAGCGACTAAATACATAAACAAAAGAGAGGGAGCACCGTTTCCAAAAACAGTGTGTGCAGCGTGCCCAAGGTCTCTCCCCAGTGCCTCCTGGGAAGTGCAGTCCAGATAAAACAGAAAGGACCGGCACCGCTGTCTTGTATCAAAGCTCTTTTAATAGCACCAAAGTGGCAGCTGCCACTTTGGTGCTATTAAAAGAGCTTTGATACAAGACAGCGGTGCCGGTCCTTTCTGTTTTATGTAAACCAGCGACTAGACAGACTATAGCTAAAATTTGTCCATACCCTAAAGCTCCCAGGGAACACTCATCCCATGATCACCATTAGGAACGGCACACGACAGGGATGTCCCTTATCGCCAGCCATATTTGCGCTTTTTATGTATACCCTTGCCTCCTCTATTAGAGGGAACCTGGACATTTCAGGCTATTCTATACTCCCCGTGTAAAAAAATAAACTTAGTCTATTCACTGATGACATGCTGCTGACCCTTACGAACTCCATGATATCAATCCCAAAACTACTGAACACTTTTAAATCCTTTGGCAGAATATCTGGCTTGCAACCACTTGCCGACCGTCCACTACCTATGGGCGTCGGCAAGGTGGCTCCCCCAGGACCGTGTAACGTCGATTGGCGGCGGCACCTGAGGGACTGATTAGCCGGGGATCGCGCGAAGGGATGCGCGCGCATCCGCCGTCATTAGACTCCGCCCACACGTGACGTCAACCCGCCGGCCAATTAGCAGTGCCGGCGGGTTGTTAACCCTCTGAGCGACCACCAGGGGAGGAGGCAGCCCTTGTTGTAGTCACACACATACACTGATCCTTCCCCCCCTGCTCCCTGATCGCCCACAGCACTCCCACCGCAGTGACAGAATTTTTTTTTGGGATCACTGCAAAAAACACTGTACAATAGCTGTGGCGCTGTAAAGATACGTTTTGATTTTTTTTAATCAAAACTCAGTGACCACAGCTTTCTACTTCACAAGTACTCCCTTTTACTAGGTAGGTGCTCTTTTTCCTGGGTAGCCTCAGAGGAATACCCCCTAAATTTAGCAGTCCACCATGGCAAAAAAGAGGGATTCCACTGAAGAGGCCGCAAAGATTCTGGCCCAGTGGGGTGAGTGTGATTGGAAAGCCTCATCCGACGAATCATCCGGGTCAGAATACGAACAGCAGTGGCTCTCTGACCGATAGCAATGACAAGGTTGAGGTCCAGGCTAGAGCCAGGCGTACCACACCCCATGTCACTGGACCGCAGGTGGCGCAGGATCAGACTCAAGGGCAGTAGAGGGGTGCTAGTGCTGATCCAAGTTTCCTTGGTGAGGCATGCACCAGCAGCGTAGCATCTCCTGGACCTAGCACCAGTACTACCATAGACCCTGGTGAAGTGGCGAGCATCAGCATGGTAGTAGAAACGGGTTCGGTGGCACGTGCATTAAGATCCGAGTTGCAGCCACCAGCAAAACGGGCCTGTACTACCCATAGTCTCCCAGAGGTGATGGCAAATCCCAATTGGCAATCCCCTGGTTCCGCCACACCCGTACTGCCCCCTTTTAATTTCTGGAGTCCAGGTGGAGACAGATAATCTAGGATCGGCCCTAGACTTTTTTCATCTGTTCTGCACCGTGGATCTCTACAACTTAATTGTGGCTGGGGCCAACCGTTATGCCACACAATACGCAACAGCCAATCCGAGAAGCTACCATGCCCAGCTTTTTTGGTGGAAACCACTCCAAGTTTCCAAACTTAACATTTTTTTGGGCCTTCTCCTTAACATGGGTCTAGTCAAAAAGAATGTATTGCGGTCTTATTGGTCTACGCACCCGATAAAATGCTTAATATTCTGGTGATTTACTTTATTCATTTTTCAGCATTAAGTTCTGTTAAGATGTTAGCAAGAAGTTTTTTTAGAAGCTATTTTTATGCTATTTCTTTAAGAAGAATATTACAAGTTTTACACAGCTACTATATTTACAGCAATTGATACAGAGAAGACTACTTTTGATCTTATTCTACATAACACAACTGTTATATTCTTTTTTTGAATGTGCTTAGAAGATTGATGATCGCTTGGCTATAAAGCCTTGATGAGATGGAATACTGTTAGAAGGAAACACTACTTGGAACTGTTCATATTTTGTATACAGTGGGATGCGAAAGTTTGGGCAACCTTGTTAATCGTTATGATTTTCCTGTATAAATAGTTGGTTGTTATGATTAGAAATGGCAGTTAAATATATCATATAGGAGACACACACAGTGATATTTGAGAGGTGAAATTAAGTTTATTGGATTTACAGAAAGTGAGCAATAAATGTTTAAATAAAATTAGGTAGGTGCATTCATTTGGGCACTGTTGTCATTTTATTGATTCCAAAACCTTTAGAACTAATTATTGGAACTCAAATTGGCTTGGTAAGCTCAGTGACCCTTGACCTACATACACAGGTAAATCCAATTATGAGAAAGAGTATTTAAGGGGGTCAATTGTAAGTTTCCCTCCTCTTTTAAATTTCTCTGAAGGGTAGCAACATGGGGGTCTCAAAACAACTCTCAAATGACCTGAAGACAAAGATTGTTCATCATCATGGTTTAGGGGTAGGATACAGAAAGCTGTCTCAAAGATTTTAGCTGTCTGCTTCAACAGCTAGGAACATATTGAGGAAATGGAAGACCACAGGCTCAGTTCAAGTTAAGGCTCGAAGTGGCAGACCAAGAAAAATCTTGGAAAAACAGAAGCGACAAATGGTGAGAAGTCAACTCACAGACCAGCACCAAAGACCTACAACATCATCTTGCTGCAGATGGAGTCACTGTGCATCGTTCAACCATTCAGCGCACTTTACACAAGGAGATACTGTATGCAGAGGAAGCCTTGTCTCTGCCCATAGCACAAACAGAGCCGCTTGAGGTATGCTAAAGCACATTTGAACAAGCCAGCTTCATTTTGGAATAAGGTGCTGTGGACTGATCAAACTAAACTTTAGTTATTTGGGCATAACAAGGGGTGTTCTGCATGGAGGAAAAAGAACACAGCATTCCAAGAAAAACCTGCTACCTACATTAAAATATGGTGGTGGTACTATCATGCTGTGGGGCTGTGTCACCAGTGCTGGGACTGGGAATCTTGTCAAAGTTGAGAAATGCATGGATTCCTTCCAGTATCAGCAAATTCTGGAGACCAATGTCCAGGAATCATTGACAAAACTGAAGCTGCGCCGGGGCTGGATCTTTCAACAAGACAACGACCCTAAAAAATTCTCAAAATCCACTAAGGCATTCATGCAGAGGAACAAGTAAAATGTTCTGGAATGGCCATCTCAGTCCCCAGACCTGAATATAATTGAAATTCTGTAGTGTGAGTTAAAGAGAGCTGTCCATGCTCAGAAGCCATCAAACCTGAATGAACTAGAGAAGTTTTGTAAAGATGAATGGTCCAAAATACCTTCAACAAGAATCCAGACTCTCATTGGAACCTACAGGAAGCATTTAGAGACTGTAATTTCTGCAAAAGGAGGATCTACTAAATATTGATTTCATTTCTTTTTTGTGGTGCCCAAATTTATGCACCTGCCTAATTTTGTTTAAACAATTATTGCACACTTTCTGTAAATGCAAAAACTTCATTTCACTTCTCAAATATCACTATGTTTGTCTCCTATATGATATATTTAACTGACATTTTTATCGTAACAACCAACGATTTGTACAGGAAAATCATGACAATTAACAAGGTTGCCCAAACGTTCTCATCCCATTGTACAGTATACGCTGTATGATAAGCAAATACATTTTTTGTATAAAATCATATACTGAGTGCTCTGATTCATTTCAAGGTATACCTTCAATCTATAATTACTGTTATAGAGGGTTCAGACCCCATTATGCCGGATTTATATGATAGCAACGCAATCATGAAAAAGCAAGAACCGCTCAGGTTTTTGACAACAGGGGGGCTGGAGGAAGCCCCAGGTAAGTTCAGATTTGCTTTTAATACATCTGTTCAGGGTCCCTTTAACAAGTCTCATTTGTGACTTGTTCTCTTCCATGAAATAAGAAACCATTCATGTATGAAATAATCTTTGAGTGTAATGTTGTATTTAATGGCACCCAGTGTAATGTCTCCGAACATTAAGCTGATCTTTCAACATGTATGACATGATGTGCTTTTTACTTGAGTGCCTTTGAATGATACATGGCTAAATGCTTGTTCAAGTGATTTACATACCTTTGTCTCGGACATTGAAATAGGTAAATAATATTCCACGTGGTTTACTCAGTGATGTTTGTAATATGGCATGTTAGCCTATGTGGAAGTTCAAACAGTATCTGTTGCTTGGGGCTATCTATGAGCGTGAAGAAACATAATTAAACTGTAGATGTTGCTAAGTGAAGGAACCAAAACACAAGAAAATAAAGTAGCTTTACACTGAAGATGAAAATGAGAAAAGGTACCTGTACTTTAGGATAAAATAATGGGTTTTAAAAAAATCTAATGTATGCTAAAGATGAATAATAATCTGAGTGTGGATTTCATTACATCCGCTATTGATTCTTGTTGGTTTACAGAAACGTCATTCTAAAAAGTTAAATGTGGTCCCAGCTATTTTTGAAAGCTACTTTTTGTTTTACCTGCATTTCACTGGCTTCTTTGAAAACCATGCTTATTTTCTATTTGTAGGGATGCTCATTCGGTATCGTGGAATTGAAATTTCTGCATTTCCTATCGGAAACCGGAAATCGGAATTCTGCGGAAATGCAATTTATCGCAGCTTGGTAATTTTAGTCCAGTCACAGAACTTGTAAGCAATGGACCAATCAGAGAATGCAAGATTTTTCTGCAAAAATATAAAAATATGATCTCTGTGGTAATTTTAAACCTATCTTTAGACTGATTTTCCCTTTTTCCAATTTCCGTTTTTGTACGATTTTTTTCTTTCATTTTTTTATTCCTCTGATGCAAAACATGACTAATGAAATTCTTCTCGAAAATCGGAATTCAGGCAATCAGATATTGGAGAAACTGAACTGGAAATGTGTATTTCCAACCACCCCTATCTATTTTTTAACTATACTCCATATCCAGCAATTATAAAACGAGTAAAGTAGCTCTGGAAGCAGCGTTTACAACCACTTCACACCCCACATGTCCTAGATTAAACTGACCAGAGTATACCACCACAGGATTTGCTCAAATAAGGTATTTGTTGTTACAGCTGCCCTGGCACTTCCAAGGTTAACTTTATTCATAATTGATAACACCTCTGATATAGGTATTAAAGCACCTGGACAAGTAATAATGAAAACTGGAGACAGTGATGTACAGTCAAAAACATTTATTCCCTTGCTGCAATATCACTTACTGAAAATGATAGGGGGGGGCATATCCACTGCTCGGTCTGTTTCCTCCAGCATCTTCCCTCCCTATGACTTCAGCTTGACCAGTTTCCTCCTGCTGACTTTCTCAGGGGAACAAATTGGAGGGAGTTCTGGTTTCTTCAAAGAGACTCTTTAGGGGGCACAATTAGACAGTATTCTTAGCTATTCAAAACTTGGACTTAGGATGTTGGGTAATGAAATATTGTATCACAGGCTCACGTTTTGTTAAGCTTGGAGGTGTATTCTCCACAGTCAGCATGCAACACATAAGCTGACGTGAAGGAGGTACACACACTAGCACAAGGAATCAGGATATCCCCAGTTTAGTGGAGGAGAGGACTGACTCCAATAGGAGATTGTGGTGCACAGAGCCGGTGCAGATCCGAACAGCCACAAACAACACTTTCGTAATAACGTCTCAGCGCAAAGTAGCGCTGAGCGCATAAACCAGGACTGAGGAGATCAGGACAGGTAGACAGAATGAACGCTTGCTTAACTAGCCACTACTTAGTGACAGCAAGCGTCCACAACAAGACAGACTGGAATGAGGTAGCCAATGCGTTTGCAGCGATGGCGTGCCTCACAAAGACAGGACAGGATAGTCAGGAAATAGCAGGATCAAGATAGATAAACGTAACACAGATAAATATACAATAAGTATGATTTCCTAGCGTATTACAATTACAGCTATCAATGAAACTATTTGTAACGTCTGACTAACATATGTATATATTGGCAATGGTCCGATATATGACATAAGCAGGAACTCTGACTAAGACTGGAGTAATACAGGGAACAGGACTCAGAAGGATCCGCTATCTCTTCGCAGAGATGAACGCAATCCACAAACAGGACCAGGAACAGGATAACTAGCTCAGCGTGCTGGAACGCTGACTAACAGAACACAGGATATAAACAGTTCGTGTACGTAAATATCAGCGACACTGATGTATCAACGTAACACGAATACAAGGAAAATAATAAACGTGCAAGTATGCGTATATATTGGCGATGAGCCAATATATGACACAAGACAAGCAAAGTAACAACTTCTAGAAACAAGAGCAGAACTAGGAGGACTCGCTGACCCCTTCGCAGGAGTCAGCACAGTCCACACGGACTAGGAACGAGGTGGGGCACGAGCAGAGTAACAGACAGAATCTGAGACTATGGTAGCCCATGAGGCATTGCAGGAAGCAGTTCTTTATACTGAGGTCATCCAATGGGAGCAGACCTGCAGATTCCCACACAAGTGAATGGTAATTAATCACAGGCTGATAGCAGGAAAAGGCAGACAATGATATGCAGCCTGCAGGAAAGGGATTGCCCCTCCATTGCAGCAGACAATGTTTGTTTACACAAAAGCATATTAAACTGTCATTAACTTCAGAGCGACTGCAGATGGAATCAGCAACTAGTTTAAGTGCAAACCAAACTATGCAAGCAAATGCATGTAATGACATTAGAACTGCTTGGTTTGCAATACCACTGCAGTCAGCAGTAAACGCTGCAGAAGCGATCATAACAGTACCCCCTCCCTTAAACGCGGCCTCTGGACGCCTATAAAAACTGACATATTTCTCCTGAACCACCCAAACCAAAAAATCAGAAGTGGGAAATCCAGCAAACTGATCTGACTGAAAATTCATGAAGGTCGGATCAGCCCGACAAAACCAAATTCCCGAATCAGTCTCACCAAAACTAGACCAATTGGAACCAGAACCTACCGAACCATGCCCGTCAGCACTACAAGCCTCAGTGTGATACCCATCAGAACCACGACTTCCAGAAAACAACCCCAAGAAACTCTCTGAGCGATACCCACCGCCTTCCAGGGACTGTCCAAAAACGCCAAAGCCTTTGCAATGCCCACCGGAACTGTCCTTACCAACACAAAACCCACTGTTGAACCAGTCCAAGGTACCAGGACAAGTTTCCTCAGAGATCTCCCAGAACACTTGGAAGCTCCAAAGAGATCCCCACAGGTCAGAACGCCCCTTAGGCTCACATGGAGAACTATCAAGAACCCCTATGGAACCCAGGGCAACTCCAGAGTCAGGGTCACAAGGACAAACATCAAGATCAGGGCTTTTAGGGACCAGAACCATCTCCGGGCATGCAGGCCAACCGGCAACATCAGAACATGTCTCCACTAGGGAAGCACGTGAGCACGCTAACACAGACACATCTGGGCACTCTGGCATACGAAGCACATCTGGGAACACCGGCACAAGAGAAACCTCTGGGCATGTCAAGGAACTGCGAACCTCAAAGTCAGTCAAGACAGGACCGAAACCAGAACTGGGCAAAAAAAATTCATCATGACTAGACTTCACAGTTACTGGATTCTCACTAAAAACTGCAGGATCAGACTTAGATGTCGCTGATTCGAGCAGGGTTATTAACAAATCATGTTCAGGGGCATTTACAAGACAGGGCAAATCTTCTGATGTATGCACTGAACTAGACAGGGTTCCCATAGCTTCTTCTGGACTAGACAGAGACTCATCAAATACACTGGATTGGAGCTCATGAAGGGCTGCAAAACAAGTCAATATTGCAGCAATCCCCACTGAACTAGGCAAAACTGAGAAACTCACTGGACAGGAAGGGGACTCTGGAACTACTGCCACACCGGGCAGAAAACCAGAATTTTCCAGGATACAGGGCTGGGTTTCAGAAACACTCATTAACCCGGACTGAAATTCTGAGATTTCTATTATTTTTTCCAGCGAGTCAGAATTATCCATGTTACAGGGCAAGACTTCTGAAACATTCAGAGGACAGGGCTGGAGTTCCTCGGCTGTTACAACACTGGAGAGGGACTCAACAACATTGGTTAAATCAGACTGTGTACAGGGCAAGGTATCTAACACACTTGCTGACGAGGACAATATTTCAATGGCTTCTGCTTTGCTGGGCAGAAATTCAGCAAGTTTTATTAGAGCAGACTGTAATTCCAAAACAGCTGCTAGACAAGTGAATATTACTGCAACACCAACTGAGGTAAGCAGTGCCTCAGACTCCTCTGCTAGAGGGTTTGAAGTATCCAAAGTACTGGGTGAAGCATAAGACTCTGCGACCACAGCTTCACTGGACAGGATCACTGAACAGTCCATATTGCAGGGCAAAACCATGGAAGCACCTGCTGGACAGCATAATGATTCTGTGACCTGAGTTTCATTGGAGAGATCTACTGCACAATTCATGGTACAGGGCAAATTTACTGGAACATTTTCTGAACAAGGTAATAATTCTACGATTTCAGGTTCACGTAGCAGATGCTCTGAGCTATTCACGAAACTAGAGCGAGGTGTAGAGACAGGAAGATCAAGACACAAAGTTTGTGCATCTGAAGCACTATTCAATTGTAAAATTGGAAAATTCAGATGCTGGGGTTCTGAGGTTTCTAGACAGGATTGCTGGGACTCAGAAACTAATGTAGTGCATCTATTGGCATCTGCTGGATCAGACAGGAGTTGAACTTTATTAACACAGGTAAATTCTACAGAAGTGTTTGCAGAGGCAGGCAAAGATTTTCTAATGTCTGTTTCACTGAACAAAGACTCATGAGTACTGGCTAGGCTGGACTCAGAAGTCAGCAGGACCTCTGGATTCTCTGCTGAGAAATTTGTGCAGGGCAAAGTTAAGAAAGTATCAGTGGCTTCTGTTTTACTGGGAAGTAACACTGAGTTATCCATGGTACAGGGTGGAGTTACAGGAACATTCACAAGACATGGCAGGGACTCAGTAACTGGAGAAGTGGGACAGTCTCCAATTGACAGTGTGTCTTCCCTGGTATCAACTGATTGAATCGCATAAAAATCGTCCAAAATCATCTTCCACACATCGATCAATGGAGCCACAAAGTCATACCCACACACACCAGTTTTTATTAGGTTATAGGCAGACTTAATGCATGCATTCAATACTAATTCACTTTTTGCACTGTAAAAATGACAAAATGAACTTGCATCTTTCTTCCATTCATAGACCAGGGCTTCCATCTCTCCTTTCTCAAATGGAGGATCCCATGCATATTTAACAGCTGAGCATTCCGGCTGATCATAGTTTGCAAATGTGTTAGTGGCAGAAACATACATTGGGTTATTTAGCAGGTGATTGGCCGATTTCTTATTCCTAAGGATCTCCAATACCTGTAGCAAGTGTTGAACTGTAGTGTATGCAAATTTCCCTTGCTGCACGAATAAATTGATCTGTTCAATACTCTGTAATATATCTTCATAATCATATTCAGATAATTCATTTAAACAAGAACTTTTATTTTCCCTGGCTTGCAATGAAAGTTCATTAGTAGTTTCATAGGTCCATTTGACTCCCCTGAATGGTGACTGAATTTCATTATCTGCTACTGGCGGAGTCTCATTACAGATCTGATGCGCAGTCGCCAAGGGCAACGACTCCGCTGATTGTAACGCTTTTCTTTTGGAGCGTTTACGTTTGGCTTTAGACCCTGCTGCCTTAGCAGAAGAAAGGTTATCAGAACAATTATCTGCTTGCTGATTATTTTTGTAGGCAGTAGAAGGAGCAGCTGATTGACAAGCTGCCAGGAGCTTATCAAAAGGGCTAGGCAAATCGGTTTTGCGCAGCCAGTTATGGATCACAAACGCTAGAAATTCCAGTGGTCTCTCTTTTAAATTGGTATGATCCAAGACATCGTAGGCCCACTGAAACAATCTTCCCTTAAATAAAACATAAACTAGCTGGGGGGCCCACGTTGAAACAGGAGTAGCCTGGAGCTCGGGATTGGCCAGGAACCTGGTACATTCAGAAAAAAACTCATTTTCTGTTTCAGAATTAAGTTTCTCAAATTTCTTAAAGGAACAGGAACCATAACAAACAATGTCATTTTTGCTGGGAACCCCCCCCCCCCCCCCCACAATGGGGATTGGTAATGGGGCTACCATAATGTTAAGCTTGGAGGTGTATTCTCCACAGTCAGCATGCAACACATAAGCTGACGTGAAGGAGGTACACACACTAGCACAAGGAATCAGGATATCCCCAGTTTAGTGGAGGAGAGGACTGACTCCAATAGGAGATTGTGGTGCACAGAGCCGGTGCAGATCCGAACAGCCACAAACAACACTTTCGTAATAACGTCTCAGCGCAAAGTAGCGCTGAGCGCATAAACCAGGACTGAGGAGATCAGGACAGGTAGACAGAATGAACGCTTGCTTAACTAGCCACTACTTAGTGACAGCAAGCGTCCACAACAAGACAGACTGGAATGAGGTAGCCAATGCGTTTGCAGCGATGGCGTGCCTCACAAAGACAGGACAGGATAGTCAGGAAATAGCAGGATCAAGATAGATAAACGTAACACAGATAAATATACAATAAGTATGATTTCCTAGCGTATTACAATTACAGCTATCAATGAAACTATTTGTAACGTCTGACTAACATATGTATATATAGGCAATGAACCGATATATGACATAAGCAGGAACTCTGACTAAGACTGGAGTAATACAGGGAACAGGACTCAGAAGGATCCGCTATCTCTTCGCAGAGATGAACGCAATCCACAAACAGGACCAGGAACAGGATAACTAGCTCAGCGTGCTGGAACGCTGACTAACGGAACACAGGATATAAACAGTTCGTGTACGTATATATCAGCGACACTGATGTATCAACGTAACACGAATACAAGGAAAATAATAAACGTGCAAGTATGCGTATATATTGGCGATGAACCAATATATGACACAAGACAAGCAAAGTAACAACTTCTAGAAACAAGAGCAGAACTAGGAGGACTCGCTGACCCCTTCGCAGGAGTCAGCGCAGTCCACACGGACTAGGAACGAGGTGGGGCACGAGCAGAGTAACAGACAAAATCTGAGACTATGGTAGCCCATGAGACATTGCAGGAAGCAGTTCTTTATACTGAGGTCATCCAATGGGAGCAGATCTGCAGATTCCCACACAAGTGAATGGTAATTAATCACAGGCTGATAGCAGGAAAAGGCAGACAATGATATGCAGCCTGCAGGAAAGGGATTGCCCCTCCATTGCAGCAGACAATGTTTGTTTACACAAAAGCATATTAAACTGTCATTAACTTCAGAGCGACTGCAGATGGAATCAGCAACTAGTTTAAGTGCAAACCAAACTATGCAAGCAAATGCATGTAATGACATTAGAACTGCTTGGTTTGCAATACCACTGCAGTCAGCAGTAAACGCTGCAGAAGCGATCATAACACGTTTTTAGTACAAACAACATTGGCATATAAGAGTTGGGGGAATTCGTAAATGCACTTCCCATCATAATAGACTTCTCACTAGTCAACACTAACTTTTGCATAATTTTTGCTTAACTTTTGCTTAATTGCTTAACTTTTGCATAATTGACATTTTGCAAAATTTCCAGAAATTGTGTAATTATGTTCCGTAATTTTGCGATTATGCATAATCACACAAAATGCAAAATTTGATACTTTGGGAACAAGTCAAACATTTGACACAAAGACCGTATAGTTTTTGAGAAAATTGTTTTTAACATTTTTTTACGAAAAAATGGTTTTCAAAGAGGTAAAATGACATTTTGCTGCACTACATGTTAATATATACCAAGTTCTGCGCACACATTTGAATAATATTGACAGCATGGGGCCCTACTCTCCCAAGCCTTTGTAAACCCTTGCCACCCATGCAAGATGTTATAGACAGAATTTGAGCCTGGCCCACGTGGGGCTAAGCACCCTGACCTATACCGGCCCACATGGGAGACAGCAATGCCTCCCGCTCTCCCCAAAACTCTTGTTAATACCATGGACAAGGGGGCGGGCTATTCCCCACCTCCAGTTCTTAGGACAAGGTGGGGCCTAGGGGGGTTCATGGGGAATCTAGAGGTCTCCTTTAACAAGGGGACCCCCAGATACCCCCCCCCAAGATACCCCCCTCCCCAACACCTCAAGTGACATAGGTATACATGTACTTATACACTTCTTACCCATTTCTACAATTGGGTATAAATTAAAGTGTACCATGGTAAAATGTAAGTTTAAAAACATTTTTTCTTAGAATTTTTCTTCTAACCAATCTTCTCAAAAACTACAGGCTCTCTTTGAAATATTTTTTGTTTGTTCCTACTATTCCCCATATTTCCCCTAACCATTTCGATTTGCAAAACCTTTTTTTCAATTTACACCATTTACACAATTGCGGTCGCAATTTCACATAGTGTACAAAATTGATGAATGGCTTACGCAAAATCAATTCAATTACGTAAATTGTAATCATGCGTTATCATAATTGTGAAATTTTATGCAAAATTCTGCATAATAAAATTGGCACATTACGATCATCAATACTTATCCCCAACAAACCATACATATTCAGGATGTGGCCAGGACCCCGACTGTACAGCCATGTCCAGCATTATCACAAATATCAAACAAAACTGTAGGCCATATAATAGATGATGTAAAAGTTCAGGCGAGAGCCAATAAGAAGTTAAAAGGAGAAGGGTTGGGGGGTTGCTAAGTGATATACATAAACTTATGTCATACAACTCCCATCTATTACGATGTGACCCTTCTGATGAAGGAGCCAAGCCATAAATATAGAGTATATGTGGGGTAGTGAATGGATCCCCCAAGAAGGTGCGATCAGGCCACTCAATGTTGCTCGGCTGCTCCCTGTAGATATTCACTGTAGAAACAAGCAAGAAGAAGGGGCGCTCTGAGACTCCCAGTATGTTCAAACAAAAGCTCCAGTAGGAAAGGTCTCACCTTGATCTCCTGTGGCCAGTACAGTGTACACAGCCCCGATGAACATGCGTCCCTCTTAGGTTAGCCGGGGACCGGGCTCTCCGTATCAGTGTGGCGGAAGTGACGTCACCCTTCCCGGCACTCTACACAGACGTGGCTGCGGAAGACACGGCGCTGGCAGAATGAAGTAAGATGATTTTTTACTCCTCCCACACAGAGCCGATTGGCTGCAGTGTGTTATATAATGAATTGTGACCAATGTAGTAATTTTAATGACTTGAGAAAGCAGAGGTTGCTCCTCTGCGAAACGCATTGTCTTTTAATACATTTTTATATCCCTGTGACCCTTGTATCCATAGACCGTTTACAAGCGGCTTTTTATCTATCTTACTTCATTCTATGCGGGGAAATATACGCATCTGTCACGTATAAGTGGCCTTGTATGCCCCCTCTTATGCGGATATACAGACGCATATATCACGCAGTCTCAGTGCGGCTGGATGCCAGCGCTGTGTCTTCCGCAGCCACGTCTGTGTAGAGTGTCGGGAAGGGTGACGTCACTTCCGCCATGCTGATACGGAGAGCCCGGTCCCCGGCTAACCTAAGAAAGATGCATGTTCATCGGGGCTGACGCTGTACTGGCCACAGGAGATCAAGGTGAGACCTTTCCTACTGGAGCTTTTGTTTGAACATACTGGGAGTCTCAGAGGCTGAGCGCCCCTTCTTCTTGCTTGTAAGCCATAAATATCACTGTTTTGATAATATGACTGTTTTGATATTATTTAATGTTAGTTTCCATCAGTACTCCTAATCTGTTTTAGGTGCTTACACCATTGGGGACCACAACAACAGCCCTCTTAGGCTCTGCTCATATATTGCTGCAGTGTTTTGTTTTATATAGAAAAATAGTTCAACAAAACAATTTATTTAAAAAAGGGGGGTGGGGGCAGAATGCAAAGGCAGCTTAACATTAACTCCGCTTTTGTAATCTATCAAATGGATGGAACAAGATTGGCATATTGACCACAGTATTTTCCCTCACTTAAGAATATAGCCCACCTCTTTCTAAAAGTCTGCGAAGTTGTTCTTAGATCAGCATCAAAGAAAACAATGCTTACAATGCTATAAATGATCATTTAGCAAACACTAGCTGTATTTAGTAATTGCCAAAGCTGACATGAACTCAGTACTTCTTTTCTGCTCTAAAAGATAAGCAACATCATAATAACCTTTAAAACATTTTTTATACAAATCTGGCACTAAACCTGAAGTGTGTCTATGTCCAGGTTTCATGGAAGCAGACATAGAGTTAACATCCCGTGTTTATCAACTAGCTGCTCTGCTGAGGCAGCCAGCTGACACAGCTGAGAGATCAAATTACAGTTGTGATTAAATAGTATTTTAAATGAAATGCTTGTCTCATAGGCCAAGTATGGCAAGAAGTGAAAACAGATCTTTTCTTGAAAATACTCCCACTACAGAAGCAAACGATCAGTTAGTAAGTAACCAAACTACTTTGATGCCCTTCTTCACACCCACACAGCAATAAAACTCCCATTGAGCACTTTATAAAATGTGTTTTGTTGTAGTAATCCACCTCTTAAAATAGGATTTAAGCTTTCACAGATGTGAGGACTTTGTGGCCAAGCTTTGGAGATATTGCCCATTTCCCCACGTTTAGTCAGGTTGGCAGCATCATTCTTGTATGTGGTTTAAAGACACTCTTTGCCTATTAAATATACATTTACCATTTGGATCAGATGCAAATGTTTTTGATACAATTGATACTTTTTTTTCTAGTTAAAATGGAAGATTTTTTTCCTACAACACATCCATATGTTTTCCATATACGATATGGCCTATACATTGCTTTTTAGAAGGTACTACATAATAGATTCAAGCTCTTTGATTCTTTATTTAAAGGGACACTTAAGTCAAACAAAAAAAATGAGTTTTACTCACCTGGGGGTTAACATTCTGTGTTTACAAATTAGCTGCTCTGCCGAGGCAGCCAGCTGGCACAGCTGAGAGATCAAATTACAGTTGTGAAGTCACAGATGAGTGGGAAGTAGACAGGCTAAGCTCTGTAAATACATACAGGGTGTATTTATCTATGTTTTCCTTCTGTCCCACTTTAAAGTAGACATGAACTCTTGCATGGGACAGAAGGAAAACATAGATAAATACACCCTGTATGTATTTACAGAGCTTAGCCTGTCTACTTCCCACTCATCTGCGACTTCACAACTGTAATTTGATCTCTCAGCTGTGCCAGCTGGCTGCCTCGGCAGAGCAGCTAATTTGTAAACACAGAATGTTAACCCTATGTCTGCTTACATGAAAGCAGAAAGTCGACACACTGCAGATTTATGGCAGGATTTGTACCAGCTGTTACTAAGAAATGTTTTTCTTTAAAGGTTATTATGCTGTTGCTTATCTTTTAGAGCAGAGAGGAGGAAGTTCTGAGTTCAGGTCTGCTTTAATGGGGTGTTAGATCATATTGTGTATTTTAAGATGCACGTATTGAGAGGTTTTATAAGAAATATTTGAACAGCAAACTAATGATGCTGTATAAAGCTGAAAAATAATACATAAGTATTTTTTATTTCACCAGTGCCACCATAGGCGTCCATGCTAATAGCCAAGTTTATAGTAGTTTATATTAGGAAATTTGGGAGGGAGCTATAAAATAGCAGTTATAACAGTTATAAATAGCAGGTGCCAGAGGCACCCAAAAAAATAGCTATTTGTAGTCGCTGTACTACACTGGTGCCTGCTGTTTTTTTTTTTTTTTTGCAGGGGCCTCTGCGGCCCAAATTTACTGTTGGCACCTATGGCGTTGCACAAACTTCTTTGGCTACAATTAGCATGCGCCAGTGGCACCCAATTTTCATCGGTGGAGTTCCACTACCAATACTGCAGGGACAGCAGCAAATGTAACCTTGGAAGTAGCTATATAGCTGTTGCTAGGACCAGTAGTGCACTAGAGTTTAGCTACACTGTAGTTTGTCTACATTGCAGCTGAACTCCAGACTTTTGAGGGTGGTTAGTATTAGGCATATATAGCGGAGGGTTACTGTTAGGAGTAGGTGTGAGGTGGTTAGTGTTAGGCATAGATAGGAGAGGGTCAGTATGAGGGTTAGTAGAATATCAGCATATTTACCGATACCACATGCTTTTTTTTCAAGGCACACTCCTCCAGTCGGTTGCTATAAACAATTTTCATAACAATTCTTTTTAGTAATTGTTATTACAAGATAATTCTAGTTTACCATTTACTACAAACCTATGTTTCACTGAAGTCCATTAATAATCCAGCAGTGCAGCCAAAGGTCATAGCAATCTACACATATAAACATGCTAGTGTTCCATGGGAACACATTCCTGATCTGAATTATCTGATGTACATTCCAGTTGTGAGTCTCCTAAAGTGACTCCCCTTATTCATACAGTTTGTTTATTGGATTTCTAAGAACTATTTTGAGCTATGGATGCAATCTGTTGGTCATTTTATCTAAATTTTTGGACCTAAGGCTGTCTACATGGAAGAAAGACTGCAGAAGAGATAAGCTTGTTGTCTTGTCAACTCAAGTGCAACTTATACTGGCAATATTAACCATATGTCTAGGGTGCTGGAACTTCTGAAACCAGTACATGGGAAATGTTTTATGGAACTGGATAAACTGGGAATAGATATTTAAAATGCAGTAACAGCTCTCCAAAGCTGAAGAACTAAAGGCCTTAATACGTTTCTTCACTTTGTGCAAATTCATAACTATCACATAAACACTACACAACTGATTTTCAAACTAAATGTGTTTAAATTTTATTTTTCTGCTTTAGTCTACGGCATGCGGTGAATCATGGCAATTGTATGTGGTTTTGTGCTAAAGACACATGTAATATTTATTTTTCTGTCTTGTTCATTAATAATTGTTTATTAATTTGTATGTATATTGTGGTGCTTCCTTATTACCCCTACGTCTTTGCAGGGGTGAATGCAGCATTCGAGAGTAGAGATGGAAGTCGCCAGGGCATAGGTTCACCATAATGCCGAGCATGACCTCTGACCTCAAGTCAGCTGGCCAGTAGGGATGGAGTTCACCACATGCACCATGTTCACAAACATGCATTCACATTGGGACATGCAGGTTCATGAAAGCCACTGGTGGACCTATGCTGTGGCACATTCTCTTCAGATCTTTTACCATGTAGTCAATGTTGGAATTGTATGTGTTCATATTTTGGATGTCAAGGACACTAAGGAGAGCCATAGATTTATTTGTAACTTTGCTATAATCAAATATTTGGGAAACGATGTCTAATTACCGTTAGGGTCACGTTGCCTAACTGATTTGGGAAGAAATTCCTGTCTGCTGCCTTACTATTACAGTTACATTACAGTTAGCTCCGCCCATGTGATGTCATGGCCACGTGGAACGGGGCTGGATCCCTGCCTCTTCCCCTTTCCCAGAGAAGTGCAGAGGAGTAGTGTAATATTCAACTGCTCCAGCGCTGGTTGGGTCTCCTCTGATCTTCCTGACAGCCACATGCTTTAAGCTGCATAACTCCTGAGGTAGCACATGATCACATGATGAAGGCGGGATTAAAGCACAGTGTGTGCAGCTGCCAGGAAGAATAGAAGAGACATAATGCAGCACCGAAGCAGATATATATAAGACCCCACCCCCCTAGTTGGCTATGTGGGGAGAGGGTTCTAGGGGAAAGAATTGTGTGTGTGTGTGTGTGTGTGTGTGTGTGTGTGTGTGTGTGTTCTTTACCAGCCACATGGCAGAGTTTGGATTCAATTATGGGTCCCATGCTTATTTGGCAGGGGGGTCCCATGGGCTGTTGCTTCACCTAGGCTCAGCTCAAACGGACAATGTTTCAACCAGTAACACTGACATACTCTTGATGGGAAGGCAGTATACCATTGTTCTTTTACTGCTTATACTAAAGCACATTTGAAGCTCTTGAGGGCCACACAAAGTGGCATGGAGGGCCACATTCGGCCTGCAGGCCTTGCGTTTGACACCTGTGCTCTAGAACATTAAACACAACAAAAAAAATAAAAATAAATCAACAATAGAAAGCCTAAAAAGACTGGGCTGATGTTATTTGAAGGCATATGTAATGTACACCATACTGAAACTAATTAAAAAGATTGTTGTTTGTAGGGTACATTATCAGGTTGGCTTGTAATTTAGTAATTTCTGTGTAAACAGAGTTAAGAAAGTCTCCTGCTCCCCCTGGATACAGCAGAAGATTTTTTGCATTGTTTACACAGCATAGTACAGTTAATCACAGGGGAGTTGCTAGGATCCTAAGAGATCTGGGGCACTTTTGGGCACTCCAGGCGGAAAATGGGTGTGGCCACGCACCAGAATATGGGTGTGGTCATGCACCAGAATAAAAGATAAAGAAATAGTGGATAAAGCCCCCTTCTCTATTAATACAAAAAAAAACAATGCAGTATATCATATAGGCATATATATAGGCAGTGTCACTTAAACATAACTAGGCAGAGTTACCTGGCTTCTGTGCTCCCCAATAGCATTTCCTGACCTTCTAGCAGGGATGGTCGGAACGCCAAATTCCGATTCCACGGTAATTCCGCATTCCGTCATGTACCGATTATCGATTCCGCTTTCCGCTACCAATTTCCGCATTCCAAGGCGGAATTTCCGCCGGAAATCGCGGAAATTCCGCACGACTTTAACATCAATTTTCTCAAAAACTATAAGGTCTTTTTAAAAACTTTTTTTTGCATCTTGCTCAGAAGGTTCTGTTTAATAAACCCTGAAAATTTGGTGTTTCTAGGACTTACGGGGGCTTTGCTATTAACTGCTAAAGTTGGCGGATTTTTACTGTTATGTAAAATGCAGAAAATAGGCAGATGCAGATTTTCTGCATTTTACATTACAGTAAAAAAACGCCGACTTTAGTGGTTAATAGAAAAGCCCCCTTAAGTCCTAGAAACACCAAAGTTTCAGCATTTATTAAACCAAATCTTGTGAACAAGATGCAAAAAAAAGTTTTCTTAAAGACCTTATAGTTTTTGAGAAAATCGATGTTAAAGTCGGGTGGATTTTCCGCTATTTCCGGCGGAAATTTCCGTGATTTCCGGCGGAAATCCGCCTACGGCACTTGCATTACCGATTTCCGCATTCCGATACGGAAATGCAATTTCCGATCGGAATTTCGGAAATTGCATTTCCGCGGAATCCGAATGAGCATCCCTACCTTCTAGTGGACCCGCTCCCATGGGCCTCCCATTCAAACATTACAACTCCCAGCATGCCCCCATAGAAGAACCACAGCTCCCTGCAGGCCCCTTTTATTATTATTAATATTATTGAGTATTTATATAGAGCTGATATCTTCCACACCGCTGTACAGAGTGTATAGTCTTGTCACTTAAATGTCCCTCAGAGGAGCTCACAATCTAATCCCTACCATAGTCATGTCTATCAGAATCAGAATCATTTATTTCGCCAAGTACAACGTGAGTTGTATCCGGAATTGATTTTGGCACAACAGGGTCGGTGGTGGTACAGTACAGAAATTGAACAGGCAGCATACAGTAGGTACACAGTAAATACATATAGCGCATACATATATACGGCGATACATACAGTAGGTACAATGCATAATTATGGAGTGAAGCAAAACATAGGTAGAGAACCCATAAGGAATGGACCCAAAGAGAAGGACCAGGGGGACAACTGCTGCCGTCTATGGCACTCAAAACGCTTCTGCAGCGATACTTTGATCAGATGCCCCTGGTCCATCTTGGAGGAGAGAGAGAGAAAGATAAAGATATACAGATACGTACAGTGCATACTGTGAAAGAAGTGAAAAGTGAAAGAGAGCTCCCTTTGGATTTAAGGTAACCTGGCTGGTTAGTACCCGAATGGATAGGCTATGTCACTAGGCAGCTGCAGAGAAAAAGAAACAGTCCTCCTATGGCTGCAGCGGTGTCTTGGCTGGCCAGCTGACTAGCCTGGCTACTCAAGGGCTCGAATGCGCATTTCCCCATATTGTGGTGTGGTGCGAGGATGGCCCGAAATTAAACCAGGGGACACTGGGAGGGGGCACTTGACTGCCGTGGTGGGTTTGCAGCTGGATGCATGTAAGTTCGTACCTTTGCCTCCAGCTTGTGGCCTAGTACGTTGTGGGTGCTCGGGTCACTTAGAGCCCACACAGATGGTGGCTGCAGGATCAGGCATAGTGGAGACTGGCTCTCACCTGCTGGCCAAATGGAGAGGACAGCATGGCCGGAGAGGCAACGGAACACTGGCCTGCTGTGGCCACATTGATGTAGCAGCCCTGACCCAGCGGGGGAAGCAGCGGCAGTCAGACCTCACCTAGCTGTGGGGTGGGTGGCCCTCTCACAATCCGCGGCGTCTTTCCTCCCTGGCAGCAGCATCACAGATCATGTAGATGCGGGGGGCCCTCAGCGGCGTCTGGTCTCCCTAGCGGCGGCTTAGCCCAGTGCCGATACAGGACTCAGATGCGTCCTGTGCGGCGTTGCCATGGTGGGTGATGCCAGAGGACCAGCAAGCGGCAGCGGTGGTTCGGCCGGCTCGGTGTCCTGCTCCCTCACGGCTGCAGAGGCGATGCTCCCGGCTCCCCCACGTCCGCAGCAGTTGACTCCTGGGATCCATATCACAAGCACGTGGGTCCCAAACAGCTGATGGACCATTCGGCAGGCAGAGCGGGACCCAAAGGCTGGGATGCAGAGCAAGACCTGCGTGCCCCTGCCCTCCGCATACTAACCCGCAATAAAAGGAGCTCGGAGGAGACTGAATTATAGTAAAAAAAAGAAAAAAGGCCGGAGCCCTGTGGCCACGGCGACCGAACACGGCGCCATCGTGTTAACTTATATTGTGTAGTGTATGTTTTGTAGTCTAGGACCAATTTTAGGGGGAAGCCAATTGTATCTGTATGTTTTTGTGATGTGTGAGGAAACCGGAGCACACAGAGGAAACCTACACAGACACTAGGAGAACATACAAACTACTTGCAGATGTTGACCCGGCTGGAGTTTGAATCGGGGACCCAGTGCTGCAAGGCAAGAGTGCTATCCTCTAAGCCACTCTGCTGCCCAGGCATTGGTCACTGTGATGCCATAAAAGCATTTCAGTGCCCAGCAGGGCACCACAGCACCCAGCATTGATGCACCATGGCTCCCAGCATGCCCTCCAGGGAGGCACCACAGTTGACTATGCCTGGGGGACATCCGGGGCACCCCAGAATAGATCCGGGGCACGTGCCACTGATCTTTGGGTCTAGCAACGCCCCTGGCTGATCTTAATCTGATAATTTTGACATGGTAATTTTATCAATTAGCTTCAAACCAAATACATATTTTTCCTGTTAGTTCTATGCTGTGTTTAATGCTTTAAACCATAGATTAAATTTGAGTTTCATCTAACCCTGTTGGTCTTGACACCAGGGGAGGGGCAGGGGAATTTTGGAAAAAAGACACAATAATTTAATGGTGTCTTTCACACTGACGTTTATACACAAAATTTGATTGGAGATATTCTGTGCCATATTCACTGGACTCTGCTTGCAGCAACTTTCCGCCATTTCATCAGCATTCCATGTTAATTTCTCCTATGGATTATGTCACAGTCGAATGCTCAGTAATGTTAGAGTATTCATTAGTTGTGCTCCCCATCTCTAGTGTAAATCTAAATCGGTACAACAACAGAGGGCAACTGGATTTGTACAATTACATTAATACAAAAGAAAGGACTGGGACTCACTAGCAGCGCTTTTCTAAGCGCTAGTGATGTATAACGCTCACGCTAATGTAATGCTGTGGTTTAGAAAATCACATCTCTTAAAGAGGAGCTGTTAGGTATAAGGTCTCAGAGAAAATAAACACATATATCAGTAGCTAAAGATTGGCTGTACTTACATTACATATGCATTTCACTGTCCACGTTTGGATTTCACAGAATTTTTATATAGTATATGCAGAGAATGATGCTCCTGACAGCCCATGGCAGGTTCCATGTTTGTGAAGCCAAATGTGTCGTCATGTCCTGCCTGCTTCTGATCACAGAACAGCTCGTACAGAATAACACAGTGTGCAGTGAATATTAATGAGCCATGTGGCTAGGAACAATAGCGGACTCCTGCAGAGTACTCTTCCCGGAGATTTATCTGTGCTGTGAGTTTAGAAGCTGCTGAAACTTGATCCCGTCTTCTCCTTAGCAGCCGAGGGGAGGGCCCCAGAATGCTTTGCAGTATGGAATGCGGCTTGCGTCCTCCTTAGGAGCTTAGCTTTGGTGATAAGCACACATTAAATGTAAGAGAGATTTTTATCTTTAGTAATGTCTTTTTGGCTTCTGTCTAAACTGTTTAACACAGGAGAATAGAGGTTTAAATTAGCTTCTGCAGCCTGACAGTTACTGGGATCACACACATTGCATTACATTAGCAAGAGCTTTTCAAATCACAAGGGGTTAGAAAAGCAGGGCTAAAGGGTAGAGATGGCCCGAACTGGTCCCCCGGTGAATAGTTTGCGGCGAACAAGGGGTGTTCGCATTCACATCAGCAGACGAACACTTAGTGTGTTCAATCCGCCCCTTATACATTATAATGGAGCCAAAAATTGACCCCTTACTCCAGAGTCAGCAGACACATGGCAGCCAATCAGCTATCCCTCCCACCTGGACCGCTCCCTACCTATCAGAAAGTCAGCACAGCAGCCATTTTGCAGTCTGTGTTCTGTGCGTTAGGTAGGCCTGTGTTCTGTGACTTCACTGCAGATTTTTGCTGCTATCACATTGTCCTGATCCTGAACAGCTAAGCCCTTCTTAGGGTTGGTACATTGTTTTTCTTGCTATTGTATTGCTGTTCTGTGTCCAGTGCACAAGTTAGCTGTTGGAGAAAGGTCTGCTGGTCCTAGTCACCGGTCATAACCAAATAATCCTTCACCACCACTACTGGCATCTAGTATCCACTACTGCCCCCTAAGGTTTCAGTGCAGAATCAGTGTTATTTTGGTCACTTAACTGTCAATGAACTACCTCATTATCCAAGATTTGCATAAGCAGTGGCTAAAAATACTTGGGACTTATTTCTCACTCAAATATGGAGAAGAGGCCAACCTAAGCAATAAGCATATACTAAGCAAGTTTTAAACGGTCTCACAGCCTCATAAAGTATACCAAGTCACTTTTATTGTATCAAAAACTTAAAAGACACAAGTCCTTAAACATATATACCACAGGTCACATATATCCCAAAGAAACCCCCTTAAAAACAGTAACTGCGGAATGCATATATGACGCAGGCTGCGTTTCAAACTGCACTAATTTGATATGGTAAGTATAAAGGCAAACTGTATCTGGCCAGAGAATTCAATTTTGCCACACTTAAACTTGCATCCGCGCACTCGTACGCCACACATACATGTGCCAAGGTAGCTTAATATGGGGGGCCCCCTTTGTAAATTGGCTTTAGTTTTCCAAAAGTTCAGTTCAATCTAATGCCAAAGGAACTTGAATTGTCAGCCACTTGGTTTAAGCAGGGAGGATTAGCTCTCACCCATATCAGTAGAGGCATCTGATCACCGAAATTTCCGCTGGTCCATATGATTGAGTCCATTGAATGGCTTAGGAGCATAACACTGCCGGCTCCATCACGCCACAGACTTCTCTGCGGAGGACGCCAGCCCGGAACTCCGTACACCACGTGTGTGAATGAGTGCTGCGGCGCACGCAGCCACGTCAGCTCCGCCCACCGACGCGTTTCACGTCCCAATTGGACGTTTCATCAGGGTGAAACTTGCTTTGTAAATGAACTACCTCAGCTTGACTATAGAGGCCGGAAAACTGTGACCACCTGCACTCCTACGACTGTGCGCACAAGCACCTTGGCCACTACACACCACTACACAAAGATTGCCATGAGAGGACTAACATTTATGTCCTGGAGGTGGCAACTAGCAAAAACAATGATTTACTCACCTGACGTTATAACTAAAGCTCTTTGTGGTTGTTTGGGTGCGTTAAACACAGCATTTCATCTGTCAGTGTGAACCGGGCCTAACCCTTACACTACCTTATTGCTGTGTATGCACGCAGGTCATTTTAAAGCACTTAATTCCACAAAATTAGGAATGTACTGTGATTTCTGCCCTTTAGACTCTGACTCTACGTCAAATATGTAATTTTTGGTGGGACTTTTGCGATGGATCCCCCTCTGGCATGCTAGGTTCCAGGTGTTAGGCCCCTTGACACAACTTTTCCATCACTTCTGTGGCCAGAAACAGTCCCTATAGATTTTAAAATCGCCTACCCTTTGAAGTCTATGGCAGTTCGCGAGATCCACCTGTTCGCAAACTTATGCGAAAATTTGCATTCACAGTTCGTAAACCGAAAAATTGATGTTTACTAGAAGGTCCCAAGGCTAAAAAGGGCTGTGATCATTTAGGAGTGGTAATAGTTGCCACTATGGAAGAACTTGAATTTTTGCACTGAAACTTACCTTTTAACTCAATACAGTATTTTCAAGAAGATTCCCATTTTTTTTTTTTTTTTTTTGCAAAAATGAGAACATTCTTAACAATGTATTTTCTCATGCCCATTGACTTCAATCAGTTTGGTGAAAACATGTTTTTGCATGCTTGCCAATATATTTCCATGCATATTCTCATGTGCGCAAAAACGTTTTCTCATGTCCATAGATTGCAATGCATTAGGTAAAAATGTGTTTTCCCATGCATGTCCAGATATTTCCACACATATATATTGCCATCTGTACAAAAATATCTCATGTCCATAGACTTGCATGTGGAAAAAGTGAATTTTCTCTTCCCTACATATTT